>NC_138769.1:106345321-106945321 GCF_965119305.1 Pelophylax lessonae
CCCTAGGCCACCATATACATATAAAGCCTTATACACACTATGGCCACCCTCTGCTGAGCTATGTGTTCTGACAGGGGATGGCCATTAAAATAAAGAAGAATATTCAGCGCTGAACTAAATACCACCATATATAGGACCAGCAGCTATGCACTCAAGGGCAATATCTCCAAAACACCTCCTGAAAACATAATAGTAAATTAGTGCAGCGCAATCCTAGTGGTAAAAAGATATATAAGATATATATGATATTATAATAATGTAAAGTCCCAATGATATGAGCGCAATGGAGTAGGACGCACTGGCCGTGAGCTCCGCCGGCATGATCCTGATTCTATGATCCTGCTCTCTTTCCGACACTTGACTCACCTTGTATCGGCTCCTATCCCTACTTGGACCCGGTGGTGGTATGTCTCCCCCTCGGCAAAAGTCCGAAGCCGCCGCTAAGCTGGACAAATTCCGGCACAAAGACAAGAAGTCTCCGCCAGAAACTGGCACGGCCCAGTCTGCCTCATTGGATGCTCCCGCCACTGACCTTGCGCAGGTTCTGGATGCCATCTCGACATGCCAGGCGACCCTGACGGAGAAAATCGAGGAAGTGAAAGTCCCAATGATATCAGGTGTCCATATAAGCAGGTATGTCTCCAGTGATAAGTGGTCCTAAGACAAATCCGTATGATTCTTGTGTCCACACTGGTGCTCATGCAATCCCACCACCTGTTAACACTGCCGCTCACCTTATCAATGAGACCCTACAGGGTCAACCAGCATGTCATCCCAAAAGAAATTGTATAACATCCTCACACTTCCTTCCTTATCGGTAACCAATGAATGCACCTCCAATGCGCAGACAACTCCTCAGAGAAGTAGTATCGTGATGTGTAGGAGAGAAAAAAGAACGATCTAGTGCTCTCTGTATGAAATTACTAATTACTTTATTCCACAAAGCATTACACTCACGTTTAAGAAGATGGTATTGCGCATATCTGCAGAGTTTGCAAGCGAGCGTGCATCGCATCCGCCAACCCGCTATGGATTTTTCTTAGGACCAATTATCACTGGAGACATACCTGCTTATATGGACACCTGATATCATTGGGACTTTACATTGTTATAATATCATATATATCTTGTATATCTTTTTACCACTAGGATTGCGCTGCACTAATTTACTATTATGTTTTCAGGAGGGGATGGCCATTGGCTGAGAGTGCTGATTTTAAAGCATACTCATCTGACAGAAGCTGGCCCAGCTGCTGTACACATGGGTCGAAATGGTGGCCAGTTTTTATTGAGCTGGCGGATGTTGCCCAGGATACAGTCCATGTGTACGGGGCTTGATGGTGTGATGGGCAGCGGCACACTAGGGAAGGACAGTGCAGCAAGGTGGGGGTGATAGGAGATCCAGTGACCAAGGGTAACATTTGCCACCTTAGGACCCTTTCACGTGGGCGCCTCCACTAAGCAGAATCCGCTTGCTCAGTGGGGATCTCTCTGCTAATCCCCGCTGAGCAGGCAGATGACAGGTCCTGTCCGCTCTGCTATGCAGGCACAGACACAGCCCATTCTCCTCTATAGGGCAATCGAATGGAAACGGACCGTCTGTTTCCATCTGATGCCATCCAATCCGATTCAATGGACAGATGGAAAATAGAACCACCATCCATCTGTTTTTGGCGGACAGGACCGGATGGCGGCGGGTTGCCACTACATAGAGGAGACTGAAAAACGAACAGGCGGACCTGATCAGACAGCCCGTGTGAAAGGGGCCTTTGGCTGTGTGGCTGTGGCATGGTAGGGCAGGGAGATGATAAAAAATAATAAATTAATTTTAATTAAAAACAATACTAAATAAATACCCACACTCCCTGTCCGCTTACAAAGGGCTTAAAGGGTTGAGGAATGTAAACATCCCTTGTAATAGAAATAAGCAAGACAGGTCCTCTTTAATGTGAGATCTGGGGACCTCAGACCTCACATCTACGCTACAAAGCAAAAAAAAAAAAAAACATTTTTTTTTTCATGATGAAAAAAAATTGGCCCTTTAAAGCGGAGTTCCACTCTAAAAAATTTTTTGCAGCATCAGTTAGCATAAAAAAAAAACCTGAAAAAGGATTGGATAGTTAATATATTTTTTTTTTTCCACTTACCTTGTTTTTAATGAAAATAAACTTACCTTCCTTTCTCTTCCTCCTTGTGCGGTCACGGCCGCCGACGTCACTTCCTTCTTTGCATTGCGTCCTGGGAGATGAGCGTCATCAATCCCAGGATGCAGTGGGAACGGCCCCGTCCGCTACTCTGATTGCCGATCGCAATCTATAGCGCATGCGCGAGATTGCGATCGGGATTCTTGGTAGCCAGGAACCCGGAAGAAGGACACTGCGGGGGACACCAAGGCTTCAGATGCCCACAACAGAGATGGCCATGCTCTGGAATCAATTTTAAAGGTAAGTATTTATCTTTATTCTATAACTGTAATGACCTGTAATGTGGGGTTAGTGTTAGGGTAATTGGGGATAGCTTAGGATTAGGGTGGTATTTTTAGGTAAAAAATGTGTATGTGGCCAGAACTCCACTTTAAGGCCATTGGGAGGAAGCAACGTATGATGTCCCTCTGGTCCTCCAAGGCCATAGAGTCGAGTGGGGGGCCATCTTGCCCTCACTCGACTTCCTGCCTAGGAGGGGAAAGGACTGGATAGTTTTCCCCGCTACCGACGGCTCCAGTAAGCAGGGAAAACGACTGGGAAGCGGCGGGAGGGGGAGGGCACCTCTCCCGCCACCCATAAAGATGATCCCATGGTGAACCTGCCTCTGGGACTATAATTATTCATTTTAAGAGAACACATTTGGAAAGTTGAAACTATGCTGAAAGGTGCTCTGAATTTTACAATTTGCCTTAAATGTATTTTGTATTTTGTAGAGCAGTAGAGAGCCTTGAGCAGCTGCCAGAGATATGTACCCATGTGTACAGAACAAATATGTGCCCAGTGCAAGCTGTTCTGTTGGACGATATTGTCCAGTTTAAAGTTCTTGTTTGCATGTAATCACTCTTCAATCCTTTAGGTAGGAAGGTTCTCTAAACATGAATTCTAGTCAATGACTTATTATTTTGAGTTTTATGCATTTCAGCATTGTAGGATCTCGCTGCCAAGATCATTAAAGTGGATTTAGAGACATATAGGGTAAATTCCCAGTAAGTCCAGTAAGATTGGAAGGTTTTTTTTTTTGTAAATAGAATTGGCATCTACAAGATGTGCAGTCTGCTTTAATAGGATGCAGATTGTGACAGCAGGAAGAGTTCTCATATTCCCTAATCTTTGTTTTTTTTATTTTTTTATTGCGCTGCTTAGTACAGGGGCAGTTGGTTCAATTCCCTCAAGGACAATACATTGATTTTATATTGTAATTTTGTGTTTTTGCGAGTTCCCTTCAGGTGCCTTCTTTTTTTTTTTTTCTCACAGCCCAGAACCTGCCTTCAGATTGTTTGGTTTTCATCTTAATTGGTCATTGTTCACATTTGTGTCACTGATGTTATGTAGGGACCCTGGATTGTAAGCCCTTTAGGGAGCTGATGTGAATGCTACAGAATATTATAGCAGTATACCACAAGAGTGAAATAACATACAGTATGCCAGTTGTCATTCCTAGGCCAGCAGACATGGGGTACAAAGCTGCCAACTGATTATGCCACATTATTAGTATTTCATTCTGCAAGACTGAGTTACTAGGAAGTCCCCACATGTGGCCATGCCTCGCTCACGCACTTTGCACCTTTCAGTGGCGGTTCACATTCTTGCGGCTGCGGCGATCGCATTTAATATCGGAGCGCACTGCTCCTTCATTACATGCGATCGGCTGTATGTATTTGTATGGCTCGACTTTGTATGGCTGAATTCGCACTGCACCCGCACCAAAGTCGCACAGGACCCTTTTTTCCAGCCGCATCAGGATCGGATCGCACAGTGGTTCACACTTGTGCTATCCGATCCTGTGCGAACTGTCAGATCGCACTGCGATATGCGATCAAACTGGGGGTGTCATCAACATTTCATTGACACCCCCAGCGTATCGGATATGGCAGTGTGAATTGCCAGGGGTGCGTTTGCGATGCGGGAACAGGCTGCGAATTTTCAGCCTTCCCGCATCGCACTAGTGGGACCCGGCACTTCAATTTTCATCTTAGGCTGGCAATACTTTATCCAACTTCCTTATTCAACTTACTTCCTTTCAACTATGTAGTGCAAGGGCCTGCCTAATGGCATACAAATGGAAAGTGTTTAGGTTTGACCTCATATTATATGGTTTTGGACGGTAAATCTAAACGAAAATTGTATAATGTGTGGCCAGCCTAGTGATTACACATCTCCAAAGGGCATTGTTTGAATGTTTGTTGCAGAATGCTGAGCAGTAGTGGGCTTCTTGAGTCTGGCACCTGGTTTAGTGCAGACTGCAGAGGCATACTGGGGTTTTGAGCGCCGATTGTATCCGAAACCTTCAATAGGTGTGAGATAGTTGTCATTTAGTGTGGCTGATCAGTTGGATTGAGAAATGATTGTAGGTTTATGGGGACTTTGCACAAAGAATACCATCAAACTTACCTGTCTCTGGGGGTTGGAACTGAGCATCTGAATTTAAATTAAAGACTTGCAATTCTCAAATTTGTCAGCAGAAGTTCTGGTCGTTGGCTCAGCATCTCAGATGACCCTCCTTCCCCTCCCAGCAGTGACTCAGGAGCCTTCCAATCACTAATATAAACACAGAGCCAGAGCTCTGGGAAGGGTAGCAGGGTGAGTTTAGTTCCTGTTCGAAGGATATATATGACTTCCATGCTTCCTATGTGAATTTTGTGGATACATGAGTCTATAGTGCGGCAGAGATTAGTAACGGCATGTTTAGACGCTGAACTAGTCAATTTACCCTTTCAGTGGGACCCTCTACACTGCAGAGATATGCTGTCTAACTTGCGCTATCCCTTGGTGCAGAAGACTCTAGCTCTTTTCTTTTCTGCCTTAGCCATTGCAAGGGTAGATGAAGTTAAATATAACATGTGCTATGGTGTCAATAAGGCTGCAAGCAAAAAATGGACACGGAGTCTGATTAGGGTCAAATATTTGCTGCGTCAAAAGTAATACATTCGAATCATATAAACTACATGTGAACTGAAAAATGTAAAAATGCATAAGAAATTGATACCACTTAAGCCCCAGAAGATTTTACCCCCTTCCTGACCAGGGGGTATTTTGAGATTCGGCACTGCGTGACTTTAACGGACAATTGCGCGGTCGTGCTACGCTGTACCTAAACAAATTTGACGTCCTTTTTTCCCACAAACAGAGTTTCTTTTGGTGGTATTTGATCACCTGTGCGATTTTTTTTTTTTTTTTTTTTTTTTTTTTTTTATTTTTTTTTTTTTGATCATGCGCTATAAACAAAAAAAGAGCGTAAATTTTGCAAAAATGACTATTTTTTTATATGAAATTCCCCCCCAAAAAAATGTAAAAATCAAATTTTTTTTAAAATTTTGGCCAATTTGTTTTCTGCTACCTATGTTTGGTAAAAAAAATCACAATAAGCGTATTTTGATTGGTTTGCGCAAAAGTTATTGCGTTTACTAACTAAGGGAAAGATTTTTGTCATTTTTGTTGTTTTTTTTTTAACACGTAATGGCGGCGATCTGCGTTTTTTTTTTTTGCAGTACTGCGACATTGCGGCGGACAGATCGGACCCTTGACTGACATTTTTGACACTTTTGGGGGGTACCAGTGACATTACTACAGTAATCAGTGCTATACATATGCACTGTTACTGTAAAAATGACACTGGGAGGGAAGGATTTAACTTTATTGGAGAGGGAGGGGTTAAGTGTGTCCCTAGGGGCGTGTTTCTAACTGTCATTGGGTGTGGCTAGTGGTGTAATAGCACAGATCAACGGTCCTACATAGCAGGACCGTATGATCTGTGTTGTTACACAGGGGAGAGTGACAGGCGGCTTTGTTTACATTAGCCGCCTGCCTTTCTCCCTCTCTGCCCGACGATCGCGAGTGACCGGCGAACATCGGGTCCGCCGGTCACACGCGTCGGGTATGAGCGGGGGCGGGAGCGCGCCTCCGGCAGAGCGCGCTCGCCCCCTATTCGCTCCCAGGCTAGTGACGTACCGGTACGTCACTTTGCCTGGGAGGGGCTGACCGCCGTATATAGTCGGGCGGCGGTCGGCAAGTGGTTAAAAGTCCATCAAATCAGTGCCAAAACAATTATTCCTCTACTATCAGATCCTGATTGAATATATACCCACCAGTGTATTGAAACGCACCAATACCTGTCAGAATGGACACCTGCTATGAGGGTAAGCTCATGCGTCATATTCAATTTAAAAAGGATAGCCTGTCATTTTCAGCATCAATTTCAGTATGGTTTCTGCACCCATTCTCTGGAGGGGGAGCTCAAACGCTGACGTCACACCACTGCATACCCTGGGACCTCCCAGAGTTTATTTACCTGCTGAAGAAGAAAATGAAAAATCACAAATGTCCATTGCCTGGTTACAAGTTCACGTTAACTCCAAAAATCAAGATTAGCCATTTATTTGTCCCTCGTTGCTCCCTAGGCAGACAGAAAATATACCGTGGTAACACTTACCTTTTAGTCAAGTCGGGCTTTCCCTAAAACACCAGCTCTGCTATTTGTAGGATAGAGCAGTGTCACAAGGCTGAATCTGTGCACAGACATTGAATAGTTGCTCAGGTAGAGGCAGACATTCATGTTGTATGCACTTGGTATTTCTCGTTAATTGTGAAAAGGAAATGGGGATTTAAGATAAGTAAGTTATAAGAGATTTTAAGCATACTTCCTTTTTCACACTATGGGTTGTAATATTTTTTTTTTTCCTTTTTTTTATAGCTAATAGCTACTGTATATGAAGTAAATCATTTACTAACACAAAGAAAGATAAAATCCTGCAGCTGACTAATAGCTCAGTTTGCCTTATATTGTAGGCCAGGGATCTCCAAAGTACAGCCCTAAGGTGTTGCTGAATTACACATCCCGTAAGGCATTGTTAAACTCTGACATTTACAGACATGACTAGGCATGATGGGAATTGTAGTTCCTAAACAACTGTAGTTTAGAGACCCCTGTTTTAGGCCTTATTTACACCTATGCAATGCATGTTTTTTCAGTGCACCTGTGTTGTGATATCATTTATTGTGATAGGCACCTCAATGTACTGTACAGTAGAAGGCAATGTGCATTGTGCAAGGGTTCATGTACATGTTTTTTGTTTGTTGCAGTGTATTCCATCATGATGAATGGGCTGCCTTCTAGTGGAAATAAAGGCTTTATTTAAGTATGCTGAAAAACCACTACACCCACCCCCCATCCCCAGCAGGGCAATAAAAAATCTGTGTATGCCTTATTCTAGTCTGTTCTGGTCCAGGGCATGTGATGCAGAAGCTTTGGCTCCTTTTTGTCATGGAGTACTCAACAACAACGGCTAAATTCTGGGAACTAAGATGTCACCCTTTGGCTTCCATTGCCCATCTGTTGTTGCTGTTCCCCCCTCTCCCCTGCAGCAACCAATCCAAGACACAGGGGAGCTGGAGATTCTGCATCACATGATTGGACCATGGCAAATTAACCACTTTAGCCCCAGCCCTATTTCGGACACTTTTTGTTCACAAGTTAAAACCAGTATTTTTTCCTAGAAAACTACTTAGAACCCCCAAACATTATATATATTTTTTTAGCAAAGACTCTGGAGAATAAAATGTCGGTCATTGCAAAATTTTTTGTCACGCGGTATTTGCGCAGCGGTCTTTAAAACGCCATTTTTTTGGAAAAAATTTGAAAAATCACATTTCACTGCATTTAAAAAATACTAAACAGTAAAGTTAGCCCATTTTTTTTGTATATTGTGAAAGATGATGTCACGCCGAGTAAATAGATACCAAACATGTTACGGTTTAAAATTGCGCCCCCCCGTGGGATGGCGACAAACTACGGTCAATAGAGATCTCAATCTGCGACGCTTTAAATTTATTTAACGGTTACCAGTTTAGAGTTAGAGTGTAGCTCTTTTTTTTTAATTATTGCCCACGCTCTGGCGATCGCGGCGATACCTCACATGTGTGGTTTGAACAGCGATTTCATTTGCGGCTCGACTTGCGTATACGTTTTTTTTTGTGCGCGAGCTAACGGTGACGGGGACGGCTAAATTTTTTTTTTTTTTTTTTTCCTATTTATTTTTTCTTTTTTTTTAAACTTTATTACAGGTTTTTAAAAAAAAAAAAATCTGATCACTTTTATTGCTGTCACAAGCAATGTAAACATCCCTGGTGACAGCAATATGTCGTGACAGGTACTCTTTATGGAGGGATCGAGGGTCTAAAAGACCCTAGACCCCTCCACTACACTTCCCTGTATGCAAAACGCCGAAAACGGCATTTTTGCATACAGCCGTTTTTCAAATCTGCCGCCTTTTGCAGCACAGTAACCCGGACGTGACGTCATGGACGCCGCCTCCGGGTTACATCATCGGAGACCCGATCGATGCCGTTTCCGGCATTCATCGGGACTCCATCCAGCCGGCGGACGTGCCGGCGGACGTGCCGGCTGGGTGCTCGGGGCTCCCGGTGGGACGGTAGCCCCGAGCAAAGCCGCGGAAGGCGGCGGGAGGGGGGGGACGTCCCCTCCCGCCCCCCCGGGTAACGATCGAGCGGCTCCCGAGCCGCATCGATCGTTACCGACGGAAAGCCGACCGTCGGCTTCAAACAACGGTACCGGGATGATGCCTCTAGCTAGAGGCATCATCCCGGTATAACCCCGCAAAGTCTGATCACGTAGAGGTTACGTGACTGGTAGTAAAGTGGTTAAAATAAGGTATTTACAAAGATCTTTTTTACCAGCACTATACAATACAGCATTAGTAGGAGGCTGGGGAAGCTGAGGTTCTATATTTATATGAAGCCATTACACACTCCAAGTGAGAATCAACCCTAAACTGTTGATCAAGGTTTGTACTTCTTTTTCCTTCCCACAATGCAGCTCTGAGTGTTTGACAGAGCCATTGTTAATACTTATCACTGTCCGGTAGAGGTGGGCCCACATTAGTGCATGTAATTGGCATTTTATGTAACCGCATAGGTTCACCGTAGATATTACTCCTTTATCCACTTATGGACCGGAAGGTTTTACCCCCTTAATGACCAGGCCGTTTTTTGCGACACGGCACTGCATTAATTTAACTGACAATTGCACGACCGATGGTGAGATGCTGTACCCAAAAAAATTTATGTCCTTTTTTTTTTACCACAAATAGAGCTTTCTTTTGGTGGTATATGATCACCTCTGCAGTTTTTATTTTTTGCCCTATAAACAAAAAAAAGCGACAATTCTGGAAAAAAAAAAAAAAAAAAACACAATATTTTTTTACTTTCTGCTATAAAACGCAACCAATAAAATAAAGTTTTTTTTTCCATTAATTTAGGCAAATATGTATTCTACCACATATTTTTGGTAAAAAAAAAATCCCAATAAGTGTATATTCATTGGTTTGTGCAAAAGCTATAGCGTCTTCAAACTAGGGGATAGATTTATGTTGTTTTTTATTTATTTCATTTTTAATAGTAATGGCGGCGATCAGCGATTTTTAGCGGGACTGCAACATTGTGTCAGACAGATCGGACACCTAACTGACACTTTTGATGGGACCAGTGACATTACTACAGTAATCAGTGCTAAAAATATGCACTGTTACTTTACTAATGACACTGGCAGGGAAAGGGTTAACACCAGGGGCAATCAAAAGGTTAAGTGTCTCCCTAGGGGGTGCTTTCTAGCTTGCGTTGGGGATGGACTCACTAGATAAACATTGAGATCGGTGTTCCTGAATAGCAAGAACACAGGATCCCTGTGTTCATCTGTGACAGAACAGCCGTACTGTCTCTATGGGAAGCGATCGCGGGTGGCCAGCGGACATCGCGTCTGCCGGACCCGCTGATTGGCTCCAACTGGCTATTACATGAATCAACGTACAGGTACGTTGTTTCGCGTAATAGAGCGGACCTGTGGCAGTAAAAATGCGGCAGCTGTTCGGCAAGAGGTTAATGAATCATTCATTCTGAAGACGGAAGCACTCCACCATGTATGCCCTGACATTTCCATTTAGGGATGGAAATGTCTCACCGATCATCACCCTTGGAAAGAGAACTCTACTTGTGGCCACTTAAAGAATATACATTAACTAGTATAAATGGTTTCCAATACTGGACTTGTTAGTTTGATAACCGTAGGATGCATAGAGTAGAGATACTTAAACTTGGGATCTCAAAATCAAAAAAACAAGTCATCCTGCTGGATTAAAAGGGAAGTATGGCCATGCTTCTCTTCTGGGTCATAGGAGTGCACTTATTTCTGCACTCCTGTGATCCAGTTTCAGTAGAGAGTGTGTGGCTGACAGTTACTGTTCTCTGCTCAGTAAATACCGAGAACCAAGTGATGTGTGGTCATGTGATCACTTGGCTCTGGATCTTAGAGCCAGCTGCAGGCAAATAGGGGAGTTTATATGTTTAATATTTTGACATCCCGCACGTCTCCTTTAAACATGTTTGTGAGTACCGTTGTAAAACCTTGGATGATCTTTGTTAAAATCTTTGATGCTTATTCTAAGGAAGCACATTTAGTAAAGCATTGTTGCAGAGCATATTCCAATGTTAAATCCCTCTCTAGGCACTATTGGGACATACTGTATATTTAAGAGTAACTCCACTTTTTTGGGGGAAAAACCAATATTGCAACACAAATCATATTGCAATTGAATGTTATTAAAAATTACCTTTCCTTTTTTTATGTGCAGCTGCTGTAATTTTGTGAAAATGCAATGCAATATGGCTACCTGGAGGTGTTCTGTACACAGATGGTGTACTGAACACACACCAGAAACATAATTTCCCGCTAATATGATTGGCTCACCAATTTTCCCAGAAGTCTACACTAAGATACAAGTCCGATTTCTGGCATCCCCTGCAACAAAATTGTCAAAGGGATACAGACCCATCAGCTTTTCTCATTAGTGCCCTGGAGCTGCCACAGGTGACTGATAATTATGAAACCACTTCCATTAGACCCACTCAGCACAGAGGAACAAACAGGGATTTCCTAGAATAACAAAAGGTAGGAATCTGCAAAAAAGTTTGTTAAAATACTTGTAATGAACAGAGATCACCCAGAGGGGAATGTTTTTTTTCTCAACAGATGTGGAGTTACACTTTAAGTGCCTGGACAATGATTTAACATTGCCCCTTGCACATAGAGCTGTCTGACTGCAGTTTTATTGCTCCTGGGAAGGTCTATGGCAGGCTGCGGCTGGACTTTGACCAAGTAGGACGAAGGTCCCTGAACACATAGGTCCCTAAATGCGAGTAGCTTTCAGCCTAGTCCAACGGCAGCCTACTAGAGACTTTGATCGAGCGCAGGTAGTGGGGCGGAATGCTGCACCTGTCCCTCCTGGGTGGCCCTGTGCGCAAGGGACCTTAGAGTGCTGATTTACTAATTGTCGATGTCCTTTTTTAATGTTCTTTTGAACATACTATAAAAAAAAATGAGAATTGTTGGTAACCCAACGGGGATGGAAAGATAAATGCTGTGATTTTTTTCAGTTTTAATATTGATCTTTGTGTTCATAATTTCCCTTGTTAACCCTGAAGCCTTCCTCAGCATGTGTGTGTATCTGCCTGGTGATGATATTGGTTTTATAAATTGGTTTGACTATTATATGTGATGCACAATGTACAGTACCTGTATGCTGTATTGTTGGATATGTTTCTGTTATGGATAGTAGGTGAGTTATATGGGATAATATAACTATTTATATAGTTACATAGTCAGGTTGAAAAAAGACACAAGTCCATCTCGCTCAACCAATAAAAAAAAAAATAAAACAGTAATGAAAACCCAGTTCATCCAGAGGAAGGTGAAAAAAAACAGCAAAGCATGATCCAATTTGCTACAGCAGGGGAAAAAATTCCTTCCTGATCCCCTGAGAGGCAATCTGATATTCCCTGGATCAACTTTACCTATAAATATTAGTACCCACTTTTATATTAAGTACACCCAGGAAAGAATCCAGTCCTTTTTTAAAGCAATCTAGTGAGCTAGCCAGAACCACCTCTAGAGGGACTCTATTCCACATTTAAACCGCTCTTACGGTGAAGAAACCTTTCCGTATTTGGAGACTAAATCTGTTTTCCTCTATACATAAAGAGTGCCCCATTGTCCTCTGTGTTGACATTAAAGTGAACAACTCAACACCAAGTTCACTATATGGACCCCTTATGTATTTTATACACGTTGATCATATCCCAAGTCGCCTGACAAGTCGTGCTAGTGTGGACCGGGTCTTAGCGCACCAGACTTTTTTCATTTATCTATATTCCGGCATTATTGGATCTTTGGTTGCAGCTTACTCGCATATATTCGCCCACTTTCTCACATTTTTTATATGGGTTATATAGCCACCTCCAGGGGAAGGTCACTGGCAACCAATCAGAAAGTATGTCCCCCTATATAACACTTCCCACACAGGAAGTACCTCAGTTTTGTGGCAAGCAATTAAGGCTTCATAGAAGAGGAGAGGGACCTCTTTGTCCCATTATTTACTTCAAGAAATTGATTTTACAGGCAAGTCTGTATTAAAAAAAATCCATTTTGCTTTTCGTACATCATGGAACACAGAGCTATAAATCTTAACATATGGGATGTCCCAAAGCAATGCATCTGAGGGAAGGGGACACCAAAAAATACAACCATTCGACCACAAAAAGGATTACAAAAGAATTGCCTGCAGAAGAATGCGGCCAAATGCAGATTCCTCCTGGATCCCAACATCCACTCAATAGAAGCGAGTGAACTTATGCACCGACGACCAGGTCGCGGCCTTGCAGATCTGAGCCATAGAGGCTTGATGGCGATGTGCCCAAGAGGCACCTACTCCTCTGGTAGAATGTGCCTTTACAGGAAAAGGTGGAACCTTCCCTTCTAAATCATACGCCTGTGTAATAACCTGGCAAATTCAATGAGAAATCGTAGACTTATGCTGCCAACCCCTTCCTGGGCTCTTCTGGCAGCACTAACAAACTCTTGGTCTTACGAATCTGAGCTGATCTCTCCAAGTTAAACTTTTAAGTGCATGCGTTGCATCAAGAGAATGCAATAGCTTTTCCTCCTCTGAGTGAGGATCTGGAAAAAAGGAAGGTAGTATAATGTCTTGATTCAAATCAAAGACGGACACCACCTTGGGCAAAAAACCTGGTTGTGGACATAGAATCACCCTATCTCGATTAAAATTCAAGAATGGCTCTTTACAAGAAAGAGCTGCTAGTTCCGATACCCTTCTAGCCAAAGTTATCGCAATCAAAAAGACCAGTTTCCTGGTCAGAAGAACCAGGGGAACATGCATTAGAGGTTCTAAAGGCTGTCTTTTAAAACTGCCAGCAGCAAATTTTAGTCCCAAGGACACATTGGTGGCTTCACAGGGGGAAGCAAACGTAACATTCCCCGGACGAAGGTCTGAACCAATGAATGGGAAGTGATCGGTTCTTGGAGGAAAACCAATCAGGCCGAAATTAATAGTGCTCAAGGCTATTTTCATATCTACCTTGAAGGAAAGCTAGAATTCACCTTATGATATACACTACCGTTCACAAGTTTGGGGTCACCCAGACAATTTCATGTTTTCCATGAAAACTCACACTTTTAATCATTAATTGGGTTGCAAATTGAATAGAAAATATAGTAAAGACATTGCCGAAGTTAGAAACATTTTTTTTTATTTGAAATAATAATTTTGTCCTTCAAACTTTGCTTTTATCATTTACAGCAATTACACCCTTGCAGACCTTTGGCATTCTAGTTGTCAATTTGTTGAGGTAATCTGAAGAAATTTCACCCTACGCTTCCTGAAGCACCTCCCACAAGTTGGATTGGCTTGATGGGCATTTCTTACGTACCATGCGGTCAAGCTTCTCCCACAACAGCTCAATAGGGTTGAGATCTGGTGACTGCACTGGTCACTCCATTACAGACAGAATACCAGCTGACTGCTTCTTCCCTAAATAGTTCTTGCATAGTTTGGTGGTGTGCTTTGGGTCATTGTCCTGTTGTAGGAGGAAATTGGCTCCAATCAAGTGCTGTCCACAGGGTATGGCATGGCGTTGCAAAATGGAGTGATAGCCTTCCTTATTCAAAATCCCTTTTACCTTGTACAAATCTCCCACTTTACCAGCACCAAAGCAGCCCCAGACCATCACATTACCGCCACCATTTTCGACAGATGGCGTCAGGCACTCCTCCAGCACCTGTTCACTTGTTCTGCGTCTCAAAAATGTTCTTTGTGATCCAAACACCTCAAACTTAGATTCGTTTGTCCATAACACTTTTTTCCAATCTTCCTCTGACCAATGTCTGTGTTATTTTGCCCATCCTCATCTTTTCCTTTTATTGGCCAGTCTCAGATATGGCTTTTTCTTTGCCACTCTACCTGGAAAATGGCCAGCATCCCGGAGTTGCCTCTTCACTATGGAAGTTGAGACTGGCGTTTTGTGGGTACCATTTAATGAAGCTGCCAGTTGAGGACCTGTGAGGTGTCTATTTGTCAAACTAGAGACTCTAATGTACTTGTCCTCTTGCTTAGTTTTGCACCAGGGCTTCCCACTTCACTTTCTATTCTGGTTAGAGCCAGTTTGTGCTGTTCTCTGAAGGGAGTAGTACACTACACACCGTTGTAGGAAATCTTCAGTGTATTGGCAATTTTACGCATGGAATAGCCTTCATTTCTCAGAACAAGAATAGACTGTTCAGTTTCTGAAGAAAGTTCTCTCTTTTTGGCCTTTTTTAGAGTATAATCAAACCCACAAATGCTGATGTTCCAGATACTCAACTAGCTCAAAGGAAGGCCAGTTTTATAGCTTCTCTAATCAGCACAACAGTTTTCAGCTGTGCTAACATAATTGCACAAGGGTTTTGTAATCATCAATTAGCCTTTTAACGCAATTGGCTAACACAATGTATCATTAGAACACAGGAGTGATGGTTGCTGGAAATAGGCCTTTGTACACCTATGTAGATATTCCATTAAAAATCAGCGGTTTCCAGCTAGAATAGTCATTTACCACATTAACAATGTCTAGACTGTATTTCTGATTAATTTAATGGTATCTTCATTGAAAACAACTGTGCCTTTTTTTTTCAAAAATGACATTTCTAAGTGACCCCAAACTTTTGAACGGTAGTGTATTTGCGGGGATGCCATTTCCTGGCTTCACACCAGGTAATGTAGGATTTCCAGACCCTGTAATAAATGTTTCTAGAGACTGGTTTCCTAGCATTTAAACTGCAGGGCCAGATATACCCCGCTCCTTCAAGATTAAGGCATCAATAGTCAAGCTGTCAACTTTAGAGACTGTAGAGCAGGGTGGAATACCGGACCTTGAGAGAGTAGGTCCGGAAGCAGTGAAAGATCCCAAGGCCTTGTCACTGCCAACCTTTGGATTTGTGCATACCAAACCCTCCTCGGCCATGCAGGAGCTACTAGTATCACTGATTTCCCCTCCAGCTGGATCCTGCGCAACAAACACGGTTATCAGCTGTACTGGAGGAAAGTCCTAAATCAGGGAATACTCCTCCCAAGGGGTCACGAAAGCATCCACTCCGACTACGAGTAGATCCCTGGTCCTGGACACAAATCTCTTCAACTTGTTGTTGAACCTGGACAGCTCAAAAGATCTGCCTGCCAGTTCGCTATTCCTGGAATAAAAAGTGCTGTCAGGCATGGCATAAACCTCTCGGCCCAGGATAGGATGATATCCACCTTTTTCTGGGCTGACTGACTTTGTGCCTCCTTGATGGTTGATATAGGCCACGGCCGTGGCATTGTCGTATTGCACCCTGACAGGGTGACCCCGAAGTCTGGGCGTCCAGTATTTCAGAGCCCAACTGACTGCTCGGATTTCCAGAATGTTGATGGGGAGACCTCTCTCTACCCAAGAGCATTTTCCCTGGTTAGTGGCTTCCTCCAGAAGCGCTCCCCAGCCAGAGAGACTGGCATCTGTAGTCACCACCTTCCAGGTTACTGGAAGAAAGGATTTCCCCTTCTCCGGATTTCTGGTCATCAACCACCAATTTAGACTCTGACATACTCTTGGTATCAGAGACATGGACTAGTCCAGAGACTGAACCCTTCCGGTCCATGTAGACCGAATGTTCTGTAAGGGTCTGGCATAATATTGAGCATAGGGAATTGCCTCGAATGCGGACACCATCTTCCCCAATACCATCATGCAAAAAGGTATAGAAGGATACCTCAGCCTTACTACAGACGGATCCAGATCCTTCAGGTCTGTGACCTTCCTTGTTGGCAAAAATATCTTTGCCTGTACTGTGTTCACAAGAAGACCCAGATATTCCAGATGCTGGCCCGGCTGTAATGCTGACTCTGCTAAGTTCCGTATCCAACCCATACTTTCTAGGAACTGTACTGTCTGGAGGACATATCGGCATAGAGCCGAAGCTGATTGATCTAAAGGTAATAGATTGTCCAGATATCCTATAAAAGATATGCTTTGGGACCTTAGAAAAGCCAAAATTGGAGCTACGATTTTTGTGAACACTCTTGGAGCTGTGGCCAACCTGAAGGGCAGGGCCACAAACTGAAAATGACGGTTTTCTATTGCAAAGCGTAGAAATCGTTGATGAGCCTGGAATATAGGCACGTGAAGATATGCATCCTTGATGTCTATGGATGCTAGATATTCCTCTCCCTGCAGGGAGGCTATGACTGAAGGAATTGACTCCATACTGAAAGTACGAACATTCAGAAACTGGTTTAGAGTTTGAGATCCAGCATAGGTCTCACATCCCCGTTTGGTTTGGGGATTATGAACAGGTTTGAGTAAAAACCCCTGAAGCTTTCGTTCTCTGGAACGTCCGTTATCACTCTTTGGGCCCTCAGCTGGTCCAACGCCAGAAAGAGAGGCCACCTTAGGGGATCTGTCAGTATACTTGACTTTATAAACTGAGAATGCGGGAACACCCGAAATTCCTGTTTGTACCCCTACAAAATGGTGGAGATAACCCAGCTGTCTTGGCCGCAAGGTTTTGCAGGTTGCTGTTTAGAGGACTTGTCCTCTTTGAGGGTGTATTATTTTTTTTTTTCTTTTTCAAGGTGAGCTCCAGTTGTTTTTCTTGAGCTATTTGTGGGGGAGAAAAAGGACATCATTTTATTTGAGTACAGCGTCGCATGACCGTGCAATTGTCAGTTAAAGTAACGCAGTGCCGTATCGCAGAAAATGGCCTGGTCATTAAGGGGACAAAACCTTCCGGTCCTTAAGTGGGTAATATAGCTGATCATCCTGACTCAATCCTCTGCCATCCTTGCTAGAATCGGCCTGGTGAGCCTGCATGTCCACCCTACCAGTTCCCCCACATCTCCTGCTTCAGGCCCCATCAATATTTCTGCACCTGGACAGCAGATTCAGCCACAGTAAACCGGCAACAGCTTGCCTCTGACTCCCGCGGCCCGCTGCCATCTTGAGGCCGCCAGTCCCAATCCTCTGCCATCCTTGCTGGAATAAGCCTGCTTACCTACTCTACCTGTTCCCTCACATCTACTGCTTTAGCCCACTGTCAATATTTCTGCGCCCGGCCGGACAGTTCAGCTGCAGTAACCCGGCCACAGCTGGCTTCAGACTCCCGCGGCCTGCTGGTCCCAATCCTCTGCCATCCTTGCTGGAATCAGCCTGGGGAGCCTGCATGCCTACCATATCAGTTCCCTAGCATCCTCTGCTTCAGCCCACTGTCAATTTTTACCTGCTCGGCCAGCCAGGTCAGCTGCAGTAATCCGGCCGCCATCTTTAGGCCTTCTCTATTCTCTGCACCCTGCCAGATCGAGAGATGGAATCCACTCCTCTATCCCTGCTTGTGATGCCCCCTGGAGAGGGCAGGCCTGCTGTACTGCTTCGGGAGGCTGTTGGTTCAACCAATGCGGCTGTAGTCATTTTGGCCTCCTAGGGAGTGCTCGTGGGTGCCATCCACCCGTGGCTGCTCTCTCATTACAGAATACTTCTTCCTTCCTTTCTTTCTAACTCCATCGCAGAAATCCTTAAAGGGCAAGCATTTTGTTTCCATTTTTTTTATTTAAACTGCCTTGGCTAGTTTGGGGAATGCTAAGCAGTAGGGAGTTTTTTTTTTCAGTTTTTGTTAACCATACACCTGCTCCGGATCTACAGTCTGCTTCTCCTTCTGATCTTCTACCTCCCTACCAGTTACTTGTATGTCCTCAGGTGGGCGCGTGTTGGATCCTGTCCGTCTCTGGTTCCACATTACTGGAGTTCATCCTGTGTGGCTCCCTCCTGGAGCTTCGTGGTCTGTTAAAACAACCATGGACATAAAGTTACTTTCCTGGAATATACGTGGCCTGAACGACAAAGTTAAGAGGTCCCTGCTTTTTAAAAACCTGCAGTCCCATAAACACATGTCTTATTCTTGCAAGAGATTTATTTAACAGGTAGCAAAATTCTGTCTCTTAGAAGAGCGTGGATCAAGCAGGGGTTTGACTTTGGAAGAGTCAAAGGCTACCAAGACTCTTGAGGCAAGTCTCTTCAGGCTGAAGCTAGAGATGTGTGAAAACACTGCGGATATTTAACATCAGTGGATTTGTCAGGCAGAAAGCCAGTTTGGTCAATGTTGATAATTGATGGTAACGCATGCATTATCCTGTTGGCTAGGGCTTTAGTGAGGATCTTTAGTTCGTAATTCAGAAGTGATATAGGTTTATAGGAAAAGCATTGCTTCAGATCTTTGCCAGACTTTTTGCAATAGCACAATATGTGCCCAATACATCATATCTGGTATTTGTCCAACCTCCAAACAATGAGCAAAACGTTTTTGTAACCTAGGGTTCAATAGGGCCATATGGGCTTTGTACCACTCTCCTGGAAGACCACCTGGCCCTTGGGATTTATGATTATATGAAAAATTGGATAGCAGCCACAAGAGTGATAAGGTTTAGTTTGTTATGAACTGCTACATGGGACTCTGACCACCTTCTTTCTGTTAAAGAAGTTTTTCGTTTGTGTGTTAACCCCTGGGATAATCTCATGTCCTGACACTAAGTGCCAGTGTTTACAGTCTCGATCAGCTTTGATTGTATTGGAAGTATATACTATGAGGATGCAGTTGAGATCAGAGATGTCTTTTTGCTGACAGAGGGCAAAGCCTGCAACAAACTGACATTTATTTGTATTGGGAACAGCCTTGGGGGTGGCAATGCCCACACGTTTGTGCTTGCTTGATCTAACCATCGTCTGTGCTTTTGTGCAACATGAGAATTTGGCTTGGCCAAATGTTTATGTTTAATCAGTGAACAGAGTGGAGGAAGAGAGCAGCACTGACAGACATTGCTGGTGGAAAACTACCGGATTTCTCACCGGTCTACTTAACCACTTGCCGATCGCCGCAAGTACATATACTGCGGCGGTCAGCCCCTCACAGGCAAAGTGACGTATGGGTACGTCACTAGCCTGTGAGGCTCTGGGGAGCGAGCGCACGCCGCCGGAGGCGTGCTCCCCCTCGGTCACGGACCCCCTGCGCGTGTGCCCGGCGGACCCGATGTCCGCCGGGCACTCGCGGTCATCCGTTAGAGCGGGAGAAAGGCAGGCGGCTGATGTAAACAAGCCACCTGTCATTCTCCTCTGTGTAAGAATAGTGATCCTACGGTTCTACTATGTAGGACCATTGATCACTGTTCCTACACCTCAAGCCACAGCCAATCACAGTTAGAATCACGCCCCTAGGGACACACACAACCCCTCCCTCTCAAAAAAGTTAACCCCTTCACTGCCAGTGTCATTTTACAGTAACAGTGCATATGTATAGCACTGATTACTGTAGTAATGTCACTGGTAACCCTAAAAATGTCAAAAATGTCAGTCAAGGGTCCGATCTGTCCGCCGCAATGTCGCAGTCGCGCAAAAAAAAACGCAGATCGCTGCCATTACACGTTAAAAAAAAAAAAAAAATGACAAATCTTTCCCTTAGTTAGTAAACGCAATAACTTTTGCGCAAACCAATCAAAATACGCTTTTTGCGATTTTTTTTTTTTTTTTTTTTTTTTACCAAAAATATGTAGCATAAAACAAATTGGCCTGAAATGTTAAAAAAAAATTTTGATTTTTAAATTTTTTTTGGGGGGGGGGGAATTTTCATATAAAAAAAAATGTGAAAAATATTGTTATTTTTGCAAAATTTACGCTCTTTTTTTGTTTATAGCGCATGATCAAAAAATCGCACAGGTGATCAAATACCACCAAAAGAAAGCTCTGTTTGTGGGAAAAAAAGGATGTCAAATTCATTTAGGTACAGCGTCGCACGACTGTTCAACTGTCCGTTAAAGTCACGCAGTGCCAAATCGCAAAATAGGCCCTGGTCAGGAAGGGGGTAAAATCTTCCGGGGCTTAAGTGGTTAATTGTGCCTCACAAAAAAGGACAACTGGCCAAAGTTTGTGAATGGTACTCAGACTCAGGATTTCATTCTTTACTGGATGTGATGATTTCATGTCTCTATGGCCATTTTTTCTGTTATAATTTTTCTCATTTATAGAGTACTTGGTGTGTCTTCCTGTGTCTGTAGAATCGTGTCTTGGATGTACGTGACTTGTATGTATGATTACAAGTATGTGTGGGGTGGGGAGAGGGTTTGGAGTTGTTAGAATTGCTGTCAGTTCCTTCCAGTTGAAGTAGCTGGACTGATCACCCTGTGTGTAGATCTGATTTCATTGTTGTATTGTAGGTGTCCCTTCACCCTGATAAATAATGTCCCTGCTTTCTGATTTAAGTCCTGATGTTTCATGTGCACTTAGGCAGTGGTCTTCCTTCATTTATTAGACTGCTTATTGCCAGGCCAGCACAGGAAACATTATGTATAGATTACTCTCGTATTAGATTGACTGTTCTGCAAGTTGGAACATGTGCTAAGCAGTACACAAACATGCCCTGAATGTTTCATGCATTATATCCTCAGTACTTCACTTGTGTTCTCAAAATATGTTTGATGCACTGAAGAATCTGGTATGCTTGAAATATGAATCGTCTTTTTATCTAGGAAGTATTGAAAAGTTGTGTTGCCCTTACTGTGGCTGTTTCAAGAGAAATGTTTCACAGGCAGCGTCTCGAGATGTAATCATGGATATCTAAGTCATATGATAGTTGTTTGATTTTGTTGTGCCTGACATGCAAGGGTTGTAAAGCTGCAATGCTAACCTGCTGAACATAAATTTATAAGACCAACCACATCACTGTATGTGACTTGAATATATCACTGAGCACAGCATAGTTTCTAACCATCCCTCTATTGGAACCGAATCTCTATGTCCCTTTTACCTCAGTTGTCCACCCTTTGTGGCCTGATGTGTAGTCATCTATACTATTTACTGCTCTAAACTTTAAGGGCCTTTTCACACGGGCGCTCTGTATGTCCGCAAAACATCCTATTTTTTTGCGGATGATTTACTGACATAATGTAAGTCAATGGCATTGCAGATGTCAGCGGAATACCATCCGCTGACATACGATTTTCTTCCTTTCAGTTCTGTTCCGTTTTTTGGAACGGAACAGAACCCTATTTTTCCTCCGTTAAAAAAACGGAAAGGAAGCAAAATTGGATGTCAGCGGTGTCATCCGCTGACACCCGCAATGCCCATAGACATACATTATGTCCGTATATCAGTCGCAAACGGATGGGATGATATGCGGACATACGGAGCGGATGACACAAGTGTCATCCGCTCCGTGAAAAAAAAAAAGTCCAGCAGCGGAGCAAAAAACCAGAGCGGCCGTGTGAAAGAGGCCTAAGGGCTCTTTCACACGGGCGTTCCTTTTTTTTTGCCCGATCAGGTCCTTTTTTTTTTTTTTTTTGTAACGGACACGGATGACACTTGTGTCATCCGGTCCGTATGTCCGTTTTTCATCCCATCCGTTTGCGGATGAAAAACTGACATAATGTATGTCTATGTAAATACAGATGTCTGCGGATGACACCACTGACATCCGTTTTTGCTTCCGTTCCGTTTTTTGAAAGGAAGAAAAAATAGGGTTCTCCTCCGTTCAAAAAAAACTGAACTGACAAAAAACGGATGTCAGAGGATGATCATCCGATGACATCCGTATTTACATAGAGATACATTATGTCTGTTTTTCATCCGCAAACGGATGGGATGAAAAACGGACATACGGAACGCCCGTGTGAAAGAGCCCTTAGGGTCCATGCACACTGAAAAAATGCCAGAACTTCTAGCAGAAAAAACACTCGTATTGGCTCGTAATGCACAAGAGTTTATGAAGGTTTATTGGCATTTGCTTTTTTGTAAAAGTTTTTTTTTCCTCTCTGCCCATTTTTAATTTCAATTATATTTATTATGTTTTCAAAATGAAATCACAAAAGTTCAAGCAGGCATACAGTACTGTGTCTTAGGCAGGTGTTAACAAATGCTGTAAGCCCCGGTTCACACTACTGCGTGTGCGGGGTTCGCATGTCATGTCGGAGCGCACTGCTCCGACATGACATGCGATTAGCTGTGCGGTGCGAGTTTAGCCATACAGTTTGTATGGCTAAATTCGCATCGCACCCGCAGCAAACACGCACAGGAGGCATTTTTGCTGCCGCATCAGGATCGGATCGCACAGCGGTTCACACTTGTGCGATCCGATCCTGTGCGAACTGCACGATCGCACTGCGATATGCGATCAAACTGGGGGTGTCGTTAAGATTACATTGACACCCCCAGCGGATCGCATATGGCAGTGTGAACTGCCGGGGGTGCGTGTGCGATGCGGGAACAGGCTGCGAATTCGCAGCCTTCCCGCATCGCATCAGTGTGAACCGAGCCTTAATGAAGAATGCTTTCGGAAATGGATGTTTTAATAGTGTATTATTTTTTATTTTTTTTTATCGATGAATAATATGGAAAGTAAATAAACAGAAGAGAAATCCAAATCAAATCAATATTTTGTCTGACCACCCTTTGCCTTCAAAACAGCATCCATTCTTCTACTTAGGCCCCGTTCACATTGCCGCGATCCGACTTGGGGGGGCGACCTCCGAGGTCACGGTGCGAGCAGCGCGCCGCGACCTCGGAGTGGCCGCCATGGACTTCATAACATTGAAGTCTATGGCGGTCACCTCCGGGTCGCCCCAAAGAAGCTCCGGACCCTTTTTCTAAGTCGGAGCGACTTGTGTCGCTCCTATTAGAACGGGTCCGCAGCTTCCCTATGGAAGGCGACCTACGGCGACCTGTGAGGCGACCAGGTCGCCTCACAGGTCGCCTTAGTGTGAACGGGGACTTACACTTGCGCAGTTTTTGAAGTAACTCGGCAGGTATGTTGTTCCAAACATCTTGGAGAACTAACCACAGCAAACACAGGCCAACCATAATTTCCAGGACTCTTTGTTCTTTACACTGTAGATATGTCTTAATGACATTGGCTGTATGTTTGGGGCCATTATCCTGATGCAGAATAAATTTGGGGCTAATCACAAGCCTCCCTAATGGTATGGCATGATGGATAAGTATCTGCTTGTATTTCTCAGCATTGAGGACACTATTGATCCTGACCAAATCTCCAACACTATTTGCAGAAATGCAGCCCCAAACTTGCAAGGAACCTCCACCATGCTTCACTGTTCCCTGCAGACACCCATTATTGTACCACTCTGTAGCCCTTCAGTGAACAAACTGCCTCCTACTACAGCCAACTATTTCACATTTTGACTCCTCAGTCCAGAGCACCTGCTGCCATTTTTCTGCACCCCAGTTCTTATGTTTTCGTGCATTTTTGAGTTGTTTCTGTGTCGTATGGGAAGGATTTTGTCACTTACACTTTCAGTTTGATGTTTACTAGCCTTTACCGGCTATTTAAAACATCTGCTCAAACTGATCTCACTTTGATCAGATGCTTTTGAGGGCAGAGGAGAGATCTGGGGTCTGTATTGATCTCTCTATAAAGAGGAGCTGTCATGCTTACTGCTTTCACAAGAGATGCTGTTCATCCTTGTTTGTGATGGCAACAAAGTTGATTAAAAATAAATAAATTGGAAGTTAGGGGCATGGCCGAACAGCGGATGTAGGCAGACGTGTGCTCCGTTCGCTCCGCCGGTGATCCTGCTTTTTTATCCTTTTGGCACCCCATCCGACCGCTCTGTCCCCTGCTGCGAGAACCCCGGTGTGCACAGACTTACCTGGTGTCGGTGAGTCCTCCTCGCCCACGGCTAGATGTCCAAACGCAAGAGAGAGGGAAGGCTGCGGGAGACATGCAGGCCCAAGATGGTGCCCTCCCCCAGCGTCTCTCAAAAGGAGACTCACAGGGAGGCTGCCCAGAAATTCTTTAGTAAATCAACTCCCAGGGGCTCCTCCACTGCGGCCGCCATGCCAGCTACCTCCCCGGGCTCGCAATCGGATGCCGATGATACCGTCCCGTTGGAGGATACCCCGGGCCCTCTCCCTGACTGGGACTCTGCCGGGTTGCTCCAGGCCCCTCTCCTGCCTCACTTCCCCGCACAGGACGCTGAGGGACATTATGTTGGCGGTCACTATATGCAACTCATCCATTACAGTGCTGACTGCTGAAATCAAGGGGGTTAAGGCTGAAATTTCCTTTATTAGACATGACATGCAGAAACTCAGGGAGAGGACCGCAGCGGTGGAAGGCCGGATCAGCTCCCTGGAAGATGACATGGCGCCATTACAGCGGGAAGTGAAACATACTGCGCTCCTTTCTGCTCAACAAGCAGCCAGGTTTGATGACTTAGAAAACAGAATGCGGCGCAATAATGTTAGAGCGATTGGCATACCAGAAAGGGCTGAAGGGAAGACTCCGATTGCTTTTATTGAAAATTGTCTGGTAGCCAGGTTTGGACAGGACTCGTTCACTCCTATGTTTTCAGTTGAGCGAGCTCATCGTGTACCTATGCGCCCTCTCCCACCTGGCAGCCCCCCACGCACTTTCACCTTTTAGCATCTCAATTATAAAAATAGTGATGCTATCCTGGCCAAAGCTAGAGGAATGCAGGGGAAGCTGATTGTTGACAACTCCAGAGTATCCTTGTTTCCTGATTACTCCGCGGAAGTCCAAAAAGAGCAAAATTTGTGGACGTGAAGAGGAGACTGAGAGATTTGAATATCCAGTATGCCATGCTGTACCCCTCTAAGCTCTGTGTCGTTGCCAGGGATGAAGTGCTGTTCTTTGACAAGCCTGCAGCTGCAGCCCAGTATCTGGACTTGGAGGGCAGGGCACTGCGTGCTGCGACCTCCCCATGGTGGGGGGTCCTTGAAAGTGATTACCTACCAGCTGATGCTTTTCTGCTCCCTACTGGCTATACCGGCACTCGGGATCGGGTGCCCCTATCCATATTTCAAGTAAGGCGGGAGCTGTCCTGCACGTACCGACTATATGTAGCTCCTTTTAATTTGCTGTTATAGTGGAGACTGTTTTCCAGCTATAGTCTCCCACCGTTTACCCCTATGGATCCTATTTGAAAGACTTAGACCTGCCCGCCTCCCAATTGACCACGTTGGCTTTGGGAGGCTTTTGCTCTCCCTATCCCTGGTTTTGTCTACCCTATCGTCCTTCTCTGCTCTCTCCTTGATTCCACTGGGACTGGCATCTCTTCTGTTGACCTAACCATTCCTGCTTCGTGTGCCCTGCACCCGTGCTCCTCACCTGATGATCGCCCCCCCCCCCCCCCCCGACAATGTTTGGTGCTGCTACTCTGTTCTTTCCTTATATCCTACTAAGGGACAGCAAAAAAGAAAAAGGGCAAACGACCTAGTGCATTACCACTAAAAATGTATTAAAAGTGTTAAAAAGTATATATTATACTCACAAAGCAGGTGTGTATAACCACACATCAACTTAACACCCATATAGTCTCCAAGGAAGCCAAGGAACCGCACTGTGCTGAATGGTATACAGTGTGCCGCATGAGGCTGCTGTGGCTGGGCTGACGCGTTTCAGGGGCGAACCCCCTTCCTCAGAGCCGAAAAAGAATTGCGAGCAGCAATTCCCAGGATGGAATGGGCGAGGGATTTGGGTCCTATTGATGGAGAGACATGGGAGCTCTGTCTGGCCTCAATACCGTTGGTTTCAGTGTCGGCCTCGCAGAAAGACTCCCACCTGTTCCTCTTTCATAGGGCTTACAGAAACCTGGTTCAGCTGTTCAAATGGGGTTGTAGACCTTCTCCTGAATGTCCGAAATGTATGCGGGAGCAGGGTACTCCTTATTCACATGTTATGGCGGTGCCCCAAGTTATTTTGTTATTGGATGGCAGTAGTCGATACGATCTCTAGAGTATACAATTTTCAACTACTTAAGGATCCGGTAGTCTCCTTGGTGCACTGGAGGTGGAGACCATCACTCCAAATGCTCATGTAGCTATTATCCGCTTGTTGTACCTGGCCTGTAAACTTATAGCCATGTATTGGATCTCCTCCCGGGTGCTAACGTGGGCACAATGGATCGCACAGGTTAATGCTTTACTAATTAGAGAAAAGGTGACCTACCAGCACCGTAAAACTCATAAGAATTTTTACTCCCTCTGGCAGCCATGGTTGGATGACCCTTCCCTGGTGCCGCACCAATTGGTAATGAATAGACTATTAGCAGGTTGAGGTGTTGAATGCATTATAGCCCTGTCTCTTTCTATGGTTCCCAGTGGAATGCTCGACCCTATCCCCCCTCCCCCAATTTTTTTTTTTTTTTCTCTTCCCCTTCCTCCTTCTTCTCATCCCCCTCTTTATCTCCTTACTAATTTTTTACAACCCTCCCGGGGGTCCTGCTCTTTTCTTCTTCTTTCCCGCAAAGTTTTGTTTGTTTTCTGGTCCTGACGGTTCTTGGTGAGCATCATTCCAGGTTCTGCAAGCTGGCTCATTGCCTTGAATAGTATGCTCCTGTTTTAACATGTTGTGCTTGGACTTTGCATTTTTTCAATGTACTGGCTTCTGTTTTTTATGACTACATATCACACTTTTAAACAATGCTTGTACAATGCTTTTCTTATGCTCAATAAACTTTATTTTTCTTGAAAAAAAAAAAAAATACATTTAAAAAAAAATGTGACTATGCATTTGCATATGGGCTCATGTGCAAATTAGAACCCATACATAAGTCCTGCACACATTTGTAAATGGTGATCACACCACACACATGAGCTATCGCCGTGAGCGTTAGAGCGAGAGCAAAAATTCTAGTGCCAGACCTCCTGTATAACTCTAAACCTGTAAAAACTTTAAAGCGCTGCCTATAGAGATTTTTAGGTACTGTATTTTGGGGCAGTTCCACAGGTGTATGTCATTTTAAAAATTCCAAAAAAGATAGGTGCTGAACAGCACCCCCTTTTCCTGCGCTCGGAACCTGGTCCTCAGGCTGTTTCAATCCTGGAACTCGTACTGGTATTAGGCATCCATGATGGCTAGGCTTTGCTGCCCCTTACGACCAGGGTGGTCGACCAGACACTGAAAATACAAAGCAAAAAAAGGGCGCACCAGCGCTCTGAGGAAGAGGCACAGCCTCGAAACGCGTCAGCCCTCTGCTTCCAGTAAAGACGTTGATCCTCTGGTAGGAGGCAGGTGTATGGAATTGATGTGCCTGAAACTTCTTGTTTGTTTGTGAGTATTTGATTTTAAACAATTTTATCCAAATAAACTTGCTGAGGATAATGCGCTAGGCTGGTGCGCCCTTTTTTTGCTTTGTATTTTCAGTATGTCATTTTAAATCATGACATGTTAGATACAGTATCGATCTACTTGGCATAACATAATCTTAAAACAAATTGCGTATTGTTTTTGCGTGCACTAAAATTCATTATTAATTTGTTTTTTTTCTTAAACATTTGCTTTTATAAAATGGCTGCTCAAATATCGTGTGATACTAAATATTAAAAATGGCAATAACCACCATTTTATTCTCCAGGGTCTCTGCTTTCAAAAAAATATAATGTTTACAGAAATGTTAGAATTGGCCTGGGGGTGAAGTGGTTAAATTGCTCAACTTGAACAATTAATACACTGATAAAAATGTTGTTGCTAGATCTACTTAGAAAGTTTTAGAGCCGGTTCACACTGAGGCGATCCGACTTCGGGGGGCGACCTGTGAAGTCGCGTGCACCGCTGTGCACCGCGACTTCGGCGCGACTTGCAGGGAGTTCACATAATCTAAGTCTATGCAAGTCGCTCCCAGGTCGCCCCAAAGTAGTACAGGACCCTTTTTCTAAGTCGGAGTGACTTGTGTCGCTCCTATTAGAACGGGTCCTGTACCACTCAATGGACCGCGACCTACCGCGACTTGTCAGGCTGACAAGTCGCCTGACAAGTCGCACTAGTCTGAATGGGCTCTTAAAGCCAGAAAGAGTAGGACAGACCATTTATTTCTTTATACTGCCCTATCCACAAGAAATGCTCCAAAGACGTCCTTGACCCTTTTGGGAAATTTTGCTGCACCAAAACGCATTGCGCTGTGCATCTGCTAATGCATGCCAGTGCATATTAATATTGCAGGGCAATATTAATATTTAATATTAATATTTAATAGCATCATGGCATGTCTGCAAAAGAGCATGGCGTTTTCTATAGGTTGTGGGAATGTGTGTGAGTTTGCACAATGCAGAAGTGTGGACAAAGCCTTGAATGAACACTCTGCCTGTCTTACCAAATGGTTAAAGATCTAGTGTGTCCCCAGTCTGTGTGGAAACGGGCTCACTGTAAAATTGTTCAGAGTAGCTTGCAGTTTGCGCCTCAACCTGCTCCAAAAAGATATCTAAAGCGTAGTACACACGATCAGAAAACGAACAATTTTCATTTAATCAGTACAGTATTTGGCTGAAAAGAAAATCTGAATACCAAGGCCATGCATGCTCTGACACAATCTAGAATACTGTACATTACAATACAATACAACACATTACATCACTTCTGAAATGTGTATTCTGTTGTACCAGAATTTTCGCAACTTTAGTAACTTCTTCATTTTCTGTATGAGGCTAGCGTGCAAAAAAAACAGATGATCATTCGTCTGATAGTCATATTGTGTGTACGAGATTTAAAAGGTGAGAATTTTTTTTTTTTTTGTATGCTTTGTGACTTGGAACATATAACAAACCTATAGTGGGAGTTTCTCAAATTAGGCTGCAAAAATGGAAATACATTTTAGGGCTGTAGGATTGGTTTGTAACGTCAAGATTTTAAGAAGGAAATATTGATTTTTGTTGTGATTTAGTAAGTACCCCTATTTTTAGATGCCCAAGTGTCTCTTAACATTAGTGTAACATTTTGTGTATTTTTTTTGATAGGGTCCTTTCACACGGCCGCTCCGTGTGTCCGCAAATCATCCCATCCGTTTGCGGATGATTTGCGGACATAATGTAAGTGAATGGCACTGCGGGTGTCAGCGGAATACCATCCGCTGACATCCGATTTTCCTCCTTTCAGTTCTGTTCCGTTTTTACGAATGGAACAGAACCCTATTTTTTCATCCGTGTAAAAAACGGAAAGGAAGGAAAATCGGATGTCAGCGGTGTCATCCGCTGACATCCGCAGTGCCCATAGACTTACATTATGTCCGTATATCATCCGCAAACTGATGGGATGATATGCGGGCACACGGAGCGGATGACACAAATGTCATCCGCTCCGTGAAAAAAAAAAAAAAAAAAAGTCCAGCGGACCTTTCACACGGAGCGGCCGTGTGAAAGGACCCATACTGGAGCACATTGTGGCTGGGTGACAGCTCGTTTACATAACTACTGATAGAGTATATGAACAGTCACAGGCAGTGAGTTATGTGGATTAGACCAAAAGACTTGCAGTTACATGTTTGCAAACTTGATGTTGTTTCTGCAGTGCATGTAATTAAGGAATCATTCAATGGAAGCTCTGATGAAAGAACTCCGATCTTGTGGTGGAGCAGAATATTACTAAATCCTGGTACACATGGGCCAGATGTCAGGCATCAACATTCGGCCCCGTGTGTACTGCAGTCGGTCTGATAGAAGCCTGCCGGTCTGCCTGCTTCTGTGGAGGGGGCATTACTGAAAAAGCTCTGCTGATTGGCTCCCGTGTCAAAACACAATATAACAGCAGGGGAGATCGCTGAACCAACATCGGATTGTTAGTACAGCAGCTCTGACCTGAGCTGTGAGTTTCTTCATTTAGCCTGCTGAGTTGAATGAGAAAAAACTAGTAGTATATACTAACTATATAGTAAGTTGTTGCTGAAAACACTGAATCGGTCCATATTTTTTTATTCTTATTGACAACAAAGCTTACATGTCAGCATAACCTAGCACTAATATTAACTGAGAGAAACAACCCTCGCTGGCGATAATATCCTTAAAAGAGAAGTATGGGTAGGTGTTTTTTTTTTTTTTTTTTTAGATTTATACTTACCTAGGTGGATGCATCACCGGTCCGATGCTGCATCTGTCCCCCAGCGCCTTTACACTGAGAACTGAGCGATTGAACACCGCCGATCACTCGGTTCTGACAGCTCCGTGAGCAGAGAGCTGCTGCCTGTCAGTCAGCAGCTCTCTGCTCTGCCCCCTGTCAGTCAGCAGCTCTCTGCTCTGCCCCCTGTCAGTCAGCAGCTCTCTGCTCTGCCCCCTGTCAGTCAGCAGCTCTCTGCTCTGCCCCCTGTCAGTCAGCAGCTCTCTGCTCTGCCCCCTGTCAGTCAGTAGCTCTCTGCTCTGCCCCCTGTCAGTCAGCAGCTCTCTGCTCTGCCCCCTGTCAGTCAGCAGCTCTCTGCTCTGCCCCCTGTCAGTCAGCAGCTCTCTGCTCTGCCCCCTGTCAGTCAGCAGCTCTCTGCTCTGCCCCCTGTCAGTCAGCAGCTCTCTGCTCTGCCCCCTGTCAGTCAGTAGCTCTCTGCTCTGCCCCCTGTCAGTCAGTAGCTCTCTGCTCTGCCCCCTGTCAGTCAGTAGCTCTCTGCTCTGCCCCCTGTCAGTCAGTAGCTCTCTGCTCTGCCCCCTGTCAGTCAGCAGCTCTCTGCTCTGCCCCCTGTCAGTCAGCAGCTCCCTGCTCTGCCCCCTGTCAGTCAGCAGCTCTCTGCTCTGCCCCCTCCTCGCTCACTGGAGCACTGGGCTGTGGAAGGGGCAGAGCGGCCTACTCAAACTCTCAGCGGCTTGGGTGTCAGTCCAGAAATCCTGACTCTGTGGTCGTGATGACACGGTGCCTGGACTGACCTCTGGGACGTCAGCAGAGAGCGGACTTCAGCCTCTCTGCTGAAAAGGGATCACAGGAGTGGAAAACAAACTGCACTCCTGTGATCCATAGAAGTAGTACAGCCGAACGAGCCTTTACGTACTACCTTGTTAAAGCTGTAGTAAAACATGGCCTAAAAAAAAAATAAAGAATCCACTGCAAGGCATGGTATATTGTGCTATATGCATCGCATACTAGCACATTATGTAATCCTTACAATGAAACAAAGCCCTCCAGCGGTGCACTTACATTTTCCCCCAGTCTTCCTTCTGGGTTCGCTGGCTCCAGTCCTGTGAATGGTTGAGCTGCGATGACGTAACTCCTGCGCATGCGCGGGAGTCACGGTTTACAGCACGGAACTCTGAAGGGATGGCACAAGTATTCCTTACCTTCAGAGTGCATGTGTCGTTGACATCACCGGCTGCATGCAGTGTAAATATCTCCTAAATTGTGCAAGTTTAGGAGATATGCACTGTTCCTACAGGTAAGCCTTATTATATGAAACGCATCAGGAAATGAATTGAAATCTTAAGAAATCACCTTTTTAGATTGTCAGTGGGATGTATGTCCCCAATAAAACATTTCCCAGGGATAAATAGAAATGGTAATTCTACACAGTGGAGACTAAGGTTCCAGGGGTGTTCTGGCCAAACGGTAGCACTCTAAGCATTTTTCTGCATTTTAAGATCGCATCTCTAGACTGTATATAGTTTAGCCAGTTGCCAAAACATACGATTATTCAAGTGTCCTTTTCAACGTCTGTGAGGAAGTTGAGTTTACTCCTTTCCTCAACGATAAAATCATTGATATAATAATTCTTCTTGGTTTTGGTAGAGTTGAACACCTAATTATGTTGTTAAAATTCATATAAGGGAGACCCCACCCTGAGTTTTCTCTACGATGGCTCCTCTTGAATTTGGATTACAGCCATCGTTTCTACTACATGCCTGCCAGAGCGACTATGTGTGACAGCTCATTGCTGATGCAACTGAAAGGGGACTTTGTGTCTTTTCGAACAACACGTACATTCACCGGAGATGGCCTTTTTATTTATTCTTTAAATATTCTGGGTTTTATTTCAAAGAAAATCTAGAAGAAATGTATTGTTTTTTATTTTTATAGAAGAAAAAGGGTACAACCAACAGTTGAAGTGAATATTCAGAAGATGGCAATGTCATAGCAAGGGGGTCTTTTGGATTGTAGTGAAATCCTTCATTCTTGTTTTTTCCTTTTGTTAAGCTCTGAAGATTTGGCTGGGGCAGAAGTGGGAAATCCCACACCAAGAATCCGTTCACACCGGAGGGTTTTGCTGTTTGAAGCTCCAAAATGCTTAACATCCCAAATCCCATGGTTTTCATTTGTTCTTGTACACCTGTGTCTAGTGTCGCTTGAAGCTCAAAAAAAAATGAGCTATGTTTAATGCTACAAGTTTTAAGTATTTTTTGGCCCCAATAGACTTCAATAAAAGCACCTGTAAAAGGCATGAAAATACGTGTATTGTGGGTTGTTTTTCACCCTACTACCCAGCTTTACATTGGAGAAAAAAAAACCGCTCAAGCAAAAACTCACTTTAAAAAAAAGCCTGTACAAAAAACAAAAGTGTGTCTTAAAGTGGTTCTAAAGGCAGAAGGTTTTTTACCTAAATGCATTCTTTGCATTAAAATACAAAACCTTCTGTGTGCAGCAGCTCCCTCCAGCCCCCCTAATACTTACCTGAGCCCCATCTCGATCGAACAATGTGCACGAGAGCCTTGGCTCTCTCTCCTCATTGGCGCCCGCTGCTGTCAATCAAACTTATTGAGCCAATGTGGAGAGAGAGGGGGCGGGGCTGAGTCGCAGCTCTGTGTCCCCCCAGAGCAAAGAGGAGGATCCAGGCTGCTCTGTGTAAAACCACAGCACAGAGCAGGTAAGTATGACCAGTTTGTTTAAAAAAAAACCCACAGCCTTCAATATTACTTCAAGTGATATTAAAGGCTTTTTTTTGTTTAATAAATAGAATAAAAGATGTTGTACCTGCCTGCTCTGTGCAGTGATATTGCACATATTGGCCCCCTACCCTCTCTTTCGTGGTCCCCATGAGCAGACTGGGTGCTAAGGGGCACCTGTGCGGGCGTGCTCCCGAGCTGGGCTGTGTGCATTTTTAGACATACACCGAGCCAGCAATTGAAATCCCTGCCCCTCCTCACAGGAGTTTGAACTGACAGCAGCAGGAGCTGTGAGGCCAGGAAGAGAGGAGGGAGAACAAGTAGGGGGATGATTTCTACATGGTAAGGAATGCATTTAGGTAAAAAATGGTTTAGGTTTAGAACCATTCAGAACTAATTTCAACTTTCTGTATGCTTTATATGAATGGCGTTTTTTTTTGCTTTCCATCCTCTATAGATGGCTGCATTATTGGCTTGGGAGTTCTCTATAGTACGTTGGATTGTCGTCCCATAAAGAAGCTGCTTTGTACAGTCAGAACCAATTTCCTTCTGCTCTCCATTCTAAAGTTTTGGCAATTTACTTGTATTGATTGTTGTGTACCCTTTATAGACAGTACTGCCCAGACATTCACAATCAGATCTTGTTGATGTAAACCAAATTTGTTAGATCTGTGCTGACCATTTCAAATGTACAAATTACACCAAGATTCGTGCTGAGTTGTATGATTATCATAGAATCATAGGCTATTGATCAAAGTTTTTTTTTTAGTTTTTTTTATTGCATACACAGAGCACATTTGGCCATAACGAGTTTTTAGTAAGTACCGGTTGAACGACATTTTGTATTTAAAGGGTGCTGATACTTCAGAAAGGAAATGAAATGGGGCTCTTTCACACGGGCGTTCCGTATGTCAGTTTTTCATCCCATCCGTTTGCGGATGAAAAACGGACATAATGTATCTCTATGTAAATACGGATGTCAGCGGATGACCATCCGCTGACATCCGTTTTTCGTCCTTTCCATTCAGTTCAGTTTTTTGGAACGGAAGAGAAACCTATTTTTTCTTCCTTTCAAAAAATGGAACGGACGCAAAAACGGATGTCAGTGGTGTCATCCGCTGACATCCGTATTTACATAGAGATACATTATGTCCGTTTTTCATCCGCAAACGGATGGGATGAAAAACGGACAGACGGACCGGATGACACATGTGTCATCCGTGTCCGTTTCAAAAAAAAAAAAAAAAAAAAGGACCTTTTGGCCACCAGTGCATTCAGAACCCCTGGAATATTGCACAAATTGGGCCAGAATTTTACAGAACAACTATTATAAACTTTTAATGGGCAAGTTTCAGATTTAATCATCATCCGTGCAAGATATGGCTTCACTGGCTCTATGGTGGGCTTTTGGTTCCTTTTGTACCACCCTACCACAACGACCCTACGGTTTGACCTTCCCAGCAGGTTGCTCAGGCATTGGGCCTGAACTGGAATTTTTTGTAGGCTGTTTTGAGAAGTTACTGACACCTACTCACATCAGTTAGTCCCTGGCCTGTGGTTACAACTCTGCTCTGACCATCTGGGTTTACCAGACTGGGTTTTTTTTTAAAAAGTATCCTTTCCTCATGTATTGTGGCTGCACAGTGGGGAGGAGTGATCACAATGTTTCAGGAAGCTTATTAATAGATGGGGGTTCTTCGTGACAGAAACTCGAGTCTGTTAAATGTCCAACCTGTGCCATGATAGACCGATAACAATACACATGAGGAGAGAGGAATGTGGACACATTGGCAGGCTGTACAAGTCAGATATTTTCAGATTAGGAAATTTGAAGCATAGAATTTTGTTGCTGCTTCATATTTCATCAGTCACCTTTTTTAGTTTTTTATTTTTCAGTCACAAGGCTGTATGTTTTCTGCAAGGCCTCATGCGCACTAGTGCTTTGGTCCATGCGTGTTGAGTCCCGGTGTTTGCAGCTGCCCTGGTGGCACAGCTGCAGCATCTAGCCCCGCTGCCAACAACAAAACCTATGAAATATGTGATGGCTGGATGCTCCACCATATGGTACTTCTGTTTAAGACGCACAAGGACCAAAGCGCTAGTGTGCATGAGGCCTTAGGGCTATTGACCATAACAGAGCTGTGCCTTGCCTTCATTTTAATCTGCTTCTTTCTACAAAGTGGTTGCACTTGACTGCTCTTCCTCATTAGGGCTCTTTCACACACTATGTCCGTCAAACGGACTCGGCTTTTCTCAGCGGGGAATCGAGCCGCCGATTACCCGCTGAGCGGGATGACAGCTGTGTCTCCGCGCTGTGTGCGGAGACACAGCTGTCAGTTCCCCATGCATCTCTATGGGGGAAATCGGATGGGAACGGACCGTCGGTCCGTTCTCATCCGATCAGCTGGACAGATGGAAAATAGGGTTTCCATCCGTCCAGATTTGACGCATCGGATCGGGTCGGATGTCAGCGGACATGTCTCAGCTGACATCCGATGCCCCATAGGAATGCATGGGGGGACCATTCAGATCCGCCAAAAAAACAAACAGGCGGATCTGAACGGTCCGCCTGTGTGAAAGGGGCCTAACTCAAGTCTATGAGTCGGCCAGCACTGACCGCAATGTACTCCATATATGACTTTTATATTCATTGTAGAGTTTTTACTTATTTACTTTGTCTTTAGTGTCTCTATCCACAAATATCCACTTTAAATACAATATTATGAAATCGCAAGTATATGAACACAGAAATAATCATTGCTCATAACCTACTATGGTAAATTGAATGTACTTCCCCTTTAAAGTAGTCTTTGGTTGGTTTTGAAATAATATCTGGCAATCATCCATGTCCGTTGTGTGTAGAAACATTAGATGCCTCATTTTTTTTTCTTTACAGTGAAGCAAATATATACTTTGCTTTATGCCAAAGTTTGTATAGGTAAGGCAGTAAAAGCCTTTTCTGTGTTTGGTCTGGTCAAATGTCTGCCAGAAGATTAGAAAATCCTTTGTCCAGTAAAAATGGTATTCAGATTATTCAGGTAAAACAAAAAGAAACAAAAAGGTAATTTTCTATCAGCTAATGTTTCTTGTCCTGAAAGCAGGTCTGATGATATGGTAGAAACTTTGTTCTTGGTGTTGCAGACTCAGATTAGCCTCTACATACAGTTAGTACATCCAGCAGTGAAAACTCCCCCATTAGCAATTGTGAATTAGCACTTGTCTGCAGGGAGCGAATGGCTGCTTTCAGTCCAAGTGTTTATATAGCGCACAACCCAAAAAATGAATGTCTCTCACCGCCCCCCCCCCCCCCCCCCAAAAAAAAAATGTATATATATATATATTTCTTTCAGTTTTACTTACCAAAAAAAAAAAATGAAATGTGAAATAATTTTTAAATTCATTCACAATATTTTGGCCTCCTGCAGACTGGGCATTTTACTCACTCTCCCAGATTCCTTTCCTCCTGGCAGCAGAATTTGGGCAGAATGCTTATGCTTGCAAATTTGTGTAACATGTATAGGTGCGTTTACAAACACCAGGCGCTTGGGCATTACTTATTTTCCTTGGCCAGAATAATAATCTAATCTGGCCATTGAAAACTTAACACTCTACTGCTAAACATGCCTAGTGTCAATGTGCATTTAGACGTGCTTACACTCCAAGTATTCCTTGTGCCAAAATGCCCGCTGCTCCTGGATGCACTGGCTGTGTGTTGTTTTTTTTTTTTTTTTTTCTGCCTCTGAACGCCTGTGAGTGTATTTGTTAGCTTCTTTTATTTTCTGTTCCTGTGAGAATTACAATCAACTGCTAGACTGGATATTCTAGATCCTTATGGTCACCCCAGTCCAGCCAGCGTGCGCAACCCAACCTCAGCTCCACGCTAGGTCAGCAGCGACATATCCCCACTAGACAGGGGCTGGCCGGCGAGTAAACGCCTTGCGAGGAGACATAGCCCTGGTCATGACCTGAGCTGCAGCGGGCCTCTGGCCTTCAGCACCCCCCATTCCAAGATGGTGCGGGGGGCTGTCTGGATCGGTGCCCGCCCGGTTCCAAGGTGTGGTGAGTAGTGTCCCCCCCTCCCTTCTGGTGGTGAATGTGGGCCCCTTCCTGGGTTGGTCGGACCCCCGAGCGCCCTTCCCACCCACATAACGCTCCCCCCTCACTATCGGGGTCCCTCTGCAGACCACCCCCTATTCACACCACCTATGCCTGTTTATGTTTGGGGGGGGGGTTGAGCGGGTGCTGAGGGCCAGGGGGCGTGCCGCCGGCTGCTAAAAACGCGTTTTTTGGGGTAAGATGGTCCTGGTGGGGCGGGGCCCCCGGGCATTTTCTTGTAGTTTCCCATTGCTATCACACGGCGGCCATGTTTTTGAAGCCTATGGAGCAGTGAATCAGCAGTGGGCCTCTAGTGTCAGTTCCTGAACTTTTTCTTTCTCTCTGATCCCTGCACGGCGTGCAGCCTAGCACTCTGTCTTTGTACCAGAGTAGGGGGTGGTAAGTCCCTGTGGGTGCTAAACAGCTCCCTCTTTCTGCTATAGCAGTAACTTGGTGCACTGGGACTTGTGGTGCAGCTGGTGCAGCAGTGGAGGGTACTTTACAGCAATTTCAAAATAATTTTTATTGGCGATCCCCTGGTTAATCCATGGAGTCCCTGGAGCACGTTTCACCACCTGACCCCCTCTTAGAGGCATCGGGCCCTCTGGGTCCCAGTCCGCTTTGTCTACTATGACTGCGGTCCTGCAGTCACTAGCATCCAAGGTAGATATGGCCCTCCAAAATAGAACGAGCAAAAAGCTTCCTCCACCTTCACCTGCATCCTCTGTTTCCTCTGATTCTGAGGTTGATTTGGCCGCCGCGGACGCGAGTCGCCTCCTGGGTCTGCGTCCACGCACCGAAAGTGCTCTGATAGTAAGCATGAATTCTCTTCCGCTACAGCCACGCATGAAAAGGTGCTAGTGAATGCACTGATTGTATCAGTGCGGGAAACTTTAAAACTGGAGAACACAGCTACAGCTGCGTCGGCTGCGCAGGTGCATTTTGGTACCTGCAGAGCCTCAAAGGTGGAAAAGGTATTCCCCTTTCCTGTCTATATCGACAGCATTGTCGCAAGTCAGTGGGGTTCCTAAGCGTTTCACTAGAAGGTATCATTTTGAAGAGTCCCTGTTAAAGAAACTGACGGTACCACCTGTGGTGGACTTTCAGGTTTCCAGGTTGAATAAAGCCACCTTTCTCCCAGTGGAGGACTCTCCATCTTTTAAGGACCCTTTTGACGAGAGCTGAATCTCTGGTTCGATACCTTTTTACCATGGCTGGTTCTATTCTGCGGCTGGTGTTTGCCATAATCTTTGTTTCCCAGACTGTAACGGAATGGGCTATGCTCCTGCGCCAGGATTTGAAAGGGGGACAACCTGATGCCTCTCTGGATGCGGCCTGTGGACCAGGCTTCCAAGGAGGTACTAACTGATCTCCTCTTTGTAGGAGACCGCCTGTTCCGAGCTTCCATGGAAGAAAGATCATTAAGAGTCTTACAGGGGTAAGAGTACTCTAGTTCGGCAGGCTATCAGAAGCAAGAAGTCTCGTCACAAACGTGGCCCTTTCTTCTCGGCCCACAATCGTGATCTAAGGACCAGGGGTCAAAATCCACCCATAACCCCACAGGGAGTTCCAAGATGCCCTGGCCTGGTAAGCTGAGAGTGGGTTCCTCCAGGACCTTGGACAAGCCCAGTTCTGCCCTTGGGGCACCCTCACCCGTAATCTGGGGTGGGGGACGTATTCACATCCTTCTGCCCCGTGATTCTCCTTGATTCAAGACAAATGGGTCCTCTAGTTGAATCGGTCTGGTTACAAGATCGAGTTTCTGTCCTTGCCTGCTGCAAGGTTCTTCCCTTCCAACCTGCGGTTGTCCCTTGATCGCCTACGAGGTCTTCTTGGGGCGGTACACGATCTGGACAAGGGGTCATTGTACTTGTTCGGGTGGAAACTGAATTTCCAAAAATCTGCTCTGGTCCCATCCACCAAATTGGACTACCTGGGCCTGACCCTGGCCTCAGCCCTGGTATTTCCCCCGGAGGAGAAACTCCAGAAGTTGCAGGATGCGATTCGGCTCCTGTTGTCCAACTGGCGGTCATCTCTCAGGACCTACATGCAAGTGCTGGGCCTGATGGTCTCCACCTTTTTGAGGCTGTTCCGTTTGCTCAGTTCCATACTAGATCCTTGCAAAAAGAGATATCTTGCCAAATGGAACAAGAATCCAGTCTCTAGACAATCTGATCCTTGTTGATCTGATCTGTTAAGCCGGGGTACGAGGGGGTCCCTGATCTGATGGTGCTGCGCTTCGACAGGGAAAATCTTTTTTCCCTCTGTACTGGACGGTGGTCACCACAGATGCCAGCCTGTCCGAGTGGGGAGGTGTCTTGGGCACGGATTGTGCTCAGGGGGTTTGGACTCTGAAGGAGTCCAGCCTGCCGATCAATATCCTGGAAATTCGGGGGATTAGGCTTTGCCTGACCCAATGGACGGATCGTCTGCAGTGGAGCCCGGTAAGGATTCAATCGGACAATGCCACGGCCGTGGCATATGTCAATCATCAAGGGTGTGGTGCTTCGTCCCTACCAATTGTTCTTCCTGAGGTCATCTCTGGTTTCCATTTACATGAAAACATTGTGTTGCCTTCCTTGCATCCTAAGCCTAAGCACCCTAAAGAGATTGCCTTGCATTCTTTGGATGTGGTTCTGGCGATCAGGGTGTACCTGGCGATGACTGAGTCGTTCCGGAAATCGGATTCCCTATTTGTCTTTACGGATGAAACCTGTAAGGGGCTGGATGTGTCTGCTGCATTTCCAGATGGATCAGGGAGACGGTAGTACAGGCCTATTCAATTAAGGGTCATTATCCTCCTTTCCCTGTTGAGGGGCATTCTACAAGGGCACTTAGTGCCTCTTGGACCTTCCGTCATCAGGTATCAGTGGTGCAGGTTTGCAAGACAGCCACCTGGTCGTCCGTGCACACTTTCACAAAATTTTATAAGGTGGATGCTGCCTTTGGCCGCAAGGTTTTGCAGGCCGCTGTGGGAGAGGATTAGTCCTCTTTGAGGCTGTATTTTTTGTCAGATGAGCTCCAGTTGTTCTTGGTTGGCTACATTTAGCCTTTGAGAAGTGTGTTTACAGTATTGCTGTGTTCTTCCCACCCCTCATGTTGATACTGCTTTGGGACATCACAAGGGTCAAGAAAATCAGGAGCTGTGTCCGTCGATGAACCAAAGAGAAAACTGGATCTTTGTCTTACCGTAAAATCCTTTTCTCTGATGTTTGACAGACACAGAACCCACCCCTCTATTGAGTTGGGTTATATGTTCTTCTGACACTGCTTGTTACAAAACTGAAGACCTATAGCAGGAAGTGGGAGTATACCCCTTGGGACTGCCCTATAGGCGTAGTCACTTTTTTCTGTCTAGTGTCCTACTCCTGTAGGGGGCAGCATAAACCTAATGGTCAAGAAGATACAGAGCTGTGTCCATCAGAGAAAAGGATTTTACAGTAAGACAAAAATCCAGGTTTTTTTTTTTTTAACCCCCTCCATGCCTAAGGGTAAAACAAATCTTAATGCCTAAGCCCAATTTTGCAACTTTGACTTATCAGTAAAACTGTACATATTTCTTGCTACTACTATAATCTACCACCAAAGAACAACCCAAAATAAATTCTCCTGCTCCAGATTATTGCAGGGATACCACATATGTGTTAGTTGTTGTTTGTACCCGAAGTACAGGCCAAAACAATAGTGCACATTTTGCTTTTTTTTTCCCCCCCTGCCTAAGGCCCCGTTCACATAGGGGCGATCCGACTTCGGGTGGCGGCCGCCACGGACTTCATAACATTGAAGTCTATGGCGGTCGCCTCCGGGTCGCCCCAAAGAAGCTCCGGACCCTTTTTCTAAGTCGGAGCGACTTGTGTCGCTCCTATTAGAATGGGTCCGCAGCTTCCCTATGGAAGGCGACCTACGGCGACCTGTGAGGCGACCAGGTCTCCTCACAGGTCGCCTTAGTGTGAACGGGGGCTTTAACACACAGACACTGACATTGATACTAATTTAAAAAAATAAATCCTGTCCAAAAAAAATACTGACCTTGACCCTGACCTTGACCCAAAATCTAACCCTGGGGCTGACCTAGATCAAGCCTTGATTTAGGTTTTTTTTATTTTTTATTTTATTTGTTTTTTTCCTACGCACAGGTTTTTTTTTTTTTTTTTGTTTCTCAGCAAGAACAGAGAACGATACAATGTATCTGTCTCGACCATTTCACAGAGACAGAAAACACTGTTATTGCCGTTTCACACTGTTCCGACTTGGTCGCCTGACAAGTCGTGCTCCATTCTGTGCAATTGGAACCGTTCTAATAGGAGCGACTCAAGTCGCTCCGACTTAGAAAAAGGTTCCTGCACTACTTTTGGGCGAAGTCGGAGCGACTTGCATTGACTTCCATTATGTGAAGTCGGTGCAAGCCACGCCGAAGTCGCGGTGCATGGTGACTTCATTAAGTCACCCCAAAGTCGTGTCGCCATAGTGTGAACCGACACTTAAAGTATCACAGTGATCAGGTGACCTGGAATCAGATGTTCCGGGTCCCGATCTTTAGAACAAGGCCCGGGGATCTTGATGAGACTCAGGTCTCTGCTGGGCACGTGCCATGCAGCACGCTCCCAGCACAAAGGGAGATACACAAATATGTGGCCCCACAGAAAAAAAGCTCAGTCCAGTGGGGCCGCATATTTGCGCATGGTCAGTGTGAAGAGGTTAAATTGCAGTGATGGGTATTATGCTTGTGTACTTCCCCCTGACTCCTTAGAAGGCCAGGCAAAATACCATTTAGTTCTAATGATTTTAACAAGTTGCTAGTTGGAAAAAAAAAAAAAAAACAGTTTCCGCTGTCTCCTCCACTGGCACTTTGTATTCTGACAGCAGCGCACACAGCTGTCAGAATACAATGATCAGCAGCTGCAGCCGTTGGTAAAGAAATGTCTTCCAGCTTGTCCTTTCGACAGAAGTCAGTCAAACGAATAAGTTCTTTTAAGCAAGGGCAGCCACACAATAATCCCTGCTGAACCAGCCAAATTCCTCTCAGTGCGCGCCCAGCTTAGGAGTTTAGACCACTTGCTTGCAGTCACCTGCTTAGGCTAGAGCTAGGCAGGAGATTTTAATTAGCTCAATCGCTAGCAATCACTTGATTGCTTAGTAAATGAAACAAATGGCTCCCTATGGACTACACCATAAGGAATAAATTGCTGCAGTTGTTTAGTGATCAATCGCGACTCCAAGCTACTGAGGCTCTCCTGTGTATTTCTAGCCTAATGAGATGATTGCAAATAGTTAGTGTCACTGAGCACTTATTAATATTATTTATTACAGGTATTTATAAAACGCTGACAATTTTACACCATATATATTGGACATTCACATCAATCCCTGCTCTCAAGGAGCTTACCATCTAAGGTCCCTAACTTACATTCATACACATACCTATTAGATTGTAAGCTCTTATGAGCAAGGTTCTCTTAACCCTCTTTTATTTTATTGTATTAAAAACCCCTTGACCCCCATAGGGAAAGGGAGCCTTGACTGATGGGGGCATGGCTAGGAATTAGGCGGAGTAACACGCAATATGTAAAGCTGTTACAGATGATTGGCTATATGACACGGGGTGGGGGTCTGAGCTCCTTTAAACCCTTGCCGCCCGGCCTATTGTAATATGATGGTTAGGCTGGAGCCCTAATACCCTGGGAGGATGTCATATGACGTCCTTCCAGGATTGCGCCCTAACGGGCCACGCTTTGCTGCAATCTGTCACCCGCGGTGTCCGCAGGACATGACCGATGACCGCTCACTGTACTGGCCCACTGCCAGTACCATGTGATTGCTGTGGCCAATCACAGCAGATCACATGACCGTTTTACACAACCAAAGACTTTTTCCTACCTTTTATTGTGTACTATTGTGATGAGCTTGTGATTGGTCAGTGATCACATGGTACAGACAGGGCCAATCACAACCTATCTGTACCATCTGAATAACTGGCCTATCACAGCTAATCACCATAGTAAACCCTGAACGAATAGTTTTTATTCAGAGAAAACGGTTGCTTGTAACTGTAAAATTCAGTTCTAAGCAATCATAGTGTGTAAAATAAATCATGATCACCTCCCCAGAGTAGTACAGTGTTACTATGGTAACACTATTGCTCTGGTCACTATGTAAAAAAAAAAAAAAAATGTAAAAAATTGAATTTTCTTTATTTTTATTTAATATGTACTATGACCAGTCAGTGTCCCTGACTCACCAGTTATAAGATGATGCTGTACTGCACTGGTGACAGTATGTAAGAGATTTTTTTTGTCTTCATTTTCCAAACAATTGTGACAAAATTACAGCTTCAAAGATCTTGTTATGCCTCTTACTAAATACCTTGGACTGTCTACTTTCCAAAAAGGGTAATTTAGGAGATATTTGTACTGTCCTTGTGTTTTCGAGCCTCAAGAAATGAGATAGGCTGTCAGTACATCAAGTCTGATCAATTTTCAGATAAACCATAGTTTGTTTTGTGGACTCCCTAACTTTCCTACAGACTAATGATATACACTAATTTAGGGTATTTTCACCAAAGAAATGTAGCAGAATAATTTTGGCCTAAATGTATGAAGAAAAACATGTTTTTTTTGGTTCAGCAAAAAATAAAAACCCCAGTGGTAATTAAATACCACCAGAAGAAAGCCCTATTTGTGTGATAAAAATGAATATGGGTACAGTATCGCATTACCGTGCAATTGTCATGAAGTGCCTGTTCACACTATAGCGATGTCAGACATCGCATGTGATTCGAACCACACCGCTGTTCAAATCACATGCAATGTCTGTGCGATACAAATTCAGCCATACAGCTTGTATGGCTGAATTTGCATCGCATTCCGACCAAAGTGGTACAGGGCGCTTTTTTTGGTCCAGACCAGAATCCAATCGCATGGGTGTTCACACCTGTGCGATCCGATTACTGTCCGAATTGACAGTTCGCACTGCGATATGCAAACTTCTGGGGTGTCATTAACTTTGTATTGACACTCCCAGCAGTTCACATATGGCAGTGTGAACTGCCTACGAGTCAGGTGTGATGCGGGAACCCGCAGTGGATTCGCATCGCACCAATGTGAACCGGCACTCAAAGTGCAACAGCGCTGTAAGATAAAAATTGGCCTGGGCAGGAAGGGGGTAAAAGTGTCCGGTATTGAAGCTGTTAAAAGTAGTTTCTCTATCGCTCATTGACAGACGTAGTCTTCTTGATTCTCAAGAGCTGGGTTATGTTGTCTCCGCAGGAGTAGGACTAGGCAGAATGACAAAACGTTCTGGCTCCACCCTAGGGGGCAGTCCCTGAGGGTATATCCTCCCTCTCTCTGCTACAGGGAATCAGTTTTTTTCTGTCTAGTCAGGAGTAAGGACCTAAGTTCCTTGCTGGGATCTTTTGGTCCTGGCAAGACTTTTTTTCTTTAAGAAAAAGACATTTTTTAGGTAGTTTTCTCCAGTGTTTTTTTCCTGTGAGATCTTCAAGCAAAAATGCCGGACTGGGCGACACTTGTGGTCACCCTAGCCGGCCTACGAGCGCGTGCAGACCAGGCATTGCGCTTGGTCGGCCGCGACATATTCAAGTAAGTATGCGGGGCCGGGCGACGGGCTGGATGTGAGATCCAGTGGTCACCCCGGTTTCTGCCTAAAAGCGCGTGCAGACCAGTGCGCTGAGTCGGCCGCGACGGAGTCCCAGTAAAGGGACTGACTTTGCGAGTTAAAAGCTCGCTTGGACGCCAGGACCAGAGAGTCGAGGCGTCCACAAACCCCCACCTCGGTGGAGAGGGTATTATGAAGAGAGGGTGCCTGTCGGTTCGGTATGGTGAGTAAAACGTTCCCTTTTTTCCTCATTTATGAGGCAGTATATATTATGGGCCCCTCCATATATGGTCAGTATATATCTGACACTTACAAGTCCCCCTTGTAATACAGCATGTGTTTGTGGGAAGTGGACTTGGTTCAAGAGCTAACACTCTACCCAGCAGACTGTAACATTACAGCAAACATAGGAGGTATAATCCTACCTTATGTGCAGTGTATCTCTATAGATCCATATGTCACCTCTCAGCAGAGTGCAGGTGGATGTGCTGGGAAGACGATATCGGCGGTCCGCCGCCATTTTGCCGTAGACCGAATGCATGTATGTCCTCAGGTCACGCCGGCCGCCATGTTTTTGGAGTCTTATGTCTCTTCTATGGGGGCGGCCATGTTTTGTGAGCCCAGCTTCCTCGTGGAGGGCTGGGAACGCCGGAAGGCGTACACAGGGGGCGGAGCCACGCCTTCTGCCCGGGAAAAAGCAAACAGCTCCTTCCAGTCTGTGTAAGACAGACGCTGGCTGCAGTTTGTTGGAAACTGCACTGCATCGGTTGGTGAGCCTTGGGGGTCCCTCTCTCTCTCTCTGGGATCGAGAAGCAGGTACTCTGAGGGGCGCTATTGCGCTAGGGGGAGACACACAAAAAAAAAAAAAAAAAAAAAAGTTTTTTTGTTTATTGCTGGCAAAAGTGTCCTGTATTAACATGGACCCTGCCACTCATGTATCTCCTCCGGATCCCCTCGAGGGGTCTGCGGGATCCTCCAGCACCCCATTGACAATTGAATCTTTGTCAGCCATTATGGAAACTTTTGTGTCCCGGGTGGAAGTGGCTTGTCAGGGACAGGGCGCAAGAAAGCGACCCCCGCCTAACCCCTTATTATCTGAAACCTCGGATTCAGACTCTGAGCCTATTTCTGCAGTTGCAGGTACTTCATCTGGTATTGGTGTCTCGGGTCCTGTCTCTTCAGACAGTGAGGAGGATGTTTCGGCATCTGCCATAGCCCGAGAGGAAGCGTTGGTAAACGCACTCATTGTATCTGTTCAAGAGACTTTAAGGTTACAGGGTATTCCATCAGAAATAGCTGAAACTGAGATCCCTTTTGGGACTAAAAAGCGCATCAAAGTGGCAAAGGTTTTTCCATTGCCCAAATGTTTTGGCAATCCTATTGATGAAGAATGGCGTCTGCCAAAACGCACTTTTAATATTTCCAAACGCATTGACAGGCGTTATCCGTTTGAGGAAACCCTTATTAAAAAATGGACAGAACCACCTGTGGTGGATTCACCAATTGCTAGATTGAATAAAGCCACGGTTATTCCTTTAGAAGACACTCCGTCTTTTAAAGATCCAGTGGATCGCAAGATAGAAGCTATGTCTCGCACCATGTTTTCCTTGATTGGATCAGCTTTCAGGCCAATAATTGCTATTGGTCTGGTTTCGCAGGCTGTAACTGAATGGACCAAGTGGTTACGCCGGGACTTAGAAGAAGTCCCTCAGGCGGTATCAGATTTGTTGGAACAAATGATACAGGGGTTACAGTTTGTATGTGATGCGGCGTTAGACGCCACTCCATTAATGGCGCGAGCATCAGTCTCAGCAGTGGTTCTCAGGCGTACACTGTGGCTAAAAGGTTGGATAGCCGACCAAGGTTCCAAAAAAGCATTGGCTAATATCCCCTTTTCAGGAGAGCGTCTATTTGGAGCCAACTTAGATGAGATCATTAAGGATCTCACCGGTGGGAAAAGCACCTTTTTACCGCAAAATTTTAAAGGTAGAGGAACTCGTCAAAGACGAGGGCCTTCTTTTTCTGCTCACAAGAGGTTTTTTCGTCCAGCGGGTGAAAAAACTAAGTCCTCCAAGGTTCCTACAGGAGGCGTCAGGGGTCGTTGGTCGGGCAAGCAAAAGCCCGCCCCCTCCAGACCTGAAGATAAACCATCCAAAGCCTGAAGGTGCGCCCCCACCCATAACTGGGGTGGGGGGACGTCTTCGCCGGTTCCCGGATCCATGGCTTTCCAGAATCCCGGACAAATGGGTTTGCGAAGTCATAAAGTCAGGGTACAAGATCGAGTTTCGATCTCTCCCACCGGCGCGATTCTTCCCTTCCAATATCCGACTATCTCCGGATCGTCTAGAAGATCTGCGGAGAGCAGTCACAGATCTACTACAACAAGGAGTGGTAGTCCACGTTCCTTGGACAGAACGGTTTCAAGGGTTTTATTCAAACCTATTTACAATACCCAGGAAAGAGGGCAAAGTGCGTCCAATTCTGGACTTAAGAGCACTCAATTCTTTCGTCAACATAAGAAGATTCAGAATGGAGTCCATTCGCACGGTAGCAGCCTTCCTGCATCCAGGGGATGTCCTAGCGTCCATAGACATCAAGGACGCCTATCTTCACATTCCCATTTTCGCAGGACATCAGCGTTTTCTACGCTTTTCCGTAGAGGAGAACCACTATCAGTTTGTGGCGTTACCTTTCGGTCTCGCCACGGCTCCGCGGGTCTTCACAAAAGTGTTGGCCCCAATGTTGGCACTTCTGCGCCAAAGAGGTATATCGATTCTAGGTTACCTAGACGATCTTCTGCTTCATGCAGAGTCTCCTCAGACCTTGCTACAAAACATAGAAATTACTATGATTTCTTTACAGGAATTCGGGTGGCTGGTGAACCAGCAAAAGTCTTTTCTGGTTCCCACCCAGAGGCTCGAATATCTGGGTCTAATTCTAGACACAGTCAGGACAAGAGTGTTTCTTCCGGTAGGGAAACTTCGAAAGATTCAATCAGCAGTCCAGTTGTTACTGTCCAACAGCTGGTCTTCCCTTCGGACTTGCATGAGGGTTCTGGGGTTGATGGTGGCTTCATTCGAAGCAGTCCCATTTGCCCAGTCCCATACCCGAATTCTTCAGCAAGAGATTCTCCTCAGATGGAATCGGAATCCGGAATCCCTGGACAATCAGATACGATTGAGCAAACAGACCAGAGAGTCTCTGGTTTGGTGGCTTCGGTCTCCAATGCTCAGCCAGGGAAAGTCATTTCTGCCAATATATTGGACGATAGTGACCACGGATGCCAGTCTATCCGGATGGGGAGGAATTCTCGGTCAATTATCTGCCCAGGGACTTTGGTCCCCGGAAGAATCCAGATTACCGATAAATGTATTGGAACTGAGAGCGATCAGACTTTGTCTGATTCACTGGACCGAGCAGCTCCAGGGCAGCCCGGTTCGGATCCAGTCGGACAATGCCACGGCCGTGGCTTATGTCAATCACCAGGGGGGCACCAAGAGTGTCCGAGCGGCCAAAGAAGTGGCTTGCATTCTTCGCTGGGCGGAACGATTTGTTCCAGCAATCTCTGCGGTGTTCATTCCGGGGGTGGAGAATTGGCAGGCAGATTATCTCAGCCGTCAGACCCTGGATCAGGGGGAATGGTCCCTCCATCCAGACGTTTTCCACCAGTTGTGCCTGCGGTGGGGCACCCCGGATGTGGATCTGTTGGCATCACGATTCAACAGGAAAGTTCAGAGATTCATGGCTCGCTCCCGCGATCCTCTAGCAGAAACCGCAGACGCACTGATCGCCCCGTGGGGGCAATACCAGCTAATATATGCCTTCCCTCCTCTCGCGTTACTGCCAAGACTTCTTCGCAGGGTAGAGGAGGAAGGAATCCCAGTAATCCTGGTAGCTCCGGACTGGCCTCGTCGAGCTTGGTACGCCGACATGGTCAGACTGGTGGCGGACGTCCCGTGGAGACTTCCTCTCAGAGAGGATCTACTGTCTCAGGGACCGATCTTCCATCCTGCTTTACGATCGCTGGCTTTAACGGCCTGGCTATTGAGACCCAGGTGCTGAAGGACAAAGGTTTGTCAGCTTCAGTTATTCCTACTCTAGTTGAAGCAAGGAAAGCGACTTCCAGAAAGATTTATCATCGCACATGGAAGTCCTACATTGCATGGTGTGAACCTTTGGGGTTCCGTCCTCGGTCTTATTCGATTAGTCGAATATTGGCTTTTCTGCAACAAGGGGTTGAGCAGAAACTGGCCTTGAGTACTATCAAGGGTCAGGTCTCAGCATTAGCCATCTTCTTTCAGAAGCCTTTGGCTACTCATTCCTTGGTGCGGAATTTCATCCAGGGGGTGCGACATCTGGCTCCGCCAGTGCACGCGCCGTTACCCCCCTGGGATCTTAATTTAGTGTTGTCGGTTCTTCAGAAACCTCCCTTTGAAGATATTAGGGAGATTCCTCTACCCACGTTGTCCCAGAAGGTGGCCTTCTTGGTGGCTATTACTTCTGCACGCAGGGTGTCAGAACTGGCCGCATTATCTTGTCGTTCACCATATCTGGTGGTTCATAGAGATAAGGTGGTTCTTCGTCCGAATCCATCCTTCCTACCAAAAGTAGTTTCAGAATTTCATCTGAATGAAGAAATTGTATTACCTTCCCTGTGTCCTAAGCCCAGTCATCCTCGGGAATTTGCTTTGCACTCCTTGGATGTGGTCCGGGCGATCAGGGTATACTTGAAAACGACAGACTCGTTTCGCAAGACGGATTCACTTTTTGTGATCCCAGATGGACCCAAAAAGGGGTTGCCTGCATCTGCCGCGACCATTTCCAGATGGATCAGACAGACGGTAGTGCAGGCTTATTCTATTAAGGGTCGGGAGCCCCCGTTCCCTGTTAAGGCGCACTCCACTCGGGCACTTAGTGCGTCATGGGCCTTTCGCCATCAGGCGTCAGTGGTCCAGGTGTGCAAGGCGGCTACCTGGTCGTCGGTGCATACCTTCTCTAAACATTATAAAGTTGATGTAATGGCATCGTCTGATGCCTCATTTGGCCGCAAGGTTTTGCAGGCCGCAATTTGAGGAGACCAGTGGTCTACCTCGAGGGTTTTTTCCGTTGGAAAAATTTTTCTTTAGTCTCATTCTTTGTTTATAATGAGCCTTTAAAACTTCTAGTTTGGCACCGGTTGGGCCTACTAGATTGGATTTGATTTTGTCAATCCCACCCCTCATTTGTGGCACTGCTTCTGGATGTCCCAGCTCTTGAGAATCAAGAAGACTACGTCTGTCAATGAGCGATAGAGAAAAATGGATTTTTGTAAGAACTTACCGTAAAATCCTTTTCTCTTAAGCTCATTGACAGACGTAGTACCCGCCCCTCTATCATTGAGTTGGGTTGGGTTAATTTCTCTGTACTGCTTTAAACAGAACTGATTCCCTGTAGCAGAGAGAGGGAGGATATACCCTCAGGGACTGCCCCCTAGGGTGGAGCCAGAACGTTTTGTCATTCTGCCTAGTCCTACTCCTGCGGAGACAACATAACCCAGCTCTTGAGAATCAAGAAGACTACGTCTGTCAATGAGCTTAAGAGAAAAGGATTTTACGGTAAGTTCTTACAAAAATCCATTTTTCTGAGGAGAAATCTGTGCCTGTGAAGAACTCCGACTGGAGTTCCCATCCCCGCCCTGTATGTGGTCTGTCACAGCTTTCTCTGGGTTTTCTCGCTGGCAAGGTAAAAAAAAAAGAAAAAAGATTCCATAATGGGCTATTTCTGTCCAGCACTTCTGGTAAGGGGTAGGCCCCTTTAGACTTGGTAAACGGAAGGTTAAAATGTGCTCACAGTACAACTGTGACTGGCACTGGTTAAAATTGTCTGTTTAAATTCTTAAATAAAGCCGTGTCCTTCCCTTTCTACATAAATTGTTCTACATGTAGTTTCTTTATGTGGGCAAGGTTAGTGAATTATCAGTTGGGATTCAAGCCTATACTCCTCAGCAGTCATGTAACTACTGTCTCCCTTTATATTGTAAAGTGCTGCGGAAACTGTTGGCGCTATATCAATCCTGTATAATAATTCTAATAGTACTAGGGCAATTTAGACCGGAGACAATAAACATGTTTTTGGAATGTGGGAGGAAACCAGAGTACCCAAAAGAACATGCAAACTCCAGGCAGGTAGTGTTGTGGTTGGGATTTGAACCGACATGCTTGATGTTTAATCATAGTCCCAATGCACCGAACATAATACAATGCTGTCAATGCTTGCCATTTGTTAAAATCTTTCACATTTTGCTTTTCGTAGTACAGTAATAAGTTTCCGCAGCTATAATATGTGTGAGGTGTGCATGAAATGAGTATATGATTTTACATTTTGACCATAGATACACTTTAAGCTAAATGTGTATGTTTGGGTATAAAACATTATATATAGTATAGTTTTCGATATAAGAACGTTCTATCCTGAGCTCTTTTGCATACAGGAACGCAAACCTCTTAACATCTCATCTTATAAATGGATTAGTAAGCAGAGCATCTCTTTTTGAGATGATTATCTTCTCAAGGTTTCCATACATTAGACATGCTATGCTGGCACAATCAGTTTGCCTTCAGGCGCAACAGTTGTCCTGCCTTTTCAGAAACAACAGCATTTGGCTCTGCCCACAATCTGTGTGGAAACGGTATACAGACACCTCCTGTCCTGAGTTACCTCATGGGAAGCAAGCATTCAGACAGCTTTTCTAAACTATTCCTTTTTTCTTGTGTAAAAACTGTTGAATGGCAGCACAAGCGGGCACTGCCTAACATTGTTGCCCAGTTGGCACATTTTCATTGACTGTTTCTTCCTGCTAATATGCAGTTTCATTATGGCCTGTATACGTGATCGGAAAATCGGAGGGTAAATACTGTTTTTGAAGTGAGTGTGCGATAATCTGATCGTTGGTACAGAGCTTTTGGGAGCCCTTCTAGACAGTTCATCAGATATTATTGGATCAGACCAGCACGGAAAAATTTTCTTGTGCGATTACCCGATCGTACGATTTTAGTTTTAGGCCCCGTTCACACTGGGGCGATCCGACTTCCCCAGGCGACCACACAGGTCGCAGCGCGCTGCTCGCACCGCGACCTCGGAGCGGCCGGCACGGACTTCATAACATTGAAGTCTATGCAGGTCGCTCCGGGTCGCCCCAAAGAAGCTCCGGACCCTTTTTCTAAGTCGGAGCGACTTGTGTCGCTCCTATTAGAACGGGTCCATAGCTTCTGTATGGCAGGCGACCTGTGAGGCGACCAGTGTGAACGGGGGCTTAATCAAATACAATGCAAATTGTATTGTATTGAAAATACAATACAAATACACGAAGGCCCCTTTCTCACTGGGTGGATCTGCTCAGTTGATCCCTGCTGAGCAGGCAGATGACAGGTCCGTCTCTGCTCACTGTGCAGAGACAGACCTGTCAGAGTCCCGCTCTCCTCTATGGGGAGATCGGATGAAAACTGACGGCATGTCCATTTTCATCCGATCCGATGAACGGATGGTGAATCTATCGCCATCTGTCTGTTTTAGGCAGATCATGTCGGATCGGATGACAGATGGGTGACAGCAGACACATCTCTGCTGACATTCGCCTCTTCATAGAGGAGACTTGAGTGGCCAGATCAGGTCTGTCTGAAAAACGGACTGGCGAACCTGATCCGTCCCATCGTGTGAAAGGGGCCTAAAACACATTACTTCACTTCAAATTTTTTTATTCTGTTTTGTGAGAATTTTTAAAACTTTAGTAAACTCTTTTTGATCTGTGACTAGCATGCAAAGAAAAACAGATGATCTGTCCTCCGATTTATGGATTGTGTGTAGGGGCCATTAATGTCAGATTTCTGATGCTGGCCTTCCACTAGCCCAAAAAAACAGTTTGAAAATCTGTCATTTGGATCCTTCATTTGTTTTTTGTCCAGTTAATGGGCACAAATCGAAAATCAGTTTTAACTTTTCAGAGCTGAAAAATCGAAGGAACAGATTGGAAAATTTTGCCAAACAAATGATTTATTGAAAGGTTAATGTGTTTCTCTCCCGAACTGTTCGCACTAGGCATATGTGACAAAACAAACAAAACCGGATTCATTTATGTTCATTGAATGATTTTATCAATCAAAATTCAGTCATTGCATGATGGCAAAATCGTTTTCTCTTAATGGCCGAGTGTTTGTTATTCGAAAACGAGTTTGAACGATTTTTGGGCTAGTGTATGGCCAGCATAACACTGGAGTGGGCAAAATCAGGTGCAGCTGTGCATAGTAGCCAATCACCTTCCAGGTTTTATTGTCAAAGCCTTAAGCCTCGTACACACGCAACGATTATCGGCCGACCGATCGTCCAACTTTTGTCCAAGTTGTGTTTTGTTGGTTGGAATGTGCTCTAGACTGCACACGAATTTTCTCGGCCAACAAAATTCTACTTCAGAAGTGATGTCATGTGTTGGTTTGTTTTCTTTGTGTTCTTTCTTCTCTGAGCATGCCCAGTCTTGCTCATCAGATTTTTCCCTGTCGAAATCTGTACTGACTGCACGAAAATCGGCCATTGTGTTGACGGCCAACGAAAATTTTATAGTCTGCACACCAGATTTTTTTCGGGCCGAAATGTCGGAGTTGGTTGTCGGAAGCATCATACTAACAAGCCGAAAATCGGCAGATCGGACGTTGGCCGAAAATTCCCTGCTAATTCTCGATGTGTGTGTACGAGGCTTTAGGCTACGTTCACATCTAGGCATTGCTATTTTTACAGGCGCTTTACAGGCATTTTTGCAGCATTTTTGTGCAGGCATTTTAGGGTTGACAAGTTACCAATAAAAAATAAATAAAAACGCCTGTAATCTGCAAAGAAGAAACTTTTTTGAGCGACGGTCGTTTTGCCTAAAGAGGTTGTATACCTCCCAAAAAAACATTTTAAAAATAAAAACCTAAAAGGCAAAGGCATAATGAGCTAGTATGCATCTCATACTAGCTCATTATAAAATACCTTGAAACAAAGCCACCGCATCGCCGCTCGCACGACACTTACACAGCCGATAGGTTAACTGGTCTTCCTTCCGGGTTCGCGTTCCTCCGGCCATCTAATTGGCTGGAGCCGTGATGATGTCACTCCCGTGCATGCGCACGGGAGCAGCCATTCATGGCACAAGGCTATGAATGGATGGCGCGGGCGGCCGTTCCTTCAAAGCGCATGTGCCAGTGATGTTACTGACTGCATGCAAAGTAAATATCTGAGATAATTAGGAGATAATCTCCTAAACTGTGCAAGTTTAGGAGATATTTTCAGTATCTATAGGTAATCCTTATCATAGGGTTACCTATAGGAAGCTTTACTGCCTCTTTAAGGCGACAGAACGCTCAGATGTGCAGAGGGGCCATTGAAATGAATAGGATTTGTCTTGGGCGTTTTTAGAGCTGAGGCTTAGAGCAGAAAATCGCCCAAAAACTCCTAGATGTGAATGCAGCCTAATGGAACAAGAGGACTGGATTCCACGCACAGCTACACCAGATTTTGCACTCTCCAGTTTTAGTAAATCATCCCCATTGGATATGGCATCCTTAGCAAAAGAGAAGACGGCTGCCCATTCCTGATGTTTTTGGCCAGCAGATGTTGAATGACTCCTGATGACACATCTTGGTGAGAATAGTGATCAGTCTTGTCTGGTGCTGGCTTATGTGAAAGGGGAGATTTTGGTAACCAGATGACAGGCAGTGCTCATATTCTGCTCTGGGCTTTACATCTATTGTCATTATGAACATGACCAACAAATGAAGTTCATTATGTTGGCTGCTTAATACATTTATACCATTTTATAGATCGTCGAGGGGAAGTGATGGCAATCTTTTAGATGTGCCTGGCTTCTTTTCTTGCTTCTGTAGCTTAAACCTACATGCTAGGCTGACTCCCAAATGATGGACAGACAGAGTGTGATAGGATGTGGTGCACCTCTAACTGCCCTCTCTATGGCCAGTATTCTGTATTCATCTGTGGTCGGGGAACAATTTTTTGATCTTTCATTTCAGTAGTATGAAAATGTGTGCTTAAGTCTTTTTTAGTTTTGCCCCATCTGGTCATCTTTTGCCCTTTGTGGGTATATCCAGCAGATATTCCACTGTACTGGGATCCAATGCATTTTTAAAGCCTTTTTGATACGTTCCAGTGCATTCCGATGCATTTTTTATGTGTTTTATTGCGTTCCAGTACAGTCCAATGTGGGAAAAATGCAGCATGTTCTCCTTTTTCTTTTTTCTTTTTTTCTTTTGTGGAACTTGAATGCTCTGGAAATTACTGACTTGTGTAAACTATGCCTTTAGAAACTATATAACCAACTTTCCATGTGTTTTTTGATGCAGACAATAAACTGGACTGCATGTGGTGTGAACTAGCCCTCAATCAGAAAGATTTGATATGCAGGTTTTAGTTAAAATTTATGAAAAAATACCCCTGCCTTTTTTGTATTTAACCACTTCCCCACTGCTTACTGTGCTGCTACTGCGGCACAGTGGCTCGTTATCGTCTGGCGACGTAGGTCTACGTCACCAGACATTACCCTCTCTCGGCCCGCCGGAGGCGCGCTCCCGCTGTTTTCAGTCACAGCGGGAGTCGGGCCAGGGGAGCAGCGGCGGCGATCGCCGCTACTCTTCCCCGATCGTCGGATAATCTAGTTTGGAGATCCGCCTGCTTGTGTAAACAGAGCGGGCGGATCTCCTAAGTGACAGGCAGGGTCAGATTGCAGGGTTCAGCGTAGCTGAACCTGTGATCTGTCCTTGTGTCACTCAGTCACCTCCCCCCACACACGTCAGTAAGCACCAGGCATACATTAACACATTAACCCCTCCCTCTCCAATAAAATTAACCCCTTCCCTGCCAGTGTCATTTTTACAGTAACAGTGCATATGTATAGCACTGATTACTGCAGTAATGTCACTGGTACCCCCAAAAGTGTAAAAAATGTCAGTCAAGGGTCCGATCTGTCCGCCGCAATGTCGCAGTCCCGCAAAAAAAATCGCAGATCGCCGCCATTACTCGTTAAAAAAAATGACAGAAATCTTTCCCTTTGTTAGTAAACGCAATAACTTTTGCGCAAACCAATCAAAATACGCTTATTCTGATTTTTTTTTACCAAACATAGGTAGCAGAAAACAAATTGGCCAAAAATTAAAAAAAAAATTTGATTTTTACATTTTTTTGGGGGGGAATTTCATATAAAAAAATATTTGTTATTTTTTTCAAAATAAACGCTCTTTTTTTGTTTATAGCGCAAAAAGTAAAAATCTCACAGGTGATCAAATACCACCAAAAGAAAGCTCTGTTTGTGGGAAAAAAAGGACGTCAAATTAATTTAGATACAGTGCCGCACCACCGCACAATTGTCCGTTAAAGTCACGCAGTGCCGAATCGCAAAATAGGCCCTGGTCAGGAAGGGGGTAAAATCTTTCGGGGCTTAAGTGGTTAAGCATTTCATGTGTTTTTCTAAATTTAGTGGTTAATAAAGCAAAATGAGTAAAAAGCAAGGGGGTGCTGTATTTAGCCAAATTCTGACTTGATCTTATAAAGTTGGTCTTCCTCCTCCCTCCAGCACCTTACTTTTTGGCTATAGAAGGGTGTTCGGTTTTCCATTTCATACATATGACCCGTGCACTTAAAAAAGGCATCTGTTTGTCACCTTGTGAGTTCTAAGTTAATCGGCTGCAATTTTCACTGTGTTTTTTTTTTTTTTTTTTTGGTTTTTATTTTTCAAGATAAAAAGCAAGGAAATTCATCAGCTTGGTAACAGAATGTATGTGAGACACTCTGCTTCAGAATGGTATTCATCATTTGCCATCTTACTTTTCTGACACAATATATAATTGTGTTTAATGTTTGGAGTGCTGCCAGTGCAATTGTTTGGGTAGTACTTTCCCAAGACTCCTGATGAACAAAAGTCTGGCATTGTTGGGCTCTGCCTTGTTTGCAAGAGTGACTGATGTCTTCCAGAACTAAATGCAAAACTTATGAAATGGAAACCTCAGAGGTGGCTGGCATGTATTAGGAGGAAGTTAATTTTGGCTGCTTTGTGTCTGGAAGAGAACAAAGTGTTATAATTACAGAATTTTCCTTTTATTCTTACACTGGTCATCTTGGGCTGAATCTTAACTACTTTGTCGCCATGTCTATTTTTATAATAATGATTTTAATTAATAGTGCAGTTGTGGAGCACACTTTTTATACATAGACTGCATTGGGTGAGTGGTATCAAAATAAGCATGCATATTACGTTTCCAACTCCTTGAAGTGATCAGGGTGACATGTAAACTACCCATACCCTGTAAAACAGGGGTCTTCAAACTACGGGAATAACCCGTTTCCTAACCTTTTCTATTGGGCTGTGTCTTCTAATGTCAGCACTTTGCAGCTCCCTAGCAGAGGGTCTTACCCAACTCTGAGTGTGTGTGTGTGTGTGTGTGTATATATATATATATATATATATATATATATATATATATATATATATATATATATACACCTATATACCTGTACCTCCAGATACACGCTGTATTCCCAGCTTGTATGTCACTATATGACGTATGAGCCTGTAGGAGAAACCACAGTATGTGGTGCAGGGAGTAGCATTGTGCTGGAGTTAAGACATAGTCAATGTTCTTTTTTGGCATAGCATTATAGTTTGACAGGTAGTGACATGGTCACTTTATAGGAGTTCTTTACATTTAGTTTTCTCCAGTATTAAACTTTGTCTTGCCTGTCCAGCTGCCTCCATAAAACTCTCTTGGCCATGCTCTGCTTAAGTGCACGTACATCTCCATTCAAAGTCTGAACAATGTTTCAATGAAAGACTCATATATATATATATATATATATATATATATATATATATATATATATATATATATATATATATATATATATATATATACGTTTGGGAGTTCTAAATGATTACCGTATTTATCGGCGTATAACACGCACCTCACATTTAGGAGGGAAGTTTTAGGAAAAAAGCTTAAAATTTTATATAAACAGCATTGAACTCAGAACTATTTTTTTTAATCAAATGCAGTCTTACCTGTGCCCATGAATGCAGTCTCATCAGCACAGTGTCCATAAATGCAGCCTCGCCAGTACAGTGTCCTCTGCAGCCTAGCCAGCGCAAGTGTCCCCAATGCAGCCTAGCCAGCGCAAGTGTCCCTAATGCAGCCTAGCCAGCGCAAGTGTCCCCAATGCAGCCTTGCCAACGCAAGTGTCCCCAATGCAGCTTAGCCAGCGCAAGTGTCCCCAATGCAGCCTCGCCAGCGCCATTACATTGCATTACATTACTTTTTTTAAAAAAGCCGGGCAGCTCTGAGGCAGAGGGGGGCGGGCCGTGCGAGGAGAAGCGAATACGAGCCGACGCTGTCATCTGACGTCCCGGCGCCTATGATAGACGTCACACATCCTGTATCTCGGCATTGGGCCACTGTGCTGTCTATCATAGGAGGCGGGACTTCCTATGACAGCAGCCGCTCATCCTTCCTTCTGCCCTGCCCGGCCCGCCCCCCTCCTCTTCCTCTCAGCGCTGCCCGGCTTTTTTTTTTTTTTTTTACTATATCGGCGTATAACACGCACTGGTGCTTTGCCCTCCATTTTTAGGAGGAAAAAGTGCGTGTTATACGCCGATAAATACGGTACCTTTCTAACAAAAAAAAAAAAAGGCAAACCTGGCTATAGACCATAGATTTAGATATTGGGCCGCCAACAGATCTCCAACCATCCAGACTGCTCCCTTCACATACATGGGAGGGGGAATCCTGCAGTGTCGGCCTGTGTCAATCCCTCCCCTCCCCCAAAAGAAAAAAAAAATTACCCATTTGACACAACTCTCCATTGTTGAGGACTAGCCCACTGTCTTCTGAACATTCCTATTGGTCTGAGACTATGATGGACAACTTTACTGGCCAATAGGAAAGTGCAGGACATCTAGCCTTTGACATTGCAGGGAAGTCTTTCTTAGCAGTTGATATTAGAGTGTGCTGGGATACGGGACTACCTGGAATGCTCAGAAAAGATGAATGAATATGTCCAGGTACTGTTAGATTACAGCTTTGAAATGCCTAGTCAGTTTTGGATCTGGATATTTATTTAAAGAATAATAAACCCCAAACTGAATTTTTTGAGTGGGATGGAGCAGGGTTTTACATTTTCAGTCTTCAGTTCCTTGGTCAAACCTTTCCTTTTCTGCATAGGTGCTGTTGACATTGGTTATAAACAGTATTGCGTAGGGTGCACTAGAAAAGGGAATTTTATTTGCCTTAAATTTTCTGATGATTTTCCCATACGGTAACTGGTTTTAATACCTTGGCCTGTTACCAACTTGGGTAATGTTTGCAGAACATCGAAGACCCTTCTGCCTAGTTCCAACAAAATTTTGTTGGCATTGCTTCAGAAGATGTTCCATATTGTGATGTTAGTGGTATAGAGTACTGCTTGTTTTTCCTTTTTAAGGTGTCCTTCGTTTCCCTAAGCACTAAAGGTGTTCTAAACCCTTGTTTTTTTTTTTAAATAACAAACATGCCTACAGTTACATGCTCTGTAAAAATAGTTTTGAACAGAGCAGTCCCGATCTGCTTCTTCTGGGGGTGCCCAGCTGGTGCTCCAGGCCCCGCCTCTTCATGGGATGGCCCCATGGAAAGCCGCTTTTGCTGGGGGCACCCGTGCAGGCTCCCTCCTGAGTCCCGCTGCTGCGTCAATTGACACGGCCCCACCCCCTGCTCCCGTATCATTGGATTTGATTTAAAGCAGCTGGCTGCTTCTGCTATCAATCTGTCCAATGAGGAGAGAGACAGAGGCTGGAGCAGCTGCGCTTGTGCACATTACTGGATTGGATCGGGATCAGGCAAGAACAAGGAGGGGGGTCTGGGGGGAGCTGCAGCACAGAACGCTTTTCACCTTAAAACCTTGAGACTTTACAATCACTTTAAGGTGCAAGGAGGAAATTGCCAAGATTTTCATGGTAGTCTTTAGAAAGTTTTTAAAGCGGAGTTCACCCAAAAGTGGAACTTCGCTCATCTGCTTCCTCCCCCCCTCCGGTGCCACATTTGGCACCTTTCAAAGGGGAGGGGGGAACGGGTACCTGTTTTTGACAGGTACCCTTCCCCACTTCTGGGAGATAGCGCAGTGGCGCCGTCCCTGTGAAGTTCCGTCCCTTTTCTCCTTCCCCTGCCGCCAAGCCAATGAGAACACGCAGCGCGCTTTGCGCATGGTCAGTAGGAAAGGTTTCATTGCCGGTTTCCCTTAGAGTGAATGGCGGCGGTAGCACCCGGCAGCCGATCCCAAAATTGGCTGGGGTGCTGACATCGGGGGCTCCCTGGACAGGTAATTGTTATTTATATATTTTTTGTTTCCACAGCCGGAAAGCCTCTGTTAAGGCCCCTTTCACACTTGTGCGACTTGTCATGGGATTTTGGACTGCAAAATCGCATGACAAGTTGTTCTCCATTATTTCCAATGAGTACCATTCATATCTGTGCGACTTGAAGTTGCACCGACTTCAAAGTAGTCCCTCCACTACTTTGACATGATTTTATGTATATTATTTATTTATGATATTATTTATTTATTTTTTTATAAATGGGGAAATGTTCAAAACTGACCACTACAATTCCAGTGAAATTTTGTAAATACTTTGGTCAGCCGTTCACTGTTCACCTCTCTGTGTTTTTATTTGGGAAAGCTAAATAAATCTATAGAATAATAGTTGGATATGGTTGGTGGGCATGGTGCATGTTTTCTTTATTTGTTTTACCTTTCCTGAGAGAAATATAGAGGGTTTTCTTTCTGAAAATTTGAATTCCCTGGTTGGTATACCATCTAACTTTATATATACACTTCACTTGTTCTTTAACCACTTACCGCCCGCCCGCCGTCATATGACGGCGGGACGGTGCGGCTATTATCCTGGGCGGACGTCATATGACGTCCGCCCATTCAAGCACGGCAGGCGCGCGATCGCGGGCGCGCCGCCGTGCACTGCCGGTGTCGGTGTGTCCCCGGGACACAGGCGGTCACCGGCAGGGGGGAAACAGCCAATAGGCATGGCTGTTTCCCACGTGATCGGCTGTGTTCCAATGACACAGCCGATCACAATGGAGGCGGCCGGGAGATGACCGCGCATGCGCGATCGGGAGCGCGCAGCGCGGTCATGTCGGTGGCACTGTGTTCCGTAGGAACACAGCTGTCACCGGCGGTAGTAAACAGTCACTGACAGTGACTGTTTACTATGTGATCGGCTGTGAATCCATTCACAGCCGATCACAAAATGTAAACACAGAGCAGTAACTGACTGTTACTAGCTCTTCTCTCCTCATACAGTTTCCAGTATGAGGGGAGAAGAGCTAGAAATAGTGAGTTACTGCTCTGTACACATGTACAAAGTAAAATCACACTAAAATCACAGTAATAAAGGTCCCCCCACACAGTCCTCAGCCCCCCCCAATGTCACCTGTCACCCAACAGTCACCTCATCAGTGCCCAGAAATTGACACCCATAACGTTCACATGTGAGCGCAGCGATCGCGGGCAAAATCACCGCGATTCTGCCCGCGATCCGGAAATCATTGCAAATTGCGGGACGCCTGTGCGTTGCCCGTGATTTGCAATAGCACCCCAAACGCTGTGCGATGTTGCCGCCATTTCCGCCTGCCGAATCGCAGTAACATCGCGCAAACATCGCATGACGCCCAAAAAAGTACAAGAGTTTCTTTGGGGCGTCATGCGTTGTTTGCGTGATGTTACCGCGATTCGGCAGGCGGAAATCGCAGCAACATCGCACAGCGGGCAACGCACAGGCGTCCCGCCATTTGCAATGATTTCTGGATCGCGGGCAGAATCGCAGTGATTCTGCCCGTGATCGCTACGCTCACATGTGAATGTAGCCTAAAGTTCACCGGTCACCAGAGACTGCCATCAGTACCGCCGTGCACCATCGCCCGTCACCTGTCACCCATCAGTGACCATCGCCCCGTCACCTGTCACCCCATCAATCACCGTCACCTGTCACCCCATCAGTCATCGTCATCTGTCACCCCATCAGTCATCGTAACCTGTCACCCCATCAGTCATCGTCACCTGTCACCCCATCAGTCACCGTCATCTGTCACCCTATCAATCATCGTCACTTGACACCCCATCAGTGATCGTCACTTGTCACCCCATCAATCATCGTCACATGTCACCCGGTCAGTGATTGTCATCTGTCACCTCATCAATCATCGTCACCTGTCACCTCATCAATCATCATCACCTGTCACCCCATCAGTCATCATCACCTGTCACCCCATCCGTCATCGTCACCTGTCACCCCATCAGTCATCGTCACCTGTCACCCCATCAGTCATCGTCACCTGTTTGCCATATACATGCAATCACTTACTGACCGCCTAACGACTATATGCGTCGGCCATTAAAAGCTAAATACTGGGGTTATGGCAGAAGATAGCCCCCATAACCCCGGTATTTTTTGAAACGGCGGGCGGTCGGCTTTCAGATAAGGGTGGTCCCAGTGGCGGATTCGCCGCGGAATTACCCTTACGGTGCAGGGGAAGAGGTGCCCCCCCCCCCCCTCCTGCCGCGTCCCAGACGTTTTCCCAGCTTACCGGACCCGCCGGCAGCGGGGAAAATTATCCGGTCCCGGATCCTCAGAGACAGGAAGTCGAGTGAGGGCAAGATGGCCCTCACTCAACTCTATGGTCTTGGAGGACCGGAGCTACGTCAAAAGACGTTGCCTAGCAACCGGTTTAAAGGGCCGCCTTTTTTTTTTTGCTTTTTTTTTTTTCCTCTTTCAACAATTTTTTTTTTTTTTTTTCTTTTTTAGTGTAGTTGTGAGGTGTGAGGTCTTTTTGACCCCAGATCTCACAATAAAGAGGACCTGTCATGCCTATTTCTATTACAAGGGATGTTTACATTCCTTGTAATAGGAATAAAAATTATCAAAACATTTTTTTTTTTTAAACTGTGTAAAAATAAAAAAATAATAAATAAAATAAATAGGAAAAAAAAAAAAAAAAAAAAATTAAAGCGCCCTGTCCCCGTTAGCTCGCGCGCAGAAGCAAACGCATACGCAAGTCCCGCCCACATATGTAAACGGTGTTCAAACCATACATGTGAGGTATCGCCGCGATCGTTAGAGCGAGAGCAATAATTTAAGCCCTAGACCTCTTCTGTAACTCTAAGCTAGTAATCTGCAGAAATTTTTAAAATGTTGCCTATGGGGATTTTTAAGTACCAATGTTTGGCGCCATTCTGTGAGCATGCGCAATTTTGAAGCATGACATGTTGGGTATCTAATTACTCGGCGTAACATTATCGTTCACATTATGGAAAAAAAATTTGCTAAATTTACTGTTTTCTTATTTTTTAGATCAAAAAAGTGATTTTTTTTCAAAAAAATCGCATTTGGAAGACTGCTGCGCAAATATGGTGTGATAAAAAATATTGCAACGATCTCCATTTTATTCTCTAGGGTCTCTGCTAAAAAAAAATATATAATGTTTGGGGGTTCCAAGTAGTTTTCTAGCAAAAAAATGATTTTAGCTTGTAAACACCAAGTGTCAAAAATAGGCCCAGTCTTAAAGTGGATAAATGGACAACTTTGTGTAAAGCGCTACTTGGATGTTAGGCCTATGTATGTGGCCAGGCTGTGAAAAAGTGTTACATATGTGGTATCGCCATACTCAGGAGGAATAGCAGAATGTATTTTGGGGTGCAATTTTTGCTATGTACATGCTATGTGTTAGAAATATTGCATAAATGGACAGCTTTGTGTAAAAAAAAATGTGTTTTCATTTTCTTTCCACATTTTCCAAAAACTTGTGGAAAAAAATGACATATTCAAAAGACTCATTATGCCTCAAAAATTATACGTTGGGGTGTTTGCTTTCCAAAATGGGGTCATTTTATAGGGGTTTCCATTGTCCTGGTGCTCCAGGGCCTTCAAAAGTACGATAGGTTGTCAGGAAATTATATGTGAAATTTGTGCTCCTAGAATGCCGGACGGTGCTGGTTGGATGTTAGGCCTCTGTATGTGGCCAGGCTGTGAAAAAGTCTCACACATGTGGTATCGCCATACTCAGAAGGAGTAGTAGAATGTGTTTTGGGGTGTAGTTGCAAGTATACATGTGCTGTGTGAGAGAAATAACCTGTTAATACGGCAATTTGTAAAAAAAAATAAAATAAAAAAAAAAATCTTCATTTTGCAAAGCATTGTGGGAAAAAATTACAACTTCAAAAAACTCACCATGCCCCTTATTAAATACCTTGGAATGTCTACTTTCCAAAAAGGGGTCATTTGGGGGGTATTTGTACTTTCCTGACTTTTTAGTGTCTCAAGAAATGAGATAGGCCTTCAGTACATCAGGTGTGATCAAGTGTGATCAATTTTCAATGATTCGCACCATAGCTTGTGGACTCTATAACTTTCACAAAGACCAAATAATATACACTTACTTGGGTTATTTTTACCAAAGATAAGTAGCAGTATAAATTTTGGCCAAAATTTGTGAAGAAAAATTACTAATTTGCAAAATTTTATGACAGAAACAAAGAAAAATGCGTTTTTTCACAATATTTTCAGTCTTTTTTTATTTATAGCACAAAAAATAAAAAACCCAGTAGTGATTAAATACCATCAAAAGAAAGCTCTATTTGTGTGAAAAAAAGGACACAATTTTTGAATGGGTACAGTGTTGCATGACTGAGTAATTCTCAGTCAAAGTGTGAGAGCGCTGAAAGCTGAAAATCGGTCTGGGCAGGAAGGGGGTGAAAGTGCACTGTAGGTAAGTGGTTAAAGTCCAACTAAGGGCAAAACTTTTTTTTTTTTTAGGTTTGGACAGAGTGGAGATGGGTTAGAATACCTCTGCCCCTGTTCACTATCTCTATTTGTCCTGCTTACCATTATCAGTGAAAGTAAAAGAAAAGCCCATGTTTTGGGTTGTCCCCAGAACAGTAATAGAGGGGAAATCTTCCCATGGGGACACTAGTTCTGGTGACCTTGAGGGCCCCAAGAGATTTTCTTAATTTGAAGGTTCTGTTTTGGCTGTGGGACAGGAAAATAAAGTAAATCTCCCCAATAGGACACAGATTGCAAAAAAATAAAAAAGTTTTGCCTATAGTTCTACTTTAAGTCATTGACTTAAAGCGATTGTAAAGGAAATAAATAAAAAAAAAAATATATATATATACCAATCATATACTTACCTGCTCTGTGCAATGGAAACAGAGTGACCCCGAACCTCCTCGTGGTTCCCCCACCGGCGCTCCTGGCTCCTCCTATCTGTCCAGTGCCCTCATGGGAAGTGGCTTCCCATAGGGGCAGTCGTTTTTGCTTGCTCCTGAGCCCCGCTGCTGCGCCCATCAACACAGACAGCAAGACTGGATTTTTGTCTTATCGTAAAATCCTTTTCTCTGATGTTCATTGACGGAAACAACACCCAGCTCTCTGTTGAGTTGGTTCTGTATTGTTCTGACGTTGCTTGTTACAAAACTGTCCTATAGCAGGAAGTGGGAGTATACCCCCTAGGACTGCCCTATAGGGCATAGTCAATTGTTTTCCGCCTAGTGTCCTACTCCTGTAGGGGGCAGCATACCCCAAGGGTCCAAAAAGATATGGAGCGGTGTCCATCAATGAACATCAGAAAAAAAGGATTTTGCGGTAAGACAAAAATCCAGTTTTTCCTGAAACTTGTGGCAAAATATAAAATATTTAATGGAATCAAAATGCCTTTTCAGCAAATAGCTTGGGGTGTCTACTTTCCAAAAAGGATTTGGGGGGGGGGGTTGAACTGTCCTGGCATTTCGCCCATCATCCACTTTTCTAACCACTTGAAGACCAAGCCTTTTCTGACACTTTTGTTTACATGAATAAATTATTATTTTTTTTACTAGAAAATTACTTTAAACCCCCAAACATTATATATATTTTAAAACCGAGGCCCTACAGAACAAAATGGTGGGTGTTGCAGTTTTTTGTCATGGTATTTGAGCAGAGATTTTCTAAACGCAATTTTTTTCGTGGGGGAAAAAAAAATTATATTTAATGCACAAATGCACTATATATTTCCCAATTGTTTGCTAAAATATAAGCAATACCTCACATGCATGCTGCAATTGCTGTTTACATATGACACCAAACCGATGCTTGCGTTCGCCTGGGGGGGAAAGGGGTGCTTGAATATTTTTTGTTCTTTTTTTTTTATTTCTTTTGCTTTTTTATTTTATTTTGACACCGTCCCTTTTTATTTATTTATATTTTATCATTTTTATTTTTATCACAGGGAATTTAAATACACCCTATGATAGCAATAAATAGTGACAGGTACACTTTTTAAAAATAATTGGGGTCCATTGGACTCTAGATTTCTCCTTTTCCCTTAACCACTTCCCGCCTGCCCTATAGGCAAATGGCGGCGGGGAGGATAGTTGCATTATCCTGACCGGACGTCATATGACGGCAGCAGGATAATGCGCTCTGCGCACCCCCCGGGGGGCACGCAGGGCTGCGATCGTTGCTGCGGTGTGTCACTGTGAGTAGCTGGTCACATAGTAAATAGGAAGTGCCGTTGATCGGCTTTCCTCAGTTCGAGTAGAGGAGAGGCGATCTGCGGCTCTCCTGACAGGGGGGTGGGGGTCTGCATTGGTAATCAGAGCATTGAGGGGGGGGGTGCCACAAGAACCAACACCATGGCCACCAGGAATGGCAATCAGGGCTCAGGGAGCCTTCCAGTGCCCTCCCCATCAGTGCTGGCCGCCAGTGCCCTCCCCATCAGTGCTGCCCACCAGTGCCCATCATTGCCATCTATCAGTGCCGCCCAGCAGTGCCCATTATTGCCCACCAGGGCTACCTATCGGTGCTGCCTATCAGTGCCGCCTATCAGTGCCCATCAGTACTGCCTATCAGTGCCCATCGGTGCTGCCTATCAGTGCCCACCAATGCTGCATATCAGTGCTGCCTATCAGTGCCGCATATTAGTGCCACCCCATCAGTGCCTCCTCAGCAGTGCCTGTCGGTGCGGCCTCATCAGTGCTCATCAGTGCAGGAAAAAACGTATCAATTTACAAAATTGTATAACATAAACAAAAAACTTTTTTTTTTTTTTCGGTCTTTTTTAATTTGTTTAGCAAAAAAGAAAAAACCTTGCAGTGATCAAATACCTCCAAAAGAAAGCTCTATTTGTAGGAAAAAAATCACATAAATTTGGTTTAGGTACAGTGTTGCATGACCGCGCAATTGTCATTCAAAATGCAACAGTGCTAAAAGCTATAAATTGGCCTGGGTGGGAAGGGGGGAAGTGGTGTCCCTCCACTTCACTGCAAGCTATTTTTTAAACTTCATGCAGGCTCTCTCCCCCCATCTAAGTAAGGAATCTACAAGGTGTTGGGGGAAGCCCCAGTGATTAGGTCACACGGTGCCACATGTACCAATTCGAATCAAAACGGTGACCAAAAAAGTGGCACGCTTGTGTAATAATTGCCCATGTACAAATGGTACCCCTTTCCGAATAAGGGTGTTACCATGTCCCAAACAATCTGGCCGCTGCTCCCTATGTAGTCTGGGCAATTGGGGTACTTCACGTTGCTATTTTTTCCCTCGTAAATCTAAAAACTACATGTACAGTAAACCCCCCCTCCATTGCGGGGGTTACGTTCCAGGCCCAGCCGCGAAAAGTGAAAATCCGCGAAATAGAAAAACCCTATTAAAATGCATTGTAGGCATGTTTTTTTTACTGTCGCTGTACGTGTAAAAGCATTTTAAGGTCTTTAAACACACTTTTAAAACAATAGAAACTCATTTAAACACATAAAAGATACTGAGAGACATAGCAAGAGCTATGGAAAACAGAAAAATATTTCATTTTTAATGATTTATATAGTAAAATAACATTACAAAAAAACCCGCAATATACCGGGACCGCAAAAACTGAACCGCGATGGAGCCGGGGTTTACTGTATAGCCTTTTGCCCTGTCACAGAGCTTCTACATCTTGACCCCATACCTGGCACGCTTGCTGGGGAGAAACTGTTTGAAAGCAAGGCGGGCAGAAAATGTATTCAGGGACTCATCAACGCAGACAGCTTGTTGGGGCGTATACAAGGCTGCAAACATTTGGATGAAGTGAATTATGAGGGGCCAAATTTTGTGGAGCCGGTCATATCCAGGGTCACCCTGAGGATGACAGAATTAATTGTCACTGAAGTGCCTGAACCGCAAAATTTGCTTGTATCTAGTCCTGGTCATGGTAGCAGAGAACAGGGGCATATGATGACTTGGGTCAGTGGACCAATATGACCACAACTCACTCTTTTTAGTAATGCCCATGAGGAGGGATAGGCCAAGAAAGGTTTTAAATTCAGAAACATTGATACGTTTCCATGCAAATTCTCTGCCAATGGTCAAATTTGTATTTGCGTCAATGAATTTATTGGCATATAAATTGCTTTGGTCCACAATAGATCTGTACAGATCTTTTGTAAAAAAACGCTCATAAAAACCAAGGGGAGTAAAATTGGTTATTTCCACCTGAATTACGAGTTAGCCAGTGAATGGGGGAAGTACAGGCGCTGCAGAAGTGGTGGGCTCCCAATCAGGATTTGCAAGCGCATCAGGAAGGACACTTTGGTCTCTGCGGGCCTGTCTTTGAATTATTGGTGGCTGCGGGATACTACTTGTGCTAGCCACCGCACTAGCTTGAACTGCACTTACAGGACTCACCACATCACCAAGTGTTACTGCAGTGCTGGTTTGACTATGACCAGGATGTACTAGGCCGCTGGTGCTTGCTAGTTCACCAGAAGGTTGAGCGGCACTAATACCGACACTCTGCTGCATAACAGAACCCTTTGTTTGTTGCACCTCAGCAACAGAAGAACAGGGTTGGGTACACCCGACCTTAGCAGGGACCACTACTCCGTCGTCAGAGCTATCTGTCTGTCAGGGTGCGCTGCTCTCTACAGGTTCGAATACTGAGCCTGATTCAGGCAGTGAGGCTTCCCCATCTCTCTCATCTGTCATGCTCAGCATCGTGTAGGCCTCTTCACTACATTTTGGCCAATAAATTTACAGGTACCTAGTATCACTCACAAGTAAATAAGCAACTGCTTGTCAAGGACTGTTTGAACCGCTACCAAAAAATGTAACTGCTAGTGCTAGCAGAGATCAGTGTTTACATACTCCTTTGGAGATAGAGGCCCCTGTTGGTGTTCACATTATGGTGTCCGTTTATGAATGAGAGAAAAGCCGTGATCCTCAGGATCACGACTGATCTCTGGTGAATACCGGTTTATGTAGCTGAGATGAAGAGCAGAGAACATGTTCTCCATGTCTCATCACAGTACATGACCATTCTGTCAAAAACGGCCAGTTTATGAAAGTGAGATCTAAAGATCTCACAGCCGTTACTCTGAAATATCTCCATTCCAGATTCTCCAGCTCAGAGGTGTTGATTGATGTTTGTGTGTGTATGTGTATAATTGTGTGTGTATATATATATATATATATACATATATATGTATGTGTGTGTATAGATAGATATGATGTATATTTAGTTAGTTATCATGTGTCTATACATGTCATTGCATGTTCTTTTAAACTTTGGTTTCACTTTTTAAACTGGGCGGCATTGTAATCTCATAACATCTCGTGAGATTACAGGCAGTCCACCCAGTTTTACATGGATCTCCGACGTTTTGAGAGGAAAAAACTCTCCTCTGTTCTCCTTGTGCGAACTGAAGTTCTCGGCTTCATAAACAGGTTGTCAGAGGAGATCGTTTTCCTCTGAGAACTGCTGAGAAGTGAACTGAGAGAAGACTAATCAGTTTAATAAATGTATACCTATATATGTAAATGGATCACTTTTTTTTTTTAATGTTATTATTCACATTGTTATATTAATGTCATGAATTACATTTTTATGTCACTACATTTTTTGCTATTATCACTTTTATCATTTGCATATAATGCAACTTATTTTTTTTTTTTATATTGTTTATTGGTCTATTTCACTTTTGAGTTGCTTTGAACTGTACACACTAGCCTTTTTTTTTTTTTTTCCTGTATTACTAGCAGAGTTCAGGCATCACTCTGCTAACGCTGTGGTTTAGTGTGCTGTGTATCGGAAGTGACCGTAATCTGCTGATACTGCACTTCTTGGGGGAAGGGCGGAGGGGCTATAAATGCAGGTGCTTGCAGGTGTCGGGGCTGATCCTGCTAACGCTGTGTTTTGAGAACACTATACTAAACTATTGGGGATGCTAGTATAGTCCTGATTAGATCAAAGATATTGATCCGTTAAGACCCTATACTAGTAATGGAGGTGTTTAGTTGTGTGTGTGTGCGTGTGTCACTGGCAATCAAAGGGTTAAAATGTATTACTAAATATGCGGTGGGCAATCTGATGCTGTCCTGTATTGATGCTAACTAATGTTAATGCTAACTGATGTCACCTGTGACACTAATACAGTGATCAGAAAAAGGATCTGTACCCTATAACAGGGACACTGTGACAGGGCAATAAAGGGGTTGCCTTGGGTTGATCAGGGGGTTAAATCAATTTTAGGTTTACGGTACCCGCCATACATCCTCTATCTGGGACTGCCTCTAACTACCACTAACTGTCTCTCACACTAACTGAAGTCACAAGTGACACTAATACAGTGATCAGTAAATTATCTGTATACTGTATATAGTGACACTGACAGGGAGTGAAAGGGTTAACTGGGGGGTGATCAGGGGGTTAAATATGTGCCTATGTGTACTGGTGTCAGTGTAGTGCTTGTGTACTCGCAGTTCATGCTCTCTTCTCTCGTGCTGGGACTGAAAAGGGCTCCAGGAGAGAAGATTGCCTTATTTCCTGTGCCTGTGTGTACATTACACAGGCACAGGACATTCTGCAATTGATCAGAACCGATTACCAAGCACAGGCCTAAAATCATTGGCCTGGACCTGATGACTGATCGGTTCTGAACCGAATCAGCACATAGCGTGGACGGCGGGCACGCGACCCCCCCAGCCCCCGTGCGACCAACGTACAGTTACCTAGAAACAGCTAATAATGAGGTATTCTGGAATCAAAAGCACTCTACAAACATAGGTAGTCAGAAAATACTCTTTGTGAGTGGGCACTGATAGTTTTCTGTCTGTGGAGGACACACTGCACCAGTAATGCATTTTACTGTTGGTGGTGCTTCAACAATAGAATTGAGGACATATTGCTCTTGGCGCTTTTTATTTAGAATCAAGATTTCAACCCAGAATGATCTCAAAGCATGGCATATAAACTTTTGCATGAGACACTTTTGACTTTGATAAAGAATGATAAAGAATGTATTTAGGGAGGTAAAGAGCAGATCCAGGCTCCTTCGAAAAAATTAGGCCAGCAGCTATTTCTGTGTGTTTAATGCATTCTTGACTACACTCTACCTATATGACTGTTTTCTTTTACGTTTGCTATCTCACACTCTGTCATTTGTGTGCCTGTACCATGCAGTTATATTCAATAAACTACCAATCTGTTCGTTAGAAAAGTCAGCAGCTACAAATACTGAAGCTGCTCACTTTTAATATTAGGACACTTACCTGTCATGGAATGCAGTGGGTTTTAATCCCAGCCAATTTTTCAGTCGGCTCTCGGGTGCTGCCGATGCTATTTCTTGTAAGGGAAATCAGCAGTGAAGCCTTGCGGCGTCACAGCTGGCTCCCTACTGCGCATGCATGAATCGTACTGCACTTTGTTAATGGCCCGGCGGCGGGGGAAGGAGGGGAGCCGAACATCCAGGGGACTTCATATCAGCAAAGTCACCCAGAAGTGGGAGCAGGTACCTTTTAAAAACAGATACCCGCTCCCCCCCCAAAATCAATTAGATGTGTCAAATCAGTGAAATAAGGCAGCGGAGGGGTATAGGAAGTAAACAAGTGGAGCTTCCCCTTTTGGGTGGAGCTCTGCTTTAAGTAACTTAATGTTATAGGTAAGGGTTTGAAAAGATAGAGTAGAGAGGGGTTGAGTGTTGCGGTAGAGGATTGCTTTAGTGTGAAGCTAAGTGGTTGGGCCTAGACAAAACTTTCTTTTTACAGTTAGGTTGTGTGTTATTTTTACATTTTAGAGGCAAGGTTAAGGATTTCATATTTATTATATTCTAATTTATTTTGTTTTTTTTATAGGAGCTCAATAGCGTGTTTCAATGTGGACGACGTCTGCGTTGAAAGACAGACACATAGACTGCAATGAAGATTTGACAGATTCATATTAGGTGTTCCTGACTGGACTGGAATAGTGGTTCTGTACCATGTATCAAGGTAGGTACATATATATTATCTCATTCTGATGAGTGGATTGCATTAAGCCCCCCTCAGACTCTCAGAAGGTTGTTAGAACTGCACACACTATCCAACTTCTCAAGCACTAACATTGAGCACCTTGCTAGGTATATTAATATTGTATTTTTGCTTTCATACATGCATTTTTTTACACATATCTGAAGGCAGTAAAAACACTGCTCAAAAAAATTAAAGGAACACTTTTAAATCAGAGTATAGCATCAAGTCAAGTAAACTCCTGGAATATTGATCTGGTCAGTTAAGTAGCAGAGGGGATTGTTTATCATTTTCAGCTTCTTTGATGCTAATGAAGTTAACAGGTGCACTAGATGGGCAACAATGACACAACCTCCAAAATAGGAATGTTTTTTACAGGTGGACGCTCCCTTTTTTCCGCCCTACTCATCTTTTCAGTTTTTAACTAGTTTTGCATTAGGCTAGGGTCAGTTTCACTACTGGTAACATGAAGTGATGCCTGGGCCCTATAGAGGTTGCACAGGCAGTGTTACTCCTCCAGGATGGCACATCAATACGTGCCAGAAGGTTTGCTGTGTCTCCCAGCACAGTCTCAAGAGCATGGAGAGGATTCCAGGATACACGCAGTTGCTCTAGGAGAGCTGGACAGGGCCATAGAAGGTCCTTAATCCATCAGCAAGACCGGTATCTGCTCCTTTATGCGAGGAGGAACAGGATGAGCACTTCCAGAGACCTACAAAATGACCTCCAGCAGGCCACTGGTATGAATGTCTCTGACCAAACAATCGGAAACGGACTTCATGAGGGTGGCCAGAGGGTCCGATGTCCTCTAGTGGGCCCTGTGCTGACTGTCCGGCACCATGGAGCTTGATTGGCATTTGCCATTGAACAACAGAATTGGCAGGTCCGCCACTGGCGCCCTGTGCGTTGTACAGATGTTCCTTGGCAGAAGCCTTGGCGAACGTTATGCTGCCTGTAACATCGTTCAGCAAGACCGGTTTGGTGGTGGGTCAGTGATGGTCTGGGGAGGCAAATCAGTGGAGGGACGCACAGACCTTTACAGGCTAGACAATGGCACCCTGACTGCCATTTGATATCGGGATTAAATCCTTGGACCCATTGTCAGATCTTACGCTGGTGCAGTGGGTCCTTGGTTCCTCCTGGTGCACAGCAACGCCCGGCCTCATGTGGCGAGAGTATGCACCCAGTTCCTGGAGGATGAAAGAATTGATACCATTGAATGGCTCTCATGCTTGCCTGACCCAAATCCAATAGAACACCTCTGGGACATTATGTTTCAGTCCATCCAACATGGTTAGGTTGCACCTCAGTCTGTTCAGAAGCTCAGTGATGCCCTGGTCCAGATCTGGGAGGAAATACCCCAGGACACCATCCGTCGTCTCATTAGGAGCATGCCCCGACATTTTCAGGCATGCATACAAGCACGCAGGGGCCATACAAACTACTGAGTACCATTTTGAGTTGCTGCAATGAAATTTCAGCAAAATGGACTAGCCTGCTGCATCATTTTTTCACTTTCATTTTGGGGGTGTCTTTGAATTTAGCCCTCTGTAGGTTGATAGTTTTCATTTCCATCAAACCATGTGACACCCTTTCATTCCTAACACATTACCCAGTCCATTTCAGTATAGATATCCAGCATGATATTTTTCCCCATTGAGATTTGATGTGTTTTCAAAGTGTTCATTTGATTTTTTTTGAGCAGTGTATATACTCTAGTAAACCAAACCTTGCTACAGTCAGTTGTCTGTCTCCTCTATGTAAATCTCTGTTGGGATTGTTTTGTGAGGATGATGGCTTTCCATAATGGGTATAAAAGGCAGACTGGGGTTCGTCGATCACCTATGGTACAAATTAATGATGGGTCAAATGTTTTTCAAAACTATGGGAACTTTCATTTACATTGGGCTGCAGAATGTCTACTGAGGTAGCCAATCACAAACTACGTTTCCTTTTAGTTTACAAGCACCAAGCAGAAAAAAGCAAATGCCTAAGCTATAACTAAGTTCTCTGTAGCATCAAATGTACAATGATAATTAAAAAGCACAGAACAATATTTAGTAACAGGCATGCCAAGTTTCTTTCTGTATAAACTGTGAATCTTCTACTACTGTACGGACTTAAACCGCTTTTACTGTAGTTGTACTAGTTCATGTTCTTCTAAATAATCAGGGGGATTTTACTACACACCCTTTTTTACCCTGCATTGTATGTGACGTTGGTTTAAATCTTTGTCTTTATATACTATATAAATTTTATATATGTGTGTGTGTGTGTATATATATATATATATATATTTTTTACCAGCCTGTATCCTCAATGAGGAAAGAATATCCAGCGAACCAGGGGGGCTTAATCCAGCCTATCACCTCCGGACATAATATGGCATGTATAGGGAATAAATAAAGACAGATCTAGTGCTCTCTGCTTTGAAAGACTCTGAAGGTTTATTAAAGCGGTTGTAAACCCCCGGACATTGCTGCGGGCGCTGCCATGATCCCTCGCCGGGTTCGGCGGCTCCAGGGCGGTGATTGGCTGGAAGAGACGGCTCCGGCGCGATGATTGGCTGGAGCCGCGATGACGTCACTCCCGTGCATGCGCGCGGGTGTGATTTTCCGGCAAGCTCCCGGCAAATAGATTGAAGGTCCCCCTGGACCTTCAGAGCGCATGCGCCGCTCGCGTGAGCGGCTGCATGCACTGTAAATATCTCCTAAACCATGCCGGTTTAGGAGATATTATTTGTACCTACAGGTAAGCCTTATTATAGGCTTACCTGTAGGTAAAAGTGTCAAAAAGCGGGATACTACCGCTTTAAGCAAATAGCTGTACTCACAAGGAAAGCACTTGGCAGTGCATGCTTGTCAGACTCATACCAGGAAGAGATGCAGCGTCAGGTATGCAGGCTCCGCCCCCTATATGCGTTACGTCAATGCCTTCACAGCGGTGACTTCCTCAGTAGGGATGGAGTCTGCACGTAATGCCTCTCATTAAAAAGCCGAACGGCCCCAGGCATTCTATGCTGATTGGACAATCACACCAGCGCCCGCCCCACATAACTACTTAGACGAGATCTTCTATCACTCACGGAGGTGTTATTTTGCAACTGGGAGCATGGAATCTATTTGATGGACACTTTTTTATGTTTGCACTGTGGATTTGCACTAATTATGAATTCATTTATGGACATTGTTTGATTTACTTGCACTGCCTATTTTGCATAGTCATCTCTTGTGATTTATATATTTCACAGTTATTTTATCTGGCGCAACACTATTTTATGTTTCTATTATCCTGTGTACATATTCAGGTTTTACATGTTTAGGAGGAAAAAGAGTTTGGGGTAAGGAAAAGCAGGTAATGGAATAATAAAAACTCAGTTGATTTAAAGCTGAACTCCTAGGCATTAACTCCTGCCAACCCCTCTCCAAGCAGTTGTGTTAAGAAAACCCAATCAAAAGCCAAATGTACTTGCCTAAATCTGTAGTTATGTGACACTTGGTCCCTGGTCTCTACTTCTTTATCGCAGAGTCGAGGGTCCTTCTTTGTGTGTCCATATCACTGTCTGGCTGACCAGGTCATTTCTAATTGGCTGTTCAGTGATGAGTATAGCTTGGTGATGTCAGCGCAGGCACCGATGGCAGTGCTGAATCATTGCCAGAAAAGTGGTGTGCATGGAGGAGTTGGGTGAATAGAAAGAAGAAGCTTCAGATTTTTTCATTAAAACTAGGTAATGGGGAAGGGGAAGAGAACGTTGCTATGTATTTTACAGACTAATTGTGCATTTTCTAATCATTGTAGAGAAATAAGTTGGGAATTTGTTTTTTGTGTAAAGCGGTTTTGATTTTTTTTTGTTTTGTTAACTTTGCAAGGACCTTTTAGAATAAACAATTTAGACTTCCATTACCATACCTCTGGATCACAAAAATCAGCCAGCTGATGTTGACATGTCAGGGCCAATACTTTGAATGCTCTGGAAAACTTGATAAAGCCTAGGGAGGATTTGACCCAGCTACTGTTTGAATTACGAATTGCTCATTAACATAAACCCTTGGGTAAATATTGTTTGTTAGTGAAGTGTTGGCTTCTTCTTCTTCTGTTAAGGTTTCTTCAAACCAAAGTAGGATTCATTTTAACATGGGACTAGTCTATAGTATGAATTATTTCATGATCATCCAAGCACAATAAAGCCTGAGATTAATTTAGATCTTTTTTTATGTGTGTAAGTGATTTTAAAATGCATTGTATTCTGAACGAAAATCTAAACATAGGATTACCTTGTTTCTTAAATTGGAACTTTAGTCAGAAAATGTAGTCCAGCTAGATCACTCCAGGCTGGCACGTTTTACAGGTACAGCTATGTAAAACATTAAAAATAAATGTTGATACTGTTTAAAATCCAGTAATGCAATCTCATCTTGCTCTGCACATGCTCAGTTGCTCTTAAAGTGGAATTAAACCCTCCTGTCTACAGCCAAGGAAGCTGCTTTTGTTTGATCTGCAACTGCCATGGTTCTGCAAATTTGAATTTTTTTTGGGGAATTTCTTAACTTTCCAAAAAAAAGACGTAAAATTACAACTTCAAAAAACCCGTAATGCCTTTTTTACTAAATACCTAGAGCTGTCTTCTTTCCAAAAAGGTGTCATTTGGGGGATATTTGTACTGTCCTAATGTTTTCCGGCCTCAAAAAATGAGATAGGCCATTAGTACATCAGGATTGATCAATTTTCAGATATATACCATAGTTTGTTGATATTTAACTTTACTACAGACTAAATTAATATTTACTGATTTGGGTTATTTTCACCAAAGAAATGCAGCATAATACATTTTGGCCTAAATTTATGAAGATCAATTATTTATTTGAAAAATGTTATAACTAAAAACAAAGGGAACACGTGTTTGTTTTTTTTTTCCAAATTTAGCAGTGTTTTTTTTCGGTTATTTAAAAAATAAAAAACCCAGTGTTGATTTATTACCACCAAAAGAAAACTCTATTTGTGTGAACAAAATGATCAACATTTAGTCTGGAGGGGGGGGGGGGGGCGCATGCGCAAAGCCTGATTGAGGAGACATGCCAGCCTAGAGCTCCGCTCCTGAAGGGCATCCACCTTAGTGCACAGTTGCAGTAACTTCCCTGCTGTCACAGAGATTGTCCTTGGATGTTCTCGCCCAAGGATGAAGACTAAAAATTTCAAAGATGCGCTGGCCCGGGCTCCAGCTAAGATGGCACCCTTCCTGGCTCCTCGTGCTTAGTGGAGCACATACAGCAATCTTAGGCATTCATGGCCATACACCGTGAGTCTGACTCTGACACAACAATACCCGTACACAGTCGACATCTCTTACCGACCCTGCACACCCTGCTGTACAATTTGAAAAAAAATTCCTTCAAAAAGCCCTTAAAGTGGTCGTTAACCCACTTTAAATTCTTTTGCCAATAGGTAAGCCTATATTAAGACTTACCTATAGGTGCTATAAATATCTCCTAAACATGCACAGTTTAGGAGATATTTACAGTGCATGCAGCTGATGACGTCATCGGCGCATGCTCTCTGAAGGAATGGCCACCCGTGTCGTTCCTTCAGAGCCCTATGCTGCGAACGGCGGCTCCTGCGCGCATTCGCGGGAGTGATGTAATCGCGCCTCCAGCCAATCAGATGGCCGGAGGACGCGAACAAGGAAGCAGGACGGCCGGACATGTCGGCCGTCCTGTCACTGAGCAGGCGGCGCTGCGAGGGCTTCGTTTTAAGGTAAGTATTTCATAATGAGCTAGTATGCGATGCAAGGCTTGAAGATATTGTTGCCAATCCACCCGGTCAAACGCCTTTTCGGCATCTGTCGACAACAGAAGGCGGGGGGGGGCGGGGGGGTTGGGCAGTCAGGCTGGGATCGCGCCCAGTGAATCAGTTGGATAGCCTTATTTGAGTTGTCCCTGGCTTCCCTCCCCCTTTTTTTTTTTTCCTTTTTAAATGGAATTATGTTTTCACTTTTCTTTATTATTTTTGTTCCTGTGTGAACTACAATCAACAGCCGGACTAGGCGACACACTGGATATTCTAGATCTTAATGGCCTTCCCAGTCTGGCCTGCGAGCGCGACCCAACTATTAGCTCTGCTCTAGGTTGGCCGCAAAAAAGCTCCACTGGACGGGGGCTGGTCAGCCAGTAAAACACCTTGCAAGGTCGCATAGCCCTGGTCATGACAGCAGTCACGATCAGAGTTGCAGCGTTCCTCAGGCTGCAGCACCCCCATTCCAAGATGGTGTGATGGACTGCTGGGAGTAGCGCCCGCCTGGTGACTGTGGTATGGTGATTAGTGTCCCCCCCTCCTTTTTTACGGAATTGCTGGGGTGGTCGCAGGCCCTCCCTGCGGATGGTAGGCCCCCCATTTCCTACCGCCCCCTCATGCTTTTTCCCCTTCTCCTCAGCGGGGTTCCCTCTGTGTAGGTGCCCTCATCTGCTTCCTGGCCCCTTTTGGGGGGCATGGGTCTATTTGGGTAGGGGGGCTTGTCTGGTGCTGGACCGTAGAAATAGTGGGTGGGTGCCGCTGCCGGCCCCCCTTTTGGGGGTGTCCGTACCTTGGTGCTGCGAGGGGGGGGGTCCCTGTGGGGTCCCCTCCTGGGGTCTGTGTTTTTCCCTGGGGTCCAGTGGGGTCCAGGGTCCCCTGCATCGCCGCCAGGTGCTGCCATTTTGCTGTAGTTTCTTTATTCCCGGCTTCGGGGCAGCCACATATTTGTGTAGTCCAGGGGCCATGTTTTTGGTTTCCCCATAGAGTTTAAAGGCGGCCATTTTCTTGTAGTCTGATGCAGTAGTGGGCTACAGGGGCCTCTAGTGTCAGGTTGGCACTCACTTGCTTTCTCTTCCTCTTTCCATCACAATGTGGCAGACTGGCGCTCTTAAGCTCAGGTGGTTAGTCTCTGGGGGTACACTATCCTTCCTCTGCTGTATTCTGTGCTGCTTGTGCACTGATTCATGTGGTTCCCCAGTGGTACGCGCGGGGAGGGGTGGTCCCCTGTTTTTTTTGCAAAAAAACCCCCAAAAAAAGTTTTTTCTAATTTGTGCATGGCGTGGCTCCGATTAACCCTTTATTGTCCATGGAGCCTCTGGAGCGCATATCACCACCTGATCCACTCCTGGAAGCTGCGGGACCCTCTGGGTCTTTCAACCCTGCAGTCACTTGTATTCAAAGTAGATATGGCCCTGCAAAGGAGGCCTAGCAAGAAGCGCCCCCCCCCCCGCCTTCACCTGAATCCACTGCTTCCTCAGATTCCGAGTTGTCAGCCCACTGGGTCTGCGCCTACGCACGCTGAGTGCTCTAATAGTGAGGATGAGTGCTTCTCATCCGCAGCCGCGCATGAAAAAGCGATGTTGGAGGCCCTAATTGTGTCAGTGTGGGAAACGTTAGTGGGAAACATTAAAGTTGGAGGCTAAATCGGCGATGCCGTTGCAGTTTGGCATCCGCAAACCTTTCAAGGTGACTAAGGTGCTTCCCTTTCCTGCCTATTTTGACGAGATTGTCACTAGTCAGTGGGGTTCCCCCAAACGCATGGTTGGAATACCTAAGCATTTTGTTAGGAGATATCCCATTGAGGAGTCTCTTCTGAAGAAACTGGCGCTTCCACCGTCGGTGTACTCTCAGGTTTCCAAGTACTGTAAATAAGGCCACATTGTTACTGGTGGAGGATTCTGCGTCCTTTAAGGACCCCGTGGACAAGAGAGCTGAGGCTCTGGTCCGGTAACCTCTTCACCGCGGCTGGTTCAATTTTGAGACCGGTGTTTGCTATCACCTTGGTATCCCAGACTTTGATGGAATGGAACACCCTCCTGAGCTAGCGAATCAGTTGTTCCAGGGGTTACAGTATATTTGTGATGCATCCTTAGATGCGGCCCCCTTGGCCGGCAGGGTTTCTGTGAAGGCGGTGATCCTTCGCCGCATGATATGGTTGAAGCACTGGTCTGCTGGCCTCCTTTTTTAGGTGACCATTTTTCGGTGCCTCTATGGAAGAGAGCATTAATGGTCTTACAGGAGGTAAGAGTACATTACTTTCATAGGTTGCTAAGGGCAAGGAACCTCTTCGTAAACGTGGTTCTTTCTTTTCGGCTCACAAGCGGCCCTTTCGTCTGTCTGGATCACAGGAAAAGGGTTCAAGATCCACCCATAACTACGGGAGGCTCCAAGAGACCCTGGAATGGTAAGTCCAAAGCAGGCACTTCTGGTTCCGCAGACAAGCTTTCACCAGCCTGAAGGGGCGCCCACATCTGGGGTGGGGGGGTGGGGGCGTCTTCCTCTTTTTCCGGATTTGTTGACCTTGCTCATTCAGAACAAATGGGTCCACAAGCTGATTCAGTTTGGTTACAAGATCGAGTTTCGGTCCTTTCCTTCCAACTTACGCCTGTCTCACAAGCAGCTACAGGGCCTCTACGGAGCAGTGCATGACCTGCTAGCACAAAGAGTTATTGTGCCGGTTCCAGGGTCGGAACGCTTTCACATTTTTTTTATTTTTTTTTTTCAAACCTGTTTACAGTTCACAGGAAGGAAGGCAAGGTTTGTCTGATCTTGGATCTCAAGGCTCTGATTCACTTTGTGCGGGTTCAGAAATTTTGGATAGAGTCCATCCGCATGGTAGTAGCTATCTTTTATCAAGGAGATCTTATGGCTTCTATCGATCTCAAGGACGCTTATCTTCATATTTCAATACATGTCGGGCATCAGCGTTTTTCTTCGTTTTGCTGTGGATGAGGAGCACTATCAATTTATGGCGTTACCTTTTGGTCTCACCTCAGCTCCTCGGGTGTTCACAAAGGTTTGTGCCCCAGTTCTGGCCTTGCTTCGGCAGTAAGGTATCTTGGTACTCAGTTACCTGTATGATCTGCTTCTGCGTGCAGATTTTTCCTCGGCTCTAGAACACGACTTGGACATAAGTGTGCAAACTCTACAGGAGTTCAGGTGGACACTGAATTTTCAGAAATCGGCACTGTCTGCATCCACCAAGCTGGACTACTTGGAGCCGACGCAGGACCCAGCGTCAGCCTGGGTGTTTCTTCCTCAGAGGAACCTTTTTGAAGCTCCAGGATGCGGTTTGGCTCCTGTTGTCCAACCATCTGTCATCACTCAGGACTTGCATGCGAGTGCTGAGTCTGATGGTTTCCACCTTTTGAGGCGGTTCCATTTGCGCAGTTCTACACCAGCCCTATGCAAAGAGAGATTCAACTCCCCGGCCCTGCGTCTGGGGAAATCCTGTCTTCTTCTGCTGTATTGAACTGTAATCACCACGGATGCCAGTCTGTCTGGAGGGGGAGGTGTCTTAGGAGTGTGTTCGGCCCAAGGTATCTGGACTTGGGAGGAGTCCAGGCTGCCGATCAACATCCTGGAAATTTGGGCGATCAGGCTTTGTCTGTCCCAATGAACCGATCATCTGCAGGGATGCCCTGTGTGGATACAATCGGACAATGCTACGGCTGTGGCCTATGTCAATCATCAAGGACACACAAAGAGTGTCCTGGCAGCCCGGGAAGTGGCCGGTATCTTGCGGGGGGAAGAACAATATTTTCCTGCCCTCTCTGCTGTGCTCATTCCGGGGGTAGAGAATTGTCAAGCAGACTATCTCAGTCGGCAGATGTTGGATCCGGGAGAATGGTCTCTTCACCCGGAGGTATTTCATCAACTGTGTCATCTCTGGGGGACCCCCGATGTGGACTTGCTGGCCTCTGGTCTCAACAGGAAGGTGCAGAGGTTCATGTCAAGGTTGCGGGATCCTCTGGCCGACACTGCAGACGCTCTGGTGGCCCCTTGGGGGTCAGTATCATCTGATTTACACCTTTCCTCCACTTCAACTTCTGTCGAGACAGAAGAATAGAGATAGAAGGGATTTCAGTCATTCTGGTGGCAGCAGACTAGCCTCTCTGGTCTTGGTACGCAGGCCCGTTGAGGTTAGTAGAAAACGTCCCTTAGAAACTTCCTCTCGGGAAGATCTTCTGTCTCAGACCAATCTCCCATCCTGCTTTACGGTCGCTTGCTTTAACGGCCTGCCTATGGAAAGCCAAGTGCTGAAGGACGGAAGGCTGTCAGTCGGTGATTCCTACATTGTTAAAAGCTAGGAAATCTACTTCCAGGAAGGTTTATCATAGAGTTTGGAAGGTGTACATTAGGTGTGAGTCTCGGGGGGGGGGGGGGGGTTTCTCCTCGCTCCTTTTCTGTGTCTCACCTGTTGGAGTTTCTACAATCAGGTGTAGATCAACGTTTGGCTCTGGGCACCATCAAGGGCCAGATTTCCACCTTGGCTATATTTTTCCAAAGGCCATTGGCGGCAAAGTCCTTGGTTCACACCTATGTGCAGGGAGTTCGCCATCTGGCTCCTCCAGTGCGATCCCTGGTGCCTCCGTGGGATCACAATTTGGTACTGTCCGTGCTTCAAAAGCCTCCTTTTGAAAATATTTGAGAACTTCCTCTGCTCACTCTGTCGCAGAAGGTGGCTTTCTTAGTTGCTATTACTTCCACACATTGGGTGTCGGAGTTGGCTGCCTTGTCCTGTCAGTCGCCTTACCTGGTTATTCATAGGGACAAAGTGGTGTTGCGACCCTGTTAGACGTTCCTTCCTAAGGTTGTTGAATGAGGATGTTGTGTTACCGTCCCTATGTCCTAAGCCGAAACTTCCTAAGGAAATTGCTTTACATTCCTTGGATGTGGTAAGGGCTATTTGGGTGTACCTGGCAGTGACTGAACCGTTTTGGAAATTTGATTCTTTGTTCTTACGGATGGACCTCGTAAGGGACAGGGCGCATTTGTTCCGACCATTTCCAAGTGGATCAGGCAGACGGTGCTGCAGGCCTATTCCATTCGGGTTCCTCCTTTCCCTGTTAAATCGCATTCTACGAGGGCGCTTAGTGTCTCCTGGGCCTTTCGTCATGAGGCGTCAGTGGTCCAGGTGTGCAAGGCGGCTACGTGGTCATCTGTTTTATACGTTTTATAAGGTGGATGTACTTGCGTCTTCGGATGCGGCGTTTGGCCGCAAAGTTTTGCAGGCTGTGGTTGCAGAGGCTTCCGCTTCTTGAGGGTGTAATTTTTTCCTGGTGGTGAGCTCCTGTTGTTACCTGGTTGGCTATGTTTAGCCTTGTTGGGAATTCTGCATATTGGTGTGTTTTTTTTCCTGTACTCTCATATTGACACTGGCAGTTGACTTGACCCCCTTACCGGTTTACTTGGTCGTGTAGATTTGCCTTTAAGGCTCAGTTCGCACTGGTTTGGGCCGTGCTGCCCACGTCCCACATTTGCATGGGCATGGAAGCCTATTCATTTGAATGCTGCCGTGCCGTGTGAACTGCAGAAAAAAGGTCCATGCCCCCTTTTAAAAACGTAGCCGCAGGGAAACTGCATGATCTTTTTGACCATGCGGTTACTACAACCATGATTGAGCTGCGGGCTGAGATGTGTGGGGGTGCCATTTAGAATGAACAGCAGCCCCCCATGTGTTGCAAGAGCAGAGTGATTCAGCTGCAGGTAGTTGCAGGTGTGGGAATTGATGTGATACCCGCAACCGAAATGCACAGTGCAGGCTAGTATGAATCTAGCTTTCCTGATCAGAATGTACAACTTACTGTTTTTGAGTGTTATTGATACAGTAGCCTGTAGATTAATTGTACTCAGGTGGACCTCCCCTCGACCCCCATCTATCTCTCTCTGAATGGATAACAGAGTTTAAAGAGGTTGTAAATCTCAAAAAAAAAAAAAAAATTTAAAAAATAACCTGAAAGACAAAGGCATAATGAGCTAGTATGCATACTAGCTCATTATGAAATACTTACCTTAGAACTAAGCCCTCACAGCCCTGCTCGCACACCACTGACAGGGCTGACATGTTAACGTGTCTCCCTCTTGGGATCGCATCCTCCGGCCCTCTGATTGACCAGAGCCGCAATGACGTCACTCCAGCGCATCTGAAGGAACGGCACGAGCGGTCGATCCTTCAGATCACATGGGCCAGTGATGTCACTGGCTGCATGCAAAGTAAATAATCTAAACGGTACCACAGTATTCACAGTACCTATAGGTAACCCTTATACACTTACCTAGAGGCACAAGTTACAGAGGAAGCTTTACTTCCTCTTGAACAAAAAAATTCTTTATGAAAAACATCTAGTTTCTTAGGAACGCTATGTGGAAATTTGAAGCAATATGGTCTAGGTGGATAGTGGATATATACTAGTGTTTGATTAATTTATTTACATGATGATTACGTTACTTCCTTCCCCTTTTGGGTTTTTTTTTTTTTGGTCGTGTTGTTGGATTGCTGGTTCCGCTCCATGAGGAGGGTAGTTTATATTATTTTTGCATTTTTGTCTGTAAAATGGGGAAAAAACATATTATCAAAATCTGCATTTAAAAAATAATATAAATTATCATATCTTTGAAGTTTTCTCAAGAATTGAAATCTTTGCACAACACTACAGAATAGATATAAAGCACATTGTGTAAAATCCTCAGTAAAATGTATTGTTTATTTGTATGTCATTAAAAACCCATCCAACGTTAATCCCATTCTACATAGTAGATGTGGGAAATATTCAACTGTTTCTGTTCAGCAGAATGTGGTCACTGCTTTCAGTGTTCTGTCAATGCATTTCATGAACTGACCCATTTCTTTAGAGCAATTTGGCCTACACACTTACTACCATTATATGGACCTCCCCTTGAGGTCATGGATGCTGTTGAACAGGAACAACATGCATGAGCAGGCCTCACCTTGGATGGATATTATGATATATGCTGTTGGCCAAGGACCTTTGTAATTATAAGATACTCTATAGTAACAGTTTATTGAGGTAGACTTCACCTCCCAAACCTCTCCAAAATCCACCGCTTTCTAACCGTTGACACCACTAAGCAACTTATTCACTCCCTTGTTATCTCTCGCCTTGACTCTTATAACTCCCTCCTCATTGGCCTACCCCTCTGCAAGCTATCCCCTCTTCGGTCTTTAATGAATGCCGCTGCCAGACTCATCCACCTTACCAACCGTTCAGTGTCCGCCACTTCTCTCTGCCAATCCCTTCACTGGCTTCCCACTGCCCAACAAATAAAATTCAAAACACTAACAATAACATACAAAGCCATTTACAATTCTTCCCCAAGCTACATCACCAATCTTACTCTAAATATCACCCAAACCGTTCTCTCTGCTCCTCCGAAGACCTTCTGCTCTCTAGCGCCCTTGTCTCCTCCTCCCATGCATATAAACTGAGTGACATGCCAGTCGTATTTTCTTATGACGACTTGATTTTCAATAGTAGCTTTTAGCTGGCCATACATGGTTTGAACTTGTTGCAGAGTGCGATCACTGGGTGCAGCGGAGTCTATTCAGATCAGACATTGTGGAGTAACAGGAACATGTTCTAATAAAGAAGCCAAACACAGAAAGCAAAGATGTCACCTCATTGTAATAAGAACAACAGACAGGAAGAGATAACCAACAAGTTCAGTACAGTGTACTGGATATTACAACACATCATAGAAATGCATAGCATGTCACTGAGCATTAGCGACATCTAGTGTCCTATTTGTGAACTGCAGTTAATCTGTAATAGGCTAAGCTTTAAAGTTGTTGTATCTCCAACAGAACTTTGGTTGATTCAGCCCTGTTGCCACTACCAACAGAAGTTGGTTGAAAAATGAGGAAGGAGCTGGGAAAAACCGATGCATTTTTTGTTAGGGTATTCAGATGCTGCTGTCTGAATACAATAGTCAACTGTGAAGATTCCTCCATCCACACTGTTCAATGTGGGTGTGAGAATCGATTGAAGGCAAGAAATCTAAACGTGTATGACTAACTTTAGCCACTCCTAGCTGCTTTGCTCCAGCTTGTCCAGGTGAAGTAGTAGAATAGACAGTCATTTATGAATACGTCTCTGTTTTACTTATGGTCCCAGCTGCCTATGAAAGCTTGCATTGTTTGGGGCACTTCATGAAGCATTGGTCACAGAATTACCTGCAGCAGGTTGCATACCTTGTTGCGTTTTACGTTTTTTGACATTTATTCAGTTAACTCTTTCACAGCCTCTTAGAGATTAGATATATTGTGATTGTGCACACCCACACCCCCTGGATCTTCCTTAACTCATTTATGATTCCAGCACTGATCCCATATAATGTTTTTTTTATTTTATTTTTTTCTCTAAACCTCATATTTGAACAATTACTTTTTTTACCTGACCTACTGATAAAAGCAAACAGAAGGTGTTTGCATCCAATGCACAGCAAACACATTAACTTTTATTGGTAGTATCATTGAATCATTGAATAAATTTACATTTACTGCCCCTCTGTATAAATTCGCAAAGCCTCCAATGAAGAGCTGTCCTGTGTTCTCATATTATTCCTTAGGGGCCCTATAACACGTCTTCTCTGGTGAGTTACGTTAAAGCGGTTGTATATTGAGTAACAAAAAAAACCAAAAAAACAAAAACCTGCAGGATAAAGGCATAATGAGCTAGTATGCATCGCATACTAGCTCATTATGAAATACCTTAAAACGAAGCTCATGCGCCACTGAAGTCAGGGCGAATATCTCCTAAACCCTGCAGGTTTAGGAGATATTAATTGTACCTACAGGTAAGCCTTATTATAGGCTTACCTGTAGGTAAAAGTCAAATAGCAGAGTATACTACCGCTTTAAAGCACATTCGTTGATGCATTTTGTGCTAAGGAAGTCTATTTATTTAAATTGGCTGCCAATGCACCACAATAACCAAAATAATGTACCTGGGGTGCCATTTAGAATTCATCACAGTGCACCATAGCATGTAAGACAGCCCATAAAACTGCCTCCTGCAGAGCTATTGTGTTCTGCCTAAAGGGGGGGGGGGTGGCAGGAGGTGTAGGGAGGGCCTTAACTCGCCCCTCCGTAAGGGGTCGGCGCCCCCTTACGGGATCGCAGTCGGTGACCCTCACCTGCCTGTTTTGTGTCTATGCAACAATCCTGATTATGTTTCAGGGTGACCTTAATATATTGCGACCCTATTGGGTCTGCGTCCACCCACTTCATGTGCTCTGATAGTGAAGATGTTTCTTCTTCTATTGCAGCCACGCATGCAATGGCGCTGGTGGATGCACTGATTGTATCAGCGTACGCCTCTTTAAAATTGGAGGATGCAGCTACTGCTGTGTCGGAGGTGTCGGTCTCCTTTTTGTACCTGCGGCTCCCCAAAAGCAGCAAAAGGTGTCCCCTTTTTCCGCCTACTTGACAAAATTGTCGTGAGTCAGTGACCTGAACGCATTATGTCGGTGCCTAAGCATTTTTGCTAGACGGTATCCTTTTGAAGAGTCCCTGTTTTAAAAAAGTGGACAGTCCCACCTGTGGTGGATTCTTAGGGTTTTAGGCCAAATAACTCTACTTTAATTCCAGTGGAGGAGTCTCCGGCTCTTAAAGACCCCTTTGAGAGGAGGGCCGAGACTTTGGTCTGCCATGTTTCCTGTTGCCGGTTCGGTCCTTAGGCTGGTGTTCACTAAAGCATTGGTGTCCCAGACTTTAACGGAGTGGGCAAAGCTTTTGCGTCAGGATCTGTAAGGGGAACAGCTTCCCTTTGCGAGCTGGCGGACCAGTTGGTCTAGGGGGTTGCAGTTTTGTCTGTGGTGCCTCTCTGGATGCGGCTCCCTTGGTTTCTGGGCTGTCCATGACAACAGTGGTCCTTCGGCTCCTGATATGGCTGAAATGCTGGTCTGTGGACTATTCTTCCAAGATAGCCTTGTCTGTTCACCCCTTTTTGGGGGATCACCTCTTCTTCCACAGACTGCCAGGGGCGAGGAGTCTCGTCACAGGGAGCGGGTTCCTTCAGACCTGCAGACATGCCCTCTTCTGCCTGAAGGGGTGCCCTCACCAGTGCCTGAGGTGGGGGTATATCTTTGCTTATTTCCGGACCCATGGACCTTCCTGATTCAACACAGGTGGGTCCACAAGCTTATCCAGTCCAGCTTCAAGATCGGTTTCGGTCTTATCCTCCAGTGGGGTTCTTCCCTTCCAATCTGCATTGTGCCCCAGACCGCCTGCGGGGTCTCTTCGGGCAGGTGCAAGTCTTTCTGCTACAAAGGGTGATTGTTCCGGTTCCAAAATCGAAATGTTTTCAAGGTTTCTAGTCAAATCTGTTTACAGTTCCCAGGAAGGAAGGCAAGGTACGTCCAATCCTGGACCTCAAGGCTTTGAACCACTTTTGCGGGTACAGAAGTTCCGAATGCAGTCCATTCATACAGTAGTGTCATCCACACATCAAGGATGCTTACCTTCATATTCCTTTATATGTTGGTCATCATATGTTTCCTCCGCTTGCCGTAATTGAGGAGCATGCTCAATTCATGGCATTACACTTTGGTCGCCGCAGCTCCTTGGGTATTCACAAAAGTGTTGGCCCCAGTGTTGGCTTTGTAGCGGCAGCGGGGGATTGTGGTACTGGGTACCTGGACTATCAGAGTCTCCGACTGCTCTAAAGGACAACCTAGACATTACTGTGCGGACTCTGTAGAAGTTCGGAAATCTGCTCTGGCTCCGTCCACCAAGTTGGATTATTTGTGTCTTGACTCTGGATCGGCTTCAGCCAGGGTGTTTTTTTCCAGGGGAACAATAACTCCAAAGCTGCAGGAGGCTACTCGGCTCCTGTTGTTCAGCAGTCGGTCTTTCTGGACTTGCGGGCGGGCGCTGTGCCTGATGGTGTCTATCTTCGAGGCGGTTTCCGTTGTGCCAAGTGGGACAAGGATTCACAGTCTCTAGATAATTCTTCCTTTCCCTGTACTGGACAGTGGTACCCGCGGTTGCCAGCCTGTCCGGGTAGGGAGGCATTTTGGGCACGGATGTGCTCAAGGAGTCTGGACTCTGGGGGAGTTAGGACTACCGATCAATATACGGGAACTTTGGGTGATAAAATTTGTCTGGCTCGTTGGACAAATCACCTTCAGGAGTGCCAAGTAAGGCTCTATCGGACAATGCCATGGCCGTAGCCGTGGTGTATGTCCATCACCAACGGGGCACAAGAAGTGTCCTGGCGGCTCGGGAGGTAGCCGGCATTCTAAGGTTCAGATGTGTCTCCGTTGGGGAACTCCCGAGGTGGACTTGTTGGCCTTTCGTCTCAACAGGAAGGTACAGAGAATTGTGGCAAGGTCTCGGAATCCCCTGACCGACGTCAGACGCACTGGTGTCTCCTTGGGGCCAGGATCTTCTGATATAAGCTTTTTCCCCATTAAAACTTCTGCCGAGTCTTCTGCGAAGGATCGAGGCAGAAGGGATCCGTTCATCCTAGTGGCTCCAGACTGGCCTCGCCGGTCTTGGTACGCCGATCTAGTATGGCTGGTCGCCAAGGACCCTTTCTCTCAGAAAAGATTTATTGGCCCAGGGGCCAATCTTTTATCCTTCTTTACAGGCGCTGGCTTTAATACCTTGGCTGTTGAAGGCCAGGTGTTGCAGGATAGGGTGTTGTCTGAATTGGTGATTCCCACATTGTAAAAGACTAAAACATTTACCTTTTAGGAAGGTTTTACCATCGTGCTGGAAGGTGTACATTGCTTGGTGTGAGTCTCTTGGGGTTCATCCCCGTTCCATTTTGGTGGCTCAGATTTTGGCTTTCCTCCAATGAGGTGTTAAGCAGCATCTGACCTTGGGTCGTCTTTTGCCATCCTTTGGCTACACGTTCTTTGGTTCGCACCTTTATTCAGGTGGTTCGCCACTTGGCTCCCCAGTATGGTCTCCGTTGCCTCCGTGAGATCTCAATTTGGTGCTGTTGGTTCTCCAGTACCCGCCTTTTTGGAAATATTCCTGCGGTTCCTCTGTTCCAGAAGGTAGCCTTCTTGGTGGCTATTACTTCTACATGCAGGGTGTCGGAGCTGGCGTTGTTGTCTTGTCGTGCACCTTACCTGGTGGCTTACAGAGATAAGGGGGTGCTTCACCCTTCTCAGTCGTTCCTTCCTAAGGTTGTTTTTGGTTTCCATCTGATTAATGACATTGTGTTGCCTTCCCTGTGTTCTAAGCCTTATCTTAAGGAGATTGCCTTGCACTCTCTGGATGTGAGTTGGGCGATCAGGGTGTAACTTGCTGCAACTGAGTAGTTTAGGAAATCAGCCTTACTATTTGTCCTTACAGATGGACTTCGCAAAAGGGTTGGTCGCGTCTGCTGCGACCATTTCCAGATGGACAAGAAGGGCGGTGGTGCAGGCCTATTCCATCAAGGGTCAGGTTCCTCCGTTCCCTGTTAAGGTGCCTTCAACACAAGCGCTTAGTGCCTTTTGGGCCTTCCGCCATCAGGCGCCAGTGGTGCAGGTTGGCAAGGTGGCCACCTGGTCGTCTGTGCACACTTTCACAAAATTTTATACAATAGATCTGCTGGCATCTGCAGATGCTGCTTTTGGTCGCAATGTTTTGCAGGCCGCTGTTTGAGAGGATTAGTCCTCTTTGGGGGTGTTTTTTTTTAGGTGAGCTCCAGTTGTTACTGGTTGAGCTCCATGTTACCTGTTTGCTAGGTTCAGCCTTCTGAGAATTTTTTTCTGCTGTTTTTTCCCACCCTCATGTTTGACACTGCTTTGGTATGTCCTAATGGTCAAGAAGATTCTGGAGCTGTGTCCATCAATGAACGAAAAAGAAAATTGGATTTTTGTCTTACTGTAAAATCCTTTTCTTTGATGTTCATTGATGGACACAACACCCACCCCTGTATTGAGCTGGGTTATTTTTTCTTCTGACACTGCTTGCAACTAAACTAAACACCTATGAGTGCCCCATAGGTGTGGTAAAGGTTTTTCATGCCTAGTGTTCTACTCCTGCAGGGGGCAGCATAACCCAATGGTCAAGAAGATTCTGGCTGTGTCCGTCAATGAACATCAGAGAAAAGGATTTTACGGTAAGACAAAAATCCAATGATTGCAGCTTACAAGTCTTCGGTCCTCCTTCACACCAGTGCATTGCGGGAATGCCCGTAAAATTGTGCACTTTCCTGCAACGCACAAAAATGGCCAGCCTTTTCGCAGACACACAGTGTCCATTAATTCGTAACCCCCATGCATCTTGCAAACATGGGTGCCAAAACTGCATTGTACTGCAGTGCCATGCATTTTGCTGTGGCCCAATGTTTAGAATGCACACATAGGGCAGCCTATTAAAATGTGCTGCCATAAACATGACATGTGGAAATGTGCAGAAAATCACACGCTTGGTCACAACTCCATAGTGTGAATGGAGCCTCAGATGGTGACTGTATTTGCTTTCTTTTTTAATCCTAAGAACATTTTCTGCAAGTACAGGGAATAGCTGTTGATCTTACCAGAAATGTAGTGTCATGTCACCCTCTGTGAGCTATATAAAAAAGCAAACACAACCTTCTCCATCTTGTGTAAGCTACTAAAGACAGAGATGTTTGAAGGTCAGCCTGACTGGCAACCATGGCACTCTCGTGTAGTGCGTGTGACCACACAGGGATAGGAAGTTTGTTATTCACAACATTATCGGGTGAAAATAAAGGAAAGAGTCTGAAAAGAGAACAAATAGAGGTACTTTATTTACCTGCTTCCCATCTGGCCTATAGCAGAATGACAGCCGAGCTGAGCTCTCCCATCTTGGGTAGACATCATATGACATCCTCCCAGTTGTTGGCCTCCTGCATGCTCTAGCAGCCATGCTGTAGCTTGATATGTCATCCAGCAAACACAGCAGATGGCAGATCATTTTACAGGGCTGGCACTGGTACAATGTGATCGCTGTGGCCAATCACAGCAATCACATGACAGTTGTACACAATGAATGGCTTTCATTCATAGCCATTCATTGTGTACTGTTGTAATAATCTCTGCGACTGGTCAGGGTAATCAGACAGGGTCAATCACAGCGCATTGGTACCTTGTGATAGCTGTGACCAATCACAGCTAACATAATAGTACACCCTGTGGAATTAATGGATACATTAATAAAAAAGATTGCTTATAACAGTGATCCTCAGTAATCACTGTTCTAAGCAATCATAGTGAAAAAAAAATCCTGATCACCTCCCCAGAGTAGTACAGTGTCACTATGGTAACACTGTACTGCTGCATTGGTCACAGTTTTTAAAAAAGAAAAAAAAGATGTTTAAGAAATTTGCCTGGGCAGGAAGTGTCCAGTATTGAAGTGGTTAAGTAATGGCAAACTGCATATATATATATATATATATATATATATATATATATATATATATATATATATAATTTTTTTTTTTTTTTTTCTGTGTTTTAAATTTAGGTACACCTTAATTGTTTTCAGTGGAGCTGCTCTTTTAAAGTGGCTATAAAGGCTAAAGATTTTTTGCCATATTATTTTTTTTAATAACAATACAGGATTTATATAGCGCCAACAGTTTGCGCTTTACAACATAAGGGCAGATTGTACAGTTGCAATACAATTTAATACAGGCAGAATCCAATGCATCTCATGCATGCTTATCAGAGCCCCCTGCAGCACATTTAGACTACAAGTCCATCTGATGCCTTGGCATTGTGAATGAATGATGCTTTAAAAAGTGACAGCGGGTATGGGGAGAAGAACCCCCGCCTGCTGTCAGGGGAGAAGGGACAGGACCTGAAACATGTAACATGTTCAAAAGGTAACATTAACCTTTCGGACATGAATGGAGCAGGTGACATATATACTTTAAAACAGGGATCTCCAAACTACGGCCATAATCCACTGTGGATTGCTTTTCAAAGAGGCGGCGTAGAATGGGTCATACCTGGCTGTCCGGTGGCTTATTTGTTCTAAAGACAGCAGCATATCCCAATTGTTTCAGAACTGTTACAGATCTGGTCTATCATAATAAAGTTTAAGAATAGGATTTTACCCATAGGTTCATACCTGCTATTCTGACTGTGCAGGATGGTGCAGTTTTAATGTCAGACATAATTTTGTTGTGTCTGTCCACATTATAAATAAAAAAAAAAGCATTGATTTCTGTGAGTATTTTTGTGCATTTCTGTCTCAATGAACTCTGCCCAAAGAGGGAGGCTTCCATAGGACAGGTTCTGTCTGTATACCGGCTGATTCTGACGTCTGTATCCTGTGCACACCTATTTAGAGTGGGAACACACTCGCTGTACGCAGAACCATGCTCATTGCATAATCATTAAATCACCGAGCTGATTACTAACCTGATAAAACGTTATTGGTGCAAGCATTTGTTTGCTCGTTCATAAAGGGAGTTTGTCTGTTCCTGTCAGTCACTCCTTTCTGCTGGGCTTAGCTGACTGTCGCTGTGTGCTGGGATTCATTTACAGTTAAGTCTTTATCATTCCTTTCATTTGCTTTATCAAAACAGAAGGTCATTGCTTGTGTTCTGAGCTCTGTCTAAACTGATTACTTTCTGAAGATTATTTTTTATTATATTTCGGTGTAATTACTATTTTTTTTTTTTTTTCATAATTCAGATTTCTTTATTGTGTTTTTTGCTTTTATTATGGTATGTATTATTTAGCATATGCTTTTTAAAAGCATATTAGTTAAGAAATAGGAATGCACTAAAGCTGCATGCATTTTTACGGTTCTGTGTTGTAAACTGTTAAGGTTTGCATGGATGATGGTGATACTGGTTTAGTTTTGAGCGGGTACTTGTAATGCTGGTTTAGTTTTGAGTGGATACTGGTGTTGCTGCATAAGGCACCCACCTCCTCAGTGTCTCTGGAGGTGGTGAGATTCATCTATCTGCTACAACCAATATAACAGGCTCACTCTACCTTGTTGGATATTTCATTTATCTTCCCTAGCTACAAAAAGTAGCTGGAGAAAGGGGGGTTGGGGAGGGAAAATCATTCTATGTGGGAATCTACAGCAAAAGGCAATTTTCAGCAACCGTTTCAGAAGTTGATGTGCAATACCATCCTACTGCCAGCAACTCAAACCTAAAACAAAACAAAAACAAAGCTTGCAAAGTTTTATTAATATATAGTATGTAATATTTCTTTCTCCGACTTCTAATAATGGCCATTCACATAATAGTCTGATTAAACAATTCTTCACAGATTCCGGCAATGTAATCCAATCTTTGAGCACACAAAAAGATCATTTTGAACAAAACAAATCACTTCATCGAAATTATTCTGATCGGTCCCGATGAAAAATCTGTGTGTGTCTTGATAGATCAATAAGATCAGTAAGTGTATAGTGCTTTGAATGATCTTTTCCATCTTCCAATCGTATTTCTCTCAGACAGTAGTTCTATTGACAGTATGATCATATAAAAATAGTTTTGTGTATGGCTACCATAAGACAGAGTCGTTGAGATCAATGTTTAGATTTTGGACACTTGTAATATGTCCCCATTTTTTTAGTTCTTAGAAACAGTTAGAAAAGAATATGATTTGACAATGTTTTTAGATACCCTGTTTGGGATTAGTAAATAATTTCAAAAGGCAGGTTTGCCTAAAGGCAAAGTATGTGTTTCAGTAAGCGCATTCTGAATTTTTGTTGTAGATAAATTGAGTTGCAATGACTTTATTATTTTATAAATTTTCTGTTCTAGAATTGCTAGTGTGTTTAACCACTTTTTCCACCGGAGGATTTTGCTGTCTTACGTCCAGGCCACTTTTTGCGATTCGGCACTGTGAGACTTTAACTGACAATTGCGCGGTCATGCAACGCCGTACCCAAACAAAATTTACGTCCTTTTTTCCCACAAACAGAGCTTTCTTTTGGTGGTATTTGATCACCTGTGCGATTTTTACTTTTTGCGCTATAAACAAAAAAAGAGCGTAAATTTTGAAAAAATAACAATATTTTTAACATTTTTTTTATATGAAATTCCCCCCCAAAAAAATGTAAAAATCAAAATTTTTTTAAATTTTTGGCTAATTTGTTTTCTGCTGCCTATGTTTGGTATAAAAAAAAAATCACAAGCATATTTTGATTGGTTTGCGCAAAAGTTATTGCGTTTACTAACTAAGGGAAAGATTTCTGTCATTTTTGGTGTTTTTTTTTTTTTTTTTAACAAGTAATGGCGATCTGCGATTTCTTTTTTGCGGGACTGCGACATTGCGGCGGACAGATCGGACCCTTGACTGACATTTTTGACACTTTTGGGGGTACCAGTGACATTACTACAGTAATCAGTGCTATACATATGCACTGTTACTGTAAAAATGACACTGGCAGGGAAGGGTTAAATTTTATTGGAGAGGGAGGGGTAAATGTATGCCTGGTGCTTACTAACGTGTGTGGGGGGAGGTGACTGAGTGACACAAGGACAGATCACAGGTTCAGCTATGCTGAACCCTGCAATCTGACCCTGCCTGTCACTTAGGAGATCCGCCCGCTCTGTTTACACAAGCAGGTAGATCTCCAGACTCGATTCCCCAACGATCGGGGAAGAGAAGCGGCGATCGCCACTGCTCCTCCCCTGGCCCGAGTCCCGCTGTGACTGAATACAGCGGGGGCGACCCTCCAGCGGCGTGCGCGCGCCGCCGAGAAAGGGGAGTGTCTGGCGACATAGGTCTACGTCGCCAGACGATAACAAACCACTTTGCCGCAGTAGAGCTCTAGTGAGCAGTGGCAAAGTGGTTAATAAAGAGATTTGTAGACAAGCCACTAGAAGGAACTTTCAAACATTTCCTCTCTGCTTTACAAACATCTGCTGCAGCAGAGAAGGTTTTTCACCTTAATGCTTCAGAACCACTTTAAAGAGGTAGTAAATTCAAAAGAATAATTTGTACTTATAGGTAAGCCTATAATAAGGCTTACCTAAAGGTACTGTAAATATCTCCTAAACGTGTACCGTTTAGAAGATATTTACATTGCATGCAGCCAATGACGTCATCGGCGCATTTGCTCTGAAGGAACGGCCGCCCGTGCCTTTCCTTCAGAAACCTGTGCGGTGAATGATGGCTCCCCAGTGCATGCATGTAAGTGGCGGGATCGCGGCTCTGACCAGAGTCCTTGGACCCTGGAGAAAGACCATGAGAAAAATGGACGTTGCCTCCAGCGACTACATCGCATCACTGTAGGGCTTAATTTTCAAGTAAGTTTCACATAATGTGCTAGTATGCGATCATTCTAGCACATTATGCCTTTTCCTTGCAAGCCAAAAAAAAAGAAAAGTAACCAGCAGTTTACAACCGCTTTAAGGGGAAAAAAAAAAGTCACCTGCGTGATGCATGACAGTAAGATTTGTTTTACCCTTAGGCATGTAGGGGTTAAAAATAGTTTCTCCATAGAATTAAAGAGAAAATACCTTACATCTGCTGATGTTGTGCTAACCCTGTAGGGTATTGAAAATATGGAATTTGGGGCATAAAGGACTTTTGAACTCACAACTCAAAATACTGTTAAAATTATATATTTATTACATCAGTTATTTTTAAAAAGAAGAGAGATTGTAATCAAAAACATTTGACAAGACAAATCTACATGTATTAACCAAGATAAGGAATGTTCTCATTTAAAGATCAGATGTTTTTATATAATATCTACCCATGTAGGGGAAATGAAATTAGCTTGAAATCCAATCTTCTGCTCAACATGTTGCGTGGGGGAAAAAACGCTTCTTCAGGAGTTAGATTAAAAGGAGAAATAATCTGCAAAGGACTAAAGATGGCAAAAGTATACAAATAGGTAAAAAAAAACACATGTAGACAACTGTAGTCTATATGGCTAATGCATTAGCATATAATTAACCCTTAAGACATGCACCAAGCCAAACCTGCCAAGGTGGCTGATGGATATTGAAACAGCAGTACTCACCATACTCCACATTGAGAAAATGGTGTCACAGCTGGTCACCTTGTCACCTTGCAGGCAAGTATGGGAGCTGGGGGTAGATGGAATCAGTAGAAGCTGTTATAGAAAGTTATAAACATATATATATATAAATATATATATATATATATATATATATATATATATATATATATATATATATAATGACTATAGTTTATAGGAGATAGATGGCCAGGCTGTTAGAATGTAAAGTGTATAGACAGAATCAGGATTTTTCAAACAACCAATCAATCTCCCAGAGATGACCATCAGGGCTATTTAACCTGGATGAAAACACATTTCTCTTTCGTTCATTGACGGGCAGAGCTCTTCATCTTCATGACCGTAGGGTTATGCTTCCCCTTACAGGAGTAGGACAGTAGGCAGAGAAAAGCTTGAGCATGCCTATGGGGCAGTCCCTGGGGGTATACTCCCACTTCCTGCTATAGGTATTCAGTTTTTTCTTCTGCCTTGTAAGGACCTAGTTCCTTGTTGGGATCTCTAGCAAGTTTTTCTTTTTTAAATGGAATTTTTCCTCTTTTTATCATTTTGTTCCTGTGAAAATCTAATATCAACTGCCGGACTGGCTGACAAACTGGATAATCTAGATCCTTAGGGTCCCCCCAGTCCGGCCAGGGAGCGGGCGCAGACTGCTAGGTCAGCCACGACATAGCCCCACTTGGCCTGTGAGTTAAACGTCTTGCGAGGGCGCATACGAACAGTAACAAAACTAAGAGGCTCCGGATTGGCCTCACCGGTCTTGGTTACGCTGATCTTGTATGGCTAGTCGCTGATGCTCCTTTTAGACTACCTGTCAGGGAAGATCTGTTGTATTAAGGACTCATCTTCCATCCTGCTTTACAGTTGCTGGCTTTGACGGCTTGGCTGTTGAAAGCCAGGTGCTGAAGGATAGAGGGTTATCTGAATCGCTTTTAAAAGCTAGAAAATCTACTCCCAGGAAGTTTTACCATCGTACTTAGAAGACGTACATAGCAAGGTGTGAGTCTCTTGGGGGTTCATCCTTGCTCCTTTTTGGTGACTCGGATATTGACCTTCCTCCAGCAAGGGGTCGAGCAGCGTTTGGTCTTGAGTACCATCAAGGGCCAGGTTTTGGCCTTGGCGATTTTTCTTTCAATGAAAAAAGGTCCTAGCGCTTATGGATCTTAAATAGGACTGATTAAATTAGTGGTGGCTGCTGCTGACTGATAAGGTGTGTGTGCCTTTAAATGTGAAAGTGTGTAGGTCAGCGCTGCCCTAAGTGTCAACAAATTCTCACAATATATAAATATACCAATACATATTGAATGCAAAATTAAATAAATGCAAAGGGCTGAGTGCAAACCGTGCTTAATTATGCGTGAAAAATCAACATGTGAATAAATATATATATATATGTCACAATGTATAAACTACATATGGCAAAAAGGAATGTCCTTCAATGAATAGTGCACAGTTCATAAAGTAGCAATGTGGAAAGTGCTTCAGTGCTCTGCTTCATTCAAATTGCTGGTGCTCCCCCTTAGTGTCCCCACTCACCGGTATACTGTGTATATAGAGCCTTATACACAGATGCTTTTCCTCCAATGTAGGTAGTTCAACGCTGTTCATATGCCACACTGCAAGGCTGCTGGAAATCTATTGCTGGCTGTATTTCCCTCACCTAAAAAAGGAAACCATGCCCGCCATAGTGAAATACGTTTTATAATTTTATGGTCTCACCTCCGCTACTCGGGTCTTCAGAAGTGTTGGTGCTAGCATTGTTGCGTCAGCGAGGGATAGCGGTACTGGGGTACCTGGATGATCATCTTCTGCGAGCAGAGTCTCTGGCTGCTTTGAACACCTTGGAGATTGCTCTGCAATCTCTGAGGGAGTTCGGTTGGATTCTGAACCTTCAGAAACTGGACTATCTGACTGGATTCGGCCTCAGCCAGAGTGTTGCTTCCTCTGGAAAAACTCCAGAAATTGCAGGAGGCAATTCAGCTTTTGTTGTGCAGCAAGACGGTCAACCCTTCGGGCTTGCATGTGGGTGCTGGCCTGATGGTGTCTACCTTCGAGGCAGTCTTGTTTGCACAGTTCCACACGAGATCTCTGCAAAAAGAGATTCTGGTGACATGGGACAAGAATCCACAGTCTCTAGAGGTGGCTTCGTTCTCTCGCACTTCGACAGGGAAATCCTTCTCCCCCTCTACTGGAGGGTTATCACCACGGATTCCAGCCTGTCCGGGTGGGAAGGCGCCCTCAGCACAGCTGTTGCTCAGGGGGTCTGGACTCGGGAAGAGTCCAGAAATGCCGATCAATATACTGGAACTCCGAGCAATCAGACTTTGTTTGGATCATTAGACAATTCGTCTTCAGGGGTGTCCGATGCGAATTCAATCGGACAATGCCATGGTTGTGGCCTATGTCCATCACCATGGGAGCACAAGAAGTGTCCTGGTGGATCAGGAGGTTGCTGGCACTCTAAGGTAGGCAGATCAATCATTCCAGTCCTGTTCGCTGTACACATTCCATGGGAGGTGCAGAGGTTTGTGGCATGGTCCCGGTATCCTCTGGCTGACGCCACATATGCATTAGTGGCTCCTTAGAGTCTTCCTTTCAGGGAAGATCTGCTGTCCCAAAGGCCAATCTTCCATCCTGCTTTACGGTCGCTGGTATTAACGGCTTGTTTGTTGAAAGCCAGGTGCTGAAGGATAGAGGTTTGTCTGAATCCTTGATTCCTACGCTGTTAAAGTTTAAAAAAAATATCTCTTGGAATATCTACCATCATTCTTGGAAGACGTACGTTGCGTGGTGGGAGTCTTTTGGGGTTCTCCCCCACTCCTTTATCGGTGGCTCGGTTCTTGGTTTTTCTCCGACGGGGGGTTGAGCAGCGCCTGGCCTTGAGTACCATCAAGGGCCAGGTTTTTGCCTTGGTGGTTTTCTTTCAACATCCATTGGCCACACATTCCTTGGTGTGTAACTTTATCCAGGGAGCTCAACACTTGGTTCCTCCAGTATGGTCTCCATTACCGCGTTGGGTCTTCAAATTAGTGTTTTCAGTTATCCAGGAATCTCCCTTCGAAAACATCAGGAGGTTCCTCTGCTGACATTGTCCCAGAAGGTGGACTTTTTGGTGGCTATTACTTCTGCGTGCAGGGTGTCGGAGCTGGCGGCATTGTCTTGTCGTTCACCTTACCTGTTGGCTTACAGAGCTAAGGTGGTTCTTCGTCCCTTAACATTGTTCCTTCCAAAGGTTGTTTCTGATTTTCCATTTGAATGAAGAGATTGTGTTGACTTCCCTATGTCCCAGCCTTAAACATCCTAAGGACATTGCTCTGCATTCCCTGGATGTGGATCGGATAGTTAGGGTGTACTAGCAGCTAAGGAGTCTTTCAGGAAGTCAGACTCACGGTTGGACCTCAAAGGGTCGGCCGCTTCTGCTGCGACCATTTCCGGATGGATCCGAGAGACACTAATTCAGGCCTATTCAATTAGGGGTTAGGTTCTTTCTTTCCCTGTTAAGGCACGCTCTACTAGGGCGCTTAGTGCCTCCTGGGCCTACCATCATCAGGCATCAGTGATGCAGGTTGGCAAGGCGGCCATCTGTGCACACTTTTACAAAGTTTTATAAAGTGTTTGTGTTGGCATCTGCAGGTGCTTCTTTTGGCCGCAAGGATTTGCAGGTTGCAGTTAAGAGAACCTGGTCCTCTTTTTTTGAGTCCGTATTTTTTTTTTTTCAGGTGAGCTCCAGTTGTAATGGTTGAGCACCATGTTACCTGGTTGGCTATGGTTAGCCTTGGGAATTTTTTTCTGATGTTTTCCCACTCCTCATGTTTGACACTGCTTTGGGACATCAAGAACTTAAGGAGCTGTGTCCGTCAATGAACGAATGAGAAAATAGGATTTTTGACTTACCGTAAAATTAATTTCTCTGATGTTCATTGACAGACACAGCACCCACCTCTCTGTGGAGTTGGCTTTCTTCTTACATAGTAGTTGAGGTTGAATAAAGACAATAGTCCATCCAATTCAACCTGTGTAGGTGTGAATCATTTCCCATACCCCTGAATGTTTTTATCCTTGAGATGTATGTCCAAGATTCTTTAAAAGTAGCCATACTTCCTGCAGTTGCTACCGTTTGTGGTAGAGAATTCCACAGTCTTGTAGCCCTTACTGTAAAGATCCCCCTGCGTAGCCTGAGGTTAAATCGCTTCTCCTCTAATCGCAATGTATGGCCTCGTGTCCTCCATGCATTCCTTGCGACTGAATCGTTTTTTTTCTAAGCTCGGATCACAGTTGAGGTACTTGTAAATTGCTATCATGTCCCCTCTCAGGCGTCTCTTCTCCCTCCAGGGAGAATAAATCAAGCACTTTTAAACACTCTTCGTAATGAAGGTCCTCTAATCCCCTAATGAGTTTTGTTGCCCTTCTCTGTACTCTCTCCAGCTCCAACACATCCCTTCTGAGGACTGGTGACCAGAACTGGACAGAATACTCCAGATGTGTTCGGACCAGTGATTTATAAAGTGGAAAAATTATACTTTTGTCTCTGGAATATATCCCCTTCTTTATGCATGCTAATATTCTGCCGGCTTTGGCAGCCGCAGCTTGACATTGCATACTATTGCTAAGTCTATCTGCTACTAATACTCCCAGATCTTTCTCCATTTTTGATACCCCCAGAGGTTCCCCTCCTAGCGTGTATTCTGCTATTGCGTTATTAGTCCCTAAGTGCCATACCTTGCACTTATCTACATTAAACCTCATTTGCCATGTAGTTGCCCACTCTGTTATTTTGTTCAGGTCATTCTGCAAGATTTCTGCCTCCCGATGTGAAGTTATTGCCCTGCTCAATTTTTGTGTCATCTGCAAGCACTGAGATCAAGCTACTGACCCCATCCTCAATGCTATTTATGAATAGATTGAACAAAATTGGACTTAGAACTGAGCCTTGGGGAACCCCACTTACCACCTCAGACCAGTCCGAGTATGCATTATTTACTACCACCCTTTGGACACGCCCCTTTAACCAGTTCCGTATCCAAGAGCAAACCTTGTGGTCGATGCCTGTGGACCCTCATTTATAAATCAACCGTTTGTGGGGAACTGTATCAAACGCTTATCAAAATACAGGTACACCACATCCACAGGTCTCCCACAGTCTAGTTCACAGCTAACCTCCTCGTAGAATGTTAACAGATTCGTTTGACAGGAACACCCCTTTGTAAACCCGTGCTTATTACTGCTGATGATATTATTGATTTTAGCAAACGCCTGGATATAGTGCCTTATCATCCCCTCCAGAAGTTAATAAACTATTGACGTCAGGCTGACTGGCCTATAATTACCCGGGATATGCCTCTGCCCTTTTTTGAATATTGGTATCACGTTTATCACGGTGTTTTTCTCCAGTCACCTGGTACAGTTCCTGTCATAATACTGTCAGCAAAGATCAGGAACAGTGGTCTAGATATACCCTTACTGAGTTCTCGAAGTACTCTCGGATGTACACCATCCGGGCCTGGTTATTTACTTGTGTTCATTTTATTCAGCCTTTCCCTGATTTCCCCCTCTGTTAGCATACCGGAAAGTCCTGTGAAGTACTGCTAACCATACAGTCATGGTCGGTGTACCCCTCCTTTTCCTGTGTAAAGACCGAGGAGAAGAAAGCTTTAAGCACAGTTGCCTTTTCCGTGTCCTCTGTAACCATCCTCCCATCTTCTGACACTGCTTGTAACAAAACGGAGTGCCTATAGCGGAGTGTGGGTGTATACAACCTGGCACTGCCCATAGGCGTAGTGAAGCTTTTTCCTCCCTAGTGTCCTACTCCTCCTGTAGGGAGCAGTATAACCCAATGGTCAAATGATAAGGAGCTGTGTCTGTCAATGAACATCAGAGAAATGGATTTTATGGTAAGTCAAAATCCCATTATTTTCTATAGTAAAGAATTTCCAAATCGCTATGTTTAATTCTGTAAAAAAAAAAAAAAACATGAAGCAGAAAGATTATTGCAAGTTGTATAAAAATTACTTTAAAGCAAACACTGCAATCATAGTTCAGTATGTGCTCTCACAGAAAATACACTTTCCCCTGAAATGGAATTGCTTTCTCACAAACTGTATGTTTCTGATTAGCGAAGATGATGGTGACAGTAGAGATATGAAATGGTGACAAATGAGCCTCCGTGACCTAACTTCTTACTACTTGTTTAGTTCACACCATATGTGTGTTTCTCAGTGGAAGATTCCACATATGACTGATAGATGCACTCCCTTACTGCTAGGCTAAAGTGCCTATTTCAGAGTTAGCCATTTTTACATAATACTTCTATTTTGGTTTGCATGTGCCCTCCTGCACATTTTGTATTGGGTTTATGTTTTGCTAGGTTTCTTTATTGCAATGTTCATTTATCATTAGACTTGTTCTCCTTTTCAGAGCTCTGATATGTGTGTGGCCTCCATTGTAACAGTTTGATATTTATAGACTGAATAGTACCTCGGTTTGCAGAAATGTAGGAGAGCGCATCACCTCCAATGGTCACACTGTTCCTGGCTTAGATTTCTGTGTATTAGATTATAATGCTGCTTTAAAAAGCCTTCCTTCCAGCTGTAAAAATGATGAATATGATGCCTTGTAACTTCTCGATGAAGAACAATGAAAATGGTACATTTAGCTTCACGCTGAGACTAAAGATTATTTCCTAACTGTAATGTATTCTTCCTTTATTGCAAGGTACATTTGTTTTAGTCATATCATACAGTTACATCTGGTGGCTTGTGAAAGTGTCATTGCCTAACATTGCCAAGGAACAGTTTCCCCCGGAAGCCAAGATGCCTCAAATTGTGTAAACCACGCAGATAACGTCTGCTACATTTGTGGCGAGGTTACATTTGCATCTCAAAAGTGCAGTATGATGGCAGTGGTAAAAAAGGCATACCACCTATATTTTGGATGCAATATAGGGACTCCGGACAAGAGTTGGGCCCTTCATTATTGTTGAAAAACATGTGCAACTTATCTGCGTCGTTGGCTAATCAAGAAGAAAAAATCCATGCCTTTTGTAGTACCAATCGTGTGGAGGGAGCATAAAGTTACATGAAAAACAAATATATGAAAGGAAAGTTATATTATTGGTATCAATAAAAAGATACATTTATAATGATTGGTATGGCATTATTCTCATTGCTATATCGCATTTTGCTGAAAAGTTATGAAGCATAATTGCACATTCCCCTCGTAATTTTGAATTCTTTTGATGCAATTTTGACCTGAAGCTGCATCTTGGAAACTGGAGCCAATTTATACTCGGGACTAAATTTTCCTTTATTAGTGACCCAATTCTGGTAAAATATGGCTACTTTCAGTCCTGAGGCTTTCTCCTTGTATAGACCAGTGATGTCAGTCCCAAGTGCTGAATATTATAAAACACTACCTTTTACTCACTGCAGGGTCTCCTCCACTGATTCACACCACTCCTCCTCCACTGCAGTGATTCCTCCCCCACTGCAGTGCTTTACTGAAGATGTGCACTATCCTTAGAAAATTACCTGCAAATTATAGGGGTCGTAAAAAGCCTTCTTTATTTTCCTATTTCTGGGGCCTTGGTGTCCCCGTTAGTGTCCACTTCCTCACCGTCATGCAAGACAAGCGGAGACATATCACATGTTTTCCATTGTTAAAAAGCACATTTATTAAAAGCCTTTAAGCACACACTAAAATTCACTAGTGCGCCATCTCCTAAGTGCACACAGGTAGACCGTAATGTTAATAAAATGCCTCTGTCTTGCATAAAGCTTGTATCCGCACAAAAGCCTGAAATTACAGTTACTTCCTGGTTTGTGTGCAGTGATGTCATTAAGCCCCATCCGACGCATTTCATCACAGTCATGTGACTTCATTATATATATTATCCTTTAATGTGTAAAACACACAATGGTCCATGCTAGCTACATAAAAATATCCAAGGAGGGAATAGTAGTGCAGGAGTTTATTAACACATCTGTCAGGTTTTTTTTGTATTGCTCTCTGTGTCCCCTGTCACCCTCTCTTTGTCCTGTGTTCCATTATCAGTAAATGCTAAAGAAAAAAAATCCCAAAATTTAGGTTGTCCCCAGGTAAGTAATAAAGACGAAATTTTACAATGGGGACACTAGATCTGGTGATCCTGGTGACAACCAGGGAGTTCCTCATGTTAAAGGGATTTTTCTTACTTCCTGTTTTATCGATGGGACAGGAAGTGAGGGGAAATCTCCCAAATAGGACACCGATGGCAAAAAAAAACTGACAGGGGTTATAACCCTCCCTTACTCCATCCAAAAATGGAAAGAAAAATTGACTTTAATTGTATATTAGGACAAACTGTTTTAATACTGATAGGGACGGGTGCTTACAATGGACAGGAAAAACTGTTACCGTAACTGCTTACGGACAGGACAGGAAAAACTGTTACCGTAACTGCTTAAAAAGTGTTAGCTGGAGTTTGCTTTATTATGTCAGTCAAGTTCATGTTAATTGGTACTGTTTTGCTGAATTACACAAATAGTTCTGATGGTCATACACCTCTCTGTAATTTTGGCCAAATTCTACTGAATTGGAGGAAATTTAAGCTATGGGTCACTCTGATTCAAACTTCAATTGAAAAAACAAAGGCGCCATGTGTACAATTGTCAGCTGAACAGTGATTGCATCCAATCAGATGCAGTCACTGTTCAGGCATTCGGACAGTTACGCGTGCTGTGGCTACTTGAATGCTATAGCCAGCAGCAGAGATTCCTCCATCCACACTGTTTTGTGTGGATGAAGGAATTTACTGATTTTTTTTTTTTTTCTCATCCAACCAAGAGAAGTCTAACCATGTATAGCTAGCTTTAGATGAAGTTCTGAACCCTTAAGTAGAATTAAATCAATAGATAAAAATTAGAGATGCACCAAGTTTTCAGCTTCCTAAAATATACTAGCTGAAAATGGTGTTTTCAGCATTTTGCCAATGAAGAAAAATTTGGCGATAATGGCACCGAAACGTAACACAGGTGCGTTATTAATGCCTTCTTGCTGCATTTTCAATGCCTTTTTAAATTGGGAGGTGCATTTGATTTTTCACACCACAACGGAAGCGCAAAAGACCAGTGTGAAGACATACATAGAATTTAAAGTAATGTATTTTTCTTGAGCTTTTCTTCTGCTTAATGTGACGATAATGGTTGACAATAAATTCATAATAATTTAATTTTATGATAATTAGTAAAAAGTCAAATTTAATACAATTGTATATTAAAATATTTCAGTTTTCGGCAAAGTGCATCCTGCATTTTCGGTTTTGGCACCAAAATTTCCATTTGGTGCGCCTCTATATAAAGTCATTTACATACAGTATCTCAAAAAAGTGAGTACACCCCTCACATTTTTGTAAATATTTTATTATATCTTTTCATGTGACAACACTGAAGAAATTACACTTTGCTACAATGTAGTGAGTGTACAGCTTGTATAACAGTGTCAATTTGCTATACCCCCAAATTAACACAGCCATCAATGTCTAAACCTCTGGCAACAGAAGTGAGTACACCCCTAAGTCAAAATGTCCAAATTGGGCCCATTTTCCCTCCCCGATATCATGTGACTCGTTAGTGTTACAAGGTGAATGTGGAGCAGGTGTGTTAAATTTGGTGTTATCGCTCTTACTCTCTCATACTGGTCACTGGAAGTTCAACATGGCACCTCGTGGCAAAGAACTCTTCGCGGATATTAAAAAAAGAATTGTTGCTCTACACAAAGATGGCTTAGGCTATAAGAAGATTGCCAAGGCCCTGTAACTGAGCTGCAGCATGGTTTGCCAAGACCATACAGTGGTTTAACAGGACAGGTTCCACTCAGAACAGGCCTTGCCATGGTTGACCAAAAAATTGAGTGCACATGCTCAGCGTCATATCCAGAGGTTGCTTTGTGAAATAGACGTATGAGTGCTGCCAGCATTGCTGCAGAGGTTGAAGGGGTGGGAGATCAGCCTGTCAGTGCTGTCATACGCCACACACTGCATCAAATTGGTCTGCATGGCTGTCGTCCCAGAAGGAAGCCTCTCCTAAAGATGATGCACAAGTAAGCCCACAAACAGTTTGCTGAAGACATGTCCTGTTGTCTGATGAGACCAAGATAAATTTATTTGGTTCAGATGTGTTACGTGTGTTTGGCGGCAACAACATGAGGAGTACAAAGACAAGTGTGTCTTGCCTACAGTCAGGCACAGTGGTGGGAGTGTCATGGTCTGGGGCTGCATGAGTGCTGCCGGCATTGGGGAGCTACAGCTCATTGAGGGAACCATGAATGAATGCCAATATGTACTGTGACATATTGAAGCACAGCATGATCCTCTCCCTTTGGAGACTGGGCTGCAGGGCAGTATTTCAACATGATAACGACCCCAAACACACCTCCAAGACGACCACTGTCTTGCTAAAGAAGCTGAGGGTTAAGGTGATGGACTGGCCAAGCATGTCTCCAGACCTAAACCCTATTGAGCATCTGTGGGGCATCCTCAAACTGAAGGTGGAGGTGCGCAAGCTCTCTAACATCCACCAGCTCTGTGATGTCATCATGGAGGAGTGGAAGAAGACTCCAGTGCCAACCTGTGAAGCTCTGGTGAACTCCATGCCCAAGAGGGTTAAGGCAGTGCTGGAAAATAATGTTGGCCACACAACATATTGACACTTTGGACCCAGTTTGGACATTTTTACTTAGGGGTGTACTCACTTTTGTTGCCAGCGGTTTAGACATTAATGGCTGTGAGTGGAGTTATTTTGAGGGGAAAGCAAATTTGTACAAGCTGTACACTCACTACTTTACATTGTAGCAAAGTGTCATTTCTTCAGTGCTGTCACATGAAAAGATATAATAAAATCTTTACAAAAATGTGAGGGGTGTACTCACTTTTGTGAGATACTGTATGTGTAGTTAAACTGTTTGCTCAGCTCTGTCCATTTGCATAATGCTTAGTTGTTCAGCATTAACTTACAAAGTACACATTGATATCAGTCTGGCTGAAGGGAGCTTGCAGTTTAACCACGGTCATGGAAATACACATAATTACATTATTTCTAGAGTGAATTTGGTTGATGATTAACATACCAGTATGTTTTGAGTTGAGCTAAAAATCTGAAGTGCCTGAAGGACACCTGCAGTATGCAAACAATGGAAGAGCATTATCTCATTATTAACATATATTTTATATAGATTAACATATATTTCTATATGGACAGTGGAAGTGAGGCCCATATAATAATCCGTTGTTTCCGGTGCACACTTGTCGTCATGGCTGTATAGAATTCCAACTTTCGCTTCATTATGTAAGAAGTCTGTTTGCACATTCTCAAGCCATTTCATAGACATTCATGTCTACCAGTTAGACAGTGTAGCGTTGAAAGCCTATTAGCACCACCTATATTTGGGTAACTGTTTTATACTTTTATAGGTGTGATCTATTCAGTAATTTTTCATACCAAATAATATATGTGTCTATCCATTTTTTGTTGTTTTGGTTTCAAGGAAAAAAGGAAGGAGGTTGCCTGAAATATCATTCATGTAGATTAATCTTCGTATTTGCAATAATTTCAAACCAGGATATCATTATTCCCTGTAGTTCCTTGTCGAACCTAAAATAAACATTTTGGTCCACTCTCATGGAGAAGTTTACAGATGTCATTGTCAGTAGAAGACAGCTGTTGAGAATTGGTTGATGACCAGATGGTGCTGGTTACAACCTGCCTGGAACCCCTCCCCTACAATAGTTAATTGGTGGCTGCTATTCTGGCAGATGTTCTCATCTTTAATTACAAGTAAACATCTACAGAAAAGGAGGAACGCTGCCCAGCTCAAGCATAATACAATCTGTGTTTGTTCTAAGGCCTGCAGATGTTTTGAAGGTGAAATATGCGCCTTGTTGAATCACTCCCTCTTTTTCTTTAGCAGCTTTCCATTAGATGATCTAGAATAGGGAAAATTGTGCTCCTCTATGAAATAAACATTGTATTATATACTGTTTATAAAAGGTATAAGCCAATCTTATCGGAAAAGGTTACATTTGGTTTTGGTCAAGCGCTTGGTTCTATCAAAGTGATATCCCCTAGATTGTTGAGGTGTCTGTGTTCTTGAAATATTTGTTCCTCATGCTTGGGGAAGAGGCTTTGCTTATTCTGAACTTGTCATATACAGTTATTAACAAACTATATGTTGTGTCTGGATTAGGAACCCTTATAGTAAAGGTTCCTCCTCCTACTCTGCCTTGGTTTCTTTAGGGTCCATTCACACTAGTGCGACTTGTCAGGCGACTTGGTCGCCTGACAAGTCGCGGTCGGTCGCTCACCATTGAATAGTACAGGACCCGTTCTAATAGGAGCGACACAAGTCGCTCCGACTTAGAAAAAGGGTCCTGCAAGTGCACCGCGACTTCACAGGTCGCCCCAGCAAGTCATGTCGCGCCAGTCTGAATGGGCGCTTAGACATTTTAAATCGGCAAGTTCTCAGTAATTGTTTAGACCAGCCTTTTATCCAGTGCTCTGTGGATCCGTAGCGTTATTGCAGGAGTAGGGAGCAGACTGGTCTCCTGTCTGATGGTGTCTGGCATCAATGCACTCTGTAAACCCAGCAGCATTTGGCTAGTTGAACATCTCCTCTGGTTTTTCAGCAAAGTAACCACTGGCATCAGTGATCATGTTAGCTGTCAGTAAGGGGAACATTCTTCCTGCTGATCTTTAATGTAATGAACATTTTCCCCACTGACCACCAAATTATTGGTGCACTATTTGGACCATCACTGTCACCATCACCAACTTCTCTGTCTTCCCTATTTTGACCTGAAACAATAGATACATACTTCTACTTACTAGTAACACACTCTGTCTGGTTTTCTGCTATTTTCTACCAAAGTATGCACGCTCCAACAATCCCTTTCCTCTCTCTGATCACCAACTTGTTAGTTTTACTCACTTTCTCCCTGTCTTCCTCTCTTTCCAACCACCTAACAGTTACCCATAGAAACTGTTGTCACCTTATCATCTTTGCTCCACTCTACTACTGAATACCTCTATGACAAAATCTCACCCCTGTCCTGCATCAACCTAGCCATATCTGTTTACAACACTTCACTGCCATATTCCCTGGACACACTTGCCCCCCTCACTACACACAAAATCAGGCCCGAACCCCTAAAAGCTCATCTCCTGCAGGTATTACCTTTTTGTATCATTTGACCTTACCTTTTAAATTGAAAGCTCTAATGTGCAGGGCCCTATGATTTCTCCTGTATTGAGTTGTATTGTAACTGTACTGTCTGCCCTCACGTTGTAAAGCACTGCGCAAACTATTGGCGCTATAGAAATCCTGTACATTAATAATAATAATAATAATAATAATAACTTTGCATCAATTAGCTACTGGTGTTTTGTGTTCAAGCATTGCTAGTAATACATGGGTGGTATATGAATAGCTAGATTCATTGGGTAGATGTAGGCAACAAGAAAAAAAATGATAGCAGTTTTCTGCATTGGCCGTGCTGTTACATAAGCAATCGGTGTCGAGCCTATTCTTTTTTTTTAAATTGGTGTGAACATTTTTGGGACATGCTAAAAATGTGCTTGAAAAATGAACAGTTCTATCTGATTTTGTGTTGCATTTAGGGATGCACCGAATGTTCGGCGGCCGAACATTATTCGGCCGAAAATAGAAAAAATAGCACTTTCGGTGTTCGGCCGAATAAGTCAAAAGGCCGAATAATTGGGCTGAACGATAGTCGATATGATATCGACTATCGTTCTGTGGCCGTAGGCGATATTCATATCGCCGAGGTCACGATATTTACAGGGGGAAGGGACTCGGAGGAGGACAGGAGGACTCTCAGACTTCCGTGAAGCCGGGACACTTCAGCGGTGAGCATACATTACATTACTCACTCGTGCACTGCAGCCCGCCCCACACATTCAGTGCGTCTTACTCTCCTCCCTAGTTTTTTCAATGGCACATTCAGGAAGCCAATCACGCCGTGATTAGCTGCACAGCGAACCAATCACGCGTGCCTGCACACCTGATTGGTTCCGCTGTGCCGCTACTCACGGCGTGATTGGCTTCCTGAATGTGCCATTGAAAAAACTAGGGAGGAGAGTAAAGGCCCGTACACACGTACCGATCGTCGGCATACAAACGTCGGCGGACGAAAGATCTGCCGATTGTACGCTTGTTAGTATGGTGCCTCCGACAGCTGTCTGCGCACATTCTGCGGACAAGAGTCTTTCTTGCAAGCATTTAAATTTTTGTCAGTACAGAATTCTGCCGACAGACCGCAGATTTGCAAGACTGGGCATGCTCAGAAAAGAAAAAACACAGGGAAAGTTAACCATTACATGACATCACTTCTGCAGTCGGCTGTAGTCGGCGGACAAAATTCTTGGGCAGTCTTTGCACTTTTCAACAGACACCGACATCCCGGGGAGAAAAGACGAACGTTTGTATGCCGACGATCGGTACGTGTGTACGGGGCTTTAGACTCACTGAATGTGTGGGGCGGTCTGCAGTGCACGAGTGAGTAATGTATGTATGCGGCTGTGCTCCTTTCCAGGCTCCTACTAGTCCACCTCCAGCCTCCTACTACCACCACTATGAGAGACTGTGTCACTGTATAATCTGATCGAGTCCACACTGACACTGACTGACTGTCACTGAGTAATTGATGTTACCACATTAACCCTGACCTGCCCAGTGCCCTGTATCTGCAATTAAAATTTACAAGGCTGCCTGCATGCTTCCTGATTTCCATTCCCAGCATCCTTCCCAATCCCTACAGTGTCACTAACATTAACCCTATGGTACAAGGCTGCAGTGTGCACTGAATCCCATTCCCTACAGTAACATTTAGGGAGAGAGAGAGAGACATGAGAGGACAAGAGAGAGAGAGGACAAGAGAGAGAGAGACATGAGGACAAGAGAGAGAGAGTGAGAGGACAAGAGAGAGAGAGAGACATGAGAGGACAAGAGAGAGAGAGTGAGAGGACAAGAGAGAGAGAGAGACACAAGAGGACAAGAGAGAGGACAAAAAATTGGCGAAATAAATGGAAAAAATGCGAAACACCGCGTTCGGTATTCGGCCTTCGGCCAAACATTTTATTATTATTCGGCTTCGGCCAAGAATTTCATTTCGGTACATCCCTAGTTGCATTCAACTCGTATCTCCATGTTTATTTTGTCATCTTGGCTGGGTTTGTTGCATAGAATGCAACCAGATGCGCTTGACTACCATTCTTTTCATTGGTGTCCAGGTTCACATTGTCCATAAATTTTATGATTTTTAAGTCAGCACAAATCTGCTGTTTGCACCCATATTTCTAGGTGCAATATGGATGCATTATGTATAGGTAGATACCATATTGGCACTAGGAAATATGGTAGGATGAACTCTTTCAGCAAGAATGTTTTTTGTCAGTAGTTTATCATTTCTTATGTTATTGCTGATCTAAAAATATTTAAACCCAATCCTTTTTATATCTCACATAAGCTTAAGGACCCCTTTCACACCAGCGAACTGATTGGGTCCGCCTGTCTGTTTTTCAGGTGGACCCGATTGGACCACTCATTGTTCTCTATGGAGCAGCGGATATGTGTCAACTGACACCCGCCGGCATCCGGTTTGCTAAAAACAGGTGGATGGGGATACGTTCACCATCTATTCGGCAGATCGAATCAGATGACAGTCGGATGGAAATCTAAAGTCCGTCAGTTTCCATCCGATCACCCCATAGAGAACAGCAGGCTGTGTCCGTGTCTGCTCTGCATAGCAGAGCGGACACAAAACTGTCATTCCCCTGCTTAGCGGGGATCAGCGGAGAGATCCCCCGCTGAGCAGGTGGATCTGCTTGATGGATTCCACGCCATCTGAAAGGGGCCTAACATGTTGTTGTAATTTCAAAATTCATATAAATAAATCTGCAGCTGCCTAGTGATCCTGCTATAAAATTGCTTGTTTGGACACTTCGTGTTAAAAGGTGATAGTGCTCTAGCCTTGTGACTCAGTTGTGTTCCTGCATTGTCACTCTGTAACACGGCCATCTGATTGAGTTTTCAAATATATATTATGCAGACGTGGTTCAATTTTGTCAACATCAGAACAAGACATATTAAGAAATGCCATGCAGCAATCACTGTAGTGCAACATGTACACATAAAGGGGTTGATTTACTAAAACTGGAGAGTGCAAAATCTGGTGCAGCTGTACATGGTAGCCAATCAGCTTCTAACTTCAGCTTGTTCAATTAAGCTTAGACAAAAAATACTGGAAGCTGATTGGTTTCTATTCCGAGCTGCGCCAGGTTTTGCACTCTGCAGTTTTAGTAAATCAACTCCACAGTGCTTTAGCACACAAAATACCATTCAGTTATGGTTCAGATATACTTTAAAAATGGCACCAGAGATGTCCGTAGGATATGATTGAGTGTGCATGTGCTATTGTGTCCGGAACAATATCTTTTAAACTTGAGGTCTTTATTATCCTTTATTCACCCATTTTCTATAGATGTTGTACAATTATCAAAGTCTGTTTTATTGTACTATTTTAGGGTCTTTAGCTGAATCCCTGTTATTAAGGGTAAAAAAAAATAAAGTGTTATTAAAAGTGCTATTTCCCCCTTATGTCTTCAAATCCATACATGACTTGACGTCTTCTCAGATGACAATGCTGAAAATCTATTTTCTGATTTGATGACACGTTATGAAGATTAATTGTACAGTAAAACCTTGGATTGTGAACATAATTCATTCTGGGAACATGCTTGTAATCCAAAGCACTCTTATATCAAAGCGAATTTCCCCATAACAAATCATGGAAACTCAGATGATTCCTTCCACAACCATTTAATCATAATCCTTCAGTTTATAGTCCATATAAAAAGATTATAGCAATGTGATAGGTTGTGCAACCATAAAATGTCCATCCACAAATGGCGCCTCCACAGGGGGATTAGAATCAAAATCTAGCAGAGCTACAGAGTATAGAAGAGAAGAGAGGCGCCTCTAAGTGTAGCAATATGGTTACATATAATAAAGGTACAACATTTAGCAACTCACATGGTTGACGATTAAGTCCCGGTTCACACTTGTGCGATGCGGGAAGGCTGCGAATTCACAGCCTGTTCCTGCATCGCAAATGCACATCTGGCAGTTCACACTGCCATATGCGATACGCAGGGGGTGTCATGTCAATTAAATGTTAACGAAACCCCCAGTTTGATCGCATATCGCAGTGCGATCTGACAGTTCGCACAGGATCGGATCGCACAAGTGTGAACCACTGTGCGATCCGATCCTGATGCGACTGGAAAAAAGGGTCATGTGCGTCTTTTGTGTGGGTGCAGTGCGAATTTCAGACATACAAAATGTATGGCTGAATTCGCATCCGCACATCCGATCGCATGTAATGAAGGAGCAGTGCAATCCGAATTACATGCGATCGCCGCACTCGCAAGAGTGTGAACCGGCCCTTAAAGAGGCACATCTAAGAATGTACTTCCGGCTCTCACTGCTGTCACTCTGCAGTCGTGACCAGGAAGACTACCCAGCAGTGGAGCGATCTGAAAGCGAGGCTTGAAGCGCTCGTTGAGCGCAGTGTAAAAGGGATGACGTCGATGGTGGTGCGGAGGATAGTCTAGGTCAGTGGTTCTCAACTCCGGTCCTCAGGACCCACTAACAGGCCAGATTTTAAGTATCACTTTGGGGGATGCAGACTAGAATACTGCAATCACTGAGCAGCAAAATATATCACCTGTGATGTATTTCAGTTATTTTGCAAACCTGGCCTGTTAGTGGGTCCTGAGGCCTGGAGTTGAGAACCACTGATCTATGTGGACAGCTTTAATCCAGATGCCTGCATACTTGGATGTGCCTGTTTTAATCATCAACCACGCGAGTTGCTAAATGTTGTACCTTACTTAAATGTAACCATACTGCTAAACTTAGAGGCACCTCTCTTCTCTTTCATACTCTTTTGTGACATGATGCTACTTGTATATCAAGACATCGCTTGTTTATCAAGTCAAAATTAATGAAAAAAAAATTGCCTGTCTTGCAAAACGCTCTCAAACCAAGTTACTCTCAATCCAAGGTTTTACTGTATTTAGCAGCTGTGAACTGACAGAAATGGTCAGATAGAAGCAGTAGGGTGGCTTTTGTGTGTTTCCCAATGTTTCGTTTACAGCTGAGCAGCTCTTTTATGAACGTTCATGAGAGTTATGTATAGGACAATACACCGGAAATCTGCCTTCCTCTCTGTTCCTTGTTTGGGAGATTTTTGTATTGTGTACCATTTTGCAGGTTTCACACTCATCCAACTCTTGTGAGCTTCTGCAGTTTGCATTGTATGATCTCCCATTTATATGCCAAATATATCTTCATATAGCAATTCCTCTCTTTTTTTTTTACCACTTCAATACAAGGCACTCTCACCCCCTTCCTGCCCAGGCCAATTTTCAGCTTTTAGCGCTGTTGCATTATGAATGACAATTGCGCGGTCATGCAGCACTGTACCTAAGCTAAATTTTTCATTTTATTTTTCCACAAGTAGAGCTTTCTTTTGGTGGTATTTGATCATCGCAAGGTTTTTTCTTTTTAGCTAAACAAATAAAAAAAGACTGAAAAAAAAAAACAAACAAACATTTTTTTTGTTATAAATGTTAAATGCTTTTCCTGCACTGATGAGGCTGAACTGATGGGCACTGATGGCAATGATTGGCATTGGTGGGCGGCACTGATAGATGGCAATGATGGGCAGCACTGATGAGGGCACTGACAGGCTCCCTGAGAACTTATTGGCATCCCTGGTGGCCATGGGTGGACATCCCTGGTGGCTCAAATGGTATCCCCCAAAGATCTGCAACGGTAATCAATGCTCTGGTTACCAGCACAGACCCCTCCCCCCCCGTCAGAGCCGTCGATTGGCTCTCCTCTACTTGTGCCTGTCAGGCGTGAACTGAGGAAAGCCAATCAACGGCACTTCCTAGTTACTATGTGACCAGCTGTGATTGGACACAGCTGGTCAAATGGTAAAGAGCCTACATCATAGGCTCTTTACAGGGATCAGAGATACGGTGTGTCAAAGTGACACACCGTATCTCCGATTGCCACTCTGTGCGCCCCCTTGTCCTGCTGGACATCATATGACGCCCTGTCAGGATAACTTAACCACCTTCCAGCTGTCATTTTGCTATATGACGGGCGGGAAGTGGTTAACTGTCCAGAAATGCAGCAAGATTTTTAACACCACAACGGAAGCCCAATAGACCAGTGTGAAGGCATACATAGAATTTAAAGGGATGCATTCTTCTTGCACTAAAGGTAACGATAATGGCCGACAATAAATTCATAGTCCTTTAAATTCATGATATTATTTAAAAAGTCAAATTTAATACAATTCTATATAAAAACATGTATATATTTTCTCTGTCGCTCATTGACAGACGTAGTCTTCTTGATTCACAAGAACTGGGTTATGTTGTCTCCGCAGGAGTAGGACTAGGCAGAAAAGAAAAAACGTTCTGGCTCCACCCTAGGGGCAGTCCCAGAGGGTATATCCTCCCTCTCTCTGCTACAAGGCATCAGTTTTTTTCTGTCTAGTCAGGAGTAAGGACCTAAGTTCCTTGCTGGGATCTCTGGTCCTGGCAAGATTTTTTTTTTTTTAGAAAAAATATTTTTTAGGTAGTTTTTCTCCAGTGTTTTTTCCTGTGAGATCTTCAAGCTTTCTCTGCTCACAAAAAGTTTTTTCGTCCCGCGGGTGAAAAAATTAAGTCCTCCAAAGCTCCATCAGGAGGCTTCAGGGGACGTTGGTCGGGCAAGCAAAAGCCTGCCCCCTCCAGACCTGAAGATAAATCGTCCAAAGCCTGAAGGTGCGCCCCCACCCATAACTGGGGTGGGGGGACGTCTTCGCCAGTTCCCGTATCCATGGCTTTCCAGAATCCCGGACAAGTGGGTTTGCGAAGTCATAAGGTCAGGGTACAAGATCGAGTTTCGATCTCTCCCACCGGTGCGATTCTTCCCTTCCAATATCCGACTATCCCCGGATCGTCTAGAAGATCTGCGGAGAGCAGTCACGGATTTACTACAACAAGGAGTGGTAGTCCACGTTCCTTGGACAGAACGTTTTCAGGGGTTTTATTCAAACCTATTTACAATACCCAGGAAAGAGGGCAAAGTGCGTCCAATTCTGGACTTAAGGGCACTCAATTCCTTTCTCAACATAAGAAAATTCAAGATGGAATCCATTCGCACAGTAGCAGCCTTCCTGCATCCAGGGGATGTCCTAGCGTCCATAGACATCAAGGACGCCTATCTTCACATTCCCATTTTCGCAGGACATCAGCGGTTTCTACGCTTTTCCGTAGAAGAGAACCACTATCAGTTTGTGGCGTTACCTTTCGGTCTCGCCACGGCTCCTCGGGTCTTCACGAAGGTGTTGGCCCCAATGTTGGCACTACTGCGCCAAAGAGGCATATCGATTCTAGGTTACCTAGACGATCTCCTGCTTCATGCAGAGTCTCCTCAGACCCTGCTACAAAACATAGAAATTACTATGATTTCTTTACAGGAATTCGGGTGGCTGGTGAACCAGCAAAAGTCATTTCTGGTTCCCACCCAGAGGCTCGAATATCTGGGTCTAATTCTAGACACAGTCAGGACAAGAGTTTTCCTTCCGGTAGGGAAACTCCGGAAGATTCAATCAGCAGTCCAGTGGTTACTATCCAACAGCTGGTCTTCTCTTCGAACTTGCATGAGGGTTCTGGGGTTGATGGTGGCTTCCTTAGAAGCAGTCCCATTTGCCCAGTCCCATACCCGAATTCTTCAGCAAGAGATTCTTCTCAGATGGAATCGGAATCCGGAATCCCTGGACAATCGGATCCGATTGAGAAAACAGACCAGAGAGTCTCTGGTCTGGTGGCTTCGGTCTCCGATGCTCAGCCAGGGAAAGTCATTTCTGCCAATATATTGGACGATAGTGACCACGGATGCCAGTCTATCCGGATGGGGAGGAATTCTCGGTCAGTTATCTGTCCAGGGACTTTGGTCCCCGGAAGAATCCAGGTTGCCGATAAATGTATTGGAACTGAGAGCAATCAGACTTTGTCTGATTCACTGGACCGAGCAGCTCCAGGGCAGCCCGGTTCGGATCCAGTCGGACAACGCCACGGCCGTGGCTTATGTCAATCACCAGGGGGGCACCAAGAGTGTCCGAGCGGCCAAGGAAGTGGCTTGCATTCTTCGCTGGGCGGAACGATTTGTTCCAGCGATCTCTGCGGTGTTCATTCCGGGGGTGGAAAATTGTCAGGCAGATTATCTCAGCCGTCAGACTCTGGATCAGGGGGAATGGTCCCTCCATCCAGAAGTCTTCCACCAGTTGTGCCTACGTTGGGGCACCCCGGATGTGGATCTGTTGGCATCACGATTCAACAGGAAAGTACAGAGATTCGTGGCTCGCTCCCGCGATCCTCTAGCAGAGACCGCAGACGCACTGATCGCCCCGTGGGGGCAATACCAGCTAATGTATGCCTTCCCTCCTCTCGGGTTACTGCCAAGACTTCTTCGCAGGATAGAGGAGGAAGGAATTCCAGTAATCCTGGTAGCTCCGGACTGGCCTCGCCGAGCGTGGTACGCCGACTTGGTCAGACTGGTGGCGGACGTCCCGTGGAGACTTCCTCTCAGGGAGGACCTACTGTCTCAGGGACCGATCTTCCATCCTGCTTTACGATCGCTGGCTTTAACGGCCTGGCTATTGAGACCCAGGTGCTGAAGGACAAGGGATTGTCAGCTTCAGTTATTCCTACTCTAGTTAAAGCAAGGAAAGCGACTTCCAGAAAGATTTATCATCGCACATGGAAGTCCTACATTGCATGGTGTGAACCTCTGGGGTTCCGTCCACGGTCTTATTCGGTTAGTCGATTATTAGCTTTTCTGCAACAAGGGGTTGAGCAGAAACTGGCCTTGAGTACTATCAAGGGTCAGGTCTCAGCATTAGCTATCTTCTTTCAGAAGCCTTTGGCTACTCATTCCTTGGTGCGGAATTTCATCCAGGGGGTGCGACATCTGGCTCCGCCAGTGCGCGCGCCGTTACCACCCTGGGATCTTAATTTAGTATCGTCGGTTCTTCAGAAACCTCCCTTTGAAGATATTAGGGAGATTCCTCTACCTACGTTGTCCCAGAAGGTGGCCTTCTTGGTGGCTATCACTTCTGCACGCAGGGTGTCAGAACTGGCCGCATTATCTCTGGTGGTTCATAGAGATAAGGTGGTTCTTCGTCCGAATCCATCCTTCCTACCAAAAGTGGTTTCAGAATTTCATCTGAATGAAGAAATTGTATTACCTTCCCTGTGTCCTAAGCCCAGTCATCCTCGGGAGTTTGCTTTACACTCCTTGGATGTGGTCCGGGCGATCAGGGTATACTTGAAAACGACAGACTCGTTTCGCAAGACGGATCCACTTTTTGTGATCCCGGATGGACCCAAAAAGGGGTTGCCTGCATCTCCCGCGACTATTTCCAAATGGATCAGACAGACGGTGGTACAGGCTTATTCTATTAAGGGTCGGGAGCCCCCGTTCCCTGTTAAGGCGCACTCCACTCGGGCACTTAGTGCGCCATGGGCCTTTCGCCATCAGGCGTCAGTGGTCCAGGTGTGCAAGGCGGCTACCTGGTCGTCGGTGCATACCTTTACAAAACATTATAAAGTTGATGTAATGGCATCGTCTGATGCCTCGTTTGGCCGCAAGGTTTTGCAGGCCGCCATTTGAGGAGACCAGTGGTCTACCTCGAGGGTTTTTTTCCGTTGGAATTTTTATTTGAGTCTCATTCTTTGTTTATAATGAGCCTTTAAAACTTTTAGTTTGGCACCGGTTGGGCCTTCTAGATTGGATTTTGATTTCTGTCAATCCCACCCCTCATTTGTGGCACTGCTTCTGGATGTCCCAGTTCTTGTGAATCAAGAAGACTACGTCTGTCAATGAGCGACAGAGAAAATCGGATTTTTGTAAGATCTTACCGTAAAATCCTTTTCTCTTAGCTCATTGACAGACGTAGTACCCGCCCCTCTATCATTGAGTTGGGTTGGGTTGGGTTAAATTCTCTGTTGCTGCTTTGTGACAGAACTGATGCCTTGTAGCAGAGAGAGGGAGGATATACCCTCTGGGACTGCCCCTAGGGTGGAGCCAGAACGTTTTTTCTTTTCTGCCTAGTCCTACTCCTGCGGAGACAACATAACCCAGTTCTTGTGAATCAAGAAGACTACGTCTGTCAATGAGCTAAGAGAAAAGGATTTTACGGTAAGATCTTACAAAAATCCGATTTTATTAAAAACTGTCCGTTTTGGTTTCGGCCAAGTGCATCCTGAATTTTCGGTTTTGGCACCAAAATTACCATTCGGCGCACCTTTAGTCATTAGTATGTAATACACACAGTCCAGGAGCCAGGAATATGTACCCCTCCCCCTCGAGGGCAAATCCCACACTCATTTCAAAAATGTCCCAAAACAAAAATCCCCCCCCCCCCCCCCAGCACAATCTTTCCCCTCCCAAGTAAAACCCTCTTTTTGAAGAAAACCCCCCTCAAAAATAAAAAATTCCCCCATCAGAAAAAAAACCTGCCCTGCAGGATTGCTGAGATTAAAGATGCATTTTGTTGAAATGTGAGAACTGACACAAAGGTGCTGCGGGTTTGACGTCGCTCTTCACCTGCTTTGAACTCAGTTTATATAAGAAGCTCCGCCTCCTCTCCTCGAGCCTGAAAGAAGTATTTAGATTAATTCTGCAGTGTGCTTGACAATCATAAATTAGAGTTGCTGCATGATTAAAAAAAAACAGGGCAGTCAGAGGCCACAAAATATTCAGGATGGCTTTGATGCTTGTAAACCATAGAAAGACTGCAGCCATTCATCGATTTACTTTGTTCCGGGATTAATTAGCTGCACAACTTTACACTAAAAATGTTCTGCTTTACAACTTTTGCCATTTACCCGATTCATTGAATCTTTCTGATTTTTGTCTCCACTGATATGAATGCCCCTCTGCTTCCTCCCTTCTTTGTCTCTCGTCTGTCTTCCTTTTGTTTACTTAGGATATTCTTCAAACCCCAGTACTTATAACCTGGACACTAGGAGTTTCATGCAATGCAAGGGTGATGACTGAACCAATTCCAAGATTTTTAGTACACAAAAATAGGCAGCTGTTTTTGATGCACCGTGCTTTAGCAAACTAAATGTAGTTTTTTTAGGGTTTACTTCTGCCAGTTCTACCCTTGGAGTTCCAAATACAGTGAAGTAATTTGCACGAATCCACCAATATGTGAAATTCTCCATGAGCTAGTTAGATCTAGAGGAACACAAACCCACCCAGAGATATTTCTTCACCCTCAAGTTATTTTTTTTTCTCTCACTTACCTTTTGATGCTCATTTTATTATGAAATTAATTTCAGAATTATTTAAATGTACTTTTAATGGTTATTCTCTGAAGCGGAACTAAACCGCATCTGAGCACCAAAAACACTATTTCTCTTTTGTTCATTGACGGACACAGCTTCTGGGATTCATAACCATTGGGTTATACTGCCCCTACAGGAGTAGGACAGTAGGCAGAAAAGAATTCTGGCTACACCCATGGGCAGTCCCGGGAGGTATACTCCCTCTCTCTACTATAGCCACTCAGTTTTTTTTCTGCCTAGTCAGGAGTAAGGACCTAGTTCCTTGCTGGGATCTTTGGTCCTAGCAACATTTTTTAGATGGACTGGGCGACAGGCTGGATAATCTAGACCCAGTAGTCACCCCAGTCTGGCCAGCGAGCGCTCGCAGGCCTCAGCTCCGTGCTAGGTCGGCGGTGACATAGCCCCACTGGACAGGGGCTGGCCCTGTGAGTTAAATGTATCACGAGTTAAAAAAAAAAAAGCCCTGGCTGTTTTTCCTTTTCAAGGAGATTGTCTATTTGGAGCTACCCTGGATGACATCATTACAGGTCTCACACGGGGAAAGAGTACCCTTCTTCCACAGGCTAGTAAGGACAAGGACCCTCGTCGCAGACGCGGGCCCTCCTTTTTGGCTCATAAGCTGTTTTTCCGTCCCTCAGGATTGACTGACAAGGGATCAAAGCCTTTTGGGGCCGCCTCATATGGATCCAAGCGAACTTGGTCTGGCAAGTCGATAGCGGGCTCCTCCAAACCCGCAGACAAGGCTCCTTCAGTATGACGGTGCGCCCCCACCCTTATCTGGGGTGTGGGGATGTCTTCCCTGGTTCCCAGACCCGTGGATTTCCCTGGTACAAGACAAGTGGGTCCAGGAAGTCATACATTCCAGGTACAAGATCAAGTTTCATGCTCGCCCTCTGGAAAGGTTCTTTCCATCCAACGTGCGACTGTCCCCAGTCCGCTTACAGCCCCTCTTTGGGGGGCGGTGCAAGATCGTTTCCTTCAGGGGGTGATTGTCCCGGTTCCAATTGCAGAACATTTTCAAGGGTTTTACTCAAACCTGTTTATAGTCCCCAGGAAGGAGGGCAAAGTGGGGGATTTTCTTGCCTCTATAGACATCAAAGATACCTACCTTCACATTCCAATATGTGTCAGTCACCATCGCTTCCTCGGTTTTGCAGTGGGAGAGGAACATTATCAGTTTGTGTTGGCCCCCAGTACTAGCATTGTTATACAAGCGGGGGAATCATGGTCCTGGGCTATTTAGACTATCTCCTATTGCGAGCGGAGTCTTCTGCTGTGCTGACGGAAAACCTGGAGATCACTATACGAACTCTGAATCTTCGGAAGTCAGCCTTGGTCCCTTCTACGAAACTAGACTGTCTGGGGCTGACTTTGGACTCAGCCTTGGCCAGAGTATTTCTTCCTCAAGACAAACTACAGACACTGCAGGTTGCTGACCAGCAAATGGTTGTCCTTCCGGACTTGTATGCAGGTGCTCGGCCTGATGGTGTCAACCTTCAAGGCAGTCCAGTTTGCGCAATTCAATACAAGGTCCCTGCAATGGGAGATTATCATCACATGGGACAAGAATCCGCAATCTCTGGACAACCAAATCCCTCTGAGCTGGGGTACGAGAGAGTCCCTGATTTGGTAGCTTCGTTCTCCGGCAGGGCAAATCTTTGCTACCCTTGTATTGGAAAGTGGTCACCACAGATGCCAGCCTATCCGGGTGGGGAGGCATCCTCGGCAGAAGTTCTGCTCAGGGGTCTGGACCCTGGAAGAATCCAGACTACCAATCAATGTCCTTGAGTTACGAGCGTTCAGGCTGTGCCTGGAACATTGGATGGATTGTCTACAAAGCTGTCCAGTGCGCATTCAATCAAACAATGCCACGGCCATGGCTTATGTCAATCACCAAGGGGGCACAAGAAGTGTCCTGGTGGTAGTGCAGATTCTCAGGTGGGCTGAATGGTTCTTTCCAGGCCTCTCCGCGGTTCACTTTCCCGGAGTGGAAAACTGGCAGGCGGATTTCACCAATCGGCAGGCGTTAGACCAGGGGGAATGGTCTCTTCATCTGGAAGTGCTTCATCAGTTGTGTCTCCGTCTGGGCACCCCTGAGGTAGATCTGTTGGCATCTCAGTTCAACAGAAAGGGACAGAGGTTCTTGGCTCGGTCACGGGGGGTTCCTCTGGCGGATGCCACGGACGTGCTGTTGGCCCCATGGGGTCAGGTTAGTCTGATTTACGTCTTCCCTCCTCTCCAGCTTCTGCCAAGACTTCTACGCAGGATCACAGCTGAAGGGATTCAGATCATTTTATTAGTGGCCCCGGACTAGCCTCGCCAGGCCTGGTACGCCGACCTGGTGTGGCTGGTTGCCGACCTTTCCTTGGAGGCTTCCTCTCAGGGAGGATCTGCTGTCCCAAGGACCAATCTTCCATCCTGCTTTACATGGCTTTGACGGCTTGGCTGTTGAAAGACAGGTGCTAAAGGAAAAGGAGTTGTCTGAATCAGTGATTCCTACGCTGTTAAAAGCTAGGAAATCTACTTCTCAGAAGATCTACCATCGTACGTGGAAGACATACATTGTGTGGTGTGAATCCCTTTGATTTCCTCCTCGCTTTTTTTGGTGGCTCGGATCTTGACCTTCCTTTAACTGGGAGTTGAACAGAAGTTCACCTTGAGTACTTTCAAGGGCCAGGTGTCGGCCTTAGCGGTCTTCTTCCAATGACCCTTGGCTACACAGTGTTTGGTGTGTACCTTTCTTCAGGGTGTTCGGCACTTGCTCCCTCCAGTGCGGTCTCCTTTGCTGCCTTGGGACCTCAATTTGGTGTTTTCAGTTCTCCAGAAGTCTCCCTTTGAGAATCTTCAGGAGATTCCCCTGCTTACATTATCTCAAAAGTGGCTTTGTTTTGGTGGCTATCACCTCTGCGCTCTGGGTGTCGAAACTGGCGGCGTTGTCCTGTCGTTTGCCTTACCTAGTGATCCACAGGGTTAAGGTAGTCTTTCACCCTTGTCTGTCGTTTCTTCCTAAGGTGGTCTCTTACTTTCATTTGCATGTAGACGTTGTGTTGCCTTCCTTCTGTCCCAGACCTAAACATCCTAAGGAATTTTCCTTGCATGTGGTTCAGGCAATTAGGGTGTATCTGGCAGCTACAGAGTCTTTTAGTCAGACTCAATATTTGTGCTCATGGATGGGCCTCGGAAAGGATTGTCCTCTGTGACCATTTCCAGATGTATCAGACAGACGGGGGTTCAGGCCTATTCCATCAAGGGTCAGGTTCCTCCTTTCCCTGTCAAGGCACACTCTACTAGGGTGCTTAGTGCCTCCTGGGCTTTCCGTCATCAGGCGCCAGTGAGGCAATTTTGCAAGAAGGCCACCTGGTTGTCGGTGCGCACTTTTACTAAGTTCTATAAAGTGGATGTGTTGGCATCTGCGGATGCTTCTTGTGGCCTGCCAGATTTTGGCTGCTGTTTAGATGACCTGATCCTCTTTGAGGATGTATTTTTTTTTCATGTGGGCTCCAGCTGTTTGTTTGAGCTCCTATTGCCTGCTTAGCTAATGTTTAGCCTTGGGAATTATTTGTTGTTCCCACCCCTCATGTTTATCACTGCTTTGGGACGTCCCAAAGGTTATGAATACCAGAAGCTGTGTCAGGTCAGTGAAAAAAAGAGAAAATGGGATTTTTGAATTACCGTAAAATCCATTTCTCTGATGTTCATTGACGGGCACAGCACCCACCCTTCTTTGGAGTTACAGTTTTCCTGACACTGCTTGTAACAAAACTGAGTGGCTATAGCAGAGAGAGAGTATACCCCCTGGGACTGCCAATGGGTGTGGCCAGAGATCTTTTTTGCCTAGTGTATTACTCCTGTAGGGGGCAGTATAACTCAATGGTTATGAATACCAGAAGCTGTGTCCATCAATGAACATCAGAGAAATGGTTTTTACAAGAAGTCAAAAATCCCATTTTCATTCATTTTTAATATTCAAAGCAAACTCCCCCATCCATTCATGGCTTTATGGCTTCATGGCTTTGTTGTGCTGAGAAATCACTTTGAATAACACCCCTTAGCATTTCTGGTCATGACCTTCCTAAGTAAGGGCAGATGATTTATGTAGCATTTACTTCCTGGAATCCATCTGCCCTTAGCTCAGGTATGCTGGCAGGAGGGTGTGTTTAGCTGAGAAAACCCCTCCTGATCACTTCTGGGATGTATAACATTGTTTGCCTAATTTTAAAAAAAGCAGGAAGTAACTGAAGAAATGTAAAACAATTCTATTTACTAATGCTAACAGCATGAGGATTAAAAGTAGCCAATGTTGATTGAGAGAGTAAAGTTCTGCTTAAAAAAGCCAGGTTTCAGTTTGGAACAGGTTTTTGGTGTGTTTGTTTGGCTTGGTGTTGGTCAATTCTTCTTGCTTGTCACAAGCAAGGCCCACTGTCCGACATGTCAGTCACAGCTGCTGCTTGCTCGGTTTAACTTTATTTCCTTCTTTATTTGACGTGAGTCCATGAAACAAAATGACTTTATCCTTTTATGTTTTGACTCGTATATTGCAACAATATTTAGATATTATTTTTGTTATTACATCCATAGAGCTGGTGTGCTCTCTGCATTCCTCTCCCACGGTCCCCCGTGACTGGTTGCTGTTGGTGGTACAAAATAAAGAAACGGGTGTTATGATACCAGTTGTAAAAGATGCGTCTATGATTAATTTTATCTGTAACATGTTCTGCAATAAAGTGTTTTTTTTTATTTTATTTTTGAAATTCATTTTTGGAAAGAAAGTTCAGTTTTGTAAATATTTCTTCAAGGCCCCCTTCACAATGGTTCGCTTCAAAACTGCCAGTAAAACACTGAGCCCTTTTAAGGTGTTTGTGGTGCAGTTTTGAAAGGACACGTGACTGAAAAACTGCTCCAAAAACTATGTGGGGGGCTTTTTTTGCTGCGTTTTAGAGGTGCTTCCCATACATATTAATGGAGAGGGGCGCTTTTTTTTATGCTGCAAAGATGCTGCATGCCAAATTTTTTTTCACTGCATTGCCAGCGTACCTCCCTGGTGTGAAAGCATTTATTTATTTTTATAAGAAGCATTTTTTTTTTTTTTTTTTTTAGCTTGTCAGGTGCATTTTTAAATGAAAAAGCGCTTGAAAAAATCCTCAGGGTGAAAGGGCTCAAATGTTGGATGATGTGCCAAATGACTACCCATCAATACCCCATCAATAATCCATTTTTGCTTACACGTAGCTGATCTTGTTCACATGCACCAAATATATAAAAAAAAAAAACTTTGGGACGTTACTCGTTAAACATCATCTGCATGCGTCTGTACTGACCGCTCCCTTTTCTTGTGGTTACAGCTAGCGTTCTTGGCTACATGTTCCTTTGAGAATAGTGTTCTCTGCTTCAGGTGTGCACGCCATTAATTGGGATTAACCTCAAGCCAAGAGCTCACAGCCCCTCATACTGTGCAGGAAATACATAAACATAGGCGTGTCAGTTTTTTTCAGTTGTGTGACCACTTTTTATAGATGGAATTATGCAATTTTTTGGTAGTCTGCATCCAACTATTTCAAGCATCAGCTTTTTTTTTTTATTTGGAGGATCAGACAGGAACAGACACATGCCTTACCTGTTTATAGAGCTCGCTATTGGACCTCTTAAACAATAAAGACATTACTGATTTCATGTAATGCAGGACACAAATTTTCATGCTATTGCTTACAGTAACAAAACCTGCTTCCCTGTGTATTTGGGGCCATTTGCATGCATTTTAAAGTGGAACTACATTTCATCTGAGCACCACAAACCAAAAATGCTATTGAATTATTTTTAATATTCAAAGCAGACGCACCCATTCATTGATGTCTCAATGCTTTATTTTGTTGAGAAATCACTTTGAAAAATACCCACCCTCTAGCATTTATGGCCGTGGCTATCTTGAGTAAGGGTATATGATTCATGTAGCATTTTCTATCTGGAATCCACCTGCCCTTAGCTCAAGGAATGCAAGCAGGAGGGTGTGCTTAGCTGAGAAAGCCATTCCTCCCCTCCTGAAGACTCCTGGGTGTATGACGACATTTGCCTAGGCCTAGAAGTAACTAAAAAAACGTAAAAAGTTTAAAACAAGCAAACGCAGTATGATGTACTTTCCTATCCACTTACTAATGCTAGCAGCATAAGGATTAACAAATCAATGTTGATTGAGATAGGAAAATTCTGCTTTAAGACGGTCTTTTTATTTTGAAAAGGCTGCCAGTGCAACATGACCCAGCTAAAAACGGACATGAACAGATTTATTTGTATCTGCTCCCCACAACACACCACATGTATGATATGGCAGGGCTTGGCAAATGTGCTTTGAATCTAGGAGCTAGCTAAAAAAAAGTTAGGAGCCAGTTTTTTTTATTTTTTTATTAACAAACCAATCTTAGGGCTCTTTCACACGGGCGGTCCGATCAGATCCGCCTGTCAGTTTTTTAGGCGGATCTGATCGGATGCCCATTCAGCCCTATGGAGCAGCGGATGTCAGCGGTGACATGTCCACTGACACCCGCTGCCCTCCGCATCCGATCCTGTCCGTGAAATCCGGACGGATGGAAACCCTATTTTCCATCCGTCCTAGGGATCAGATGGGATGGTCCGCTCTCATCCGATTCCCCATAGAGAGCAGCGGGGGCTGTGACACCTCCCTCTCCGCACTGCAAGCGGAGACGGAGCTGTCATCCGCCGGCTCAGCGGCGATCCGTAGGCGGACCGTGTGAAAGAGTCCTTACATGTGATATGTTCCCAAAGGTGAACTTATCCTTTAACTCTTTGACAGCCAGAGCTGTTTTTGTGCTTTTTCCACACGTTTAAAAAATCATTTGAGTCCTGAAGATTACATAAAACCCCCAAACATTTTCAAAAAGCAGACATCATAGAGAATAAAATAGTGGTATTTCTGTTTTTTTTTTTTATGTCACACAAAATATTGAAAATTCCAGTAAAAAAAAACACACACATTAGAAGTTAATTTTAGGGAGCACAAATTGCCTTAAATTACCCAATTTTTTGGTAAAATATATTAGCCAAGGTTGCACTGAGTAAATAGATACTTAACATGTCAAACCTTAAACATGTCAGTACCCTCTATTTTTCATAGGCGACGCTTTAAAAGCCCCCTATGGATCATTAGTTTAGCATAATAAAGCAGGTCTGGTGCTAGAATTATTGCCCTCACTCCGGTGTGAGCGGTGATGTAATATGTATGTCGCAATCAATGTTTTCAGACGTAGGCGACCCACCATGTGTGTTTAAGTTTGTACATGCATATATGTGGGGGTAGGGAGCCACAGTTTCTTTTGGGGGGGGGGGGGGTGTTATGTGCTTGGGTGTAACTTTATTTTTTTTTTTTACAATTAAAAAAAAAAAATTCCTACTTTTTTTTTTTTTTTTACCCATCACATAGGGGACAAAAAGTCCCCTAAAGTGGTAATTGTTTTTGGTGACAGGTTATCTTTAATGAGACATCCAGGGTCTAAAAAACCCTGTATGTCTCTGTGCTCCAGTGAATATAATGCAATGCACATTGTTCTGCATTACATTCTTTCCCGGCCTTGATGGCTGGGGAAACTGTGACGTCACTCCCGGGTCAACAGCTAGAAAGAGAGAGCGAACATGTGTCTATTCTCACCCATTCCTTCTCCACCACGGCATCCCGCCACAGATGTGGCGTCCGGGATTCATAGCGGGGGTTGGGGCAGGGCTTTCGGTGTGCGGTTAATTTAGGCGGCAGCCCAGACAACAGGACGAAACGTCTTGTCACTATGGCGACCTGACACCTGGGGTTTGTTGAGCCCTGTGATATGGTGCACTTCACCAGTGTTATCAGTTATCAGTTGTACTGGTTCCAAGTACGTTTTATTAGCGTTAAAAGATTTATTGCTATGAAATAAAGATCAAGTGTAGTATCTGTTCTTATTAGTGTCCAGTAGAGGTGCTACCCCACTATTCTGGCCTTTTGATAGAAATGGCTGGCTATATGGTTTTCCTTCTGTTATGATGGGGGCTCTGAAGGTTTGACCAGCTGAAACAAACTGGGGAGCCCATGAGAAGTGGGGCACGGGAGTAATTCCCCGGGAACACTGGAGAGGTCCAGTGCCTTCTGATTTGAATGGATCTGTCTGTTCCACCCATGGGTTGGGAAGGCAGTCCCTGTGTCAGTGCCCCCTGGGAGTTGGTCATCCCAAGGGTGCTTGTAGTATCACTTGGGCACCAGGCCGCAGGGCTTAGCCTGTGCCCTAACAAGGGCACTTATTTATTTTTCTTCGTGTTTACCGCTGCACTTCTGTCTGTTTTTTTTTTTTTTTATAAACACTGGAATGCAGGGTATGTGTCCTCGGGCCCACCCTGAAGTCTGGGGGAGGATGTGTGGCCATCAGGCTCCCCCCCCCCGCCCCTGAACTGCGGGGGGGGTCCAGCTGTCTCTTTTTTGAGGGAGCTCCTCACCGAGCACTCGTTGGACAGCTTCAGCTTACCACGAGGAAAGGGGTCCGCCAGACCTTTTGACTAGGTGGACCAAGTTGAGCCTTGCCCCTGTCAGGAGCCTTGGGCCCTGTGTGTTTAGGGTAGAGTCCTACTTCTTTAGGAGGAGGACTAGAGACACTCCCTTAAAGTGTTACTAAACCCAGAACCTGCATTCACTATATCTGGTCTCCCACAGTACATAGAACATGGAAATGCAATTATTTTGGTAAAAACTACTAAATATCTTTTCTTATCAGCAGTATATAGCAATCTTGTGACTTGTATCAGTCTCTGCATAAAGCTTGTAGGAGGAGTTTTCATTCTCCCTGATCCTCTGTCTGGACAGTCCTGATTGGCCCTGTGCTGATCACATGCACCCATCCAAGAAAAAGAAAAAAACTCTCTAGCAATACACACCACTGAGCAACTGACTCCTACTGCTCTGTCCTGTCATGAGATGGATTGGAGTCTGGTAAAGGAGAGGAGGATCAGAGAGACAGGATCAAAGAGCCATTATGCACAATGTAGAGGATTAACCCTTTAGGTTCCACAGTGAGTATAACGAGCATGCTTTACTGCATATACACAAAGATTTTACTGTTGTGGGTTTAGTAACACTTTAAGTGCAAATTTTGTGTGTTTTTCACGTGCCCTTTTTCCATATCCTTAGGGGTTTTGTTTTTGCGCACATAAAAATGTGCTGTGAAATAAATACAGATAGCTTTAAAAAAACTACATTTGGTAATCGTGATATCTCGCAGAAGCTAAAATTTGACCTTTTTCCCTCCTTTTGCGCTTCTTTAGTTTATTGCTACTTGCTGTGTTGCCAGGTGTTTATACCCGCCTGTAAATGCATACATCTACTTTTATGATCTATTAAGTTGGTAAAGAGGCAGTTTTATGGAATAGCAAATAGGTTGCCTTTAACATTAGAAATGTTCTTGGTTTCCAGTGCTGACATTTTACACGAAGCAGCCCATATATTTTCAGTATATTCAAAGGGAATATATTTTGGTTTTGTGCATATTTTCTTCAAGTCTAAACCTATTTTATATTTTTAACTTGCGATATTAATATTAGATATCCTTTTATCTAACATCCATAGCCTGAATTCAGGGAGTGTCTGCATTGCTCTTAGTCCTTGCACTTACAGTCTGTATACACTGATCAGCTATAACATCATGACCACTAACGGGTAAAGCCAAAAACATTGTTTATCTTGTTAGAATGGTATCTGACATATATGGGATATTGGGATGCAAGTGAACATTTTCTCCCTGAAGTTGACGTGTTAAAAGCAGAATAAATTGGCAAGCTTAAAGCAGAGTTCCACCCTAAAATTAAACTTACCTCCATCTTCATGCCCGGGGTCACCTGAAAACAAATGGATAATCGCAATTTTTTTTTTTTTTTTACCTGGTTTAGAAGAAAATATACTTACCTTACTTCCTCTTCCTCCCCTCGGCGGCCACGGCGATTCGTCACTTCCTGGCTTGCAATGATTCCTGGGAGCTGAACGTCATCCCTCCCAGGAATCAATGCGCCTGCACCGGCCCCGACGTCAGTTCCGGTGCAGGCGCCGTCATACCTTGCTAAACTACTTCTGGGCATGCCCAGAAGCTGTGCAGGGATGACGCTGCAGCACCAGAAGTGACGGAGGGGCCGGTGCAGTGCATCGTGGGACCGAAGAGGACGGAAGAGGACGCAGAAGAGGATCGCGCTGGCTTCAAGCTGCCCACACCTGAGATGGCAGCGCTGGACAATACTTTTTCAAGGTAAGTATTTCTTTTAAAAGGTAAGTGCAACCCGGGACAGATCAGAGGCTAGCCATTGTGGAATGCACTAGCCCTGATTGTCCCGGGGGTATTTTTATTAAAAAAACGTTCACTGGGTGGAACTCCGCTTTAAGTGACTTTGGCAAGGGCTAAATTGTAATGGACAGATGACTGGGTCGGAGAATCACCAAAACTGCATCTCTTGTGTGATGTTTTTGGTCTGCAGTGATCAGAATCTACCCAAAGTGGTGCAAGGATGGAGAACTGGCGAAAGGGCCATAGCTCAATGACCTGGGGAGCAAAGGCTGGTCTGTGTAGTCTGATCCAATAGAAGAGCTACTGTAGTTCAGATTGCTAAAAAAGTTAATGCCGGTTCTGATAGAAAGGTGTCAGAACACACAGAGTATCTCCGTTTGTTGCATATAGAGCTTCGTTGCTGCAGACCAGTCAGGGTGCCCATTATGACCCGTGTCCACGATGACCCGTGTCCACAACCAAAAGCATCTTCAATAGGCATGTCGCCATCAGAACTGGACCACTACGCATTGGAAGAAGGTGTCCTGGTCTGATAAATTCTAGTTTAGTTTGAAGAACACGACGACGAATTTGATGTTTTGACTTGGCCTCCAAATTCTCCAGACATCAATCCAATCGAGCATCTGTGGGCTTGCTGGAAAAACAAGTCCAATTCATGGAGGCCCCACCTCGCAATTTACAGAAAATAAAGGATCTGCTACTGACAGCTTGGTGCCACATACCACAGCATACATTCAGAGATCTAGTGGAGTCCTTGCTTTGATGGGTTATAGTGGGTGGTCATAATGTTATGACAGATCAGTCACGGTGTAAGAGCAGTGTGTATAAGCTTTCTGCACTAACTGCCTATTCTAACTGATTCTAAAAGATTAGTCCCATGTGTACAAGGCTTTATCCAATCTGTAACACTGCAACTCCTTGTCTTGTTTAAAGAGGGAAAAAAATGTGTCTGTGTGTGTTGCTGTTTTGTATTCCAACTTTTCAGTGTGGCCCGGCCTTTATTTGATCTTCTTTTATACAATTTTATAGTTCTTCAGAATTACAGGTTTACAGATGACTGCCACCTGACCTAGATTCAATATGGTGACTCAGCAGTGTAACCCTTATCGCTTCCTTTTCACTAGAAGATACCATGAATTACTGTGCTTGTAATTTTTCCTCCTTCAAGGCAGAAGAAATATTTTATTAGTAATTTAGAAAAGGTTGTTACACTCTCTGGCATAGGTTGTAGGGTAGTAAAACTTCCCACTATTCCAAGTTTAAAGGAAAGGTTAAATGTCTTTATTCTGGGTGTAAGTTGTTACTAAATCAGCGCCCCCTCCCCCAGTCCCTCGTTGTGACAGAATGTGGGGGATCTTCTCTTCCCGCACCTGCTGTCACAATTTAACCCCTTAGCGCCTAAGCCTGACATTTGTTGCTCACAAGTTAAAATCAGTATTTTTTGCTAGAAAATTACTTAGAACCCCCAAACATTATATATCTTTTTTTTTAGCAGAAACCCTAGAGAATAAAATGGGGAATGTTGTAATATTTTATGTCACACGGTATTTGTGCAGCTGTCCTTCAAATGCAATTTTTTGGGAAGAAATACACTTTCATGAATTAAAAAAAACAAAACAGTAAAGTTATCCCAATTTCTTTGTATAATGTGAAAGATGAAGTTACGCAGAGTAAATTGATACCTAACACGTTTGTGGAATGGCGACGAACTTCAGTACTTAAAAATCTCCATAGGTGACTATTTAAAAAAAAAAATAAATAACAGTTACCAGTTTAAAGTTACAGAGAAGGTCTTGTGCTAGAATTATTGGTCTTGCTCTGATGATTGCGGCGATACTTCACATATGTGGTTTGAACGTCGTTTACATATGCTGGCGGATCTTGCTTATATGCGTTCGCTTCCGCGCATGAAAGGGGCGCTTTAAATTTTTTTTTTCTTAATTTTTTGTTTTTTATTTTTACACGGTTTTTTAAAAAAAAATATTTTTGATCACTTTTATTGCTGTCAAAAGGAATGTAAACATCTCTTGTGACCGAAATAGGCAGTGGCAGGTGCTCTTTATGGAGGGATCTGGGGTCTAAAAGACCCCAAACCCTTCCTCTACACTTAAAGGCATTTAAAATGGCAAGTTTAGCTGTTTTGAATGCTTTATTTATTTATTTTTTTTAACTGGCGCCTTTAAGGCTCCAGTATTCGGAAGTGATGTCATGACGTTGCTTCCAGGTTTTTACATCGGAGACCCGATCAGAGCCGAATTCGGCTTTGTTCGGGTCTTTGGCCAGCCGGCGGATGTTCCCGGCTGGTGGCACGGGTCTCCCGATGGGACGGGAGACCCGGGCGACCTGCAGGAGGGGGATGACTTTAGTTATATTTTTAAATGCGTATTTATGTTGTGACATGCCCCCAGTGCATAAAAAAAAAAGTATTATACCTCTCAACACCTGTGTCATTAGACTTTGCTTGCTTCAAGCGGGTTTTTTAATTGACATACAAATATACAAGTCTGTTGGAACGCACAATCTCCTTGATGCAGGTTGTAAGAAGGTAAGCTGCACCTGTCAATAAATTCTGAATGATTTCAGAAGTGTCTCAAACTGATGACAGAAGCTCAAAGCCCATCAACTCAGACCTTGAACGTTACAATAGATTTGCCCTATAAAGGATTGGGATGTATTGTTGGATGTTTTTGTAAGGCGAAAGTACAGTTCCCCTCTTGAGAAGGTGATGACATTGCAGTTGGTGTGGAATATTTACAGTGCAAGTATTCATACCCCTTGAAATTTTCCACATTTTGTCAGAACCAAAAATGTAAATGTATTTTATTGGGATTTTATGTGATAGACCAACACAAAGTGGCACATAATTGTGAAGTGGAAGGAAAATGATTTTTACAAGTAAATATCTGAAAAGTGTGGCATGCATTTCTATTTAGCCCCCTTTACTCTTATACCCCTAACCAAAATCCACCTGTGTAATATCAATATAAATACAGCTGTTCTGTGAAGCCCTCGGAGGTTTGTTAGAGAACCTTAGTGAACAAATAGCATCATGAAGGCCAAGGAACACACCAGATAGGTCAGGGATAAAGTTGTAGAGAAGTTTAAAGCAGGGTTAGGTTATAAAAAAAAAAATATTTATGTATCCCAAGCTTTGAACATCTCACTGAGCACTGTTCAATCCATCATCTGAAAATGGAAAGAGTATGACACAACTGCAAACCTTCCAAGACATTGCTGTCCACCAAAACTGACAGGCTGGGAAAGGAGAACATTAATCAGAGAAGCAGCCAAGAGGCCCATGGTAACTCTGAAGGAGCTGCAGAGATCCACAGCTCAGGTGGGAGTATCTGTCCATAGGACATCTTTATCATGCACTCCGCAAATCTGGCCTTTAGGGAGAGTGGCAAGAAGAAAGCCATTGTTGAAAGAAAGTCATAGGAAGTCCCGTTTGTAGTTTGTGAGAAGCCATGTGGGAGACACAACAAACATGTGGAAGAAGCTGCTCTGGTCAAATGAAACCAAAGTTAAACTTTTTGGCCTCAAAGCAACCACTATGTGTGGTGGAAAACGAACACTGCACATCACCCTGAACACACCATCCCCAACATGAAACATGGTGGAGTCAGCATCATATTGTGGGGATGCTTTTCTTCAGCAGGGACAGGGAAGCTGCTCAGAGTTGATGGGAAGATGGATGGAGCCAAATACAGGGCAATCTTAGAAGAAAACCTGTTGGAGTCTGCAAAAGACTTGAGACTGGGGCGGAGGTTCACCTTCCAGTAGGACAAGAACTCTAAACATACAGCCAGAGCTACAATGGAATGGTTTAGATCAAAGCATATTTGTAGGTTGGAATGGCCCAGTCAAAGTCCAGACCTAACTTCCATTTAGAATCTGTGGCAAGACTTGAAAATTGCTGTTCACAGGCACTCTCCATCTGATCTGACAGAGCTTGAGCTATTTTGCAAAGAAGAATGGGCAAAAATGTCACTCTCTAGATGTGCAAATCTGGTAGAGACATACCAAAAAACACTTGCAGCTGTAATTGCAGCGAAAGGTGGTTCTACAAAGTAATGACTTCAGAGGGGGATTGAATACAAATGCACGCCACACTTTTCAGATACAGTAAAACCTTGGTTTGAGAGTAACTTGGTTTAAGAACGCTTAGCAAGACTAGCAAAATTTTCAAATAAATTTTGACTTGATATACAAGCGATGTCTTGATATACAAGTAGCCTCAAGTCACAGCTAAGTATAAAAGAGAAGAGAGGCGCCTCTAAGTGTAGCAATATGGTTACATATAATGAAGGTACAACATTTAGCAACTCACATGGTTGATGATTGGAACAGGCACATCTAAGTATGCAGGCATCTGGGGTAAAGCTGTCCACATAGACCATCCTCCGCACCATCATCTACGTCATCCTTTCCATGCTGCCCCTCGCTTTCAGATCGCTTTACTGCAGGGTGGTCTTCCCAGTCAGGATTACAGACTGGCAGCCGACGGTGCAGAAGATAGTCTATGTGAACAGCTTTACCCTGGATGCCTGCATACTTAGATGGGCCTGTTTTATTCATCAACCATGTGAGTTGCTAAATGTTGTACCTTCATTAAATGGAACCATATTGCTACACTTAGAGGCGCCTCTCTTCTCTTTGATACTCTGTAGCTCCTGCTGGATTTTGCTTCTAATCCCCTTATGGAAGCGACTATTTGTGGATGGACATTTTATGCAACCTATCGCAATGCTATAATCTTTTTATATGGACTATAAACTGAAGGATTTATGAATAAATGGTTGTGGAACGAATCATCTGAGTTTCCATTATTTCTTATGGGAAAATTCGCTTTGATATAAGAGTGCTTTGGATTACAAGCATGGTTCCGAACGAATTATACTCGCAATCCAAGGTTTTACTGTATTTATTTGTAATTATTTTTTAAAAACATTTATTATTTTCCTTCCGATTTACAATTATGTGCCAATTTGTGTTGGTCTATCACAAAAAATCCCAATAAAATACATTTGTGTTTTTTGTTTTAATATGACAAAATGTGGAACATTTCAAGGGGTATGAATACTTTTTCAAGGGACTGTGACTATAGGAAATACCGTGTTTCTCCCAAAAAAAGACTGGGGTCTTATATTAATTTTGGCTACAAAAAATATTCGGCTCATTTTCAGGGGATGTCTTATTTATTCACCATATGTACATAATACCATATGTAATAACGGTATGTAAAAAAGTTCCTATGTCCCCTGTCTTCTCTTACCCTCCCTCCTTGACAGCTCAGAAGTCAGCATTATAGAAATCCTGTAATCTCAAAAAGAAAATCCTAGTAAAAGTCCTTGTAAAATCATGTAATCCGCTCTGTAAAAGGATCTTATAATGTCCAGTGTGTGTCTTTGTGTATCTTTATGTAACATTGTTGTGGAAAATACTACTTATTTACAGCGCCGCTTGGTGCTCATGTCACCCCCAGGAGTCTCCTTCCCCGCTCCGAGCACTGCAAAGGGGAGGGGCTGCTGACGTTGGATAGGAGAACTTGGCGGGTCATGTGAGCGCCCAGCGGCGCTGTAAATAAGGTGTTTTCCACAACAACGTTACATAAAGACACATACTGGACATTATATAATCCTTTTACAGTGCGGATTACATGATTTTACAAGGACTTTAACTAGGGCTTATTTTTGGGGTAGTGCTTTATATTGCAGCCCTCTTAGAAAATCACAATAGGTCTTATTTTCGGGGGGAAAACGGTAGGTGTGCTGTGCCTCAGCACCCCCTTGTGTTCTGACTAAGGGGTGTACCATGTTTCCATCCCAAACTGTATAATGATGGAATAGAAAGCAGGAAGACACAGGTCTAGAGAAGGCCTCAAAGCTTAATTCCAGGAAACCTAGAACTTCCTCTTTGCTGCGAGGCCGTTTCTGTGTAGGAGATTTGGAAAATCGGATTTACTGTTTTTTTTTTCTTATGCTCCGAAGGTCTAAGTTCCTTTAGACATCATTAAGACTTATGCAGGGTGCATAGCCCTACATTGGACATGAGGACTCCAAAGAGTCTGCCACCGGAGCATGCAGGAGTGCCGTCTGCCAGGGAACCAACATTCTTCACTGGCCCCTAGACTAAACAATCAAATAGCCCTTGCAGTTCTAATGGACCCACACTAGTTTCTGGAAGTTTTGTGAGATGTCTGGGTGCTTCTGCTGCTGACTATCTCTGGCTTTTATACTTTGATTCCGTAACCAAGAACAAGCATGCAGCAAGCAAAATCCTAACAAACTCAGAACTCTTAATCTGCATACTTTGTCAGAATATTGGAAAGGCATCAAGGGAACTTTTAGAGTTTGTACATAAAAAATGGCGCTTTTCTGTTTGCATTGGGCGTTCTACTCGGGGCACCATTAGCTTATAGAGTTCCTCCTACTACCAATGATGTGTGCTTTCAGTAATATTTTTTTCAGAACTTTGTGTTTACAAAATGATAACGGTGTTGTCCTTGTCTGTTTTTTTTTCTTGTCAGCTTTGTTAGTCATGAGAAAGTTCCTGTTTGTTGGAATAGTATTTGCTGCTGTACTTCATTTCATGCTTCATATATTTGTTCAAAAGAAAACCATCTCCACGTAAGTGCCTTTTCTGTTCTGATTTGTATGTTCTGCACATTTGAACACTGTTAAAGTTACTTTTTTTATATTAAATATTGTTATTGGTTTTAAAGTGTGACAAATCTTTTTAAAACAAACACTCTGAAATTGCAAGTTAAAAATGGTGAATGCATAAGTACTTTATATTTGTGTTACCTTGCATTATTCATATATCACATTCTATCTAAGCAATCTTTACAGAGCCTGTTCCTCAGAATAAGTGAGAGGTGACAAAGGCTGTATTCCCTACAATAATGTCTATGTGGGAACCATTATTTTGTTTGCCGAGGGTGTAATAAGTTGGTATCCCTACCCTAACCTATTCCTGTACTGCTTTTTTATCGGCCGTTTTTGTTACTTTTTTTTATTAATAAATGTTATTGTCAATATTATCTATAATATACTGTATATCTGGGTAACATTCTTGAAAGCCATAAGACACAACTTCGCAAGTGTGCTTGCATAAGTTGGAGAATTCTTTAAATGTAATATACAACTCCTGTTGAAAATGTGTTTTTTCCTCTCTGTTTCTGTGTATAATACTGTTCAAGGCAATATAGTATCCCTAAAAGATGAGGTACTGTATTTTCCGGAGTATAAGACGACCCCCCTAATTTTCAAGTTAAAACATAGGTTTAGGGCTGTACTCGCCGTATAAGACTACCCCCCTTCCGAAGCAAGGCAACACCATTGAAAAACACCAGATTTCTCCTAGATCTCCAAGGTACCCCAAGTACTGTAATACATGTAATCTCTCATAATATCTCCAAGGTACCCTAAGTATTACCAGTAGATGTAATCTCAAGACGCTGGCTGTGCGGGAATCCTGTACCGGTATACCGTATGTACCATATCTTCGGCTAAATACAGTGTACCATGCTGAGCCAATCACAGTGAGCGATGTATTCTATTATTGAATGCAAAGCCTGCTCGGATTGGCAGAGTCAGAGAGGTGGGATGATGTTACTCCGCCAATCCGAGCAGGCTTTGCATTCAATAATAGAATACATCGCTCTCACTGTATGTAGCCGAAGCTACGGTACATACGGTATACCGGTACAGGATTCCCACACAGCCAGCGTCCTGAGATTACATCTACTGGTAATACTTATACTTAGGTTACCTTGAAGATATTATACTGGGCGTATAAGACGACACCCCATTTTTGGGGGATTTCTTTGAGGTTCAAAAGTAGTCTTATACGCCAGAAAATACAGTAACTAGAACAAATAGGTTGGTGCAGAGAAAAAACATTTAATGGGTAAGATGTAGATAAAATACACTTGAACAGAGCATGTAACTGGAAAACAGCGGCATCAGGTCCCAAAGATATGCTTAGCATTATCCCCAAAAACAAGTCAGCAAATGGAGAGTAATTGTTTGCCAAAAGAAATAATGAAATTGCACTGACCGGGACTTAACCACCAATTTACTTGGTCTTGTGTGCCTATGGGAATCAGACTTATGAGCCAGAAGTGAAAAAGAGGCTCAAAACATGAGCGTAGTCTTTAATTTCCTGCTCTCCAAACCTGAGGCTCAGAGGTCTGATGTGGGAAGGCCCAGGAAGAGTCCTAGTGGAGTGGGCTGTAACGGGGAAGGAGTAGCCCGAGACTTATGGCCGGAATACACGATAAGAAAATCGGCCGAAAATTTCCGTTCAGCAAAGGATCAGCCGATATTCTACTCGTTAATGCCCAGCCATCAGTGACCGATATCGATATTGTGAATGAAAAATCCTGTTTGAAAAAAACGAAAAATTCTGTTGTCTCGCTTGCGAACGAACGATATTCTATACGTTGGTGATATGATCGTTCATTTAAAATCTGTAGAACATCATCACGCATGCACTGTTTCGATGGTCGGCGGTCAAACGGTCGGGCGATATTCGGCCTGTGTATGTTGGCAATGTTTTCAACCAAGGAACACTTTTTCATAAATTGGTGGTTGAATGATCGGGCGATATTCGGCCCGTGTATTCCAGCCATTAGTAGTGTAAGCCTGAACAATCATTTGCCAAATCCATGAACACTAGACAGAAGAATTGGATTGCCTATAGCAGAGAGGGGGTTTTATACCAGAGGGGACTGGCCCTAGGTGGCGCTGTGCTCTTTTCTGTCTAGTGTCCTACACCTGAAGGTGGTGCTACAAAACTCTATGGTCAAGAATCAGAAGAGTGGTGTCCATCAATGAACCCAGAGAGAGATTTTACAGTGAGTAACACAAAGTCCTGTTTTTGCCTATTTTACAATTTTAAGAATCAATCCGGTGCTTTCTGCTTGCCTTTTCTTTTGCATACATGTCATTTTTTTACATTGCAATTTCAGAGTTTTTGTATGGGATAAAAAACTTTAGTTCTGCTTTATGTTACCCTGAGTTTTATGAACGTTGCTTCAGAAAAGATATTGGAATTTTTATTTCAGTTTTACCCTCGTAAAGTAGCAATATAGGCATCTGCTTTCACACACAGTGCAATGCCTGGGTGATCCTATTGCCTGGATATTGCCATGTGGATTCACTTTAGGTAGAGGATTCTGGGATTTCCCTGGTCGTTAAGGAACATAAAAAGTGTATGCCCTGTCATCTTATGGTTCCTGTCCTTTCAGATATGTTAGCTTAGAATGTTAGAAGTGCATGTATCATTAAAAAAAAAAAAATCATAAAATGTAGATCTAAGGATGTCTAACTTTTGAAAAAGCTTGCACTGAGGGACATCCTCAGGGTATCTCACAATGAATTTCACCACCTCAACAACTTACCGAGAGTTTGTCCTCACTTTATTGTGCAATATACTGGGGATGTGTACTACAGACACTTCTGAGTTTTAGTCCTCATGCACATGGAGCTTAAAAAAACACGAATACAAGCCTTTAGCCCTTTTTCTTTTTTACACCTTTAAAAGCACCTCTATTTTAGCCTATGCCTATGTTTCCAGGAGTTTTAAAAAGCAGCATTTACAAGAAAAAAAAAAAAAAACACAAAGGAACATACTCAGCTTGGCTTTTGAGCAGAAAAAAATGCGTAAACGCATCTGAATGCACGCATTTGTGCAAAAGTGTATTCCACTGGCCATAAAAAATTAACATTCTGGCTAAGAATGCATTTATGCTAAAAGGCCATACAAGCATAAACCTGTATGAATGTAACATTTAGAGGCAAGTTTTCTGCCAAATTCTGGCAGAAAAAAGCGCAGCTTATTTTCATAAGCCCGTGTGTGTGCATGAGGCCTGAGGCTCTGTTCACATCTAGGCGTTCTGGATTGCTGGCGGAATCACGGCGATTCTGCCCAGGATCCCGAATCACTGCAAATCACAGGACACGATTGCCCTCCCCGTCATTTCCAATTGCATACCAATCGTAGCGCGATTTTGCCTCCCAAAGAATCACGGTAAAACCGATCAAACAGAATCGTGGGACGCCTGTCGCTCAAAAGAAAGAAATACAACTGCTTTTAAGCGACGGGCATCCCAAAACTCTGTTTGCGTGATTTTCCCCGACAATCGCGGCAAATTCGTGCCACAATTGAGGTGTCATTGGAAATGACGGGATTTGCAGGTGCGTCCCATGATTTGCGGTAATTCAGGGTCGCGGGCAGAATCGGAACACCTAGATGTGAACGAAGCCTTAGAGCTGCTGGGGTGTCTTGCAGGAATGGATGTTCCGAGTCCATATGTCTCAAAGTGCCCTTCTTTGACATAAAAGTAAAGTCAGCATGAATTCTAGATGATCAGACAATACATGAATACCTCAATCCTACAGGTTATAGGGGTTGCAAATGGAGTTCAGAGTCACATTCTTCAAAAAAAAAAAAAAACTAATGCTAATGGTTGTGGAGATTAATGAATTCATTTCTAAGCTTATTTCAGGGTGTCTCCTATACTGACAGGCATTAACAGGTTTGCAAAAACAATTGCCCTTCAATCTGATGTGTATTTTCCAAAATCAGATTGTCTTTTTTTTTTCCTTCTTTTTTTAAACTGTTAGTACAGGTAACTAAAAACTTTCTTCGATTTCCTGCAGACGAGGACTGAGAGAGAAAAGACCAGCACTGTTACCCAATCAGGATTCTACTATATTAAACTGAGCTGTTAGTCTAACACTGGGAGCTTGCTTAGAGGAAGGCAGAGCATGAGGATGACCTCATCAGTATACGGTTTCTTAATCATTTCTCAATTTGGGCTCAAATTGCACTGCACAGCACCAAAAGTAGTACAAATCTGACAAGTTCTCAAGCCGAGTTTGCATACCCTTTACCAGCCAGCATTGCGTTGGACCCTGTGTAACCTCTTCAATTGTCGCTGGAACCTAGAAAGGTAATTATTAAATCAAAAACCAAAAATGTAACACATTGCAGTGAACCAATCAATAGATGTGGTTGACTACATTAGATTTTTTTAGCCTCTTTTTCTCCCCTCTGTTTTCACCTAGTGATATGGACAGAAACAAACCTCCTGTATTAGAGTGCTGCCAATCTGGATGATGGGGCTCGGGGGAAGGGGGGGTACCTTTTAGACAGCAGCATTGTCAGTCTGAGGAGAGGGGAGTATTAGATGTACTAGCAGATTTAGATACACTAGCCAATTTTGCACTAGCAGATTGATACCAAACTCCAGCTCACACTTTATGATCCGTTACAGCAAACAGTTTTTTCCTTTTGAGATAAAGGTTTTACATAAAAGCTGATCATTTACCACTGACAGGGGCACTTGTAAAGGTTTGTCTCATCTCTGTAACTGATACATTTTGTTGGAGAGCATGTTCTTTTGAAAAACAACAAACTTACTGGCTGGATCACTAGATGAAAATAGAAGAAAGCCTAAAAAAGAAAGTGAATACAGTCATCACATCCAAGAATTGGTAAGCTGCAATATAAGTGTTTTCTTTTGGGTTTAAAGCGGTAGTAGACCGCTACAGTTAAAAAAAAAAAAAAAAAAGAAACATCTGTAAGGCAATTGCATAATGTGCTAGTATGCATCGCGTACTAGCACATTATGAAATACCTTAGAACGAAGCCCTCTAGTGGCACACTGTCACCGCTGACAGGGCTTCCAGTGGTGCAAGTTTAGGAGATATAGTTTTCTTATCTACAGGTAAGCCTTATTAAAGATTTACCTGTAGGTAAAAAATCGCAAAGCGTACTTTACTCCCTCTTTTAATACTGCTTTAACAGAGATGAATAGAAGCATTTTCATTGTGTGTGGTGTATTATTATTTTTTTTAATTTCTATCTTACACTTAGTAGCACAAAACAGTAGATTGGGTGCCTTAAAACCAGTTCACCAGGGTGTGGGGAAAACCTCCTTTCCCATATCAGGGTTAGTAGGTGGTACAGAACCCCCTTTTTGCTTGCAACATCCTCATTGGCACTGGAGATGCCAATGAGTCTGGTGCCTGTCGGAGCACAGAAGCTTGACTGATTGGGCAGATGTAACCTGACCAGTGACTTTTCTTCTTCTGAAACAGCTGCTGCCATTGGTTTAAGGTAGACTCTAGAAAATTCTAGTTTGAAATCTACAGATATGTACGATTTGGTGTTGTCAGGAAATGTCTTTCCCTGCAATTATAAAACAACGGCTCAATTGATCCTTTGATCGCTTTCCTGGTGAAAATATGCCAGCTTATATAGTAGGACTGTGCCATAACACTGATTTCTTTAGTGTTTTTTGAATCCGATTAAGTTTTGCTTTATACTACTTTATGAAAAAAGCCTAAGATTTGTGACCATCCTTAGACAAACTGTCGGTATTATTGAGGTAATATAGCAACAAATATAGACTTTCTAATGGCACACGCATTTACCTCCAAACATTTCCCCACAATCATAAATTGAGGAAGGTTTAAACTCATCCTAGCCTCTATTCATTTCTACTTACCCTGCATTTCAAGTTCCCATAGCACTTAGGCTCCAGTGTTGTATTAGGGGTGAGAGTGGCCTGTGTCTAATATGCAATGCTGATGCTGGAGAGGATGAAGGACCCCAACCCCTATGACTGTGTTTAAGATTTCTGGAATTAGGTTTGTGCATTTTTGTTCAAATCAGGGAGAGACAAAAAGACAGGAATTCTGCTCTAAAGTAAATCTGAAGGTATGTTTAAGCTACTGAACAAGCTGTGGCTGTACATGCAGTGCCCTTATTTTAGGATACTCCCCAGCACCGGAGAACCTTGACATTGGGGCTGCTGTACCATGCTAGTTTTAATTCTTGATGGTGTTGAAAGCTGGCCTTCCTCTTATTCTTTGTATTAAACACAGTGAAAGGTAGCCATCATACTGGCTGAAAAGGGTAGGTGGGAATGAGGGCTGCACAAGCTTAAATGCTGTGAGGATTACTGCATCAGAATTTTAAGAATTTCCAAGGCACTACAGGGGGGGGTCATTGGTAAGGGTACATCTAGGGGGGGGGGGTCATTGGTAAAGGTACATCTATGAAATATGTTTTACCTGCCAAAGGATTTGTATTTCTGTTCAACAAGCCCAGAGGTTTTCCCAGGTGTGTCACCCAGCCAGGGCGATAGCACCAATTCCTCCATTACCATTATGGGATGTACTGCTAACACAACTCTGTCCCCAGACGGGGAAAGGAATTGAACAGCAGCAGACTGATGAGGTTGCCTCATGCTCACTCAGAACACCTGATTGGCTCCCAGTCCTGTCGCTTCCATTGCCAGTTTGAGTGCTATATAGGAATTGCAAGAGACTAATATGAAGGTTAATTTCAGGTACTTACTGTAGTTGCATTTAAAAAACATAATCAATGTAAGAGATTATTTTTTGCTACAGACCTGCATTAATGTTTGCTTGTAGTTCAGCTTTAATGGTCATGGCAAATAAACTGTAGCTAAAGTCAAGTTTTTGTTTTTAGGTTTTGGATAGAGTGGTGAGAGGGACATAACCCGTTAGGTTTTTTTTTTGTACCTGCTAGGGAGATTGTCTTTGTTGAAGGAAAAAACAATTCTCTGGAATTGAGGAAATATCCAATTGTTTGGTTCTTACCAAAGCAAACAAAATTTCCAATGGAGATACTTGTTGCAGTGAACACTTGTCTGAGAAGAGATTAGGCTGCCGCCTGTACACATGCCATGTGCTTTGCAAAGCGGCGCATCAAAAATGATCCCTGTGTCATTTTTTGAGCAGTACTGCCCACTAAATGCAACCATTTACTGATTGGGGCCTCACCACAAATGCCCTGTAATCTTGTGCAGTGCATGTGGGTTTGGAATGGTGGTGCAGCTTTTTTGCTGTTAAAACAGGGAATGAAGGAGCAATGTGACCTCGCCTCACTTTGTCAAATGCTCCTGAAAAAAAGCAGTCCATTGCAGAGGGTGAAATTTGTGTAAGCAAGCCCCTACTTTTTATGTTTTGTGTGCAGAACAGAAAGTGAAGAGAAATCTCCTCAAAGGGGCACAAATGTAAAAGAAAACCTGTCGGGGGTTATAACCTTTCCCTGCTCTATCCAACATAAACATTGGCTTTAGAAATACTTTTAACTGTGAGATAACTAAACCAAATTATTTTAGCCTCGAGTTCACCTTTAAAATTTTTCTACTGTTTTACTGGATGTAATGCAAATAGTTTTTATTTTTTTTTTTCCACTCACTTTGCTGATTTCTTATAATAACAATTATATGTGCAGATCCATTGTGCCCCTACAAGAGACTAGCACAACATTCAAATCATCGACTGCAGACACAGTGAACTATGCACTAAGGTATATGGACAGAGATCCTCTCATCATGCTCTTAAATCGGAGCCAAAATTATACTTTCAGTCTGTATAACATTTAACCATGGATTGATGCATGCATATACACCAATCAGCCATAACCTTATGACCACACACCTAATATTGAGTAGGTCCCCCTTTTGCCACCAAAACAGCCCTGATTGATTGAGGTATGGACTCCACTAGACCTCTGAAGGTATACTGTGGCATCTGGCACTAAGCTGTCAGTAGGAGATTATTTAAGTCCTGTAAATTGTGTGGTGGGGCCTCCCTGGATTGGACTTGTTTTTCTAGCACATCCCACAAATTCTTGATTGTATTGGAGATCTGGGAACTTTGGAGGCCAAGTCAACATCTAAAACTTTTTGTGTTCCTCCAAACCATTTTTACAGGGTGACAGGGCACATTATGCTTCTGAGGGTGGGCACTGCCATCAGGGAATACCGTTTTAGTGAAGGTGTGAACTTGGCCAGCAACAGTTTTTAACTAGGTGATAGGTGCCAAATTAAAATCCACATGAATGGCAGGACCAAGGTTTCCCAGCAGAACATTGCCCAAAGCATTACACCGCCTATACCAGCTTGCCTTCTTCCCATACTGCATCCTGGTGCCATCTCTCCCCCAGGTAAGCTACATACATGCACCAAGCCATCCACATGATGTAAAAGAAAATGTAATTCATCAGACCAGGCCACCTTCTTCCATTGCCCCATTGTCCAGTTCTAATGCTCACAATGCCCATTGTAGGCACTTTTGGCTGTGGACACGAGTCAGCATGGGCAACCTGACCTGTCTGCGTCTACCCAGCCCCTTATGCAACAAACTGCGATGGTCAGTTTTGCTGCCTACCATATCCCACCCACTTTTTGATGCCATTGTAACAAGATAATCCATGTTAATTTACTTTTTCTGTCGATGGTCATAATGTTATGGCTAATCAGTGCATTCACATCCTCAACACCATAAATCATCTTTAATGATATTACTTGACTGTCATCTTTCAGTCTTTCCTTTTTCTAATCAAATAATTTATAAAGTGATTCAGCTAACCCAATCTAAATTAAATTAAATTTTACACTGTATTTTATTAGATTTCTCATCCTAATATCTGTGGGAAGTGGAATCAAACCTTGTTTTACAGTTTGAAAATATTTTTTATAATCTTTTATTTTGCCTTGTAGCAAATCTAATGTAATGATCCCATTGCTTGCTAGAGGGATTGATGATCACCAAATTGAGACCCGTGTCAATGTATGCAAGTGTCAGCCCCTATCAACCAGTAAGATGTTTACTTCATGTTAAAGGGGCAAAGCTGGTGGATTGCTAGCTCTGACAGTACTTGAATGTATTCATTGACATTTCATATAAGAAAATACAGAAGAATGAGTGTTAAATTGATTCCACCTCATGGAAATTGATGACTTTTTCAACATATTTGAATGGACAAACTTTACATTTTGATTAAGGTGGTGCCTACAGATATAGGTGAACTACATAAACAAATGACACATGTAGTGGGTGTGGTGTATTCACTTTCATAATTTAAATTAACAAAAATGCAGATTTGACAGATTGAAAGAGTAAGTACACTACAAGGTTTAACACCACTTCAAATCCAGGAGAATATAATTGGGTGTTCCAGATTATGAACGATCATTAGAGTCTACTCCCAAGAGCATGCAGATGGAATTCACTTATTAAAACCTCAGACATATAGGGGCTAGTTTAATAGAGCTTTCTAAAGCACCCAAAAATAAATTTGTGGATACCTATGAGTCTGGCGAAGGAATTAAAAATGAATTGTATTCAGTCTGCTGGAAGAGAAATAATCTTCAAGTGGCATAGACTTCAAGCAGCTATCTTACTGTAGATAGCAAAGCTTGGAAAATACATTCACTGCAATAAGAAGGGCAAATAGTCAAGAGATGACTAAATAATTTTACCCCTTTACAAAACACTGAATATGCAATTCAGTTTTGGCCACCAGTCCTCAGGAAAAACTGTTAAATTACAAGGAGTTTACATAGATTACAGCTATACACTCTGAGGAAGAGCTGTTTAATGCTGGCCATAGAGGATTTAGAATCGTGGCCAGTTTAGCAGGAACTGGCCGAGATTCGAACGGTGTATGGGCAGACTGAATGTACCAAGTTGATTGATTGGTGTACGACCGGCCTGCCAGATTTTACTTGTGATTACCAGCTGCTAGCAGTAATCACTGTCTTCTCCCAGCGGGGAATAGTTTTGCAGGAGAGGGATTCCCGCATCCACACTATCTGTGTTGATGGGGGAATCAAGCTGTTTTTTTTTCCCTGCAACCCATGATTGCAGGAAAAAAAAATTTGCACCGTGTAAGGTTGGCCTAAGAGTGGATATGAATACAATGTGCCAATATATCAAAGGTGTCCCCAGTAACTGATAAACTGTTCACTCTTAGGTTCCTGAAAAGGACACAGATTTAAGGTTCGATGAAAGGATTTAACCCAAGATTGTGGTAAGAGTTCACACTCTTAAAACATAAAAAAAAAAGTGTATATACCTCCTCCCCCCCCCCGGAAGTGGTACTAGCTGAGAGTGTTGACACCTTCAGAAAACTTTGATGTCTTTCTCAGGAAGCAGAATATGCAGGGCTATGGAAATTGTTAGAGAATAAAAATCACACATGCGTACACACGTAGGTTGAACTGAATGTACGTGTGTATTTTTTTAAACTTTATAAACTATGTAACTGCTAAATTGTCATGGACTGGGTGGCCCAGCAATTTAATTTCAAGAGCTGACTACTGTATTTGATACTAGAAGTCTCCAAAAGCCCCAACATTTCATTGTGGGGTGTTCAGGTACCTTGCAGCAGTTGGGGGTGAAAGCACAATCATCTTTTCAACCTTTATGGGAGGTATGTTAAAAAAAGCCTTTGCTGTACAGATAATATATTTAGAGAAAAATTACAGTTTCCCATTTAACATATAGGACAAAGATGTGCCTTCTAGAACAATGTGCTGAAGACCTAGCAATCAAAAATATAGTTTCTCATTGAGGGACACAGCTTCATATCTTCCTTGACCGATGGGTTATGCTGCCCCCTGCAGGAGTAGGACACTAGGCAAAAAAAAATTGACTACGCCTACAGTATCTCACAAAAGTGAGTATACCCCTCACATTTTTGTAAATATTTTATTATATCTTTATGTGACAATATTGTAGAAATTACACTCTGCTACAATGTAAAGTAGTGAGTGTACAGCTTGTATAACAGTGTCAATTTACTGTCCCCTCAAAACAACTCAACACACCGCCATTAATGTCTAAACCGCTGGCAACAAAAGTGAGTACACCCCTTAGTAAAAATGTCCAAATTGGGCCCAATTAGCCATTTTCCCTCACCAATGTCATGTGACTCGTTAGTGTTACAAGGTCTCGGGTGTGAATCGGGGGCAGGTGTGTTAAATTTGTTATCGCTCTCACTCTCTTCTGCCTCTTGAGGGTTTGTTTGTTCTTGGTAGGTGAGCTCCAGTTTTTCCTGGTTGGCTACGTTTAGCCCTTTTTGGGAATTCAGTTTTTTTGCTGTTTTTTCCCACCCTTCATGCTAACACTGCTTTGGGACATCCCATCGGTCAAGGAAGATATGAAGCTGTGTCCGTCAATGAATGAAAGAGAAAACTGAATTTTTGTCTTACTGTAAAATTATTTTTCTGATGTTCATTGACGGACACAGCATCCGCCTTCTGTGGAGTTGGGTTATGTATTCTTCTGACACTGCTTGTTACAAAACTGAGATCCTATAGCAGGAAGTGAAAGTATACCCCTCTGGAACTGCCCTATATGCGTAGTAATTTTTTTTCCGCCAAGTGTCCTACTCCTGTAGAGGGCAGCGTAGCCCATTGGTCAAGGAAGATATGAAGCTGTATCCGTCAATGAACATCAGAGAAAAGGATTTTACGGGAAGACAAACATCCCGTTTTTATGGTCTCAGTACCATCAAACATGTTTGCTACAAACTGAAGATCATATTTCTGAAGAACCACCTCATAACAACTGTGAAGCATGGTAGTGAAAATATTATGGTTTGGAGTGGCTTTGGTACTGCTTTAGGGCCTGGACAGCTTGTAGTTCTCAAGTGAACCATTCATTCTGCATCATATCAAAATGTGCTTTATAAGAATGTGAGGACATCTGTACAAAAGTTGAAGTTGACGCGTTAATGATTCAAAGCACGCTACCAAATCCACCCAAGGAATTGCTCAAAAGGTAACAGAGCATTATAGACAGCCCTAGTCAAAGCCTTTATTTGATTCCCATTCAAATTTTGAAACAGGCAGTGAATGTAAGGAAACATCACAGCTGATACATTTTGAACTGGGAAGTGGTCAGAATTGTCAGTCAATGCCAGTCTGGTACACAGTTATACTAAATGCCTACAAGAAGTAAAAAGGGGGCAATGCCAGATTTTGATGCCCAGGGTGTACTTATTTTTCCACAATATACCATTACATCTATTTTTGATTTTGATCAAAACATGATTGAAAATGCACATTTTTCTTGTGTTCTTATTTATTTATATCACCTTAATCTGTGGGCACTGTTTGTATAAAGATCAAATGTGAGTTCAAATATGTTCAAAATGAAATTCGTTTCCATGGTGTGTACCTAATTTTTCCACATGATCATATGCAGACTTTAAAACTGAAAGGCACAATTATGAGAGCCCCATGCCAGGGCACTCCATTAAACAAATAATGCTGCTTTACAATTTATTGTATCATATATAACAGCACCCCTATCGGGTTCACATGTTCATTCTGCTGACTGAATGACGAGTCTGTCCATTAAGCGCTAATATACGTGAAAGGATCAGCTGCAATAATCACTTTACCTGCAGTATCAGATGAACTATGGGGGAGTTTCTTACCCCTTACAGAAGATTTCAGTTAGGATCCTCTTTTTCTGTAATGTGGAAAACATCTGTGTTATGGTTTACACATTCTAGATTATTTGGATTATGGGCTCAATTTACAAAATTGTAGCGCATGTGTTTTTGACCATTAATGTCTTTATTTTCAGCATGTGACTAGTCTTTGTAGCTATCATTGGTTGTCATCAAGAAACACAATTGTCATAACATAGCAGATTACCATTATAGTAGCTTGGTGAATGGAATTTCATTTACTAATAACATAACCATAATTTCAGAAATGTAACCCTAAACCTCAGGCAGATATAAAAAACAAAACAAAACTTTTTTCTCTTTAATTCATTGACTGACACATCTCTTTATCTTCTTGACCATTGGGTTATGCTGCCCCCTACAGGAATAGGACACTAGGCAGGAAAAAGCTTGACTACGCCTATGGGGCAGTCCCGGGGGCTATACTCCCACTCTCAGCCATAGGCACTATGTTTTTTCTGCCTAGTCAGGAATAAGGACCTAGTTCCTTGAAAGGATGTTTGGTCCTGGCAATTTTTTCCTTTTAAAGGGAATTTGTTCCTATCTTTGTTATTTTGTTCCTGTGCGAATCTACTATCAACTGCCGAGGGGTCAACAAACTGGAAAATCTAGATCCAAAGGATCCCTCCCAGTCTGGCCACTGAGCGTGTGCAGGTCTCAGCTCCATGCTAGGTCAGCCACGACATAGCCCTACTGGATGAGGCTGGCCTGGGAGTTAAACGTCTCGTGAGGGTGCATACAACCTAGCCTCGGCCTGAGTCACAGCGTTTCTCCCCCCCCCTATTCTGATGAAGCGGTGGTCTGTCAGAAGCTGTGCCCACCCTGTTCCGTGTATGGTAAGAAGCTGCCCCCCCTCTAACCTTGGGGGTTCTTGGGGTGGAAGTGAGCCTCTCCCTGGGATGGTCGGACCCCCAGGTTCCCCTCCTTCCCATGCAGCGTCCCCCCTCCCTTCTCGGTGGTCCTCTGCGGACTTGTTACCCCCCATCTGCCCATACCCCCCCTCCCTCCCATGGGATTGGCCATTCCTTTTAGGTTGGTCTGGGGTGTCGAGCTGGCAATGGGATGGGGGGGAGCGCGCCGCGGCGGCGACCAGACAATTGACCTTTGGGAGCATGCTGTGCCTGGTGGGGGCTCCTGCCAGGGCCCCCCTTCCTGCTGAGATTGTGTTTGGTGTATTTGGGGTCCCCGGGAGCAGCGTAGCACCACAATTTTCTTGTAGTCTTTTGCGCTGTAGATCGGCGGCCATGTTTGTGTAGCCTTGGCGGCCATTTTCTTGTGGTTTTTCTCATTGAAAATAGTGACGGCCATGTTTTTGAAGCTGTATGATGTAGATTTTGGCGGTGGGAGCCCCTCCTCATCGCCTAGTGCTGACTCCTGAGTCTTTCTCTTCCTGATCGCTGCATGGCATGCAGTTTGCCTGGTGCTGTAAGTGCCTGATCGGTGGTGGTGAGTCTTTTTGTGGGGTTTTCTCTCCCTCTCTCTGCTATAGCAGTGGTAGTGCTCTGTTCTGGACCCTGCAGTGCCGCTAGCGCAGTAGGGGTGTCCCTAGCTGTGTTATACACCTTTTTTTGTGGGTCCCCCTCTTATCTAATGGAGTCCCTGAAGCACATTTCCCCATCTGGGCCCCTCTCAGAGGCTGCGGGTCTCTCCGGGTCCCAACTATCCATTCATGCACTGACAGCGGAGTCCCTTGTGTCCCAGGTGGAGGTGGCCTCCGGTGATGGGCTAGCAAAAAGGGCCCACCCCCCCCCTCCCGCCTTCCCCTGCCTCATCTGCTTGGTCTGCAACCACGCGCCTGGCATTCTCTGATAGTGAGGATGATTCCTCTACGTCTGCGACCGTGTACAAAAAAGCGCCGATGGATGCACTGATTGTATCTGTGCATGAGACCCTAAAGATGAAGGACGCAGCTGAAGCTGCAATGGTTGCGCAGGTACCCTTTGGCACTCACAAGCCATCCAGAGCAGCAAAGGTGTTTCCTTTCCCTGCCTATTTTGACAGAATTGTCGTTAGAGTGGTGACGACCAAAGTGTCCCCGTGGGGTTCCTATGCGCTTTAATAGGCGTTACCCCTATGAGGAGTCCCTTCATAAGATGTGGACTGTGCCACCGGTGGTGGACCCTCCAGTTTCTAGATTAAACAAGGCAACCATGATTCTGGTTGAAGAGTGATCCGGAAGGCGGAGGCTGTGGCATGCATTATGTACACTCTGGCTAGCTCGGCAATGAGTCATGTATTCACCATTGCCCTAGTGTCACAAACTCTGACTGAGTGGGCTAAGCTCTTACGCCGTGACCGAGCTGCCCGGGGGCTGCAGTTTATCTGCGATACCTCTTTGGATGGGGCTCCCCTGATGGCTCACCTCTCTGTTTTGGCAGTGGTCCTTCGGCGTATCTTTTGGCTCAAGTTCTGGTCTGCGGATCAGACTTCAAAAAAGGCCTCTACTGATCTTCCTTTCCAAGAAGATCGTCTGTTTGAAGCTACCCTGGGTGACATCATTAAAGGTCTCACAGGGGGGAAGAGTACTTTTCTTCCACAGGCTACTTAGGGCAAGGAATCTCGTCAAAGATGTGGACCTTCCTTCTCAGCTTATAAGCAGTTTTTTGGTCCCTCAGGGTGGACTGACGAGGGCTCGAAGCCTTTCAGGGCCTCTTCAGGAGGATCCAAACTAACGTGGTTTGCAAGCCAAGCTTGGGTTTCCCCAGACCAGTAAACAAGGCTCCTTCTGTATAAAGGTGTGCGCTTACCCATATTGGGGGTGGGGGTACGTCTTTGCTGGCTTCCAGATCTGCGGACTTCCCTAGTACAAGACAATTGGGTCCACTAACTCATTCGGTTGAGTTTTGCTCTTGTCCCCCAGCTGGTTTTTTTTTCTTTCAACTTGCGCCTGTCCCCAGACTGCTTTAGGACATGTTTTGGGGCGGTACAAGACCTGTTCCTTCAAGGGGTGATTGTTTGGTTCTGAACATTTTCAGGGTTTTTACCCAATCCTGTTCACAGTCCTCAGGAAGGAAGGCAAAGTGCGTTCAGTCCTGGACCTCAAGGCGCCTAACTGCTTTGTGCGGGTACACATTCCAATATGTGTCAGTCACCAGCGTTTTCTAGCTTTGCTGTGGGAGAGGAGCATTATCAGTTTGGGGTGTTACCCTTTGGTCTCGCCTCTGCTCCTCGGATCTTCACAAAAGTGTTAGCTTTGCTACACTAACGAGGAATCGTGTTACTGGGCTACTTGGACGATCTCCTTCTGCCAGCGGAGTCTCCCTCTGCTCTGGTGAAAAACCTGGGATCTCAGTACGAACTCTTAGAGTTCGGCTGGATTTTGAATTTTCAGAAGTCTGCTTTTGGCTTTCTGGACAAACTTCAGAAATTGCAGGCTGCGATTTGCCTCCTGCTGTCCAACCGATGGTCGTCCCTCCAGACTTGCATGCAGGTGCTGGGCCTGATGGTGTTTACCTTCGAGGTGGTTCTGTTTGCACAGTTCCATATGAGGTCCCTGCAAGGGAGATTCTGACCAAATGGGACAAGACTCAGCAGTCTCTGGACAATCAGATTCAGCTGAGTCGGAAACTAGGGAGTCCCTGATATGTTGGCTTTGTACTCCGGCACTTCGGCTGGGAAAATCCTTCCTCCCCTTGTATTGGACAGTGGTCAACACGGATGCCAGCCTGTCCGGCTGGGGAGGCATCCTCAGCAAGCATTCTGGTCAGGGGATCTGGTTGCTGGAATAGTACAGACTGCCGATCAATGTCTTGGACTTCCGAGCGATCAGACTGTGTTTGGATCATTGGACGTCTTCAGGTTTGCCCAGTGTGAATTTAATCGGACAATGCCACGGCTGTGGCTTATGTCAATCATCAAGGGGGCACAAAAAGTGTCCTGGTGGCTCTGGAGGTAGCCGGCATTCTAAGGTGGGTTAAACGGTTTGTTCCAGCCCCCTCCGCCGTACACTTTCCCGTGTGGAAAATTGTCAGGCGGATCACCTCAGTTGGCAGGCGTTGGACCAAGGAGAGTGGTCCCTTTATCCAGAGGTGTTTCATCAGCTGTGTCTCTGGTGGGGCACCCCTGAGGAGGATCTGTTGGCATCTCAGCTCAACAGAAAGGTGCAGAGGTTTGTGACTTGGTTAAGGGATCCTCTGGCGCACGCCACAGATGCGCTGGTGGCCCTGTGGGGTCATTATCGGTTGGTTTATGCCTTCCCTCCTCTCAAACTTCTGCCAAGACTTCTACGTAGGATAGAGGCAGAAGGGATTCTGGTCATCTTAGTGGCTCCAGACTGGCCTTGTCAGGCTTAGTACACCGATCTGGTGCAGCTGGTCACCGACGTTCCTTGGAAGCTTCCTCCCAGGGATGATCTGTTGTCCCAAGGACTGATCTTCCATCCTGCTGTACAGCCCCTTGCTTTGACAGCTTGGCTGTTGAATGCCAAATGTTGAAGGATAGAGGTTTATCTGAATCGGTGATTCCTACACTGTTGGAAGCTAGGAAATCTACTTCTAGGAAGGTCTACCATCGTACATGGAAGACGTACATTGCAAAGTGTGAGCCGCTTGGGGTTCATCCTCGCTCCTTCTCGGTGGCTCGTATCCTAACCTTCCTTCAGCGGGGGGGTGGACAGAAGTTGGCCTTGAGTATCATCAGGGGCCAGGTGCCGACTTTGAGGTTTTCTTACAACGACCTTTGGCCATACATTCCCTGGTGGGTGCCTTTCTTTAGGATTTCTGACATATGGTCCCTCCAGGAAGGGCTCTGTCGCCCCCTTGGGATCTCAATTTGGTGCTTTCAGCTCTACAGAAGCCTCCCTTAGAAAATATTCAGGGGATTCCCCTGCTTATGCTGTCCCAGTAGGTGGCCTTTTTGGTGGCTATCACCTATGTGCACAGGGTGTTGGAGCTGACAGTGTTATCCTGTCGCTCACCTTTTCTGGTGATTCACAGGGATAAAGTGGTTCTTTGCCCCTGTCCGTCGTTCCTTCCAAAGGTTGTCTCTTTTTTTCATTTGAATGAAGACATTGCGTTGCCTTCCCTGTGTCCCAGGCCGTAACAGCCGAAGGAAATCGCCTTCTATGCCTTGGATGTGGTCCGGGCAGTTTGGGTGTACCTGGCAGCTACAGAGTCTTTCAGGAAGTCAGACTCTCTATTTGTGCTCACAGACGGATCTCTGCAACCATTTCCAGATGGATCAGACAGACGGTGGTTCAAGCCTATTCCATCCAGGGTCAGGTTCCTCCTTTCCCTGTCAAGGCACACTCCACTAGGGTGCTTAGTGCCTCCTGGGCCTTCCGTCATCAGGCGTCAGTGACGCAGGTTTGCAAGAGGGCCTCCTGGTCGTCTGTGCACACTTTGATAAAGTTTTATGAGGTAGATGTGTTGGCATCTGCGGATGCTTCTTTTGGCCACAAGGTGTTGCAAGCTGCTGTTTAGAGGACCTGTTCCTCTTTGAGGGTGTATTGTTTTTTTCAGGTGGGCTCCAGTTGTTTATGGTTGAGCTCCATGTTACCTGGTTGGCTACGGTTTTGCCTTTGGAATTTTTGGCTGCTGTTCCCACCCCTCATGTTTGACATTGCTTTGGGACGTCCCAATGGAAGAAGATATAGAGCTGTGTCCGTTAATGAACGAACGAGAAAATGAGATTTTTGACTTACCGTAAAATCCATTTCTCTGATGTTCATTGACAGACACAGCACCCACCCCTCTGTGGAGTTGGCTTCCTTATGACACTGCTTGTAACAAAACTGAGTGCCTATGGCTGAGAGTGGGAGTATACCCCCTGGGACTGCCCCATATGCGTAGTCAAGCTTTTTTCTGCCCAGTGCCCTACTCCTGTAGGGGGCAGCATAACCCATTGGTCAAGAAGATAAAGAGCTGTGTCCGTCAATGAACATCAGAGAAATGGATTTGGCCGTAAGTCAAATATCCACTTTTTACAGTTATCCCTTAAATCCTTAAGCAAGATACAAATGAACAGCCCATTAAATAACAAAAACATCTTTTGCTTCAGTATTCACCCCCACTCCAGAGTCCCAGGATTTGTTTTTTCCTGCCATGTCCTCTGTTTGCTGACCAGCATCATTTAAATTTAAAAAATAATTGTAATCGTGTAATATTATTTACCAAGGTGCATTTTATTTTGTCTTTTCTATCTGCTGTAGTTCATCTTTAACTACAGCCAAAGGATTTATAGTAGTTCTGGATAGAATTAAGAGTGGGAGGACCTCTTTCAAGTGTTACTGCTCGTAGGAGGAGATTCTCCTCACTTCCTGATCGGGTAATAATGGTGTCTCCTTGACAGGAAGTAAGAGAAAATCTCCAAAAGGGACATAAACAAAATATTTAAATGTACCGTATTTTGAAATACAACTTTCCCGAAAGTCCACACTTTATTATATAGTACATTATTCAAATTGATTACTATTGGTTGAGGTAGAACTTATTTATACAACTATGGTAACAGGGACTTCAACAGATCTTTAAAACAAAAAACTCAAACCTACAAAGTGATGCTTTTTGAAGATCCCACCTCTAATTCCAGTGAAAAAGTGAAGAAAGTGAAAGAAGAAAGTGAGGGATAGGTGAGATGGTCGAATAGTCGTCCAGGTTTTTGGTAGATTATTGTTTTTTTTTTATAAATGAATTCTATAGTGTATGTAAAAAAGCAATCAATCAAGAAAGGTTTGTGTATGTTGTTCTTCTTTTTTTTTTTTTTAAATAAATAACTGTTACTTTTTCTACAGCATTCCTGGGAAATATCATTTTAAGGATGCCATGATATCAATATGCAAATTTTAAAGTTGGATATTTAATGTGTCAATCCTTTTTTCAGGTTACCAACAGACTCAGTCAAAGAATTCAAGTCGTGTTACAATGAGAAATTTCATCTCATTTTGAAGTAAGTTATCATTTCAAACAAATCTAAATGGTTTTGGTCTCTTCTATTTACAAGTATAGAGACTAACAGAATGGGTTGTACAGGTACATTTCTAATTTATAATACCATTGAGAATTCTCTGCTTTCCACTGCAAACAACCAGATTCCAATATTATCTAGTGCAGCAACAGGTGGGCCACATTTTCTGGCTTACCAGATGGTTCCAAAGATATAGTGACTAATCTCAATGTGAAAGGAGCTTACCAATCATTTAACTTGTGGTTGTGTGAAAACATCTGAAAAAAATGACCTGTCAGTACCTCTCAGGAAATGCGTTGAAAAATGTTTCTTTGGTGATTGCCAGGATCTTCAGAAGGTGAATTGAAGGTTTTTTTTTTTTTTTTAGAAGACATGCAGCCATGGAAATTACTTTCTGAGCCCACCAGTAAGGCTCCGTTCACATGTAGGCGTTTTTGGAGCGTTTTTCTGCTCACTGATCAGCTCTCAAAACGCCCAACAAGACAAATCCCATTCATTGCAATGACCCCTGTTCACATCTGAGCGTTTTGACGCCCTAAGGAAAACGCCCAACGCTCAAAAAAGTACTTGAGCTTCTTTTTGGGCAGATCACAGGCGTTTTGTCCCATAGACCTCAATGTAAAGTGATATTTGGCGTTTCACAGGCGTTTTACAAGCGTTTTGTTGCTCCTGATCAGCTCAAACAGCACAACTCTCCACCCAGCTCTCCACCCCCTTGGCATGCTTCTGCTGTGAGCACATTTTCCTGAAACATGGAGAACAGCAGTTAGGCAGTTTAGGTGACCAGACCCTGCCATACCAAGGTGACCGTAATGAACTTTACTGACTTAGCCTGCTGCCATACCAGGGTGACCGTAATGAAGTTTAGCTGACTTAGCCTGCTGCCATACCAGGGTGACCGAACTCAAGGTGACTGTGAACTGACTCTACTATGCCAGGGTGACCAAACTCTTCCATGCCAAGGTGACCGTAATGTAGTTTAGGTGAACTGACTCTGCTATGCCAGGGTGACCGAACTCAAGGTGACTGTGAACTGACTCTACTATGCCAGGGTGACCAAACTCTTCCATGCCAAGGTGACCGTAATGTAGTTTAGGTGAACTGACTCTGCTGTGCCAGGGTGACCGAACTCAAGGTGACTGTGAACTGACTCTACTATGCCAGGGTGACCAAACTCTTCCATGCCAAGGTGACCGTAATGTAGTTTAGGTGAACTGACTCTGCTGTGCCAGGGTGACCGAACTCAAGGTGACTGTGAACTGACTCTACTATGCCAGGGTGACCAAACTCTTCCATGCCAAGGTGACCGTAATGTAGTTTAGGTGAACTGACTCTGCTATGCCAGGGTGACCGAACTCAAGGTGACTGTGAACTGACTCTACTATGCCAGGGTGACCAAACTCTTCCATGCCAAGGTGACCGTAACGAAGTTTAGGTGAACTGACTCTGCTATGCCAGGGTGACCAAACTCTTCCATGACAAGGTGACCGTAATGAACTTTACTGACTTAGCCTGCTGCCATACCAGGGTGACCGTAACGAAGTTTAGCTGACTTAGCCTACTGCCATACCAGGGTGACCGTAACGAAGTTTAGCTGACGTAGCCTGCTGTCATACCAGGGTGACTGTAATGTAGTTTACAGTGAACTAACTCTACTATGCCAGGGTGACCAAACTCTTCCATGCCAAGGTGACCGTAATGTAGTTTAGGGTAAATTGACTCTGCTATGCCAAGGTGACCGTAATGTAGATATATATATGGAATCAAAAAACACCATTTTGAAGCCCTAAAACCCAATAAATGCCCCTAAAAAGTGCCTAGGGTTCTGGATCATGCCCCAGGGACTATGAATCAGGCAAAAAAAAGTTCTTAAAAATTGTCGTTTTTGATAGAGAGCCAATTATTGAAAAAATAAAAAAAAGAAAAAAAAATGATTTCTTCGGATTTAGTGTCTGGGGGGTCTAAAAAGTGTACCTGTGAAGTTTCAGCTCTGTAGCATGTCCAGAACCATTAAAAAAAAAGATCATGCAGAAGAGGAGGTCCAATGCAGAGGAGGAGGTCCCTGGGAGGTTCCTTTGCAAATGTTGTAAAAAAAACACTCTGCTTTTCCATTGGTCACCTCATTACACAAAAACACCTGTTAAAAACGCCCAAAAAAACGCCTGTAAAACGCTTGCAAAAATGCCTGTAAAACGCCTGAAAAACGATAAACAAACGCCTGAAAAACGCCAACGCCTACATGTGAACGGAGCCTAAAGAGTATGTGTAAAACACCCAAATGCCATAAGGAAACATGTGGCTGTACTATGAAAACTGAAGGAAATGGTAAACAGTCAGATACCTTGTTACATTTAATAGAGTAAGGGTCCTTTCACACGGCGGACTCCATTTTTCAGTGGGACGCCCGGCGGACTCCATTTTTCTCAGTGGGGGTCGATCCCCGTTGAACAAGGCGGATGACCGCTCAGTCTCTGCTTACTTTGCAGAGACGAAGCTGTCAGAACCCTGCTCACCTCTATGAGAGGTTGGATGACAACGGACCGCCTGTCCGTTTACATCCGATCCTCCAGGCGGATGGAAAAGATAGGATTGGTTGCTATGAAAACTGGAATAAAAGTCAAAATGTTGCCCAACGCAATCAGCTTTAGGGGCCCTTACACGCCTGCCAGTTTTTTCAGGCGTACCTGATCGGATGCTCCATGTACCTCCTATGGAGCAGTGGATGTCAGCAGTGACATGTCGCTCACACTCGCTGCTCTCTAATCCGATGTGGTCCGTGAAATCCAGACGGATGGAAACCCTATATTCTACCCATGACTTGACCGCACTGTTGATGGTTCTGAACTGGTTACTCTTGTTTTTTTGTAGTATTATATTACCTATTATTATTGATATTAGATAAAAGTCCTTTTGAAATGGTTAAGATGTGAAATGTCATTTGAGTGGAGAGAAATAGAAGCTTTTTTTCTGGTAAACATGATTAAAAACAGTTTGTGCTTTTGGACAATGTGAAATCATTGAAATATACAGTAAAGCTAATCTTCACTGCATCGGAGCACCACAAACCAAATCACAATTTATTTCACCTTTGATATTCAAAGTAAACTCTCCCATTTATCCATGTCTCAATGCTTTCTTGAGAAATCACTTTGAAAAACAACCTCTTACCATTTCTGGCTGTGGCCATCTTGAGTAAGGCAAATGACTTGTAGCATTTACTTCCTGGAAACAATCTGCCCTTAGCTTAAGCATGCAGGCAGGAGGGTGTACTTGGCTGAGAAAACCCCTTTTCCTCCCCTCCCTTAAGACTCCTGGGATATATGACATAATTTGCCTAGGCAAGAAACCATGAAGTAACTGAAGAAATGTTATAAAAAAAAAAAAGGGTTAAAACAAGTAATTATGATATACTTTCCTATCTATTTGATAATGCTAGCAGCACGAGGATTAAAAATATTCAAATGTTGATTGAGAGAGTGAAGTTCAACTTAAACCTCATGATAGTTAGCACAGCATCATGGCTACAAACTTTTTGTTATGGTTATCTGTGCAATTCTCAGAAATTTGTGTTTTTGAGGAAATGGATGTAAGAACAACAGGATCAGCATTTCTGAATTAAACTGGAGGAAATGAGTGTTGAATGATTAATAGGACCGTATAGTATCTTGTTATGAAGTCTCTGAAGTGATCGCTTAATAAAAACAGGCTTTTTTGTTTAGTTATCTGCAGTTTTTTCTTTATATGAATATAAACTGAGTCTAAATTTAGGATATTATACTTTGAGTTGAGGACGTGTGCTTGTTTTTGCAGTTTTAACCACTTGCCGACTGCCTAACGCTGATCTACGTCGGCAGTCATCCCCTCACAGGCAAAGTGACGTAGGGCTACGTCACTAGCTTGTGAGGGTCTAGGGAGCGAGCGCGCGCCCCCGCGTGGTCACGGACCCCCACCCGCGCGTGTGACCAGCGGGCCCGATGTCCGCCGGTCACTCGGCGATCGGCGGGGGAGAGGGAGAATGTCAGGCAGCTTGTGTAAACAAGCCACCTGTCATTCTCCTCGCTGTAAAGACACTGATCAAACGGATCTAGTATGTAGATCCGTTGATCAGTGTCCTTACAGCTCAAGCCACAGCCAATCACAGTAGAAAGCACGCCCCTAGGGATACACATAGCCCCTCCCTCCCAAATAAAGTTAACCCCTTCACAACCAGTGTATTTTTACAGTAACAGTGCATATGTATAGCACTGATTACTGTAGAAATGTCACTGGTAACCCCAAAAGTGTCACAAATGTCAGTCAAGGGTCCGATCTGTCCGCCCCAATGTCGCAGTACCGCAAAAAAAATCGCAGATCGCCGCCATTACGCGTTAAAAAAAAAAAAAAACAAAAATGACAAAAATCTTTCCCTTTGTTAGTAAACGCGATAACTTTTGCGCAAACCAATAAAAATACGCTTTTTGCGTTTTTTTTTTTTTACCAAACATATGTAGCATAAACAAATTGGCCGAAAATTTTAAAAAATTTTGATTTTTACTTTTTTTTTGGGGGGAATTTCATATAAAAAAATGTGAAAAATATTGTTATTTTTGCAAAATTGACGCTCTTTTTTTTGTTTATAGCGCGTGATCAAAAAATCGCACAGGTGATCAAGTACCACCAAAAGAAAGCTCTGTTTGTGGGAAAAAAAGGACGTCAAATTCGTTTAGGTACAGCGTCGCACGACCGCGCAATTGTCCGTTAAAGTCACGCAGTGCCGAATCGCAAAATACCCCCTGGTCAGGAAGGGGGTAAAATCTTCCGGGGCTTAAGTGGTTAAACATTTTTTACGAACACAATTGTTAGCTATTTTATTTAGTACTATCAGGATCAGAGGTAGATCTGTGGTCTCCCCTACACAATTGGCTCTGTGGTTGATCAACACACAGGTCATCACCGTCATCAATACGTTCAGTACTGTAAGTGCTGCCTAAAGGAGGTCACAGTGTTTATGGCCCTCAGATCTCTGGGCCAAGTAGGTTGCTATGAGAAGACTTCAGTCTGTTAGTAGCGTCAAATTAGCATGGACTCTGAGACAAGAATAACAGTGATGAATGTACTGAAAAAAATTAATCATGACTTGGACACCTTTGCTTTTGTATCAGACACATCAGTACATAAGACGACACATACTATTCTGTGCACAATGAAATATACTAAGGCTGAAGGTTTTAGGGATAGTGTACACTATCTTCAGATTTGAAAGCAAGTCAAGGACAGAAAAATAGCTGGTGTCTAAGATCAGTTGGGGATGTACTTGAGACACATTTAAAGATTTGTGTAGAGGAACAAAAGCAACAAAACAAAATACCAGCAACCACAACAATGAACACTCAAGTGAATAATGCTCTCCAGATAGATCCTAAGGGAAAAGCTTTGCAGACACGTTCAATTATGGTTGTGAAGTACCTATGTTTTTTTTTTTTGGATCCTGTTCCCACAGTATCTTGCAGTACTGCACACTTTTCCACAGTGTTCTTTAGTGCATTGTGTATGCGTGTTGCAAATTCATTTTAACTGGCACCCAGCAAACGTGGCCAACACACCAGAAGGACTTCATTGTTCTGCACCACATTTGATGTAGGTTGTTATATTTTTCCATGCCCAAAAACAACCGAGCAGTTGAGTACATCCGTATACATCATGGCAGTTTGAATGAACAGCTTCTTTGTTTTGTGTGTTTGTTACAGTAGGGGCCATTCATTCTTCTGCATTGGGACCCATTCTTTTTTCTCTACTTAAAGCCATGTGTGGCACCTTTTGGTGGGGAGGGGGCAAGCAGGTACCTGGTTTTGACAGATACCCACTTCCACTTCCTACTAAGTTTGCTGCGGGGAACTCACTTTGACGTTTGGCCCTCACCGCAGCCAGCCCATTGAGACCAAGATGGCGCCAACACCCTAGAGCCGATTCAAGAATCAGCTTGGGTGAGGACACTGCAGGATCCCTGGACAGGTACCTGTCCTAATAGTAAAAGCCAGCAGCTACAGTGTTTGTAGCTTCTGACTTTTAATGTTTTTTTTTTGGGGGGGGGGGGGGGACTGGAGGTCTGCTTTAAAACATTTGCTTTTTTTTTTTGTATAGTTTTTAAAATTTTACATTTTAATTTTTTCTTGAGGAAAAATCATTTCCCTCTGGATGGTTAATGTGCATTGCAAGGGCTTTAACAAACTTGGAAACCGATTTCTACTGTTTCCTGTTTTGAAGAAATAGTAGTTTGTTTCACTGTGTTTTTATAGACAAATTTCCGAATGGGAGGATCTGTGTTTATTATAACCACCTGGTGCACTTTTGGTGTTTTATTGAAGAAAGCTGCAGTGTCTGCATCCTTGTAGAAGTAGGTTACCCCTGTGGAGCATCCTACTAAAAATTAAATCCAGTTGCAGGGGACTCCAAAACATTTACTTCCATCTTAGCGCAGACGTCACAGAAAGTCAGTGTGGGGGGGGGGGTGGGGGTGGCGATTCTGTGTTCTGAGTCATCACTAAAAAAAATTGATTATAGGACTTACCTTCCTTGTTTGCAGTATTGTATATTGTTAGGTTATAGGTACGCTTTAGCTGGTAAGATGATTCCACTAATGTATGTTGTACACTACTTGGTATAAACCATTATCCCAACTAGATTCCCCTCTGCCAAGTAAAGTCAGAAGGTAGTATATAGTGTGTATATCTGGTTATTATTATTATATAGGATTTATATAGTGCCAACAGTTTTCGCAGCACTTTACAAGATAAAGAGAGACAATTCAATATGGTTAGGCGGGACCTGCTCCTGCGAGCTTACAATCGAATAGGGAGGGGCTGGTGAAACAAAAGGTAGTAAGTGTGAGGGATGAACTGATGAGGGAAGTAGAAGATTCGGTTGTTAGCTGAAGGCAGGATAGGGCTCCCTGGAGAGATGAGCTTTCAGAGATCGCCCACAAAAAGGAGATAACTGGACAGATGAGTGCCATGGGAGAGGCACTGGAGAAGTTCTGAAGATGAACATGGGAGGAGGAGACAAGGAAGTTAAAGAGCAGGAGGTCTTGGGAGGTGCGGTTTGGGGTGATATTTGGAGACAAGATTGGTGATGTAGCTCGGGGCAGAGTTGTAAATGGCTTTGTATGTTAGTGTTTTGAATTTTATTCATTGGACTATGGGAAGTCGGTGGAGGGATTGGCAGAGAGGGGAGGTGGACACTGAACGAGTGGTAAGGTGGATGAGTCTGGTAGCAGCATTCATGATAGGATGAAGAGGGGGATAGCTTGCAGAGAGGTAGGCCAATGAGGGAGGGAGTTGCATATAAAAAAATATGATGGGAGGGGGAAATGTATACAGAAAAACTTTCTCTGTTATGGCTTCACTTGGTGTGTGACGACCAACCTAACCAGACTCATGCATACAAAAAATGTTCCACAAAGAGCATGGAAAGAAAGAGGTTATATGGTTGGTTCATCGTATAGGCAGAGAGACCAATTGGGTAGTTTCTGTAGATTTAATGATTGTTATGAAAACATGTACAAATACAATGACATGCAGGTGTAAAGCATTAAATAATCATTAAGAAAGATACATCATACATAGAAGGCAAGACTGTACACACATAAGTACGGCGGTGTCTCATCTCTTACTCCCGATGGAAGTCGAACCAGATGTGAAGTCCCGGTAACCGTATTGGTGCACGGAGGACCTTTGGGCTAACACCACAGGTGGGTTCTCCAAGGCTTTTATACATTCTACTCTGCATCATGGGATCTACTCTCCGCATAAGAAACAAGATGCAAGGGCGAACAGATTGAAATCACGGCAGCAAGGTAAAAGAGCATTGTGTCAATTAACTGACTAATCACGTTCATTACCAGGAACTATACTCATGATTCCGCTACACTAAACATAAAGGCATCTCTATATTGCTCTCAGCCATTTTTCTGTTCCCCTATCTACAAACCCAAGGAAAGCAACATAGTTGCAGCAGCATATCAACCGCGGATACAGTATCCCTTATCAGGATACACTGTCATCGCAGGGTAGACACCAGGGAACTAATGCATTAGCCTTAGAGACTATAAATCTCTCAGAAAACCATCTCTGACCTCCTATACAGACTCATCTCCGGCTTCAATAGATAAGGAAATCCACGAATATGTGGAATCATGAATATTTACATCCTATTACCTCGCAACTGTCTTTCATTTTTGGTCAAGTAAAGCAACATAGTTGCACTACTCATACAGTGTATGGCAAGATTACCTTTAAACAGTGTAACAGCTTAACAGGACACTCTGCAATTTTGCTCAGGATGTTACGATTCTCCCTGTGTCTGTGAACACATTATTTCACATTTTTTCCTGCAAACCAGCTATTTGCCCTGTTTCTTGCTACTCATGTACACTCCAATGAGTGTTGGGACTTCCTTCTTGTGATTCGAGCTTCCAAGGGAATTTTGTCAGGGAAGAATAACCTTATTATAAGACTAAATACAGCAGTAGCTGTGGAATTTCTATGCCCCTGACAATTGTTCAACATTTACACCGGACGGTCATTGTAGTTCTTGTTTTATGTGCGTACAGTCTTGTCTTCTATGTTTAATGTCACCTTCGTAATCATTATTTAATGCTTTACACCTGCATGTCATTGTATTTGTACATGTTTTCATTACAATCTTTAAATCTACAGAAACTACCCAATTGGTCTCTCTGCCTATAGGGTGAACCAACCATATAACCTCTTTCTTTCCACGCACTTTGTGGAACAATGAGGAGGGAGATGCAATAGTTCAGGCGAGAGATAACAAGTGAATAAGTTGCTTAGTGGTTTCAACTGTTAAAAAGGGGTGTATTTTGGAGATGTTACGGAGGTGACGTCTGCAAGATTGGGACAGTGATTGCATTTGGGTCTGAAAGGACAGGTCAGAGTCCAAGATGACACCTAGCATCCTGGCATGAGGGTAGGGACTCATGGCAGTATTATTAATCTTGATGGAGAAGTCAGGAAAGGGGGCATGGGCAGGAGGAAAAATTATGAGCTCAGTTTTAGAAAGAATGAGTTTGAGGAAGTTATGGGACATCTATGCTGATATGTCAGTTAAAACTTTAGAAATGTGAGAGGAGACCGAAGCAGTCAGGTGAGGAGTAGATAGATTTTCGTGTTGTCATTATAGCGATGATACTGGAAACCATGGTGCCGCTAGTATAAGCGAAATGCATTGTGGTCCCTGCTAAACCCGGAAGTCTTTGAGTAAGAGCGACGTCACCTCCTACTGCATTGGAACGTACGCCAGACCACTGCCAGGTTACAAGGGAAACAAGGAATGTAGATCAGTGAGCATTAGGAGACTGCAGATCCTGTTCCCCCCGATCCTATTACTACCCAGTAGCAACCAATGTGCATTGCCCTGTGCCAGGTGGGCACAAAAATATGTAAGCAGCCAATCTTTGATTTATTGAATTGTACAATAAATTACAGTATTACACTATTTTGGCTTCACATTTGTCTCCCTACATATGGGCTTTATACGTATCTACAAGAGATAATAAAAGGAGGAGTGAGGAGAAGGAGGATTATATTTTCCTATCATCTTTAAAATAATTCTTTTTTGGAACCATACAAATAAATAATGTGGAATGAAGGAGTCTTAATGGTCTGATCCACCCATATAATAGGATCACAGGCGCTTTAGGCCTATGTGACCTACCAATATCTGGTAAGAGGCATTGATTATCACCCTTACTCACTGGAGCACCTGATCTATATGAAATTAACTCCTACACCATTTGCATGAACTTTTTGGAACACAGTTCACCATTTGAACCACTATTGAAGCACTATTATATTTTATTTATATTACTAATTTATTTATCTACGGAGTATTGTATTTATATTTTCTTGGGACAATTTTTTTGAAGATATAATAAGTATACCACTATTGTCAAGCACCTAGAGGAATTTTATTTTTATTTTATATATTATATATTTATTGCACTGTCTAGCACCTCAATGAGCTATATCCATTATTCTATTGATTGCACTGTATAGTATTGAGATAAGGACACATTTTCACTTTTTAGCAATATTCACAGCGATTTTGCACATTTGCTAGTACTTTATTTTGAATATTCACAGCATTATTTGCACATAACCAGCACTTTAATATTCATCACAAATATATCCAATTTAATAAGAATATTAATCTATACCAGCGCCTTTTTACCAGTTTATTTATTTTAGTTATTGTATTTATACAATTAAAGGGGCAGCAAGTAAATTACAGATTTTAACCTATAAGAACCAGGTGCCTTCACGACAACAGAGAAAATTTACACTGTTATATCAGCTGTACACTCACTACTTTACTTTGTAGCAAAGTGTAATTTCTTCAGTGTTGTCACATGAAAAGATATAATAAAATATTTACAAAAATAAGAGGGGTGTACTAACTTTTGTGAGATACTGTATGTCTCTTAAGATTCCTGGTGTCGTCAGTCTGCCAAGGTTGTAATGGTCGGGGTCTGATACTTCATATAGTGAGAGGAGCAAGAGAATCCGGTGTGTGGATGAAAGTGAACTGTTGTAGACAGATATGGCAAGACAAGGGTGAGATTTTGTCATGGAGGTGGTCATTTGCAGAGTAGAAAAGAAAAGGATTAACGTGATGAAGGTTTCTGCGGATAATTATCTGCTTTGAGGGACAGGTAGTCGGCGATCAGGACATTGTGAAAGTGATGAGGTTGTGGTAAGAGAGCGGAAACGTTGTGTTGGTGAGGTTGTAGGGGGTGCAGAGATGGGAGAAAACCGGGTCAAAGGGTATTACCATCGGGCTAGGTTCACATATTGTGTGTGAATCAGATGCAGGTTTCCCTGCATCCAACTTTTCAATTCGCATGGCATGCTAGTGTGACCGGCACCCAATGAAGTTGGTTAACACAGGTCCGGGGCGCCCGCGGAGCAGATTGCAAAAGGGTGAAGTTGTGTTTTTTGGTCTGTTTCAGGTGCGAATTCAGGCAAAAATTCAGACCTGAATCGTAGGTGAACTGGAGAACAGACACACATCGGACCCCAGGCACAAACCCACGGCCGCACATATGTGAACTCGGCCTCAAAGTGAGTGGAGGACTGTGTTCATTGTGTTGGTTCAAAGGATGCAGTCAGGTTGAAAAGTTGGGATGTTAACATTAGCTGGGGATGTTAAAATTCACCAAGAATGATAGTGGGTTTTTCAGAGGAGAGAAAGTAGGGGTAGCCAGGCAGAGAAGTCGTCAAGAAATATTGACACCGGTCCAGAAGGCCAATGGATTACTTCAAACCTTAGAGAAATGGGAGAAAACAGACAAATACAGTGTTTCTCAAAATAGGAGGATAGAGAGGGAGGGGTAGAAGGATTTGAAAGATGCTCAGTGTAGAGATGCTCTGGGTAGAGATGTTAGCACTTTCTGATTTGTAAGAACAGTAAACATTTGCTTGTGCTAGTATTATTGAATGATATTGTGCCCTTGCGGTAAACTGTAGATGACTCCTCTTTGAGTTTCGTTAGACAACTATCCCGACCTGAGCAGGCTGTATGGGATAGCCAAGATTGCTGTCTGATCATGTGGTAGGGGATGGGGCCACATCATCTGTAAGAAGTGTAAGAGGCCTACCTCATTGTGAGATCATGTGGCTCTGCCAGAACTGTGCGTACATCTCAGAAGCTTTGTGCCATAGGTTAAAGAATTTATTGTAAAACTGATTTGTTCTGGCCGCCGATCTTACTAGACACGCATATCTAGTTACAAGACACTTTCACAATGCCACAAACGTAATTGCATTCAGACTGTAAAGTTTACAGCTTGATGAGCAATATTTATTTACTTTGCGTGACAGTCTTCCCAGATATGTTCTGTTCACTGTAAGGTGTGTAAAGCTATGGCTGACAAGCCTATTAAATGCCACAAAGAAGAAATCATTGCTATCTGTCATAATGCAGTTTAAAGCTATACACCAGTTTTGCCTTTAGTCTTGCACAGCCGTATGGGCTTCTCTCCTGTACTGAAATTGTTTGCTCCTGTTTTTACTGCACACTGTTAGTGTCTCATAATGTACATTAGAAGCTGCAGCAAGTCAGATAGATATCACCTTATTTCCTGACTGGAGGATGTCTCACATACTCTAGCCATTTCCTCTCCAGCCTTACTGTCCCTGTCAGTCATGGATTCTCAGCATACTAATACATCCCGTCTACGATTCCCCTATCCCCCATGCTGATATTAACCCATGAAGGCATTTTGTTATTTGCATAAAGTCTCCCAAGAGCCAGTCGACTGCTTGCATCAGGCAGGATGCTGTGATATATACCCTCCCTTCTAGATTGTAAGCTCTAACGAGCAGGGCCCTCTAGTTCCTCCTGTTTTGAATTGTATTGTAACTGTATTGTCTTCCCTCACATTGTAAAGCGCTGCGCAAACTGTTGGCGCTATATAAATCCTGTATAATAATAATAATATATCAGGAAGCTATGTGCAGTACCCTTTTAGTTCCTCCCACCAGCCGTGATCTGCCTACATTGCATAGAGACTCAGCAAAGACAGGTGACTAAATTAAAGTATCTAATAAAAACCTGTTTTAATAAATAAATAGTATCTCCCCGCTTTTCGGCCACATTTGGCAGATCATTATTTTTTAGAGGGGGGGTTGCAGGTACCTAGTTCTTCTCTCTCCCACAGGAGACTGCGGGACCATTCACAAAGCGCATGTGCAGTGGGTAGCCGGCTGTGAAGCCGCAAGCTGAACAGCCAGCTACCCACAGTTAATATGCTGGTGCCGAGAATTTAAAGGCTGGTGACGAACTAGCCTGGGTGAGGACAGTGCTGGATCTCTAGACAGGTAAAAAAAAAATTAGCAGCTACAGGATTTGTGGGGTGTGGGGGAGGGGGCAGGTAAAGCAAACCATAAACAAATGACACCTCAGCTTTAAATATTTTACACAAGATTGCATGAAATGGCTGTTTGCATATATACCAAGGTGTAGGGTGAAGGGTTTGTCATCTTACTCATTCTTGCATTTGCTCTTTGGTAATGTTTTTAGATGACTTTCTGTGTTAGTCATCAGTCTATTGTAGTACAGCAGGAAGCTGCTCTTGGATAAATCTTGTTTCTCTATCATTCATTGAAGGACGCAGTCTCTGATACATATAAGTACACCCGGCACGGCCATTTTGCAATTGTTCTCTCTGTAGGAATCAGATTGGGAGTCGTTTCTTTGTGGGTACCCTGGGCTGTTTCTCAGAACCTTCCTCTTTTGGATCGAGCCGCTGCTGACGCGTGCTGTGCAGACGTTCTGGGCCTCCTGCTGCATCTAGGTACTGTAGCATGGTGGGACTTTTTGAAGAAAAAAAAAAAAACTTGTGTCACTTTTTTTAGCCTTTCTTGACGGGTTCCCCTTGTGCAACATGGACCCTGCAGATCTTGTACCCCCACCTGACCCTCTCGGGTAGGCCGCAGGCCCCAGCTGTCTACAGATGCAATTTTGGCGGTCCTGGAAGCGTTTTTGTCCCGGGTAGAGGTGGCCTTTAAAGGGCGAGGTGCTAAGAAACGCCCCCCTCCTCCTACCCCTGCCTCCTCTGATGTCTCAGGTTCTGAGTCTGTATCAGCCACCACAGACGTGGGTCTCCCTGCCGGGTCCACAACCTTGCGCCCTGTCTCCTCTGATAGTGAGGATGACATTTCTACCTCCACTACCATGCAAGATAAGGTGCTGGTGGACGCACTAGTTGTTTCTGTGCGTGAGACCCTAAAAATGGAGGACGCAGCTGCGACTGAGGCGGAGGTTACGTTTGGCACTTACAAGCCATCCAGAGTGGCAAAGGTTTTTCCCTCTCCTACGTATTTTGACACCATGCTCAAAACAGAATGGGACTGCTCAAAGCTTTCCTCTGGGGTGCCTCAGCGGATTGCTAGATGCTACCCTTTTGAGGAGTCCCTGATAAAGAAGTGGACTGTGCCACCTGTGGTGGACCCTCCGTTCTCAAGGCTGAATAAACCTACTGGGATTCCGGTGGAGGATTCCCCGTCCTTTAAGGATACGGAGGATAGGAAGGTGGAGTCTGTGGCCCGCAATATGTACACCCTGGCGGGGTCTGTACTGAGACCGGTTTACGGTTGCCCTTGTCACGCAAAGATTGAATGAATGGGCTAGGTTACTTTGCTGTGACTTGGAGGGAAAATGTCTCCTGCCTGCCTTTAAAGAGCTATTGGACCATCTGGTGCAGGGGCTGCAATTTGTTTGCGATGCCTCGCTGGACACTGCTCCCGTTTTGGGCCGATCCTGGGGCTGTTGCGGCAGCGGGGGATATCGGTCCTGGGTTACTTGGATGATCTGCTTCTCCGTGCAGAGTCTACGGTGCCGGAAACAAATTTGGAAATCATCTGGAGAATTCTGAATTCTGAACCTTCAAAAGTCGCCCTTGGTCCCTTCCATGAGACTGGACTACCTGGGCCTGACTTTGGACTTGTCCTCAGCCAGGGTGTTTCTTTGGAAAAACTCCAGACTGCGGTTCAGCTGTTGCTGTCCAGCAAATGGTTGTTCCTTCTGAACTGTATGAGAGTTCTGGGACTGATGGTGTCATCCCCTTCGGTCCCCTTCGCTCAATTCTATACGAGGATCCTCCAGAAGGAAATCCTTCTCAAATGGAACAAGAATCCGAATTCCCTGGACAGTCAGATCCAGCTAACCCGGTGACCAAGGAGTCCCTGCTCTGGTGGCTTCGGTCCCCGATGCTCAAGCAAGGAAACTCCTTTCTCCCTATATACAGTGGGGAGAACAAGTATTTGATACGCTGCCGAGTTTGCAAGTTTTCCTACTTGCAAAGCATGTAGAGGTCTGTAATTTATTCATATGTACTCTTCAACTGTGAGAGGCGCAATCTAAAACAAAAATCCAGAAAATCACATTGTATGATTTTTAAATAATTAATTTGCATTTTATTGCATGACACAAGTATTTGATCACCTACCAACCAGTAAGAATTCTGTTCTCACGGACCTGTTATTTTTTTCTTTAAGAAGCCCTCCTGTTTTCCACTCATTACCTGTATTAACTGCACCTGTTTGAACTTGTTACCTGTATAAAAGACACCTGTCCACACACTCAATCAAACAGACTCCAACCTCTCCACAATGGCCAACACCAGAGGGCTGTGTAAGGACATCAGGGAAAAAATTGTAAACCTGCACAAGGCTGGGATGGGCTACAGGACAATAGACAAGCAGCTTGGTGAGAAGGCAACAACTCGTGGGGCATCGGTGATCGTGAGGAAGGTGAGGGATCAGCCCAGAACTTCATGGCAGAACCTGGTCAATGACCTGAAGAGAGCTTGGACCACAGTCACAAAGAAAACCATTAGTAACACACTACGCCGTCATGGATTAAAATCCTGCAGCACACGCAAGGTCCCCCTGCTCAAGCCAGTGCATGTCCAGGCCTGTCTGAAGTATGCCAATGACCATCTGAATGATCCAGAGGAGGAATGGGAGAAGGTCATGTGGTCTGATGAGACAAAAATAGAGCTTTTTGGTCTCAACCCTACTCGCTGTGTTTGGAGGAAGAAGGATGAGTGCAACCCCAAGAACACCATCCCGTCCATGAAGCATGGAGGGGGAAACATCATTCTTTGGGGATGCTTTTCTGCAAAGGGGACAGCATGACTGCACCGTATTATGGGGAGAATAGATGAGGCCATGTATCGCGGGATCTTGACCAACAACCTCTTTCCTTCAGTAAGAGCATTGAAGATGGGTCATGGCTGGGTCTTCCAGCATGACAATGACCCGAAACACACAGCCAGGGCAACTAAGGAGTGGCTCCGTAAGAAGCATCTCAAGGTCCTGGAGTGGCCTAGCCAGTCTCCAGAGCTGAACCCAATAGAAAATCTTTGGAGGGAGCTGAAAGTCCATATTGCCCAGCGACAGCCCTGAAACCTGAAGGATCTGGAGAAGCTCTGTACGGAGGAGTGGACCAAAATCCCTGCTGCAGTATGTGCAAACCTGGTCAAGAACTACAGGAAACGTATGATTTCTGTAATTGCAAACAAAGTTTTCTGTACCAAATATTAAGTTCTGCTTTTCTGAAGTATCAAATTAATTACTTAATCATACAATGGGATTTTCTGGATATTTGTTTTAGAGTTTCTCACAGTTGAAGAGCACCTATGATAAAAATTATAGTCCCCTACATGCTTTGTAAGTAGGAAAACCTGCAAAATCTGCAGTGTATCAAATACTTTTTCTCCCCACTGTATTGGACAATTGTCACCACTGATGCAAGTCTGTCCGTGTGGGGGGGAGTTCTGCTCAAGGAGCCTAGTCCCTGGAGGAATCCAGGTTTACTAATCAATGTTCTGGAGCTGAGAGCGAGCCGGCTTTGCCTAGTCCACTGGACCGAGTACCTGCAGGGTTGTCCAGTGCGCATTCAATCGGACAATGCCATGGCTTATGTCAATCACCGAGGGGGCACCAAATATGTCCTTGTGGCCTTGGAAGTGGCAGGAATCCTTCGTTGGGTGGAACGCTTTGTTCCCACGCTCTCCTCTGTTCACATTCCAGGAGTGGAAAATTGGCAGGCGGATTACCTCAGTCGACAGGCCTTGGATGCAGGGGAATGGTCCCTCCATCCGGAGGTGTTCCAGCAGTTGTGCCTTCATTGGGGCTCTCCAGATGTAGATCTGTTGGCGTTTCGGGTCAACAGAAAAGTACAGATGTTTGTGGCCCGCTCCCGGGACCCTCTGGTGGATGCCGCAGATGCGCTGGTGGCCCCATGTGGTCAGCATCAGCTGATGTATGCCTTTCCTTCTCTCAAGTTGCTGCCAAGACTTCGCTGGTTCGAGGCAAAAAGGGTTTTGGGTCATTCTTGTGGCTCCGGACTGGCCTCACTGAGCCTGGTACGCCGACCTGGTCAGGCTAGTTGCAGACGCTCCTTGGAGACTTCCCCTCAGGGAGGGTTTACTGTCTCAAGGGCCAATCTTCCATCCTGCTTTACGGTCACTGGCTTTGACGGCTTGGCTGTTGAAAGCCAGTGCTGAAGGACAGGGGATTGTATGCTTCAGTGATTCCTACTCTGCTTAAAGGGAGGAAAGGAACTTCTCGGAAGCTTTATCATCATATGTGGAAGTCGTATATTGCGTGGTGTGAGTCTCTTGGGGCTCCTACCTTTCCCCTGTTAAGGCACATTTTACTTGGGCGTTTAATGCTTCCTGGGCTTTTCGTCATCCGACATCTGTGCTTCCGGTTTGCAAGGCGGCTACCTGGTCGTCTGTTAACACCTTTACCAAATTTTATAAGGTGGATGTGCTGGCATCTGCAGATGCCTCTTTTGACTGCAAAGTTTTTCAGGCTGCTGTTTAGGGGGCTTTTTGGCCTTCCTTGAGGGTGTTTACTGTTTGTTTCAGGTGGGCCTCATCTTGTTGTTCTGATGCGTCTTGTGTTGCCTGGTTGGCTATGTTTAGCCTTGGGGACTTGTTTTTTCTGCTGTTCCCACCCCTCATTTTATGGCACTGCTTTGGGACGTCCCTACTGATATGCATCAGAGACTGCGTCCCTCAATGAACGATAGAGAGTGCTGGCTTTTTGACTTACCATAAAATACTTTTCTTATAAGTTCATTGACAGACGCAATACCCGCCCCTCTATTTTGAGTTGGGTTGGTATTATTTCTCTGACACTGCTTTGATACAAAACTGACATCCTATGCAGGAAGAGAGAGGGTATACCCCCTGGGACTGCCCATAGGTGTAGCCAGAACTTTTTTCTGCCTAGTGTCCTTCTCCTGTAGGGGGCAGTATAACCCTACTTATATGCATAAGAGACTGCGTCCGTCAATTAACTTAAGAGAAAAGGATTTTATGGTATGTCAAAAATCCATTTTTTCGCTTTGTAACTGCCTCCTTTAGGCCCCTTTCACACTTGTGCGACCTAAAAGTCAAGCGATTTTGCCACTTTTTTGACTGGACTGGAGGCAATGGCTATGTCTTTGGACCTCGAAACACATTAAAATCAGCCCAAAGTAGTGCAGGGACTACTTTGAAGTCGGTGCAAATTGAAGTCGTACAGATATGAATGGGAATCATTGGAAATCATGGAGCACGACTTTTCATGCAGTCCCAAATCGCAGGACAAGTTGCACAAGTGTGAAAGGGGCATTAAGAAGAATGCTGACAAACATGCATCTTCCAGGTTTGTGTATGGTCATCTTAGTCATCGTAGTTTAGCTGTGGAGTTTCCTCTAGAGTGCCTCATTTATCTAGTCTTTTTTGCTAATGATCTGACTTGTATGAGTTTTGTTACTGTTCCCTAGGTTGTGTATACATACTTGCCAACATTCTCAAAAAATGTATAGGGACACTTTTTGTCTGTAGGCGAAGTCCTATTTTTTTAATTAGGGAGCGGGACATTCATGTCTGAGTGTGGCATTCATGTGTGGGTGTGGATTAGATGGAGATGAGTAATGCAGTGCGCCATGACGAAAAACTGGTGTGGTTTAAACTATGCTAAATGGTGGGCGTGGTCTAAAGGGGTGTGGTTAGTCTGATAGAAAGAGGGATGAAGGAAGAGAGAGAGAAAAAGGGATGGAGGGAGAGAGAAAAAAAAGTGCTAGGGAGGGAAGGAGAGAGAAGGAAGGAAAGAAAAAGCGATGGAGGGATAGCAATAGTGTGTGTGCCAGAAAGTTTAATCAACAGATAAAGATACTCCAAACACCCCCGCCCACCCCCCCTCCCCCCGGCAGATCCCATCAAACAGATACAGGAGATGGTCAGAGAGGGTGTGGACATGGTACAGGAGATGGTCAGAGAGGGTGTGGACATAATGCAGGAGACACTCAGAGAAGGTGTGGACATAATACAGGAGGCGGTCAGAGTGGGCGCAGACATAATACAGGAGATGGTCAGAGATTGTGTGGACATGGTACAGGAGACGGTCAGAGAGGGTGCAGACATGGTACAGGAGATGGTCAGAGAGGGTGCAAACATGGTAAAAGAGACGGTCAGAGAATGTGTAGACATGGTACAGGAGACGGTCAGAGAAAGTGCGGACATAGTACAGGAGATGGTCAGAGAGGGTGCGGACATGGTACAGGGGATGGTCAGAGAGGTTGCGAACATGGTACAGGAGACGGTTAGAGTGGGTGCGGACATGGTACAGGAGACGGTCAGAGAGGGTGCGGACATGATACAGGAGACAGTCAGAGAATGTGGGGATTGTATGGCTAAATTTGCATCGCATTGCACCAAAATGGTGCAGGACCCTTTTTTTGGTCTGTACTGGAATCAGATCGCATGGGTGTTCACACCTATGTGATCTGTTTCCTGCACCATTTCACAGTTTGCACTGCGATCTGTGGGTATCATTAACTTTGTATTGACACCCGCAGCAGTTTGCATAGGGAAGTGTGAACTGCCTGCCAGAGACATTGAAATACTTTGTTAATGCACCTTTGGCACCAATTACAGCCTCAAGTCTTTTTGAGTATGATGCTACAAGCTTGACACACCTATTTTGGGCAGTTTTTACCATTCTTCTTTGCAGGACCTCTCAAGCTCCATCAGGTTGGTGCACAGCCATTTTCAGATCTCTCCAGAGGTGTTCAATAGGGTTCAAGTCAGCGGCTCTGGCTGCTCAAGGACATTCACAGAGTTTTCATTTATAGCCACTCATTTGTTCTCTTGGCTGTGTGCTTAGGGTCATTGTCCTGTTGAAAGATGAACCTTCGCTCCAGTCTGAGGTCCAGAGCGCCCTGGAGCAGGTTTTCATCAAGGATGTCTTTGTACATTGCTGCAATTATCTTTCGCCCATTCCCCAGTTCCTGCCACTGAAAAAACAATCCCACAGCATGATGCTGCCACCCCCATGCTTCACTGTAGGGATGGTATTAGCCAGGTTATGAGCAGTGCCTGGTTTCCTCCTGACATGAGGCTTGCCATTCAAGCCTAAGACTTCAATCTTTGTTTCATCAGACCAGAGAATTTTTTTTCTCATGATCTGAGAGTCCTTCAGATGCCTTTTGGCAAACTCCAGGTGGGCGGTCATGTGCCTTTTACTGAGGAGTGGCTTCATAGTGGCCACTCTACCATACAGGTCTGATTGCTGAAGTTCTGCAGAGATGGTTGTTTTCAAAGGTTCTTCTCTCTCCACAGAGAAACACTGGAGCTCTGTCAGATTGACATTGGGTTCTTTATCCCCTCCCTGACTAAGGCCCTTCTCCCCCGAATGCTACGTTTGGCTAAACAGCCCGCTCTAGGAAAGGTCCTGGTGGTTCCAAACTTTTTCTATTCACGGATGATGGAGGCCACTGTGCTCATTGGTACCTGCTCATTTTTCTGTACCCTTTCCCAGATCTGTGCCTCAATACAATCCTGTCTCGGAGGTCTACAGACAATTCCTTGGACTTTATGGCTTGGTTTGTGCTTTGACATGCACTGTTAACTGTGGGACCTTATATAGACAGATGTGAGCTTTTCCAAATTATGTCCAATCAACTGACTTTACCAAAGGTAGACTCCAATCAAGTTGTAGCAACATCTCAAGGATGATCAGTGGAAAAAGGATGCACCTGAGCTCAATTTTGAGTGTCATGGCAAAGGCTGTGACTACTTATGTACATGGGTTTTTTTTTCCTTTTTTTTAGTTTTGAATAAAATTGCAAGAATTTTAAACAAACTTAAATTCACGTTGTCATTATGGGGTATTGTTTGTAGGATTTTGAGGAAAATAAAGAATTTAATCAAGTTTGGAAAAAGGCTGTAACCTAAAAAAAATGTGGAAAAAGTGTAGCGATGTGAATACTTTTCGCATGCACTGTAATAATGTAATACAGAGCAATAATATGTAATAACAATTTTAAGTAAATAATCAGGGCTAAGGTTTTTACGGGCTTGTATATTTAATGAAAGATGTACTCTTTGACACTACGAGGAGGTATTTGCAAGTTAGAATCGGCCAGTGAATGAGTCCAAGGGCACACCTGATGACAGCTGAAATGTATTTTATTTAGTCTGTTAGCTTTGCCTAACCACCACCCATTTAAATAAATAAAGCAAACCTCAAATTAACTCTTAAACTCTAAAATCTTAAAAAACACGTACCCACACATACTAGATCATATCAATCATGATTGCAGAGTATTGTCAGAATCCTTCACCCCAGAATTGGTGTTGGTCAGATATATTTCAGATTGAGAATCACATCCCCAAAACCTCCCACACGTATCCCCCAACCCTTCCTCCCCACAGCAGCATCTCTGCCTGTGGTAGATCCTCATTTGTTTAAAAAAAAAACAAAAAAAAAAACGGACATTTATCCTAGTGGAGGATTCCCCTCCTTTAAAGATTGTACAGGGGAAGTGGAAGCTGATGTTCAATCTGTGTACATGGTAAAGTGATCCAGACCCCTGTCCAAGTGTATGCAGGTCAATAAGTGCATCCTGGGCATTCTGCCACCAAGCACCAATTTCTAAGGCAGCCATTTGGTCTTCTGTTCAAAGGTTTACCAAGCTTTGGAAGGTGAATGAGACATCATCAGCTAATGCCAATTATAGGCATAATGTTTTGCAAGCAGCATTTTGACTGGCCAGTATAATTTTCCTTAAGTTATTTTTTTGCCTGCTCCACTGTGGTACTGCTTTGGGATGCCCCAGTAGGCAATGATCTAAAGCAGTGCTGTGTCTACCAATAAATGAAAGAAGGATTTTTCCTCTCTCCCTAATACTACTCTTCTCTGTGCTCATTAGAGGGCACAGCAAATGTCCCTTTTGGTTTCACAGCTTCCACATATTTAGTTTGTTTTTCCATTGCTGTCATGTAACTAAGCTTATTCCACCATGTAAGGGGTTTTGGACACTAGCTTGGAGCCTTTCCTTTTATGTCTTGTTTTTCAGCTGTACGTAGCGTTCTGCTTTTGCTGGTGATACTATACCCAATAGGGGCTGATCTAAATCAGGGCTTTGTCCTCCAATCAATTCAGAAAAAATTATTTTACAGCTGGACACAAAACAAATGTGTTTTTCCTAAAATGATTTTGCTTTTGGGAGCTCCTGGCGTGTGCCAAAGCCAAAGTCGTGGTAGCCTGCACTTTGTGGTGCCGGCTACCACCTGTTAATCCTAGTTAGACCAAGATTTTATGGCTGCAGGGTCAGCTATTGTGGGCATCCAGCTGTGACGGTTTATACGGCTCCACAGCCGGTTTCACATGCACATGAGCTAGTCACACTTCACCTCCTGAATGGTGGGGTAATCTTTTGGGACCTATGATGTGTTCCAAAGATTGTAGGGAGGAAGGGGGAGAGGAGAACTTCCACTCAGATCGCCTATGCGGTCCAAGCAGCAGTAGGAGCAGGTACCTGTCAAAATTAGGTACCCGCTCCCCCCCAAAAAAAATTACATGCCAAATGTGGCGTAGGACGGGGGAGGGGGGGGAGTAGTGCTTAAAGCATAACTTTCCCTTTTGGGCGGAGCTCTGCTTTAAAAGGTAAAAACATTTTTCTAAGAACCAACTATGGTGCAAAATTGTCACTTTTGCAGAGTTAAAATTGTTTTCAATTAACCTCTGTTTTAAATCTCATACAAAATTTCAATGTAGAAATTGCATTTCTGAAGTTTGCCGGTACTATTGTAACCAGCCCATGTTCTGCCACTTAAGGGCTGGTTCACACCGTTTTTTGGTGCTTTTTGCAGAAATGCACTATAGTTCTTTTAACATGGTTTCCTATGGGACAGGTTTACTGCTGCATTTTTGGAAAGGGTCAGGGACTTTTTTTTCCCACAACATAATGCTTTATTTGCTTTTTCGGATCAATAGACTTCAATGGAGAAGCTGCAAAAAAGCATGTAGTGCGTTTTTACACCTGCGATTTTGCCACAATTTGCGTTTTTAATCTGTCCCGAAACAAATTGGCCAATAAAAAGCATAAAAAATGCAACACTCAAGATTGTGGTAAAATCGCATGTGCAAAAAATGCAAAAAGCACTGCAGAAAAGATCCAAAGCAAACTGCATTGGTATGAACCGAGCCTAAGAGGGTTTTGTCCTTTTCTGACTCTTCCTTCCTTTAACCACTTAAGCCCCGGAGGATTTTCCTGCTAAACGACCAGGGGGTATTTTGCGATTCGGCACTGCGTGACTTTAACGGACAATTGCGCGGTCGTGCGACGCTGTACCTAAACGAATTTGACGTCCTTTTTTCCCCACAAACAGAGCTTTCTTTTGGTGGTATTTGATCACCCGTGCGATTTTTACTTTTTGCGCTATAAACAAAAAAAGAGCATACATTTTGCAAAAATAACAATACTTTTCACATTTTTTTATATGAAATTCCCCCCAAAAAAATGTAAAAATCAAAATTTTTTAACATTTTCGGCCAATTTGTTTTATGCTACCTATGTTTGGTAAAAAAAAGCGCAAAAAGCATATTTTGATTGGTTTGCGCAAAAGTTATCGCGTTTACTAACAAAGGGAAAGATTTTTGTCATTTTTGTTGTTTTTTTTTTAACGTGCAATGGCGGCAAATTTTTTTTGCGGTACTGCGACATTGCGGCGGACAGATCGGACCCTTGACTGACATTTTTGACACTTTTGGGGTTACCAGTGACATTTCTACAGTAATCAGTGCTATACATATGCACTGTTACTGTAAAAATACACTGGTAGTGAAGGGGTTAACCTTATTTGGGAGGGAGGGGCTGTGTGTATCCCTAGGGGCGTGCTTTCTACTGTGATTGGCTGTGGCTTGAGCTGTAAGGACACTGATCAACGGATCTACATACTAGATCCGCGTGATCAGTGTCTTTACAGCGAGGAGAATGACAGGTGGCTTGTTTACACAAGCTGCCTGACATTCTCCCTCTCCCCCGCCGATTGCCGAGTGACCAGCGGACATCGGGTCCGCTGGTCACACGCACGGGGGGGCCCGTGACCGCGCGGGAGCGCGCTCGCTCCCCAGAGCCTCACAGGCGAGCGAAGTAGACCTACGTCACTCTGCCTGTGAGGGGCTGACTGCCGCAGTAAATATACTGTGAGCAGTCGGCAAGCGGTTAAAGGGAAACTCCAGTCAAAAATTAAATTTTTCCTATTAATATTATGTTAAATATCTTTATCTTTTGATGATATTAATTTTCTGCCTAGCTGCTTGTGGAGCTTAGAAAGTCTTATCTAAGCTGGACAAACAGCTTCTTCCTGTTGTTCATGGACAACTCTATTTCCTGTTATCTGAAATTTGATAAGCTGTATCTCACTTCCTAACAAAGTTGTAGGTCTTTCTTAGACAGGAATGCCTAGATCTGCCCAGCACCACCCCCATCCCTCCAATCCTTCACCATGATCTCCTCCTGTCTTCATTGCCTTGTTTAGACTAACAGCTTCTCCTGAGAGAGAGAGCGAGGGGGGTCACGTGACCAGCACAATATATGAAATAAGGTATAAAAGGAACATTTGTGAAAGTTTAGAAGGATACAGATCCATTTCTATTGCTCATTACATGTTAGTAATGAGTTTTAGGCTCCGTCTCCACTAGTGCTATTTGTCATTCAACTTTGGACACATTAAGTCGCATGACAAGTCACAGCCCATTGATTTCAATGGCACCCGTTCCCATCTATGCCACTTTGAAAATCAGCGACTTTGAAAAGGTGCCTGCACTAACTTGATGCAACTTTGATCCAGAGTGTGTAAAGTTGGATCAAAGCTGCACTCAAAGTCGCTCTTCAAATCACACAACCTAAGAGTCGCACTAGTGGAAGCATAGCCACTAGACTAGAGTGGGTTTTTGGAGTCCAACTTTGATCCAGAGAGTGTAAAGTTGCATCAAAGTAGTACAGGTACCTTTTCCAAGGGCGCTGATTTTCTAAGTCGCATAGATGGGAACAGGTGCCATTGAAATCAGTGGGCTGTGACTTTTCATGCGACTTTGTGTGTCCAAAGTCGCATGATAAGTCGCACTAGTGGAAACGGAGCTTTAGTCTGTTTCCACTATTGCGATTTAGAGTGCGACTTTGATGTGACTCTGATCCAACTTTACACTCTCTGAAACAAAGTTGCATCAAAAGTTGCATTAAAGTAGTGCAGGTACCTTTTCAGTCACATAGATGGGAACGGGTGCCATAGATTAGTTGCACTATTGGAAACGTAGACTTAGTGTGGTTGCCTGTACCATGATCATTGTAGACTGTGAGCTGAGACCCCAGGGCACTTCCAGCTACACTGACAGTCCCTCCCCTTCCCCAGCTTCCTTCTACTATGGTAATCTTCATTCAAAGCCCAGCACAGCTATACTGTATATGTGTGCCCCTTCCCAGCACAGCTTTATTGTATATGTGCACCTCCCCCCGTGTCCTGTGTGAATTATTTCTTAATTTACTCATGAATTAGCATGTACAATGCATCCTTACTGATGAGAGAACACTGAGTGGGAACCGATGATCAGCTCCTCCCATCCTGTATACGCCCACTGGCTACACAGAAACAGTGCCCCTCCCTGGAAGTGATGTCACTAGCTTTCAGTAACCACACCCACTTGCTGCTCTTGGACTCAGAAGGAAGAGGGACTGAAGTCATGTGACAGCACTGAAAACTACAGAATTCAGGTAGAAAACTAGGATTTTTTCATTTTGACACATAATGCTGAACTCTGCTCGCATTAATAATTGCAGGGGAGAATTGAAGGTATAAGGCTGTACTCAAGGTAACTACAAAATGGTATGTCTGTACTGCTTTTAAAGAATGGAGGTGTTACAAATCCCAGCTGTGATGTATGCATAACTAAACTGTACTTGTTGGAAATTACATGAAAATATCTACCTGAAGCAGTTGCCCCTCTAGAATTGGAGTATATAGACAAGGGCTTGATGTGGTGTATGCTAAATCAAACTCAAAATTCAGGAAAACAGCAGAAAAAAACTGTTCACTTGACCAACTCTCCAATTTGTTTATTCATTTTATAATCATGCCATAATCAGAACCTAACTGTATTATATTATATTAGTGCCAAGGAATCTTTGAATTTAAGTTTTCATCTCAGGCCAGTTCTGGCAAAACTAGTCAACACCATGGTTTGTTTGTGGTTCTTTCTTAGTTTGCTTTTGTGTGTTATATGCATTGTAATGTAAAAGTTGGTGTAATGCTAGCTATTTCTCTCTTTCATTCATTGACCGACACAGCTCCTGATCTTCTTAACCATTAGATTATACTGCCCCCTACAGGAGTAGGACTATGTAGAAAAAAACATACTCCCTCTCTTTGCTATAGGTACTCAAGTTTTTTTTTTTTGCCTAGTCAGGAGTAAGGACCTTTTTTTTTCCTGTGAGATCTACAATCAACTGCCGGACTGGGTGACAGGCTGGATAATCTAGATCCAGTGGTCACCCCAGTCTGGCCAGCAAGCGTGCGCAGACGTCAGCTCCGTGCTAGGTCGGCCAGGACATGGCCCCACCGGACAGGGGCTGGCCTCACAAGGTCGCATACGACTGGGTCTCGGCCCGAGTCGCAGCATTCCTCCTGGCTGACAGCCCCCCATTTAGATGGAGAGGAGGTTCTGTCTGGAGCGGTGCCTGCCTGGTTCATGGTATGGTAAGTGACTGTCCCTCCTCTCCCCCTGGAGGGTTTTGGGGTGGACGTGGGCCCCTCCATGGGACGGTCGGACCCCTGGATTCCCCTCCTTACCCTTAGGGACCCCCCCACCGGATTTGGTTGTCCCTGTGGGCCATGTTGCCCCCCTCCCTTTACTGAGGCTGGCGCTGTGGGGTGGCTTGGTCCACCGCCTGGGGTGGGGGTAGGGTGCTGCTGGCGAAGGGGGCGTGCGCCGCCGGGGACCAGGCGATAAACTGTAAGGGGGGGGGTTGTACCAGGTGGGGGCTCCTGCCAGGGCCCCCCCTTTCTGCCTGTCCCATTTTCTGAGGCCTAGGGATCCCTCCTGGGTCCCTGAGAGCCTTGTGGTGCCGAGATTTTGATGTAGCCTGTGTGCTCGGGGGCTAAGTTTTTGTAGTCCGGCGGCCTTTTTGTGGTGGTTTGCCTTTGAAAATAGCGGCGGCCATGAAAGTGGAGCCCTGTGGGAGGCGATTTTGGCAGGAGGAGCCCCTCCTCATCCCCTGGTGCTGACTCCTGGATCTTTGCACTTCCTGATCGCCCCACATGGAGTGCAGATTATCCTGGTGGCTGCAGATGCTTGTTTCTGGGTGGTAAGTCTGGTGCGATCTTCTCCATCTCTGCTGAGGATCAATTAGGTGCTCTGTTACTGGTGACCGAGTGGTGCTGCCGGAGCAGTGGGGGTGTCCCTTAGCAGTGTTTTTACATCTTTTCTTGTGGGGTCCCCCTATTGACTCATGGAGTCTTTGGAGCACATTTCCCCACCTGATCCCCCCCTCAGAGGCTGCAGGGCCCTCCAGGTCCCTACCATCCATTGATGCACTGACGGCAGTCCTGGGTGGAGGTGGTTTGTGGGCGACAGGCTAGCAAAAAGCGCTCTCTGTCTTCCCCTGTCCCATCTTTTTCCTCAGATCCTGGCTCTGATTCCCCTGCCGCGGACATGCAACACTCTGCTTGGTCTGCGACCACGCGCCCTGAGTTCTCAGATAGTGAGGATGATTCCTCCACTTCTGCAACCGCGCACAAAACGGCGCTGGTGGATGCACTGATTGTATCTGTGCGTGAGACCCCAAAAATGGAGGACGCAGCTGAAGCTGCAACGGAGGTGTCGGTTCCCCTTGGCACTCACAAGCCATCCAGAGTGGCAAAGGTGTTTCCCTTCCCCGCCTATTTTGACAGAATTGTTGCTTAAGAGTGAGAACGGCCAAATTGTCCCCTTGTGGTCCCTAAGCGGTTTGCTATGAGGAGTCCATTCTTGAAAAGTGCACTGTTCCACCGGTGGTGGACCCTCTGGTTTCCAGATTGAACAAAGCAACCATGATTTCAGTTGAAGAGTCCCCGGCCTTTAAGGACCCGGCTGACAGGAAGGCGGAGGCTGTGGCCCGCAATATATACACCCTGGCTGGTTCGGCACCGAGGCCGGTATTTACCATTGCACTGGTGTCGCAAACTCTGACCAAGTTTGCTAAGCTTTTACGCCATGACCTGGAGGGGGAACAGCTCCCCCCTGCCTTTGCTGAGCTGGTGGGCCAGTTGGTCCAGGGGCTGAAGTTTATATGTGATGCCTCTTTGGATGTGGCTCCCCTAGTCGCTAGGCTCTCTGTTTCAGCAGTGGTCCTTTGGCGTATTTTTTTTTAGCTCAAAGGCTGGTCTGGGGACCAGTCTTCTAAGCAGGCCTTGACTGAGCTTCCTTTTCAAGGAGATCGCCTGTTTGGAGCTACCCTGGATGACATCATTAGGGTCTCACAGAGGGGGAAGAGTACCTTTCTTCCGCAGGCTACTAAGGGCAAGGACCCTAGTTGAAGACGTGGACCATCCTTCTCGGCTCATAAGAGGTTTTTTTCGGCCCTCAGGGGCAACTGACAAGGAATCAAAGCCTTTCAGGGCCTCCTCTGGTGGATCCAAGCGAACTTGGTCTGGCAAGTCAAGAGCAGGCTTATCCAGACCCACGGACAAAGCTCCTTCAGCATGAAGGTGCGCCATCACTCATATTTGTGTTGGGGGGCGTCTTTGCTTTTTTCCTGGCCCGTGGACTTCCCTGGTCAAAGACAAGTGGGTCCACAAAGTCATAAGGTCCGGCTACAAGATTGAGTTTTACTCTTGCCCCCTGGCAAGGTTCTTTCCTTCCGAATTGTGCCTGTCCCAGGACCACTTACAGGGTCTGTTTGGGCGGTACAAGACCTGTTACTTCAAGGGGTAATAGTCCCGGTTCCGACATTGGAACATTTTCAAGGTTTTTAATCAAACCTGTTTACAGTTCCCAGGAAGGAAGGCAAGGTGTGTCCAATCCTGGACCTCAAGGCGCTGAACTGCTTTGTGCGTGTGCAGAAGTTCAGAATAGAGTCCATTGTCACGGTGGTGGCATCCCTGCATCAGGGGGATTTTCTTGCCTCTATCGACACATTCCAATATGTGTGCCGGTCACCAGCGCATCCTTAGCTTTGCTGTGGGAGAGGAGCATTATCAGTTTGTAGTGTTACCCTTTGGTCTCCCCTCTGCTCCTCGGGTCTTCACAAAAGTGTTCGCCTCGGTGCTAGCATTGTTATGCCAACAGGGGATCGTAGTACTGGGCTACTTGGACGACGACCTCCTGCGAGCAGAGTCTCCTACTGGTGGAAAACCTGATAATCACATACGAACTCTGAGGGAGTTCGGCTGGATTCTGAATTTTCAGAAGTCTGCTCTGGTTCCGTCCACAAAGCTGGACTATTTAGGTCTGACTCTGGACTCGGCCTTAACCAGAGTGCCCCTTCTGGATGCATCCTCGGTAAAAATTCTGCTTAGAGGATCTGGACACTGGAAGAGTCCAGATTACCGATCAAATTTCTTGGAACTCCAAGCAATCAGACTGTGCTTGGAACTTTAGACGGATCGTCTTCAGGGATCTCCAGTGCGCATTCAATCGGACAGTGCCACGGCCATGGCTTATGTCAATCACCAGGGGGGGCACGAAGTGTCCTTGTGGCTCTGGGGGTAGCCGGCATTCTAAGATGGGCAGAAGGGTTCATTCCAACCCTCTCCGCCGTGCACATTTCCGAGGTGGGAAAACTGGCAGGCGGATTACTTCAGTCGGCAGGCGTTGTACCAAGGGGAGTGGTCCTTTCATCCGTAAATGTTTCATCAGTTGTGTCTCCGGTAGTGCATTCCTGTGGTAGATCTTTTGGCGTCCTGGCTCAACAGAAAGGTGCAGAGGTTTGTTGCTCGGTCACAGGATCCTCTGGCAGATGCCACAGGCGTGCTGGTGGCCCCATGGGGTTAGTATCGTCTGATTTACGCCTTTCCTCCTCTCAAGCTTCTGCCAAAACTTCTACGCAGGATCGAGGCAGAAGGGATTGCGGTCATCTTAGTGGCCCCGGACTGGCCTCACGCCGACCTGGTGCGGCTTGTCACCGATGTTACTTGGAAGCTTCCTCCCAGGGAGGATTTGCTGTCCCAAGGACCAATCTTCTGTCCTGCTTACAGTCTCTGGCTTTGACGGCTTGGCTGTTGAACGCCAGGTGCTGATGGATAGAGGTTTGTCTGAGTCAGTGATTCCAATGCTGTTTAAATCTAGGAAATCTACTTCTAGAAAGATCTACCATTGTACGTGGAAGACGTACATTGTGTGGTGTGAGGCTCTTGGGGTTCATCCTCATTCTTTTTTGGTGGCTCGGATCTTGATCTTCCTTCAACGGGGCGTTGAGCAGAAACTGGCCTTGAGTCCTATCAAGGGCCAGGTGTCGGTCTTCTTTCAAACACCCTTGGCCACACACTCCCACTTTTTCTTCAGGGAGTTCAGCACTTGGTCCTCCAGTGCTCCTCCAGTCTCTGTTACTGCCTTGGGACCTCAATTTTGTGCTCTGTCTTCCAGAAGCCTCCCTTTGAGAATCTTTGGGAGATTCCCCTGCTTACGCTGTCCCAGAAGGTGGCCTTTTTAGTGGCGATCATCTTTGCACGCAAGGTGTCTGAATTGGTGGCGTTATCCTGACGTTCATCTTACTTGGTGGTTCACAGAGATAAGGTGGTTCTTCGCCCCTGTCCGTCGTTCCTTGCAAAGGTTGTCTCTGATTTTCATTTAAATTAAGACATTGTGTTGCCTTCCTTGAGTCCCAGGCCAAAACATCCGAAGGAAATTGCTTTGCATGCTTTGGATGTGGTCCAGGTGATTAGGGTGTACTTGGCAGTTACGGAGTCTTTTAGGAAATCAGACTCACTATTTGTTCTTACGGATGGGCCTTGGAAAGGGTTATCTGCTTCCTATGCGACCATTTCCAAATGTATCAGACAGAGGGTGGTTTTGGCCTATTCCATCAAGGGTCGGGTTACTCCTTTCCCTGTTAAGGTGCATTCTACTCGGGCGCCTCCTGGGCCTTCTGTCATCAGGCATCAGTGGCAGGTTATCAAGGCGGCCACCTAGTCGTCGGTGCACCCTTAAACAAAGTTCTATATAGTGGATGTGTTGGCATCTGCGGGTGCTTCCTATGGCCGCAAAGTTTTGCAGGCTGCTATTTAGAGTACCTGGTCCTCTTTGAGGGTGTATTGTTCTTTTCAGTTTTGTTGAGCTCCTGTTTACCTGGTTGGCTATAGTTTAGCCTTGGGAAATTCTTTTTCGCTGTTCCCGCCTCTCCTGTTTAACACCGCGTTGGGATGTCCGAATGGTTAAGAAGATCAGTAGCTGTGTCCGTCAACGAACGAAAGAGAAAATTGGATTTTTGACTTACTGTAAAATCCATTTCTCTGATGTTCATTGACGGACACAGCACCCACCGCTCTGTGGAGTTGTAATTCTTCTGACACTGCTTGTAAACAAAACTGAAAACCTATAGCAGAGAGGGAGTATACCCCCTGGGGCTGCCCATAGGCGTACCCAGACTTTTTTCTGCCTAGTGTCCTACTCCTGTAGGGGGCTATGGTTAAGAATATCAGGAGCTGTGTCCGTCAATGAACAGCAGAGAAATTAATTTTACAGTAAGTCAAAAATCCTATTTTTAAGCACTTTTACTAATAAAGCTGCTGTTCCACAGTGTGTCTGATATTGAGCCATTTCTGTGTGAAGACTACAGGAAGCAGTTTGCAGTTCTTGGCAGCAACAGGATAGACCTACCTTACGGAACACGAAAAGGAGGCAAGTTTTTTTCTTTTACATCTTTGTAGTTCAGATCAGTCTTTTTTGCTTTTAACAATTCACTGCTATACAGAAAATAAAATGTTTTTATTGCTGCTTGTGTCCTTGTATAGGTTTTCCCATGTTTCCTGTCCAGGGGGAATGATTGGAAATGTCCCCATAGCAATAATGGGCAATAATTAAAAACTGGCAGAGCTTTTTTTTTTTTTTTTTAATTAAACTCTTTATTGAAAAGAGAAACATGAGAAGAAACAGTGTGATAAACACCATTACAAGGATCAACAAAAGGAAGGATGATTCTCGTATATAAACATAAAATCGGTAAAAAAAAAATTGGTAATGCTCGCCTGCAAGGCAAACTAATGAAAGGTAACAAAGTATGTAGTACCTATAGCCAAAAAGTTCAGTATTACATTAACATACAGTGCATTGAGAAAGTATTTGGCCCCCAGGCTTCAAACATAAAGATATAAAACTGTAATTTCTCTGTCGCTCATTGACAGACGTAGTCCTCGTTGATTAATAACAACTCGGGTTATACTGCCCTCTACAGGAGTAGGACTAGACAGGAAAGAAAACGTTCTGGCCACACCTTAGGGGCAGTCCCAGAGGGTATATCCTCTCTCTCTCTCTGCTACAGCAAATCAGTTTTTTTCTGTCTAGTTAGGAGTAAGGACCTAGATGCCTTGCTGGGATCTTCGGTCCTGGCAGGATTTTTTTCTTAGATTTTTTTAGACAGCTTTTTTCTCCAGTGTTCCTGTGAGATCTTCAAGCAAGAAAGCTGGAACTGGGCGACGGGCTGGATGTTGAGATCCAGTGGTCACCCCAGTTCAGCCTACGAGCGCGTGCAGGCCATAGCTCCGCGCTGTGTCGGCCACGACATAGTCCCACTGGACGGGGACTGACCCTGCGAGTTAAACGTCTCTCGCCTGGACGCCAATGACCAACAGAGTCACGGCATCCGTATTGGTCGGCAGCCCCCCCACCCCGGTGGAGAGGGGTTCTGTCAGGAGTTGGCACCCGCCTGGTTACGGTATGGTGAGTAGAATGTTCCCCCTCTCCCCCTGTCGGGTTTGTCGGTGGACGGGGGCCCTCTCTGGGATGGTAGGTGGGTCTCCCCTCTATCCTATTACATGTCACAGATCCCCCTATTTGAGTGTGATTGTTTGTGAATAGAAACCAGGAGGCTTGGTTTGGGAGCTGACAATCTAGAGTCATTGTAAGACTGTAAAGGTGACTGAAGTCAGTGGCAGTACAAAAGGGCATTACTATTGAATTAAAAGGTATCCCACCTGTCAGAGTGTGTACACAGCCTGAGTTACTGCAGTCCAGATCGCCATTCCTCCAGCAGCCCAGGGACCGCATGCGGCCCACCAGGGTCCTATACCGCCAGCCAGGCTTTTTTCATCATTCAGGGTGAAGTTTGTGGGGCCAAGCTCCTGCAGGCCGCCAGGCCGAATACATACTTCCCACAGGCCGCTGCTATCCCACACAGGCCACCGCCATTGTTTGGTAGATCACACGAGGCCACCATATTGGCGTAGCCTCGTGTCTCCAGCATGGGGGCGGCCATGTTTGAGGTGACCAAACACCTCGAGGAGCTATGGGGAGGCGCCGGAAGGCGTGTAAAGGGGCGGAGCCGCCTCCTTTTACCCGGGAAAGCAAGCCAAAGACTTCCTGTCTGTAATAGACAGTGCTGGAACAGGTTGTATTGAAACTTCTGAGCATCAAGTGGTGAGCCTTGGGGTCTCTCTCTCTCTGTAGGGGTCCTAAAGCAGGTAACACTAAGGGGCGCTGTGGCGCTGGGGGTCTAAAAAAAAAAAAAAGAAAGTTTTATTTTTGCAAATAATTTTTTTTTTTTTTTTCTTCCCGGCAAGTGCTGGAATAATCATGGACCCTGCCACACAGTGCCCCCACCTGATCCCCTCGAGGTGGCCGCAGGACCCTCCAGTTCACAGAATATTGATGCATTTACAGAAGTTTTGGAGTCTTTGGTATCCCGGGTGGAGATAGCCTGTCAGGGACGGGGGAGAAAGCGACCCCCGCCTACCCCTATTTCATCTGATACTTCAGATTCAGATTCTGAGATGGTCATTGCAGCTGCAGGTCCCTCTGCATGGGGCTGTTGTCTCAGGTAAAGTTCCCTCAGACAGTGAGGAGGACGTTCCTGCCTCCGCCATAGCACAAGAAGCAGCATTGGTGGACGCACTAGTTGTGGCGGTCCGGGAAACCTTAAGACTTGAGGTTTTACCGGCAGAGATAACCGAGATAGAAATTCCCTTTGGTACTAGTAAGCCTACCAAGACGGCGAAGGTTTTTCCCTTACCCAAATGTTTTGGTAATAAAATCAAAGAGGAATGGGATCATCCTAAACATACCCTTACTGTTTCCAAGCGCATTGCTAGACGCTATCCGTTTGAGGAATCCCTCATTAAGAAATGGACGGTACCACCAGTGGTGGATCCACCTATTTCCAGACTGAATAAAGCCACGGTAATCCCGTTGGAGGACGCTCCGTCCTTTAAGGATACGGTGGATCGGAAAATGGAAGCGGAGTCCCGCACCATTTTTTCCCTGATAGGGTCAGCCTTTAGACCAGTGATTGTCATTGGTTTAGTTTCACAAACATTAACGGAATGGGTAAGATTGTTACGCCATGACCTAAAGGGGGAAGGTATCCCCCAGGCAGCGTCTGATTTGATGGAGCAAATCATACAAGGACTGCAGTTCGTCTGTGACGCAGCCCTGGATGCTACCCCCTTGTTAGGGCATGCATTGATGTCAGCGGTAGTCCTCAGACGTGTGCTGTGGTTAAAGTGCTGGTCGGCGGATCTAGGTTCCAAAAAAACCTTGGCGAATCTCCCTTTTCAGGGGAATCGCCTATTTGGGGCCACCCTAGATGAGATCATTAAGGATGTCACTGGGGGCAAGAGCACTTTTTTGCCGCAGGCTGCTAAAGCTAAAGGACCTCGTAACAAGCGTGGACCTTTCTTTGCCGCTCATAAAGGGTTCGTTCGCTCCGCTGGGGCGAGCGGGAAAGGCAAAGCCCCTCTAGGAGGGTTCAAGAGGCGCTGGTCGGGCAAACAAAAGGCCGACTCAGCCAAACCTGAAGTCAAGGCTAACACAGCTTGAAGGTGCGCCCCCACCTGGCTTAGGGGTGGGGGGACGTCTTCACCGGTGTTCAGATCTAGGACTTTCCTGAATCCCGGACTAAGGGGTTCAGGAGATCATACGATCAGGATACAAGATCGAGTGTCGATCACTGCTACCGGTGCGATTCTTCCCTTCCAACATTTAGGTGCTACAGGGAGCGATAGTTCCCGTTCCCTGAACAGATCATTTTCCTTACCTTTTCCAAGGATCATTCTCAGTTCCCTCCAGGAATCTGATCCGGTTGAGCAAGCGGACCAAGGAGCCTCTAGTCGGGTGACTTCGGTCTCTTATGCTCAACCAGGAGAAATCACCACTCCTGATAGGAATCAAGTTTCTGATAAATGTGTGGGAACAGAGAGCGATCAGACTTTGTCGGATTACCTGGACCAAGCAGCTCTAGGGCAGCCTGGTTCGGATCCAGTCAGACAATATCTGGGTGATGACTTAGGTCGATCACCAAGGATTTCACCATCTGTGTCTTCATCAGAGCATCCCGGAGGGGGATCTGTTGGCATATCGGCTCAACAGGAAGGTGCGGAGGTGGGCAACGCGCGCCCGCGATCCTCTAGCGGACGCAGCAGGCGCGCTGAACGGCCTGTAAAGGCAGTGTCAGCTACTATATGTCTTCCCTCCTCTCAGATTGCTGCTGAGATTTCTCCGCAGGATAGAGATGGAGGGAACTCCAGTTATCCTGGAAATTCTAGGCTAGCCTCGTCAAGCCGGTCAGGCCGACTTGGACATACTAGTCGCGAACGCTCCTTGGAGACCTCCTCTCAGGGAGGATCTGCGGTCTCAAGGACCGATCTTCCATCGTGCTTTACAGTCGCTGGTTTTAATGGCCTGGCCATTGAGACCCAGGTACTAAAGGACAGAGGGCTGTCAGCTTCAGTTATTCCTACTCTAATTAAAGCAAGGAAAGCGACTTCCAGCAAAGTCTATCATCGCACATGGAAGACTTATATTGCGTGGTGTGAATCTTTTGGATTTCCGCCACGTACCTATTCGGTGACCCGAATCTTGGCTTTTCTGCAAAAGGGGGTTGAGCAGAAACTATCCTTGAGCACCATCAAGGGTCAGGTTTCAGCATTAGCAATCTTCTTTCAGAAGTATTGGCTACTCATTCCTTGGTGCGGAATTTCATCCAGGGGGTGCAGCACTTGGCTCCGCCAGTCCGCGCGCCCTTACCACCCTGGGATCTTAATTTGGTTTTGTCGGTTCTGCAGAAACCTCCCTTTGAAAATATCAGGGAGATTCCCTTGCTTACATTATCCCAGAAGGTGGCCTTCTTGGTGGCTATCACTTCTGCACGCAGGGTGTCTGAACTGGCTGCATTATCATGCCATTCCCCATATCTAGTGGTTCATAGGGATAAGGTAGTTCTTCATCCGAAGCCATCCTTTCTTCCTAAGGTGGTTTCAGAATTTCATCTGAATGAAGATATTGTGCTACCTTCCTTGTGTCCTCAGCCCAATCATCCTCGGGAATATGCGTTGCATTCCTTGGATGTGGTTCGGGCAATCAGGGTATACCTGAAGGCTACGGAAACGTTCCCGTAAGACGGATTCACTTTTGGTGATCACGGATGGCCCCAGAAAGGGGTTGCCTGCATCTGCCGCAACTATCTCCAAATGGATCAGACAGACGGTGGTACAGGCTTATTCTATTAAGGGTCGGAATCCTCCGTTCCCTGTTAAGGCGCACTCCACTCGAGCGCTCAGTACTTCCTGGGCCTACCGCCATCAGGCGTCAGTGGTCCAGGTGTGCAAGGCGGCCACCTGGTCGTCGGCACATACCTTTACGAAATTTTATAAAGTTGATGTGATGGCATCGGCAGATGCCTCATTTGGCCGCAAGGTTTTGCAGGCCGCAATTTGAAGAGACCGGTGGTCTACCTCGAGGGTTTTTTTCCGTTGGAATTTCAGTTGAGTCTAATCGTGTGATTGATGAGCCTTTAAAACTTCTAGTTGGCACCGGTTGGGCCTTCTAGATTGGATTTTGATTTCCATTTTCCCACCCCTCATTTGTGGTACTGCTTTGGGACGTCCCGAGTTGTTATTAATCAACGAGGACTACGTCTGTCAATGAGCGACAGAGAAAAATGGATTTTTGTAAAATCTTACCGTAAAATCCTTTTCTCTTAAGCTCATTGACAGACGTAGTACCCGCCCCTCTGTTTTGGAGTTGGGTTGGGTTAAATTCTCTAAACACTGCTTTGTGACATAACTGATTTGCTGTAGCAGAGAGAGAGAGGATATACCCTCTGGGACTGCCCCTAAGGTGTGGCCAGAACGTTTTCTTTCCTGTCTAGTCCTACTCCTGTAGAGGGCAGTATAACCCGAGTTGTTATTAATCAACGAGGACTAAGTCTGTCAATGAGCTTAAGAGAAAAGGATTTTACGGTAAGATTTTACAAAAATCCATTTTTTTTGTGAAGAATCAACAAGTGGGACATAATCATGAAGTGGAACGAAATTTATTGGATATTTCAAATTTTTTTAACAAATAAAAAAACTGAAAAATTGGGCGTGCAAAATTATTCAGCCCCCTTAAGTTAATACTTTGTAGCGCCACCTTTTGCTGCGATTACAGCTGTAAGTCACTTGGGGTATGTCTCTATCTGTTTTGCATATCGAGAGACTGAAATTTTTGCCCATTCCTCCTTGCAAAACAGCTCGAGCTCAGTGAGGTTGGATGGAGAGCGTTTGTGAACAGCAGTTTTCAGTTCTTTCCACAGATTCTCGATTGGATTCAGGTCTGGACTTTGACTTGGCCATTCTAACACCTGGATATGTTTATTTGGGAACCATTCCATTGTAGATTTTGCTTTATGTTTTGGATCATTGTCTTGTTGGAAGACAAATCTCCGTCCCAGTTTCAGGTCTTTTGCAGACTCCACCAGGTTTTCTTCCAGAATGGTCCTATATTTGGCTCCATCCATCTTCCCATCCATTTTAACCATCTTCCCTGTCCCTGCTGAAGAAAAGCAGGCCCAAACCATGAAGCTGCCACCACCATGTTTGACAGTGGGGATGGTGTGTTCAGGGTGATGAGCTGTGTTGCTTTTACGCCAAACATAACGTTTTGCATTGTTGTCAAAAAGTTTGATTTTGGTTTCATCTGACCAGAGCACCTTCTTCCACATGTTTGGTGTGTCTCCCAGGTGGCTTGTGGCAAACTTTAAACAACACTTTTTATGGATATCTTTAAGAAATGGCTTTCTTCTTGCCACTCTTGCATAAAGGCCAGATTTGTGCAGTATACGACTGATTGTTGTCCTATGGACAGAGTCTCCCACCTCAGCTGTAGATCTCTGCAGTTCATCCAAAGTGATCATGGGCCTCTTGGCTGCATCTCTGATCAGTCTTCTCCTTGTATGTGCTAAAAGTTTAGAGGGACGGCCAGGTCTTTGTAGATTTGCAGTGGTCTGAAACTTCTTCCATTTCAATATTATCGCTTGCACAGTGCTCCTTGGGATGTTTAAAGCTTGGGAAATCTTTTTGTATCCAAATCCGGCTCTAAACTTCTCCACAACAGTATCTTAGACCTGCCTGGTGTGTTCCTTGTTCTTCATGATGCTCTCTGCGCTGACCTCTGAGACCATTACAGTGCAGGTGCATTTAAACGGAGACTTGATTACACACAGGTGGATTATATTTATAATCATTAGTCATTTTATGTCAACATTGGATCATTCAGAGATCCTCACTGAACTTCTGGAGAGAGTTTGCTGCACTGAAAGTAAAGGGGCTGAATAATTTTGCATGCCCAATTTTTCAGTTTTATATTTGTTAACAAAGTTTGAAATATCCAATAAATTTCGTTCCACTTCATGATTGTGTCCCACTTGTTGTTGATTCTTCACAAAAAATTACAGTTTTATATCTTTGTTTGAAGCCTGAAATGTGGCAAAAGGTCGAAAAGTTCAAGGGGGGCGAATACTTTCACAATGCACTGTATATGCAGTCAGTAAAAATACCAGTTAAATAGCTGGTAGCTCTTAGTTGTATAAATTAAGTAAAAGCAGCAGATGATGTGATGTATACTTGAAATAGACACTTATGTAACCACTGACTCATCTTCAATGCATGTAGAGGTATGTTCTTGCCATCTGTCCCAGATCTTATGATATTTAACGGGGCACCCATCTATGGATGTAAATAACTTTCTTGTATGGCAGCATAAGGTTAACAGCAGCCACCCAGTTCTGGACTGCCGGGGGTGAAGTCCTTAGCCATACCCTAGCAATCAACATAAAAAGCATTTCTTGCAAGAAAATATGTAGATGTTTGTCACTGTCTGGATTAGGGAGGAGACACAAGAGGCACTGCTTGGGGCACAGGGTTAATGGAAAGCCTATTTGATCATGTAGGAATCTAACCACCTGGGACCAATAGCCTTGAGTGACGGGGCATGACCATATCAAATGGTAAAAAGTGCTGCTGGTCTAACTACATCTTGGCCACAAAGGACTATAATGTATCCGGTACCTAGATAGACAAAAGGGATAGCACGGATTTAAAGGGCCAGTGTACCTTTTTGTCATTTTATCAAAATGGAGTCCCAGGGTGAAAATTTCCCCGCTGATCTTGTGTGTGCATCCGGATCTAATTCCCTAGCATCCCTGTCTGCAGTCGTGGAAGCTCTGGCGTCCAAAGTTGATCTTGTCATGTCACAAGTTCCTATTAAAAAACGGCCGATGCCCTCCCACTCTTCCGAATTTGAGCCTGAAGTGGTTGCCACGGACACTGCTCTCCCTGAGGGTTCCCTGTCCTCACACTTGGACGGCGAGGAGGATGAGTCCTCCTCCGCTGCAGTGCAGGAACGCGCTTTGGTGGAAGCACTGATTTGCTCCGTCAGGGAGACTTTGTATATTGATAAAGAGCCCACACAGTCAGGAAAGTGGGTTGTCTTCGGCTCCTGCAAAGCCCAGAAGTGAGGTCAGGTTTTCCCTTGCCCCGAGGAGTTTCATGAGACAGTTAACGAGCAATGGCGGCACATTAACCACATGCTGGCAGATCCTAAGCGTTTTTAACGTCACTACCCTTTTGCAGACGCAGTTTCCACTCGTTGGACCTTGTCACCTAAAGTGGACCACACTGTGTCCCGGTTGAATGAATCCACGGTGGTTCCTGTGGAGGACTCCCCAGTGTTTAAGGACCCAGTGGACAGGCGCCTGGGATCTCTTTTCCGCCACCAGCTCCTCAAGCCTGTGTTTGCTTCTGTGCTGGTCTCTCAGACGGTCACGGGATGGATTAAGGTGCTTAAGAGCAACCTGCTGGCGGAGTCGGTTCCCCCGACTCTCATTGAGCTCACGGATCAAATGGCACAGGCCATGGTGTATCTGTGCTACGCTCCCCTGGTCACGAGATTGTCTGTGGTGGGGATTGCTATCCACCGCATGATCTGGCTGAAGAGCTGGTCGGCGGACCAAGCCTCTAAGAAGACCGTGTCTAAACTCCCCTTTTTGAAATTCTTGCAAAATGAAACAAGGACCCTCAGTCCTTGGACAGCATTATTCGTTTGAGCCGTCTCACGAGGTCGGAGCTTTCGTGGTGGCTTCTGTCGCCTGCCCTGAGCCAGGGCAAGTCCTTTCTGCCGCTGTTGTGGATGGTGATCACCACGGATGCCAGCCTGAGGGGCTGGGTGGAGTTCTGGGCACTCTTTGGGCCCAAGGTATGTGGTCAAGTGAGGAATCTTCCTTGCCGATCAATGTCCTGGAGCTCAGGGCGATAAAACTCTGCCTGCTACATTGGGCGTCTCGGTTGCACGGTCACCCGGTTCGGGTTCAAACCGACAATGCCACGGCTGTGGCTTACATCAACCACCAAGGGGGCACCAGGAGTGCCCAGGCGGCCAAGGAAGTGGCCGAGATTCTGACTTGGGCCGAGGCGCACATTTCAGCTCTCTCCGCTGTTCACATTCCTGGAGTGGAGAACTGGCAGGCGGACTATTTGAGTCGTCAGTCCTTGGATCAGAGGGAATGGTCCCTGTATCCGGAGGTGTTTCGCCTCCTGTGTGCCTGGTGGGGGACACCGGACGTGGATCTGTTTGCGTCTTGTCTCAACAGACAGGTGGACAGGTTCGTGGCCAGGGCTCGAGATCTTCTGGCGGATGACATGGACGCGTTGGTGGTGCCTTGGCACCGGTATCGGCTGATTTATGCCTTCCCTATGATTCAACTGTTGTCCAAGTTCCTCCGCAGATTGGCATTGAAACAGGTGCAGGTGATTCTGGTGGCTCCAGACTGGCCTCGTCGGTCTTGGTACACGGACCTCGTAAGGATGGTCGTCGAGCCTCCCTGGTGGCTGCCTCTGCGGGAAACTCTACTTTCTCATGGGCCGATTTTCCATCCTGCTTTACGGTCTCTGGCTTTGACAGCGTGGCTGTTGAAAGCCAGGTGTTGAGAGAGATAGGGGTCTCTCTGATGCCGTTATTCCTACCTTGTTAAGGGCTCGAAAGACTACCTCCAGGAAGATTTATCATCGTACCTGGAAGGCGTATATTGCCTGGTGTGAGCCGCAAGGGTTGCATTCTCTTTCCTTTTCGGTGGCGAGGGTCTTCGCTTTCTTGCAGAAAGGTGTGGAACAACATTTGGCTTTGGGCATGCTTAAGGGTCAGGTGTCGGCCTTGGCCATTGACTTCCAGCACCCCTTGGCGACGAATTCCTTGATTCGCACCTTTGTTCAAGGGGTGCGTCATCTGGCTCCTCCAAGGAGATCCCCCTTGCCTCCGTGGGATCTGAATTTGGTTTTGGCCGCTTTGCAACGACCTCCCTTTGAGAATTTCAGAGAAGTCTCTTCCTGTGTTGTCCCAGAAGGTTGCCTTTCTGGTGGCTATAATCTCTGCTCGCAGGGTGTCTTGAGTTGGCGGCTCTGTCTTGCCGTTCACCTTATCTCGTCGTTCATAGGAATAAGGTTGTTCTGCGACCACCTCAATGAAGATGTTTTGTTGCCTTTGCTTTGTATGAAGCTCAAGCATCCCAAGGAATTTGCTCTGCATACTCTGCATATGGTCCGGGCGGTCAGGGTTTGTCGGCCACAGGGACCTCATAATTGTTCGGCTGCGTCCGCTGCAACCATTTCCAAGTGGATCAGACAGACTATTGTTCAGGCCTATTCACTGAAGGGTCAGGTTCCTCCTTTCCCTGTGAGGGCACATTCTTCTAGAGCATGGGAGTGCCTCTTGGGCTTTTTGCCTTCAGGCTTCTGTGGCTCAGGTGTGTAAGGCGGCGACCTGGTCGTCAGTACACACTTTTACAAAATTCTAGAAGATTGACTTATTGGCATCCGTGGATGCTTCCTTTGGCCGCAAGGTTTTGCATGCTGCTGTTTGCTGAAGAGACTTGTTTTTTCTCTTCCTGGGGTGAATTTTCGTTTTGGGGTTAGCTGCTGTTGGTTGAGCTTCTGTTGCCCTGTTGGCCACGTTTTGTTTCTGGCCTTGATGGATCGTTACCGTTTTAGTGGTTGCGTTTCTTCCCGCCCCTCATGCCTACACTGCTTTGGGACATCCCATTTGTGAGGATACTATGAAGTGGCTGCATCTGTCAGAGGACGTAAGAGAAAATATAATTTTTGTAAGAACTTAACGTAAATTTTTTTTCTCCGAGTCCTCTGACAGATGCAGCCCCCCACCCCTCTATTTAGGGTTGGTTGTCTTTTTCCTTCACTGCTTGCTACGAAACTGATTAGTAAGCTAAGTGTGTCTGGGGGTAATGTCTAAGGGGACAGCCCCTAAGGGTGTGTCTAGTGAAAAATTTTTCTAAATAGTTTCACTGCCTAGTCTACTCCTGTAGGTGGCGCATTACCCATTTCTGAGGAAACTATGAAGTGTCTGCATCTGTCAGAGGACTCGGAGAAAATAATTTTACGGTAAATTCTTACAAAAATTCTATGTTTTTTCAAGTCATTAAAGTGGAACTTAAGCCTAAGGAAATAAAATTGGCAGACAAGCAGGATTTTTAATGCAGAAGAGATATGCTTTGTGTCTCCTGCTTTAAAGCTACATACCTGTGTGTCTGCCCCTGTACAGTGAGCCACGCCATGCCCTGCTCACTGCACAAATTTGGCAATGCCGAATCTGATTGAACTCCCGTGCATGCACGGGGGTGACGTCACCCCTGCCTGACCAATGACACAGCGGCCAGCGATCGAGACCCAGAAGCGGCTGCCCAAAGATGTCAGAGGCCAGGCAGGGAGCTTGAGGACGACACATCGCTGGAACTGAGGTGAGTATTGTCCAGCTCTAAATTTTTCAGTTCCACTTGTGTCGTTTAAAAAAAAAAAAAACTATTTTACTTGCTGACCGCGATATAGCTGTATGATGGCTACAGCGGAGCTGGCTAGTTCCGGGACAATGTCAGTGTCATATGACGTCCCCCACTGATTGTGCCCGCCACAGTGCGTGGGCGGCACACTCTGTGACCGCGGACACAGCTGCTCATAGATCAGGGTAAAGAGCCATTTAGCAGCTCTTTACCACATGATCAGCTGTGTCCATTCACAGCTTACATGATGTAAACAGAAGATGGTTATCAGCATTCCTTTTGTCATACTGTTAGCGTGAGGAAAGGAGAGGCGAGCCGATAACCGACTTGTGTAAAAGGTACATCTACACTGATAATCAGGGCACTGATCATCTGTGCAGTCCCATCAGTGCCCTCCAGTGTTGCCAATCAGTGCACATCAGTGAAGGAGAAGAATTACCTCTCTGCAAAATTAGCAAAACCAAACTATGAAAACCGTTTTTGTTTTTTACATTTTTGGTCTTTTTTTCATTTATTTAGCAAAAAATAAAATTCTGTTTGTGTGAAAAAAAAATTATAAAAATGTCATATGGGTACAGTGTAGCATGACCACGTAATTGTTATTCAAAGTGCGGCAGTGCTGAAAGTTGGCCTGGGCAGGAAGGGGGTAAAAGTGCCCATTAGGCAAAAACCACACCAGCTAAAATAAAAGTGAATGTACTCATCTTTTCAGCAGCCCATGTTTTGAAAAAAATGCTGTTTCATTGCTCTGCCACACTGTAGTTTCTCCCACCATCTCCTACATTACTTTGGGACTTACAAGCCAGCTCCTGGAACCACTGTAGCTGTGCATAGTAATCATTCAGCTTCTAGATTTTATTGTCAAAGCTTAATTGAACAAGCACGCTAGAAGCTGATTGGTCACTATGCATTTAGCAGATACAGTGCATCCGGAAAGTATTCGCAGCGCTTCACTTTTTCCACATTTTGTTATGTTACAGCCTTGTTCCAATATGAATTAAATTCATTATTTTCCTCAAAATTCTACAAACCATACCCCATAATGGCAACATGAAAGTTTGTTTGAAATCTTTGCAAATTTGTTAAAAATAAAAAATACTATGTACATAAGTATTCACAGGCTTTGCCATGACACTCAAAATTGAGCAAAGGTGCATCCTGTTTCCATTGATCATCCTTGAGATGTTTCTACATCTTGATTGGAGTCCACCTGCAGTAAATTCAGTTGATTAGACATGATTTGGAAAAGCTGACAGCTGTCTATATAAGGTTCCACAGTTAACAGTGCATGTCGGAGCACAAAGCAAGCCATGAAGTCCAAGGGATGGTCTGAAGATCTGAGGCTGTATTGTACCTAAGCACAGATCTGGGTAAGGGTGTAGAAAAATGTCTGCAGCATCGAAGGTCCCAATGAGCACAGTGGCCTCCCTCATTCGTAAATGGAAGAAGTTTGGAACCACCAGGACTCTTGCTGGAGTGGGTCGCCCGGTGCAACTGTGCAGTCGGGGGGGGGGGGGCATTGGTCTGGGAGGTGACCAAGAACCCGATGGTCACTCTGACAGAGCTCCAGCTTTTCTCTTTGGAAAGAGGAGAACCTTTCAGAGGAACAACTGTCTCTGCAGCACTCCAGCAATCAGGCCTGTATGGTAGAGTGGCCAGACAGAACTCACTCCTCAGTAAAAGGCACATGACAGCCCACCTGGAGTTTCCCAAAAGGCACCTGAAGGACTCTCAGGTCATGAGAAAAAAATTCTCTGGCCTGATAAAACAAAGCTTGAACCCTTTGGCCTGAATGGCAAGCATCATGTCGGAAGGAAACCAGGCACCTCTCATCACCTGGCCAATACCATACCTACAGTGAAGCATGGGTGGCATCATCATGCTGTGGGGATGTTTTTCAGTGGCAGGAACTGGGGGACTAGTTGGGATCGAGATGAATTCAACAATGTACAGAGACCTTGATGAAAACCTCCTCCAGAGTGCTCTGGACCTCCAGACTGGGGCAAAGGATTAACTTCCAACAGGACTAAGACCCTAAGCACACCACCAACATAACAAAGGAGTAGCTAGGGGAGAACTGTGTCCTTGAGTGGCCCAGCCAGAGCCCAGACTTGAGCCCGATTGAACATCTCTGGAGAGATCTGAAAGTGGCTGTGCACCGATGCTCCCCATCCAACCTGATGGAGCTTGAGAGGTCCTGCAAAGAAGAATCTTAGAAACTGCCCAAAAATAGTTGTGCTAATAAGCGTGTAGCATCATACTCAAAAGACTTGAGGCTGTAATTGGTGCCAAAGGTGATTCAACAAAGTATTGAGCAAAGACTGTGAGACTTACGTACATGGGACTTTTTATATTTTTTATGTTTAATAAATTTGCAAAGATTCCAAACAAACTTCTTTCACATTGACAGCATGGAGTATTGTTTGTAGAATTTTGAGGAAAATAATGAATTTAATCTTTTTTGGAATAAAGCTGTAACATAACAAAATGTGGAAAAAAAGTGAAGTGCTGTCAATACTTTCCAGATGCACTGTATAGTTTTTGGCTACCAGGGACCCTGCTCCGACAGGGTCATTTTAATGTTCAGTTCTTATACAGCTGAAATCGAAAATTAGGTTGGTGTGGGACTGTCTGCTCTGTTAGCTGGCTGGACATGGGCTTAATAAAGGATGAAAGCTCAAGATGGAAGTCATGCATGTGGTTATCCTCACCAGTATCACAAAAATGATCCAGGAAGTTGACCGGTGACAGTTACAGAATTGCATGCTGTAAAAAGTGCCATCCTATTACACCATGCAGTCATGTAGCCCTTGAAGGAGTACGTGACTTACAATATTTCTTTTGGCAGGTACACAAATTCTGTGTCTGTTTCTGTTGTTTGTTCAACTGTTTGGAAGGTCTTTTGATAAGCACCTAGAAACTGAAACTTAAGTTTCTCTAGCGCTCATTGACAGACGTAGTCCTCGGTGATACACCACCTTCGGGTTATGTTGCCTCCACAGGAGCAGGACTAGACAGGAAATTAAAAAGCTCTGGCCACACCCTAGGGGCAGTCCCAGAGGGTATATCCTCTCTCTCTCTGCCTCAGCAAATCAGTTATTTTCTGTCTAGTTAGGAGTAAGGACCTAGATACCTTGCTGGGATCTTAGGTCCTGGCAAGATTTTTTTCTTAAAGGATTTTTTAGACAGCTTTTTTTCTCCAGTGTTCCTGTGAGATCTTCAAGCAAGAAAGCTGAACTGGGCGACGGGCTGGATGTTGAGATCCGGTGGTCACCCCAGTTCAGCCTACGAGCGCGTGCAGGCCATAGCTCCGCGCTGGGTCGGCCGCGACAAAGTCCCATTAAAGGATTGACCCCGCGAGTTAAACGTCTCGCTGAAACGCCAAAGACCATGAGTCACGGCGTCCATATCGGTCGACAGCCCTCCCGCCCCGGTGGAGAGGGGTACTGTCAGGAGTTGGTGCCCGCCTGGTTCCGGTATGGTGAGTAGTATGTTCCCCCTTTTCCCCTGACGGGTCTTGTGGTGAACGCGGGCCCCTCTCTGTATGGTAAGATAGAGTCCCTCTCTATCCTATAAATGACACAGATCCTCCCACTTTGAGTGTGATTTTATGTGCAAAAAGCCAGGAGGCTTGGTTTGGGAGCTAACAATCTAATTGTATACATGTTAAAAAGATTATAATCTGTGGCATTCTGGGAATCTTACGGTGATAAGAATAAGCTACCTACCAGTCAGAAGCCACGGACATGTAGACTGCCTTCCTAATCAGATCTCCAGCTATTAGCAGGCCTCCCGAATGGCCATGCGGTCCGCCAGGGCCGGTACCGCCAACCACGCCAAATCCCCATGCAGAGAGAGTGTTGTGTGCCCTGCAGCACACCGCTATTCAGTACAGGCCGCCGCCATTTCTTTTGCTGGATCGCACGAGCCGCCATTTTGGCGTAGCCTCGTGTCTCCAGCATGGGGGCGGCCATGTTTGAGGTGATCCAAACACCTCGTGGAGCTAGGGGAGGCGCCGGAAGGCGTGCAGAGGGGCGGAGCCGCCTCCTTTCTTCCTGGGCAGCCAGCCAAAAGACTTCCTGTTTGTCAAGACAGCGCTGTAACCTGTTGCAGTTAAACTCTGAGCATCAAGTGGTGAGCCTGGGGTCTATCTCTCTCGCTCTCTCGATCGATAGGGATCCCTAGCAGGTAACACTAAGGGGCTTTTTGTGGCGCTGGGGGTCTGAAAAAAAAAAAAAAAGTTTTTTATTTTTGAATTATATTATCCAGGAAGTGACTGGAATTATCATGGACCCTGCCACACATATTCCCCCACCTGTTTCCCTCGAGGGGGCCACGGGACCCGCCGGTGCACAGAGTGTAGAGTCATTTACAGCAATTTTGGAGTCTATGGTGGCTCGGGTGGAGGCGGCCTGTCAGGGACGGGGGTCAAGGAAGCGACCCCCGCCTACCCCTATACTATCTGACACCTCTGACTCTGATTCAGAGATGGTCACTGCAGTTGCAGGTTCCTCTGCAAAGGCTGTTATCCCAGGTAAAGCCCCCTCAGACAGTGAGGAGGACGCTTCTTCTCCTGCTATAATTCAGGAAGAAGCATTGGTGGACGCACTAGTTGTGGCAGTGCAGGAAACCTTAAAACTTGAGGCTTTACCGGCAGAGGCAACTGAAACAGAGATTCCTTTTGGTACTAATAAGCCCATCAAAACGGTGAAGGTTTTTCCTGTACCCAAATGTTTCGGTAATCAGATTAAAGGAGAATGGGAGCATTCTAAACGTACCTTTACTATTTCCAAGCGTATTGCTAGACGCTATCCGTTTGAGGAATCCATCATTAAGAAATGGACGGTACCACCAGTGGTGGATCCACCTATTTCCAGGCTGAATAAAGCCACGGTTATCCCAGTGGAGGACACTTCGTCCTTTAAGGATCCGGTGGATCGAAAGATGGAAGCAGAGTCCCGCACCATCTTCTCTCTGATAGGGTCAGCATTTAGACCAGTAATTGTTATTGGTCTAGTTTCCCAGACACTTACGGAATGGGCGAAAATGGTACGCCAAGACCTTAGGGGAAAAGATATTCCCCAGGAGACATCTGATTTGATGGAACAGATTATACAAGGGCTACAGTTTATCTGTGACGCAGCCTTGGACACTACTCCCTTATTAGGGCATACATCTATGTCAGCGGTGATCCTCAGACGTGTGCTGTGGTTAAAATGCTGGTCAGCTGACCTAGGTTCCAAAAAGACCTTGACAAATCTCCCTTTTCAGGGGAATCGTCTATTTGGGGCCAACCTAGATGAAATCATCAAGGATGCCACTGGGGGCAAGAGCACTTTTTTGCCACAGGCTGCTAAAGCTAAGGGACCTCGCAACAAGCGAGGACCTTTCTTTACCGCCCATAAAGGGCGCCCGGCTGGTACTAGCGGGAAAGGCAAGACTCCTCCAGGAGGGTTCAAGAAGGGCTGGTCGGACAAGCAGAGGACCAACCCAGCCAAACCCGAAGCAAAGGAGTACACAGCCTGAAGGTGCGCCCCCACCCGGTTTCAGGGTGGGGGGACGTTTTCACCGGTATTCAGGACATTAGATCGAGCTTCAACCACTACTACCGGTGCGATTCTTCCCTTCCAACATTTAAGTACTACAGGAAGCGGTAGTTACCGTTCCCTGAATAGATCTTTTCCTTTACCTTTTCCTAAGATTAGTCCCTATACCTCACAGGAATCGGATCTGGTTGACCAGATAGGCCAAGTAGCCTCTAGTCGGGTGACTTCGGTCCCTGAGGTTCAACTAGAAAAGATCACCCTTCCTGATAACAATCAGGTATCTGATAAATGTGTGGGAACAGAAAACGACCAGACTTTCTCGGATGGTCGGGGCCAGATACCTCTAGGGACGCCTGGTTCAGATTCTATCAGCGCCAGTGGTCCTAGAAATTCTAGGCTGGCCTCCTCAAGCCGGCCTGGCCGACTTGGACATGCTAGTCGCAGACGTTCCATGGGAACTTCGTCTCAGGGAGTGTCTGTGGTCTCAAGGACCAATTTACCATCATGCTTTACAGTCGCTGGGTTTAATGGCCTGGCCATTGAGACCCAAGTACTGAAGGATAGAGGTTTGTCTACTTCAGTCATTCCTACCCTTATTAAAGCAAGGAAAGCGACTTCCAGCAAGGTCTATTATCACACATGGAAGACTTATATTGCGTGGTGCGAATCTTTAGGATTTCCTCCACGTACCTATTCGGTGACTCGAATATTGGCCTTTTTGCAACAAGGGGTTGAGCAGAAGCTAGCCTTGAGCACCATCAAGGGTCAAGTTTCAGCATTAGCAATCTTCTTTCAGAAACCTTTAGCTACCAAGTCCTTGGTGCGGAATTTCATCCAGGGGGTGCGGCACCTGGCTCCTCCAGTCCGCGCGCCCTTACCGCCCTGGGATCTTAATTTGGTTTTGTCGGTTCTACAGAAACCTCCCTTTGAAAACATCAGGGAGATTCCCTTGCTTACTTTATCCCAGAAGGTGGCCTTCTTGGTGGCTATTACTTCTGCTCGCAGGGTGTCAGAACTGGCTGCATTATCATGCCAGTCCCCATACCTAGTGATTCATAGGGATAAGGTAGTACTTCATCCTAAGCCATCTTTTCTTCCTAAGGTGGTTTCAGATTTTCATCTGAATGAAGATATTGTACTACCTTCCTTGTGTCCTCAGCCCAAGCATCATCGGGAACATGCGTTGCATTCCTTAGATGTGGTTCGGGCAATCAGGGTATACCTGAAAGCTACGGAATCATTCCGTAAGACGGATTCACTTTTTGTGATCACGGATGGCCCCAGAAAGGGTTTGCCTGCATCTGCCGCGACCATTGCCAAATGGATTAGACAAACGGTGGTACAGGCTTATTCTATTAAGGGTCAGAGTCCTCCGTTCCCTGTTAGGGCGCACTCCACTCGAGCGCTCAGTACTTCCTGGGCCTTTCGCCATCAGGCATCAGTGGTCCAGGTATGTAAGGCGGCCACCTGGTCGTCGGTACATACCTTTACAAAATTCTATAAAATTGATGTGACGGCATCGGCGGATGCCTCATTTGGCCGCAAGGTTTTGCAGGCCGCAATTTGAGGAGACCGGTGGTCTACCTCGAGGGTTTTTTTCTGTTTGAAAAAAAAAAAAAAAAATTTTTTTTCTTTTTTGTTGAGTCTCATCATTAAGGATGAGCATTGTAAACTTCTAGTTGGCACCGGTTGGGCCTTCTAGATTGGGATTTGATTTCCATTTTCCCACCCCTCATTTGTGATACTGCTCTGGGACGTCCCGAAGGTGGTGTATCACCGAGGACTACGTCTGTCAATGAGCGCTAGAGAAAAATGGATTTTTGTAAAATCTTACCGTAAAATCCTTTTCTCTTAGCTCATTGACAGACGTAGTCCCCGCCCCTCTGTTTTTGAGTTGGGTTGGGTTAAAATCTCTAAAGACTGCTTTTTCACATAACTGATTTGCTGAGGCAGAGAGAGAGAGGATATACCCTCTGGGACTGCCCCTAGGGTGTGGCCAGAGCTTTTTAATTTCCTGTCTAGTCCTGCTCCTGTGGAGGCAACATAACCCGAAGGTGGTGTATCACCGAGGACTACGTCTGTCAATGAGCTAAGAGAAAAGGATTTTACGGTAAGATTTTACAAAAATCCATTTTTTGCAATTGGTTTGGTTTGTATGCGTAGGGCTTTGAAGAAACCTTTGAGGTCTCGAGGTGAAATGGTGCCACCCATTTACCTGCATCTTTTCTTGTGGTAAAATTTCCCCTACACATTAGATTTTATGAGTGTTGAGGTTTCCTATTAAAAAAAAACCGATGTGGCTTTTAGCGGTATTTTGTTTGGCTTCCCCTTAAAGCAAAGATTCGTGGCAGGGAGATTTATTTTTTTTGCTATGCAGTACATTATGTTCTGTTGTTAATCATTGAATATGGTATAGTGTAAGGCTGAGCTTCTGTAATAATGGCATGTTGACGCTGCTATCAAAAAGACTTTGTACCCATTTATTAGACCAATTGATTTTCAAGGCATGATAGATTTTTTTCCAAAGCACGTATTGATCTGAGGTACTTCTGTTCAATATATGCATACTTTATTGTTAGTGACAGGAGTGAAGTCTGCAGGTATGTCTTCAGGATTGGCTTTTTTTATTTATTACAATTTTTTTATATATGTCGGACAATTTATGCAGCTCTTTACATGCTGTATTTGTTTACATTAGTCTCTGACCTTTGGCCCCTTTCACACAAACGGTCCGATCAGATCCGCCTGTCAGTTTTTCAGGTGGACCTGTTCGAATGCCCCATGCATCCCTATGGGGAAGCGGATGTCAGCGGAGACATCTCCGCTGACACCTGCTGCCATCCGATCCGATCCTGTCCGTCAAATCCGGATGGATGGAAACCCTATTTTCCATCCGTCTGGCGGATTGGATCAGATGAGAATTGACAGGCGGTCCGTTCTCATCCGATTCCCACATAGAGGACAGTGGGGATCTGACAGCTCCGTCTCCGCACACAGAGTTGGGACATAGCTGTCATCCGCCTGCTCAGCGGGGATCGGCGGACCGATCCCCCGCTGAGCGGAACGGACAGGTGTGAAAGCACCCTAAGTCTTGTTTTTTTCCTATATAAATAACAAACATGTTATACTTACCTGCTCTGTTGCAGTGGATTTTCACAGAGCAGCCTGGATCCTCCTCTTCCTGGGTCTCTCTTCTGTGATGCTGGCCCCTCCCTTCTGTTGAGTGCCCCCACAGTGCCCACAGTTTGCTATGGGGGCACCCGAGCTGAGTCACAGCTCCCTGTGTCCATTCAGACACCGAGCCCTGCCTCCTCTCTCTCCTGATTGGCTAGCTGACTTTGATTAACACCATGGGCTGCCGCTGCTGTGTCTCGGACAGCGGAGACACTCGTGAACATAGCTGGACAGAGAAGGACCTTAGGTAAGTGTTAGGGAGGTCGAGGGGGAGGAAGGGGGTTCTGCCACAGAAGGTTTTTAATCTTAATGCATAGAATGCATTAAGATAAAAATACTTCTGACTTTACAACTCCTTTAAGTATCTTACAATCTAATTTCCCTTTCTCCTATACATACACACATACTGGTGACAATTTTTAAACCATTTAACCCACCAGCATGTTTTTAGAGCTTGGGAGGAATGTCAGGAGGAAACCATAAGCCACGTGCTTCTCTTAGGAAAGAGATTTTATCTATACACGGACTCCTCAGTCAGCTGTATATGTTGCTGCTGTTACTTTGGGGGGGGGATGTAAGCGTTCCTTTTAATGCTGTAAGAGGAAGAAGGGTGTTGGGTCAAGCTAAACTGAACATCACCTCCCCATCCTTCCTTTCACAATTCATTGCTTCACTGCATTGCAGAAGCAGTTGAAATGATAATATAAATGCAACTCCAGCTTCTTTCACTCCAGGAAGTTTGAGGAAGGACAATGAACACAAGAAAGGTTCACACTTAATTCAATTCATTCTTATTCAATTTCCTTTAGATTTACCTAAAACTATGTAATGCAAGGGCCTGCCTGATTGCATACAAATTAAGGGTTTAGGTTTGACCTCATATTATATGGTTTTGGTAAATCTAAAGCCTTATAGTTACTTTGGCAGTTTGTAGCTTGGCTGTTGCTGCCCTATATTTGTTACTGTAAGGAAATTAATACTTCAAATAAACAGTTTTTTTCATGCAAAATAGCTAGCTCATTATCTGGGGAAAAATTTTACTGCTCTTAAAGTATAACTGAAGGCTAAATATTCTAGTTTAGGATAGAGTGCACAGGGATTAGAACACCTGTCAGGTCATGAGTACAGGCAGACTATTTCTGGTGACACTTTGGAGGGATTTCCTTTCACTTCCTGTTGTGGGTATCGGACAGGAAGTAAAGAAAAATGTCCTCAGTGGGACAAAGATTGCAAAAAACAAAACAAAAATCCCTCCCCTACAGTAAAATGTTTTGGCTTTGGTTCTACTTTAACCCCTTTATGACGGCCCGCTGCAGATTTACTGCGGCAGGCAGCCTCTCCTGGGCAAAGCGACGTAGCTCTACGTTACTCGCTTTCAGGAGGCTAGGGGGCAAGCGCGCTGGCGGCAGCGTGCTCCTGCCCCCGCTCTTCAGCAGGGAAGCCTGTGCGTGTGTCAGGCGGCTCCGATTGCCGCCTGACACTGGCGATCTCTCCCCGCTGAGGGAGAAGGACGGTTGGCTGATGTAAACACAGTCATCCGTCCTTCTCCCTGCAGTGATCACAGAGACCATGTGATCCTGCTATATAGGATCGCATGTCTCTGTGATCATTTCAGAATCCCAACCCCCCCACGGTTAGAATCACTCCTCTAGGCTTACATTTAACCCCTTGATCACCTATAGTGTTAACCCCTTCCCTGCCAGTGTCCTTATTACAGTAACAGTGCATATTTTTAGCACTGATTACTGTAGTAATGTCACTGGTACCCCCAAAAGTGTCAAAAATGTCAGTTAGGGGTCCGATCTGTCCACCGCAATGTTGCAGTCCCGCAAAAAATCGCAGATCGCCGCCATTACTAGTAAAAAAAAAAATAATAATAATAAAAATGACAAATCTTTCCCGTAGTTAGTAGACGCAATAACTTTTGCGCAAACCAATCAAAATACGCTTTTTGCGTTTTTTTTTCACCAAAAATATGTAGCAGAAAACAAATTGGCTTAAAATGTTAAAAAAATTTTGATTTTTAAATTTTATTTTTGGGAATGTTATATAGCAGAATGTGAAAAATATTGTTTTTTTTTGTTTATAGCGCAAAAAATAAAAATCGCACAGGTGATCAAATACCCCCAAAAGAAAGCTCTATTTGTGGGAAAAAAAGGACGTAAATTTTATTTGGGTACAGCGTCACACGACCGCGCAATTGTCCGTTAAAGTAACGCAGTGCCGAATCGCAAAATAGGGCCTGGTCATTAACCGCTTGCCGACTGCCTAATGACTATTTACGTCGGCAGTCAGCCCCTCACAGGCAAAGCAACGTAGTACTACGTTGCTAGCCTGTGAGGCTCTAGGGAGCGAGCGTGCGTGCGTGCGTCGCTCACTGACCCCCCCGCGCGAGTGACCGGCGGACCCGATGTCCGCTACATATATATATATATATATATATATATATATATATATATATATATACATATGGTTTTTTTTTTTGGTTGGAAACCATTTGAGACTTGACAGTCTAGGACCCCTTTCACACAGGCATCATCTATCACATTTTTGGTAGGAAAAAACAGATTCTATTTCCATCAGTTTTTCATCCGCTTCTGTTTTTTAAATAGAACAAAAATGTAGACTTGTTACATTTAAGGGCCAATTCACACTATATGCATGCAGTGACAGATGTTTTACCACATGGTGAAATGTCTCTCACCACAGGGACTCACAGGAAACACATTGTTTCCTTTTTGTATACCATTCACACTGCAACGCAGCCTAGCACTGTGCTAAAATGCAGACACTCTGCATTTTATCCCAGCACACTGGACCAAATTGCACTGCAGAGGCAATGCAGTGCTTTGTGTCACCCAACATGGCAGTGAATGAAGTGTCTGTTTTGTACACTTCGAATAAAGCTTGTACAAAAAAAAAAAAATGAATCATGCACCGCATTGCCACCTATCCAGCCGGCAATGCAGAGTGGCTGGAGCGCTCCTGCTGCTCTGCGATTTCACTGAGGACCAGTGCAAATTAGCCCTAAAACAACAGACATAAACAGAAGCAGATAAAAAACTGATGTACACGGACATCATCCATTTACAGTCCTTTGCCCATAGGAATGCCTTGCTGTCCATTTTTCATCCTTTAACAGACGAAAACATGTAATAAGGAGACAGGGAAAAAAGAAAGAGTGCCAAAAAAGGTCTAAGGAGAATGAGTCGCAAGGTTTCTAAATTTAGGAGGATTTTTAGTGACTATTCAAGAAGCAGTATCTTATCAATGGCAGTGAGACATTCCATTAACCCAAGATTTTTACTAAATAGTATTTCTATTTTCTGAATTGCACGTTAAAAATGGCATGTATGAAGCACGCAGACCAATGATTTGGTTACTTCTTTGCTGCTTTCAGCACCTCCTCTCAGTGTTTGGCAAACTGCTATTGTGCTTCTCTAAGAGAAGTTAGATGAGCTGTTTTAATCATTCTGGACTAATCTGGAAGCTGGATATATCAGATGGGATTGATCAGTAATCTTAGCATCTCACAGGAAGTCTTTCTTAATTGACCTTGTGCTTGAAACTTAACTTTTAACTCTAGGCAGGATAATGATTTTAAAAGCTGTTCTATATGTATAATTTAGTATAATAGCCTATTGTTAAACTTTAAACCCATAAGGTTTACGTTGAAAGTCAAATATTCACTATATAGACTATAATACTTTAATCATTCGGTTTATGAAAAGGTTAATGATTTTCCTATTTAGTAGATAACTATTGTTTACATGGAAAATGGAAAAAAAAAAAACGCATGCGTCAGAACTTAACCATAAATTCAACATGTCATCAGGGTAGTCAGGACAGACCACGTTGTAAATATAAATTTTTAATGGAATGCTTTTCATCAGCGACGGTGTTTAAAATAATTAAAGTAAACCTAGCACCCTGTTTGGAGAAACACTGCATGTGTTCCTACCTCTGCCGGGTAAAGATTTCTTTAGAACCACAAACAACTCGAGGTAGCTTGTGGCTCTATGTATGGGATGATTTTCTTTTATCCAGCTAATGGTATAGCTTGCATCCAACTGGACTTGTAACTATGTATGGTTACATTGTAATCACTCAATTTTATTTATTTTGATCTGCACGACATTTGTTAATGCAACCTTACTAGTAAAAAGTTCCAATTTATACTCTTATTAACACTTAGGGCCCTTTCACACTGAGGAGGTTTGCAAATTCTTTTGCTTTAACCTCCCTGGCGGTATGTTTGTTTCCGATTTTAGGTGCTGAAAGCGGTACCATTATTTTGCATGTAATTCTTAAGGACAAGCAGCCCAAACCAACTATTTACATATAATTTTTTTTTTACTGTGCGTTCTTCTTTATAACATCTTGGGTATGATAAAGTTTGAAACACAAAATCATAAATTATAATATAATACATAACTATAAATAAGTTAAAGTATATATATATATATATATATATGTGTGTGTGTGTGTGTGTGTATATATATATATATATATATATATATATATATATATATATATATATATATAACTGGATTTTTGACTTACCGTAAAATCCTTTTCTCTTAAGCTCATTAACAGACGCAGAATCCATATCTTGATTAGGGATGATCGAACGGTTCGGGTCGACCATCGGTTCGACCCGAACATTGACTGTTCGAAATTCAGCCGATATTCGAACTTTTTGCTGAAAAAGTTCGGAATTCGGCAACCAGAACCGACCAAAATGGGACAGAAACTGAGCTTTAAAAGCCCGTGATTGGACCAGAACCATCAGTAAAAGCCAATTGAGGGGGCAGGAGGATGCTAGGAATGTGATTGGAGTGACTAGGGGGTCCAGAGGCCAATTAGTAGTGAATACGCCCCCCAGTATATAACATAGCCCCGCCAAATCTCTAGCATTGTAATACAGGGCTGTGGAAGAGAGTGGAAGCAGTTCTGTTACTCCTGCTTCAAAGTGTCATTTAGCAATTATTAGTGTGAGGAAAGGGATAGCTAGTGTAGTTAGGGTACTATTTTCCACTGTAGTTAGATTTAATAATCTAGTTTCTGTAGGGAAAGTGTTAAGTGTCAGGGGACCGTAGTGTAGTGTAGGGTTAACTCACTCTGACTGCTATGGCAGGGTGACCAAACCTTCCATGTCAGGGTGACCGCCATAGAAAGCCATGGAAAAAAGATTGTTTCTATTAGAATTGCAATAGAGCAGGATAGTGGCTTCGCTCCTGTCACACCCGGCTTTTTGTTGCAGGCGTTTATTGGGCTTTATGTGGACGTGTTTGGAGGCAGGCATGGCATCTGAACTTCTGTGTAGGGGTATATATACACACACACACACATATGTATATATACACATACACATATATAGGTGTGAAAGTAGCAGAACCCTATGCCTGCGCTAATGAAATAATTAACAGGCATAGGACTTCGCTCCTATCACACCTATATGTGTGTATGTGTATAAATACATACAAGTGTGTGTGTATATATACCCCTATACAGAAGTTCAGATGTTATGCCTGCCTCCAAAGACGCCCAAAAAATGCCCAAAAAAAAAGCCTGCAACAACACACCTGGGCGTTTTTGTAGCAGGCGATTTTTTGGGGCATTTTTTGGACATTTTTGGAGGCAAGCATAACATCATAACTTCTGTGTAGGGGCATATATACACACACACATATGTATATATACACATACATAGGTGTGAAAGTAGCAGAACCCTATGCCTGTGCTAATGAAATAATTAACAGGCATAGGACTTGGCTCTTATCACACCTATATGTGTGTATGTGTATAAATACATATAAGTGTGTGTGTATATATACCCCTATATAGAAGTTCAGATGTTATGCCTGCCTCCAAAGACGCCCAAAAAAAACGCCTGCAACAACACACCTGGGTGTTTTTGTAGCAGGCATTTTTTTTGGGCATTTTTTGGGCGTCTTTGGAGGCAGGCATAACATCTAAACTTCTGTATAGGGGTATATATACACACACTTATATGTATTTATACACATACACACATATAGGTGTGATAGGAGCGAAGTCCTATGCCTGTTAATTATTTCATTAGCGCAGGCATAGGGTTCTGCTACTTTCACACCTGTATATATACATACATGTGTGTGTGTATATACAGTGGGTACGGAAAGTATTCAGACCCCCTTAAATTTTTCACTCTTTGTTATATTGCAGCCATTTGCTAAAATCATTTAGGTTCATTCTTCTTCCTCATGAATGTACACACAGCTCCCCATATTGACGGAAAAACACAGAATTGTTGACATTGTTGCAGATTTATTAAAAAAGAAAAACTGAAATATCACATGGTCCCAAGTATTCAGACCCTTTGCTGTGACACTCATATATTTAACTCAGGTGCTTTCCATTTCTTCTGATCATCCTTGAGATGGTTCTACACCTTCATTTGAGTCCAGCTGTGTTTGATTATACTGATTGGACTTGATTAGGAAAGTCACACACCTGTCTATATAAGACCTTCCAGATCACAATGCATGTCAGAGCAAATGAGAATCATGAGGTCAAAGGAACTGCCTGAAGAGCTCAGAGACAGAATTGTGGCAAGGCACAGATCTGGCCAAGGTTACAAAAAGATTTCTGCTGCACTTAAGGTTCCTAAGAGCACAGTGGCCTCCATAATCCTCAAATGGAAGACGTTTGGGACGACCAGAACCCTTCCTAGAGCTTCCAAACTGAGCTATCGTGGGAGAAGAGCCTTGGTGAGAGAGGTAAAGAAGAACCCAAAGATCACTGTGGCTGAGCTCCAGAGATGCAGTCAGGAGATGGGAGAAAGTTGTAGAAAGTCAACCATCACTGCAGCCCTCCACCAGTCGGGGCTTTATGGCAGAGTGGCCCGACGGAAGCCTCTCCTCAGTGTAAGACACATGAAAGCCCGCATAGAGTTTGCTAAAAAAAACACCTGAAGGACTCCAAGATGGTGAGAAATAACATTCTTTGGTCTGATGAGACCAAAATATAACTTTTTGGCCTTAATTCTAAGCGGTATGTGTGGAGAAAACCAGGCACTGCTCATCACCTGTCCAATACAGTCCCAACAGTGAAGCATGGTGGTGGCAGCATCATGCTGTGGGGGTGTTTTTCAGCTGCAGGGACAGGACAACTGGTTGCAATCGAGGGAAAGATGAATGCGGCCAAGTACAGGGATATCCTGGACAAAAACCTTCTCCAGAGTGCTCTGGACCTCAGACTGGGCCGAAGGTTTACCTTCCAACAAGACAATGACCCTAAGCACACAGCTAAAATAACGAAGGAGTGGCTTCACAACAACTCCGTGACTGTTCTTGAATGGCCCAGCCAGAGCCCTGACTTAAACCCAATTGAGCATCTCTGGAGAGACCTAAAAATGGCTGTCCACCAACGTTTACCATCCAACCTGACAGAACTGGAGAGGATCTGCAAGGAGGAATGGCAGAGGATCCCCAAATCCAGGTGTGAAAGACTTGTTGCATCTTTCCCAAAAAGACTCCTGGCTGTATTAGATCAAAAGGGGACTTCTACTAAATACTGAGCAAAGGGTCTGAATACTTAGGACCATGTGATATTTCAGTTTTTCTTTTTTAATAAATCTGCAGCAATGTCAACAATTCTGTGTTTTTCTGTCAGTATGGGGTGCTATGTGTACATTCATGAGGAAGAAGAATGAACCTAAATGATTTTAGCAAATGGCTGCAATATAACAAAGAGTGAAAAATGTAAGGGGGTCTGAATACTTTCCGTACCCACTGTATACCCCTACACAGAAGTTCAGATGTCATGCCTGCCTCCAAACACGTCCACAAAAAAAGCCCTATAATAAACGCCTGCAAAAAAAAGCCGGGTGTGAAAATAGCGAAGCCACTATCCTGCTCTACTGCAATTCTAATACAAACTAACTTTTTTTTCTGGTTCTGGACATGCTACAGAGCTGAAACTTCACAGGTACACTTTTTAGACCCCCCAGACACTAAATCCAAAGAAATCTAATTTTTTTTTCCAATAATTGGCTCTCTATCAAAAATGAAAATTTTTAAGAACTTTTTTGTGTGTGATTAATAGTCCCTGGGGCATGACCCAGAACCCTAGGCACTTTTTAGGGGCATTTATTGGGTTTTAGGGCTTCAAAATTGTGTTTTTTGATTACCGGAGTTCGGGTCCCATTGATTTCAATGGGGTTCTGAAATCTGGGCCGAACTTTCGGGAAGTTCGGGTGTTCTGGTTGAACCAAACTTTTCAAAAGTTTGATCATCCCTAATCTTGATATCCGTAGGGTATTACTGCCCCCTACAGGAGTAGGACACGAGGCAGAAAAAAAGTTCTGGCTACAACTATGGGCAGTCCCAGGGGGTATACCCTCTCTCTCCCTGCTATAGGATTTTCTGCCTAGTCAGGAGTAAGGACCCAAGTTCCTTGCTGGGATCTCTGGTCCTGACAAGCTTTTTTAGATGATCCCTTTTTTAGCTAGCTTTTTTTCTCCGAATGGTTCCTGTGAGATCTACAAGCAATTATGCCGTATCTGGGCGACGGGCTGGATGCTAAGATCCAGTGGTCACCCCAGCCGGCCTACGAGCGCGTGCAGGCCCTAGCTCCGTGCTGGGTCGGCCGCGACATATGTATGTGTGTGTGCATATACATATATATATATATATATATATATATATATATATATATATATATATATATATATATACAGTAAAACCTTGGTTTGAGAGCGCTTTGCAAGACAAGCAAAATTTTCAAATAAATTTTGACTTGATATACAAGCGATGTCTTGATATACAAGTAGCCTCAAGTCACAGCTGAGTATAAAAGAGAAGAGAGGCGCCTCTAAGTGTAGCAATATGGTTAAATTTAATGAAGGTACAACATTTAGCAACTCACATGGTTGATGATTGGAACAGGCACATCTAAGGATGCAGGCATCAGGGGTAAAGCTGTCCACATAGGACCATCCTCCGCACCGTCATCTACGTCATCCTTTCCATGCTGCCCCTCGCTTTCAGATCGCTTTACTGCAGGGTGGTCTTCCCGGTCAGGATTACAGACTGGCAGCCGACGGTGCAGAAGAGGGTCTATGTGGACAGCTTTATCCCGGATGCCTGCATACTTAGATGTGCCTGTTTTATTCATCAACCATGTGAGTTGCTAAATGTTGTACCTTCATTAAATGGAACCATATTGCTACACTTAGAGGCACCTCTCTTCTCTTTGATACCCTGTAGCTCCTGCTGGATTTTGCTTCCAATCCCCTTGTGGAAGCGGCTATTTGTGGATGGACATTTTATGGTTACACAACCTATCGTAATGCTATAATCTTTTTATATGGACTATAAATTGAAGGATTTATGAATAAATGGTTGTGGAACGAATCATCTGAGTTTCCATTATTTCTTATGGGGAAATTCGCTTTGATATAAGAGTGCTTTGGATTACAAGCATGCTTCCGGAACGAATTATGCTCGCAATCCAAGGTTTTACTGTATATATATATATATATATATATATATATATATATATATATATATATATACAGATATATAAAAAGTGCAGTTAAACTGCAGGAAAGGGCACTGGGGGGCAAACTAATGTCAATTTATTTTATTTAGTAATGTAATCCAATAGAATTACAATATATCAGTGTGTTTGTGTGTTTTACTATTTGAATTTGCCGCCGGTTCCACCCCCCCGCGATGTGATGCTTGCAGGAGACGGAAGCCGGGGCTCACAGCATCGGGCGGAAGATCCGACCGCCGTATGCTGCAGGGACACATTGCGGGATCCCGGGGACAAGGTAAGGAACCTCTAACCGGATCCAGCGATGCTCCCTGGCGGTGCTCCGAGTGTGGCTCGGGGTTACCGCTAATGGCAATAAAATTTCACCCGAGCCACACTCGGGAATACCGCTAAGGAGGTTAAAAAAAAATTAGCGCTTGAAAATCGAAAGAAAAATGCTTCCCTTTAAAATCAATGAATGTGTTTACACTGGGGCGGTGCTCTTCAGTTGCGGTGAAAGAACTCCTTCTTGCAGCATCATTGAAGCACGTTAGAGGAGTAAAAAAAAAAAACACACTTTTTCTTTAAAAACCGCACCGCAAAAGCAGTAAAAGTCACGACAGTGGACCATTGTGAAAGTGCCCTTAGGTAACCATAATTGATCCTAAATAAATCCTTTCTTACTTTCTCCCTTTAAGTTTTTTTTTTTTTTTAATTTTTGTGTAGCAAAAGAAAAAAAAAACTTTTTTTAATTTGTAAATAATGCTGCTGTACCAATATAAACAAGACAAGATAAATTATAGAGTGTGACCCTGCCTCTCTGAGGGCATGGGTAGGCAATATCAGAAGGTGGTAACTGAATCAGAAGACAGGGTGTGGTCAGACAAGCCAAAAGACAGGACAAATCCAAAGACAAGCTGAGTCAGGTAGTTTAGTTTCAGGTTCATTTCTGTGGTTAATGTTTATATCTTGAATGTTGTCTGGCTACCTGACCCTGCTTGTCCTGTTCTTTCCTGTCTTGTCTTTTCTGTTACCACATTCTAATATTAGCTGCTATTGCCCTTGGAGATGACCAAGTGTCCTGCTTCCCTGCACCTGTTTGCTGCTGCCTGCCTGTATTTTCAGCAAGTTGCACCAGCCTTGTAGCTACGTCAGTCCAGCCTGTATCAGAAGACACGGGTGGAGTTGTGGATTGCTCTGCCATCATCCAGTATTAATGTGACCTGCTTCTGCAGCTCACAGCAGCATCTTGCACACAGGAGTCAGCACGGAAGCACAGCAGCTGGCATCCCTGAAAAGAAGCAGTGCGATCCCAGGGTTTAATCTTCTGACAGGTGCGCACTGATGCCATTTTGGCCGGTCTCATACCCTTCTTCATTCAGATGTGAAGGACTGTCCCCAACAGTGGTTTTCCATCTACACTGCAGTTGATTCAAGGCACGTTAACAACATATAATGCATTTTTATTCAGTGTTTCTGAATAATAAAATTTGTTACCTGAGCTTTTTGTCTGATTGAATAGAAAATACAATAATGAATCGTTACTGTGCAGCAGCAGAAGTGTGTTTGGTGTTTCTCCTGTGGGAAAACGATACATAAATCGTTTTACACACTTCCATAAATCTATAGTAACAATTAGAGATCGACTGATTATCGGCAACACCGATATATCGGGGGCCGATATGCACTTTCCCCGATATATCGGAATCTGCCCCTGAGGTTACCGATATTGCCGATATTTAGGGAAAGTGCATGTCCTGGGGTGATGCCTGCAGCTAGAAGCTTTACCCCGGTACTGGTGTCCATAGCTGATGGTCGGCTGACTTGTAATGACTGATGCGGCTGAGAAGCCGCTCACCTGTAATTACAAGGAGCGGGAGGGGACTACCCCCCCTCCTGCCGCCTTCCACGGCTCACCCGGGTCTCCCGTCCCACCGGGAGACCCGGGCATCCTACCTTCACCGCCGCCGAAGAAAAGACCCAGTGTAGCATGAAGTTGTGTCCCTGTGAAAGCTGGTATCCCTGCCGCAAGTGCGCATGTTTCGGTCTCCATGTAAAAAACCGGGAAGTGATGTCATGACATCACTTCCGGGTACTCGGCGCTGAATTAAAAAAACTGACAGTATTCAAAACAGCCAAACTTGGGGTTCTGAATGCTTTTCAGTGCCGAGGAGGGATTTGGGGTCTTTTAGACCCCCAGATCCCTCCACAAGGAGTACCTTTAAAAAAAAAAAAAAAAAAATTTTTTTTACATGTCTGAAAATATTGGCCGATACTGATATCCGATGACCAAAATATCGGTATCGGCATTAAAAAAACTATATCAGTCGATCACTAGTAATCATTAAATACAGATATAAGGCAAAGAACACACTATACATGTGTGTCTAGACTGCTGGCCTCCTTTGTCTCTACTACAGAGACTAGCATCCTGTTTTAAAAGTCATGAGACTTGCTTATGATCTTCATGCTTGCTATGGAGGGAGTAATACAGGAACATTGAGCCTTTTAATAAAGATCAGTAAAATATTTGCTTATTGTTTCATCGCTGCTAGATTTTAATTATGTCTGGAATTTTGCATCCTGGTTTTTAAATTTCTGATGTGAGAAGTTTTGATGTCAGTGCATTGAAGATATGAGTGGGTAAAGAGACTGGCAAAGAAAAATTTGTAAAGTATCTGCAAGATTACAGGAAAAATGTAAAGGCTGGATAGTTGAATCGCAGCGTGTTTTCATACCTATCCTGTATGCCATCCAACCCCTAAAATAGTTAATAACATCCTACAGGAAATCCAGTTTTCCTGCTGCAATGTTACAAAAGATGGCTGCCATATTATAGAGACTAGTGAGCTGCATAGAGAGAAAGAGACCACGAAGTTAAAGAAAAAAAACAATAGAGAGGAACATTAAAGGGGATCTTAAACATGGATTTCCAATAGGTGGCTACCCTCTATAATGTGTCCTACCTTGTCTTTTTCCACTTGGGTATGGGGCAGACAGTATAAAAAAAAATCATTACATTCTTGCACCTTTATAGTACCTATCATGGGCTTTGATGCGAGTTGGTTGAATAGTAAAGGCTTGCTATGCATATGGGACCTTTTGAGCGGATAGCTTTAGTCTTAAAATGGTTCTAAAGGTTAAAGGTTTTTTCCCTAATGCATTCTATGCATTAAGGTAAAAAATCTTCTTGGTGCCCCCTCTCTTATACTTACTTGAGCCCCATCTCAATCCAGTGATGTGCATTGAGAGCAGTGGCTCAAGCGCCTTGCTATTGGGAGCGCTCAGCAAGGGGGAGGAGCCATGATTGCTAGCTAGGGACCCAAAAAGAGGTTAGGGTCTGTTCTGTGCAAAGTCATTGCACAAAGCAGGTAAGTATAACATTTTTGTTATTTAAAAAAACAAAAAAATAAAGCCAAAAACTTTCTTTCCTTTAGAATCAACTTAAGGACTGAATGTAGTCACGCTACTTGCTTTTTTTAGAGGATGTATAATTTGCTCACCAAGTCTATTTAACCACTTGCTGACTGCCGCATGACTATTTACGTCGGCAGTTAGCCCCTCACAGGCAAAGTGAAGTAGATCTACGTCGCTAGCCTGTGAGGGTCTAGGGAGCGAGCGCGCGCCCCCGGAGGCGCGCTCCCGCGGGGTCACGGACCCCCCCCCCCGCACGTGTGACCGGCGGACCCGATGTCCGCCGGTCACTCGGCGATCGTCGCTGCAGAGGGAGAAAGTCAGGCGGCTGATGTAAACAAGCCGCCTGTCATTCTCCCCTGTGTAGAAACAGTGATCATACGGTTCTACTATGTAGGACCGTTGATCACTGTTCCTACACCTCAAGCCACAGCCAATCACAGTTAGAATCACGCCCCTAGGGACACACACAGCCCCTCCCTCTCAAAAAAAAGTTAGCCCCTTCACTGCCAGTGTAATTTTACAGTAACAGTGCATATGTATAGCACTGATTACTGTAGAAATGTCACTGGTAACCCCAAAAGTGTCAAAAATGTCAGTCAAGGGTCCGATCTGTTTGCCGCAATTTCACAGTACCGCAAAAAAAATTGCAGATCGCCGCCATTACGCGTTAAAAAAAAAACAACAAAAATGACAAAAATCTTTCCCTTTGTTAGTAAACGTGATAAATTTTGCGCAAACCAATCAAAATACGCTTTTTGCAATTCTTTTTTTTACCAAACATATGTAGCATAAAACAAATTAGCTGAAAATGTTAAAAAATTTCGATTTTTACATTTTTTTGGGGGAATTTCATATAAAAAAATGTGAAAAATATTGCTATTTTTGCAAAATTGACGCTCTTTTTTTGTTTATAGCGCATGATCAAAAAATCGCACAGGTGATCATATACCACCAAAAGAAAGCTCTGTTTGTGGGAAAAAAAGGACGTCAAATTAGTTTAGGTACAGCGTCGCATGACCGCGCAATTGTCCGTTAAAGTCACGCAGTGCCGAATCGCAAAATAGGCCCTGGTCAGGAAGGGGGTAAAATCTTACGGGGCTTAAGTGGTTAAAAACCCATATATGCGGCTATTGGAGCAGGACCTAATACTACTATAGACCTTTGGGACTGGCAAGAAGTACAGTGCATCCGGAAAGTGTTCACAGCGCTTCACTTTTTCCACATATTGTTATGTTACAGCCTTGTTAACAAAATTGATTAAATTCCTTATTTTCCTTGGAATTCTACAAACAATACCCCATAATGACAACGGGAAAGAAGTTTGTATAAAATCTTTGCAAATTTATTAAAAATAATGGAAAAAAATCACATGTACATAAGTATTCACAGCCTTTGACATGACACTCAAAATTGAGCTCAGGTGCATCCTGTTTCCAATGATCATCCTTGATATGTTTCTACAACTTAATTGGAGTCCACCTGTGTTAAATTCAGTTAATTGGACATGATATAGAAAGGCACAAATCTGTCCATATAACGTCCCACAGTTACCAGTGCACGTCAGAGCACAAACCAAGCCATGAAGTTTAAGGAATTGTCTGTAGACCTCTGTGACTGTATTGTGTTGAGGCACAGATCTGGGGAAGGGTACAGGAAAATTTCTGCAACATTGAAGTTCGCAATGAGCACAGTGGCCTCCATCATCCGTAAATGGAATACGTTTGGAACCACCAAGACTCTTCCTATAGCGGACCACCGGCCACACTGAGTGATCGGGGGAGAAGGGCTTTAGTCAGGGAGGTGACCAAGAACCTGATGGTCACTGACTGAGCTCCAGTGTTTCTCTGTGGAGAGAGGAGAACCTTCCAGAAAAACAACCATCTCTGCAGCACTCCACCAATCAGGCCTGTATAATAGAATGGCCAGGTGGAAGCCACTTCTTGGAAAAAGGCACATGACAGCCCGCCTGGAGTTTCCCAAAAGGCATCTGAAGGACTCTCAGACAATGAGAAACAAAATTCTCTGGTCTGATGAAACAAAGATTGAACTCTTTGGCCTGAATGGCAAGTGTAATGTCTGGAGGAAACCAGGCACCGCTCATCACCTGGTCAATACCATCTCTACGGTGAAGCATGGTGGTAGCAGCATCATGCAGTGGGGATGTTTTTCAGCAGCAGGGCCCTGGGAGACTAGGACTGATGGAGGGAAAGATGAATGCAGCAAAGTAAAGAACCTTCCTAGATGAAAACCTGCTCCAGAGTGCTCTGGACCTCCGACTGGGGCAAAGGTTCATCTTCCAACAGGACAATGACCCTAAGCACACATCCAAGATAACAAAGGAGTGGCTACGGGACAACACTGTGAATGTCATTGAGTGGCCCAGCCAGAGCCCAGACTTGAACCGGATTTAACATTTCTGGAGCGTTCTGAAAAATGCTGTGCACCGACGCTCCCCATCCAACCTGATGGAGCTTGAGAGGTCCTGCAAAGAAGAATGGGAGAAACTGCCCAACAATAGGTGTGCCAAGCTTGTTGCATCATACTCAAGACTTAAGGCTGTAATTGGTGCCAAAGGTGCTTCAACAAAGTATTGAGCAAAGGCTGTGAATATTTAAGTACATGGGATTTTATTTGTAATACATTTTGCAAAGATTTAAAAAAAACTTTTCACGTTGCCATTATGGGGTATTTTTTGTAGAATTTTGAAAAAAAATAATAATGAATTTATTCAATTTTGGAATAAGGCTGTAACATAACAAAATGTGGAAAAAGTGAAGCGCTGTGAATACTTTCCGGATTCGCTGTAGCTAGTAATTTCTCAAAGGTTTCTTTTAACACTATCCTGATAGACTCCAATTATAAAACATTATTAAGATGGTATATGGTACCTATTAGAATTGCTAAGCCTTGTCATGCCTTGTCCAAGTGATATTGGCATTGTGGCCAGATAGGCACCATGTTTTATATTAACAGAATGGAGCAGAATCTTCAGTGTCATCTGTTTTGTAACTATTGTGAACTTATCCAAAGTATTAGACTGGCTGCCTTATTTCAAAGTCTATAGGGACATCCTTAAACCTTTAAAACTATTAGTGTTGCGTATATATAACACTGGTTGCCAGGACTGTGATAACAAGATCCTGAAAACGGAATGACCGTGTTCATTGGTTTTAGGCGGCGTTTCTCAACTAGGGTTCCTCCTGAGGTTGCTAGGGGTTCCTTGCACAATGGGCAATTTCTGCCTCTCAGATAGGTTTCCAATGACACCATTGTTCCCTTTAGCTTATCTGTAAGGGGGTAATTCTTCCCAATGATGACAAGAGTGAGGTGCATAGTTCCCACTGACTGTCACACTAACGTGTCATGAGTTGTAGATTTTTCATTTTTAGCAGGGGTTCCCGGAGACCAGAAATTTATTTCAGGGGTTCCTCTTTGTTGAAAAGGTTGAGAAAGGCTGGTTTTAGGTGTAAGTTGAATTGGACAAATACACATGCATATTTAATAATGCACAAAACATTAGACCGAATGTGAGACCTTTGGATATAATGCTCCTCATTGGACTCATGAGTCCCAGGGAAGAGGGTATGATCCCCTCCTTTTTTTTTCCCTTCCTCCCATATTCTGATCTTTCTTTCCTGCAGAGACCAGATGTCTCCTTGTTTTCCTTTCCTCTTTTTCCTTTATATGATTGTAATTTGAAGAAAGAATGCCATGTCAGTCTATATGTCTTTAAATAATGAAGTAGGTTTCTTGCTGAATGCTGATTGAAGTCAGTGTTATACTTTATTTCTAAAGAATTGATGACAAAATTATGTTAAAGCTGAATCTTGCTATTATAGATGTATTTTTTAGACATGAGAATTCTATAATTTTTTTACCTCATTTTGCAAATGACTAATAAACAGACTTAAATTTAAAGTCAAAATGAACTGTGGAAGCTAAGCCCAGGAAAATGCAGGCAGAGGGCTAGTCACCAGTATTGCCTGTGGTGTCCCTGCAGCTGCTTTTTCCCCCATTACTGACTTACGTCTTGTTCTGCGCTGTATATGTGTGTGAAGGTGTCCATCTTTATAGAGGCAGAACGTTGATTCCTCATGTCGAAGCAAGGAACACAGTAATGACATCATCAAATTTCCGGAGACTCGCAATCAGAGGCAGTAGATCTCAGACTGCACATATACGTACAACTGTAAGGCTAAAGGCACAGGAGTGCCTAGGCACCCTCACATACCAGGAAGTGCACTGCCATTTTTCAGAAGAAATTCAAAGTTACAGGCAGAATTTTCAGGTTGCTGCTTAAGCAGAATTGCAGAAAATACTGCTATAAACATTTCCTTTAACAGATCTTCACTTCTGAATTAGGGTCCACTTTAACCAGTTCTGGAGCGGAAGGATTTGCCCACTTAATGACCAGGCCATTTTTTGTGATTCAACACTGCGTTATTTTAACGGACAATTGCGCAGTCGGGCGACGCTGTACCTAAATAAAATTGATGTCCTTCTTTTTCCCACAAATAGAGCTTCCTTTTGGTGGTATTTGATCACCACTGCGATTTTTATTTTTTGCGCTTTTAAAAAAAAAAAAAATAGCAACAATTCTGAAAAAAAATATATATATTTTTCACATTTTGCTATATAACATTCCCCAAAAATAAATTTAAAAACCAAAATATTTTAACATTTTAGGCCAATTTGTTTTCGGTTACATATTTTTGGTAACAAAACAATTAAAAAATAAAAAGTTATCGCATCTACTAACTACGGGAAAGATTTGTCATTTTTTTTGTTTTTTTACTAGTAATGGCGGCGATCTGCAATTTTTAGCGGGACTGCGACATTGTGGCGGAAAGATCGGGCCCCTAACTGACATTTTTGACTCTTTTGGGGGATAAGTGACATTACTACAGTAATCAGTGCTAAAAATATGCACTGTTACTGCAATAATGACACTGGCAGGGAAGGGGTTAAAACAGTGGGCGATCAAGGGGTTAAATGTAAGCCTAGGGGAGTGTTTCTAACTGTATGGGGGTTGGGCTTGTGAAATGATCACATAGACCTATGATCCTACATAGAAGGATCATAGGCACTCTGTAATCATTCCAGAGAGAAGAACAGTCAGCTGTGTTTACAACAGCTGACCATCCTTCTCTCTCAGCGGGGAACGATCGTGGGTGCCTGGCAGCAATCAAAGCCGCTGGCCCATGCATTGGAGTCCCCGCTTAAGAAAATGAAATTATAAAATTCTACACCTTGTCCCTTGGTCACTTGATAAACTCCCATGGCTTCCAGTATCATCTTTATGCTGATGAGACATGAATCTATCTCATTACTCATCACCTCACTCCTTCAGTCTCCTCTCGCATACCTAACTTACTGACATTACATGCATGGATGTCACACCACTTCCTCAAACTCAATCTTTCTAAAACTCAGCTCATAATATTCCCTCCTGCCCATGCCCCCTCCCCTGACTTCTCCATCAAGATCAAGAATACATCCGTGAGTCCCTCCCCTCATGCCTAGATGCTAGGTGTAATCCTGCTCACAAAAGCCAAGGAATTTCCAGTCACAACTTACCAACCAGCCTGCGACCAACCAAATTAACCTGTCTAACAGTATGCGTTAAAAACAGGGGTTTAGTTGCACACATTTGCAAATACATGCATAAGCTGCAGGCCCCGGCAAGGCACCCTGATATCTGCAATCCCTGACTGTACTTTTAAAGAGTCTCCACAGTGGGGGAACATGTATTCTGATAGATCGAAAACAGGTGACTGGAGGAAACCCACCCCTCCTTAAAGGCGCAGGAATGCACTGAACACCCAGCACATTGCACAATGGCAGCAAAGGTGTCAGTACGTTGCCTGACCAATATAACAACAATACAAAAAGTGGTCACTTCCCCCACCTATAACTGGTCTAAACAGCAAGGAGCACTGGAAGGGCAAACGCATGTTAAAAAAGCAAAGGAATTTCCAGTCACAACTTACCAACCAGCCTGCGACCAACTGAATTAACCTGTCTAACAGTATGCGTTAAAAATGGGTTTAGTTGCACACAATGGCAAATACATGCGTAAGCTGCAGGCCCCGGCAAGGCATCCTCATATCTGCATTCCCTAACTCTACCTTTAGAGTCTCCACAGTTCGAGCACATGTATTTATGTTCCTGCGACTTTATGGAGGAGTGGGCTCCCTCCAGTCACCTGTCCTCCATCTATCCATCAGAATACATGTGCTCCCACTGTGAAGACTCTTTAAAAGTAGAGTTAGGGTCTGCAGATATCAGGGTGCTCTGCCGGGGCCTGCAGCTTACGCATGTATTTGCAAATATGTGCAACTAAACCCCTGTTTTTAACGCATACTGTTAGACAGGTTAATTTGGTTGGATGCAGGCTGGTTGGTAAGTTGTAACTGGTAATTCCTTGGCTTTTTGACATGGGTTTGCTCTTCCAGTGCTCCCTGCTGTTTAGATCAGTTATAGGTGGGGGAAGTGACCACTTTTTGTATTGTAATCCTGGAATCTCACCTGTCCTTTCAGACCCAAATTCAATTGCTGTCCATTTCTTGCAGACTTTACCTCCGTGACATCTACCAAATACTCCCCTTTTTAACTGTTGAAACCACTAAGTAACTTATGAACTCCCCTTGTTATCTCTCGCCTTGACTATTGTAACTCATTGGCCTCCCTCTTTGCAGGCTAACCCTTCTTCATTCTATTATGAATTCTGCTGCCAGACACCTCCACTTTCTAACCGTTCAGTGTCCGCCACCCCTCTCTGCCAATCCCTCCTCTGGCTTCCCGTTGCTCAACTAATACAATTCGAAACATTACCAATAACATACAAAGCAATTTACAACTCCTCAAGCTACATCACCAATCTTATCTACAAATATCACCCAAACCGTCCTCTGCGCTCCTCCCAAGGCCTTCTGCTCTCTAGCTCCCTTGTTTCCTCCTCCCATGCTCATCTCCAGGACTTCTCCAGAGCCTCTCCCATCCTCTGGAACTCACTACCCCAATGTGTCTGGTTATCTCCTACTCGGTCCACATTTAGGCGATCCCTGAAAACGCATCTCCTCAGAGAAGCCTATACTGCAGCTCATAACCAAATCCTCTATTTTTCCCATCAGTTCATCCCTCACAGTTATTACCTTTTGTTCCACCAGCCACTTCCTATTGTAAGCTCTTCTCTCTCCTCACTTCTGTTTCTCAGTGACTTTGCTGGGGCGCAGCAGCAGGGGCTCAGGAGCTAGCATGCACAAGTGCCCCATGGGAAGAGAGGAGGGGCCAGAAGCGCCAGCTAGGGACTCAAGGAGAGGAGGATCTCGACCGCTCTGTGCAATTCCATTCTTTACAATCACTTTAAATTGCAAATACTATTCCAGTTAGAGTAAAGTTCCAGTATAAAAAAAATGAATAATCTCCGTACTTTTGAATTTGTGAAGTGGGGCAGCTTTCTTACTTTTAACAGAATGAACATTGATTTATGTTGGGAAACTTTCCTGTTCCAGGCTTCAAGATGATCTGATGTCAGTCTTTGTAATGCAGAGGCATGCAGGGTATATTATTGAGTAAAGAAACCCTATCATAGGCCATGTGACTCAGGATAATGACGCAAATGAGCATTGCTGTAAAGTTGTTGAGATTATACATTGCTATCATGCAAGTTAGGTGAAGGCTGTGTGTTATCTGTAAAACCATGTGGAACATTTTTTTCATGTATGTTTGGTCATGACAAAATGTGCCCATTCACTTAACTCAAAATACAGGTCACCAGTTTAGAGTTACGAGGGGGGTTAGGGCTAGAATTATTGCTCTCACTCGAACGATCGCGGCTAATACCGCACGTGTGATTTGAACACCATTTACATATGTGGGCGTGACTTGCGAATGCGATTGCTTCTGCGCGCGAGCTTGGAGGGACGGGGCGCTGTGATTTTTTTTTTAACCTTTTATTTTTACACTTTCCCTTTTTTTTGATCACTTTTATTCCTGTTACAAAGAATGTAAACATCCCTTGTAATAGAAATATGCAGGACAGGTCCTCTTTAATGTGAGATCTGGGGTCAAAAAAGTCCACAGATCTCACATCTACCCTTAGTGCCAGCTCACACATATGCGATGTCAGACATTGCATGTGATTTGCAACACACTGCTCTGCAAATCACATGCAATGTCTGTGCGATGTGAATTCAGCCATATGGATTGTATGGTCTAAATTTGCATCACATTCGGATCAAAGTCGCACAGGACCCTTTTTTTTTTTTTGTCCGCACCAGAATCGGATCGCATGGGTGTTCACACATTTGCAATCCGATTCATGTCCAAACTGACAGTCTGGACTAGTATATGCAAACTGATCTCGTGGTGTCGTTAACTTTGTATTAACACCCCCAGCGATTTGCATATGGCAGTGTGAACTGCCTGCGAGTCGAGTGCGATGCGGAACTCAGTGGATTCTCAGGGTTCCCGCATTGCATATGTGTGAACCGGCATTTAAAAGCAAGAAAAAAAATGGACCCTTTAAGGCAGTTGGGAGAAAGCGACGTATAGCGTTGCTCCGGTCCTCCGTGGCCATAGAGTTGAGTAAGGGCAAGATGGCCCTCAGCGGGTCCGGCGGCCATGATTGCCACCAGACACTCGCGATCGCTCCCCATGGAGACAGCTGTTCTGTCAGTAATGAACACAGGGATCCTGTGTTCTTCTTATTTAGGAACATAGGTTTCTGTGTTCATTCAGCAAGCCCATCCCCCACACAGAAAGCACCCCCTGGGCTCACACTTAACTGTTTGATCGCTGCTGTTGTTAACCCCTTTCCTACCAGTGCCATTAGTACAGTAACTGTGCATATTCTAGCACTAATTACTGTAGTAATGTCGCTAGTTCCCCCCAAAAGTGTCAAAAATGTCAGGTGTCTGATCTGTCTGCTGCAATGTCGCAGTCCCGCTAAAAATCGCTGATCGCCACCATTACTAGTAAAAAAAAAAAAAAAAAGACCTAATTCTTTCCGCTAGTTTGTAGATGCGATAACTTTTGCGCAAACCAATCAATATACACCTATTGGGATTTTCTTTACCAATAATATGTAGCAGAATACATATTGGCCTAAAAAGATGAAAAAATTTGATTTTTAATTTTTTTTTTTTTATTGGGAATGTTTTATAGCAGAAAGTAAAAAATATTGCTTTCTCTTTCGTTCATTAATGGACACAGCTCCTGATTCTTCTTAACCATTGGGTTATACTGCCCCCTACAGGAGTAGGACACTAGGCAGGAAAAAGCTTGACTACGCCTATGGGCAGTCCCAGGGTGTATACACCCACTCTCAGCTATAGGCACTCAGTTTAGTCAGGAGTAAGGACCTAGTTCCTTGCTGGGATCTCTGGTCCCGGCAATTTTTTTCCTTTTAAATAGATTTTTGCCCTTTTTTATTATTTTGTTCCTGTGAGAACTACAATCAGCAGCTCCTCGCTAGGTCGTTCGTGACATAGCCCCCACTGGACAGGGGCTGGCCTGCGAGTTAAATGTTTTGCGAGGGCGCATACAAACTGGCTTCAGCCTGAGTTGCAGCGTTTCCTCCTGGCCGACAGCACCTACATTACGATGGAGCGGTGTCCTGTCCGGAGCGGTGCCCACCCTGTTCCTGGTGTGGTAAGTAGCTGTCCCCCTGCTACCCCTGGAGGGTTTTGGGGTTGACTTGGGTCCCTCCCTGGAATGGTCAGACCCCCGGGTTCCCATCCCTTCCCCACCAGCCCCTCTAAACTTGTGGGTTTTTTTTTATTGGGTGAGGTTATGAGTTGGCTTTGCCACATGTTGGTTGTAGTTGCTGCTGACCGTTTTTTTTTTTTTCTCCCCTGGTGCACAACGAGGGGTTGAGCAGTGTTAACTGCCACCTGAGAGTTGGTGACTAGGGTAGAGATGTCCTCTGGGCTCCCTGCCGCGGTTGTTGGGCTAGGCGAGCGGATGTTTTACCATCCGTGTGTACAGGCCGCACGCTGTGGGATCCGGACAAAAGTTTAGGGCGTGCCTTTGTGGCCTACTCATCAGAACCTATGTGAAGCGGCCCCTGAGAGGATGGCTGAAGCCACTGCCTCCTGTTTGGGCATCCACCTTCCCCTTTGCTGGCTCTGGGTGGTCGGCTCCACTGAGGCTCGCGTCCTGGTGGCCGAGTCAGGCGCTGCCATTGGGGGGCGACCCCAGTGCGTGTAGCTAAAACCCCCACTCTTCCTTTTGGTATCTGTCGGGCTGTGGATCCGTGCATTTACGGCTGGGCCTCCACAAAAATTTAGTGTGGCGCTGTGGGGGCACTTCATTTTTAGTGACAGTCTTTCCGCAATTATTGTGTGGGCAAGGGTACCCTGCCTGTGTGTTCGCGTCACTGTGGGTGGCTCCCTTTAATGGGGCTATGTCCTATTATTTCTATGGAGGGCGACCCTCTTGTTTTTTGCGGGGTCCAATAGGTGTTCCATTTGTGGACCCTTGGCCAGTGGCCCCTTTGCGGGATCGCAGTTGGCAACCTCCCCTGATTGTTATGTTTCGGCATGAGCTTAGTGTATAGCGACCCTACTGGGTCTGCGTCCACGCACCCTGAGTGCTCAGATAGTGAGGATGATTCATTTGCTCCTCTAGCCGCCCATGAAAAGGCGCTGATGGATGCACGGTTTGTGTCAGTGCATGAAAATTTAAAAATGGAGGTTGCGGCTGATGCCTCGTCGGAGGCACCGGTTCCTATTGGTACCCACAGGCCCTCCAAAGCAGCGAAGGTGTTCCTCTTTCTGCTTACTTTGACAACATTGTCACAAAACAGTGGGGTTGTCCAAAACACAGTGGTTGCTAAGCGTTTTGTGCTTGCAGTATCCTTATGAGGATTAACTGTGTTCAAGGTGGACCGTCCCACCTGTAGTGGACTTGCCGGTTTCCAGGTCAAATTGAGTTGCCTTCATCCCGATTGAGGAGTCCTCGGCCTTTACAGGTCAAGCTAATAGGAGGACAGATGCTCTGGCCCGCCATATGTGCGCTGTGGCTGATTCGGCAATTAGATCGGTAATTACAATTGCCATGGTGTCACAAACTCTGACTGAGTGGGCTAAGCTTTTACGCCGGGACCTGGAGGGGAACAGCTTCCCCCTGTCTTTGCGGAGCTGGCGCACCAGTTGGTCCAGGGGCTACAGTTTGTCTGTGATTCCTCTTTGGATGTCTCCTTTTGATTTCTGGGCTGTCTGTATCCGCAGTGGTCCTTCGGCGTATTATCTGGCTGAAATGCTGGTCTGCAGATCAGCCTTATTTGATCTCCCATTTGTGGGGGATGCCTGGTTGGAGCTTCCTTGGATGGCATTGCTAAGGGTCTCACAGGGGGGGAAGAGTACTCTTCTTTCGCAGGTTACCAATGGCAAGGAGCCCCATCGTAGACGTGGGACATTCTCCTTGGCTCCTAAGCCGCCTCTTCGTCTCTGTGTCTCAAGACAAGGATCGAAAGTCAGGGCCTCCATCAGAGGTTCCAAGAGGATCTGGTCTGGCAAGGCACAAGAGGGCCCTTCCAGACCTGAGGACAAGGCTGCCTCTGCATGAAGGGGTGCCCTCACCCGTATCTGGGTTTGGGGGTTGACTTCTCTGGTTTCCAGATCCATTGACCTCCCTGGTACAGGACAAGTGGGTCCACAAAGTTATTCGGTCAGGCTACGAGATTGAGTTCGGTCTTGTCCCCCTGAAAGGTTTTTTCCTTCCAACCGGCACTTGTCCCCTGATCGCGTACGGCAGGGGTGTCCAAACTATGGCCCTGCAGCTGTTCAGTAACTGCAATTCCCATGAGGCATTGTAAATCTCCAACATTCACAGACATAACTAGGCATGATGGGAATTGTAGTTCCTGAACAACTGGAGGGCAATAGTTTGGACAACCCTGGCTTACGGGATCCCTTTGGGGGCACTGCAAGACTTGTTACTTCAAGGGGTGATTGTTCTGGTTCTGACTTCGGAACATTTTCAGGGGTTTTTACTCAAACCTCTTTACAGTGGCCAGGAAGGAAGGCATGGTATGTCCAATTCTGGACCTCAAGGTGCTAAACTGCTTTGTGCGAGTACAGAAGTTCTGCATGGAGTCCACTCACACGGTAGTGGCGTCCCTACATCTTGGGGATTTATTCTTGCTTCTATCGACATCAAGGACACCTACCCACACATTCTAATATGTGGCGGTCGCCAGCGCTTCCTCCATTTAGCCATGGACGAGGAACATTATCAGTTTGTGGCGTTGGCTTTTGGTCTCACCCCTGCTCTTCGGGTCTCTACAGGAGTGTTATGGCCCTGGTGCTGGCATTGTTTGGGGATTGCGGTACTGGGATGGACCACTGGAGATTGCTCTGTGAACTCTGAGGGAGTTTGGTGGGATCCTGAACATTCAGGAGTCTGCTTTGGTTCTGTCCACAAAAAACTGGACTATTTGGGTCTGACTCTGGACTCAGCCTCAGCCAGAATGTTTCTTCCACTGGAAAAACTCCAGACATTGCAGGAGGCAATTCAGCTTCTGCTGTTCAGCAGGCGGTCATCCCTCCGTGCTTGCATGCGCGTGCCACTGATGGTGTCCACCCTTGAGGTGGTCTATTTGCATAGTTTCACCACATGATCTCTGCAAAAGAGATTCTGGTGAAATGGGTCAAGGGTTCACGGTCTCTAGAGGTGGCTTTGTTCGCCGGCGCTTCGACAGGGAAAATCCTTCCCCCCTGTACTAGACGATTGTTACCACGGATGCCAGTCTGTATGGGTGGGGAGGCATCCTCAGCACAGACATGCTCAGGGGTTCTGGACTTTGGCAGAGCCCAGACTGCCGATTAGTGTACTGGAACTCTGAGCATTCAGACTTTGTCTGGCTCATTGGACAATTTGTCTTCAGGAGTGTCCAGTACAAACTAGTTCGGACAATGCCACGGCCGTGGTCTATGTAAATCACCAAGGGGGCACAAGTAGTGTCTTGGCGGCTCAGTATGTAGCCGGCATTATAAGGTGGGCGGACTGATTGTTCCAACCCTCTCAAACTTCTGCCATGACTCCTATGCAGGATTCAGGCAGAAGGGATTCCGGTCATTCTAGTGGCTCCAGACTGGCCTCGTCGGTCTTGGTATGCCGATTTTGGTACGGCTGGTCACCAATGCTCCTTGGGGACTTCCTCTCAGGGAGGATCTGCTGTCCCCAGGAACAATCTCCTATCCTGCTTTACAGTCGCTTGCTTTAACGGCTTGGCTGTTGAATGCCAGGTGCTAAAGGATGGAGTTTTTTTAAAAAAATGGTGGTTCCTACACTGTAAAAAGTTAGGAAATCTGCCTCTAGGAAGATCTACCATCGTATGTGGAAGATGTAAATTGCGTGGTGTGAGTCTCTTGGGGGGGTTCATCCTCGCTCCTGCTCAGTGAATCGGATCTTAACCTTCAAGGTGGGGGGGGGGGCGGGGGTGTTGAACATAAATTGGTCTTGAGTACTATCAAGGGCCAGGTTTCAGGTTTTGGCGGTCTTTTTTCAACGGCCTTTGGCAACAAACTCCCTGGTGCATACCTTTTCTTTAGGGTGGGTGTCTGACATTTGGTTCCTTTAGTGCAGGCTTCATTGCCGCCCTGGAATCCTAATGTGGTGCTTTCAGCTCTACTGAAGCCTCTCTTTGAAAATATTCAGGAGGTTTCCCTGCTTACTCTGCCCCAGAACCTGGCCTTCTTTGGAGGCTATCACCTCTGCATGCAGGGTGTCGAAACTGACAGCGTTATCCTGTCGTTCACCTTATGCTGATTCACAAGTATAAGGTGGTGCTTTGCTTCTGTTGGTCATTCCTTCCTAAAGTGGTCTCCGACTGTCATTTTAATGAAGACACTGTGTTGCCTTCTCTGTGTCCCAGGCCTAAACATCTGAAGGAAATTGCCTTGCATGTCTTGGATGTGGTCCAGGCAATTAGGGTGTACCTGGCAGCTACAGAGTCTTTAAGGAAGTCAGACTCTCACTCACTGTGCTCACGGACGGACCTCAAAAAAGGGTCGTCAGCTTCTTTTGCAACCGTTTCCAGATGGATCAGACAGACAGTGGTTCAGACCTATTGCATCAGGGGTCAGGTTCCTCCTTTTCCTGTCAAGGCGCACTCTACTAGGGCGCTTAGTGTCTCCTGGGCTTTCCGTCATCAAGCGTCAGTGGCGCAGGTTTGCAAGGTGGCCACCTGATCGTTGGTGCACACTTTTACAAAGTTTTGTAAAGTGGATGTATTGGCATCTGTGGTTTTGCTGGCTGCTGTTTAAGAGGACCTCTTTAAGGGTGTATTGTTTTTCAGGTGAGCTCCAGTAGTTTATGGTTGAGCTCCGTGTTACCTGCTTGGCTAAGGTTAGCCTTGGGAATTTTTTTCTGCTATTTTCCTACCCCTCATGTTTAACACTGCTTTTGGACGTCCCAATGGTTAAGAAGAATTAGGAGCTGTGTCTGTGAATGAACGAAAGAGAAAATGGGATTTTTGACTTACCGTAAACTCCATTTCTCTGATGTTCATTGACGGACATAGCACCCACCCCTCTGTGGAGTTGGCTTTCTTCTGACATTGCTTGTGACAAGACTGCGTGCCTATAGCTGAGAGAGGGAGTATACCCCCTGCGACTGCCCATAGGCATAGTCCAACTTTTTCCTGCTTAGTGTCCTACTCCTGTAGGGGGCAGCATAACCCAATGGTTAAGAAGAATCAGGAGCTGTGTCCATCAATAAACATTTGAGAAATGGATTTTACGGTGTCAAAAACCCAATTTTTTTTCAGAATTGTCGCTCTTTTTTTGTTTATAGCACAAAAAATTAAATTGCACAGGTGATCAAATACCACCAAAGTAAAGCTCTATTTGTGGGGAAAAAATAACTTTTATTTGGGTACAGCGTTGCACGACCACGCAATTGTCAAAGTAGCGAAGTGCCATATCGCAAAAAAAGACCTGGTCATTCAGGGGAGAAAACCTTCCAGTCCAGAAGGGGTTAAAGTGAAACTTTACTCTTAACAACTTGATAAAAAAATATTGTTCTTTAGCAAGGAACATGCATTCCACATTATTAATTATGCTACCAAAATTAGTGTGTGCTGAAAATTGCCTCCAGCGTTGCTCCTGTTTCTTCTTGCTGGAGGCTGCCATTTTACTGAAGCCCCTAGCCCCTGAACAGCAGTACATCTTTAGACTGTAAGCAGATCGGCTTCTACAAATTTGGCACAGTGCCGAAATAGAGAGTAACTGAGCATTTGCAGAGCAGGGTGAGACCGTGTATTGCTGGATTTTAAAAGGTATATACACTTATTTTAAATGTTTTACAAAGCTTTATCTGCAAAATGGGCCAGCCTGAAGTGATCTAGCAGGACCTGATTTTTGACTAAAAGTTCTACTTTATTTGACCCAACCTCATCTTTATATTTTACCAAAAACTAGATAATATGTGTTTGTGTGCACTAAAACTGCATTTAATGTACTTTGTAATGAAAATATGGATTTGCCAAATAGTTGTTCTGATACTGTGATATAAAAGGGTTAAAGCCACCAGATTCTGAGCACAGAAATAATTCACATAGATGCAGTCACCTTCTCTAGACTAACTACCATTTGATGGCATTCATCTTTACATAATACATCCTTTTGTTCTGTTTTTTTGTAAACTGCTGGACTACTGCACATTTTCTACAGAATATCTAGTTGCTATTTTGTATGACCAGTTGGCATTTTAATCAGGTTACAAAAGTCAGTCTTTTCTCAAGAATATTACACATTTATTGGATTGTTGTGTTATTTTAAACACTTTAATCTCTTTTAACAGATAGATATTTTGATATGGCTCTAAAGAAGCTTCCGAAGTGTGACCTTCCGGATGACATCAGAAAGTAAGTATTGCGAGGTGTTGGGCAATTAGGAGACATAATAAAAAGGAAATGACTCGTACTTTTTCAGTTGCCATCCACAAACCGAACAACATATTGTGCTTGAAGTATAGGAAATGAAGCCTTTATGTATTCAGGTTCTGTTGTGTTTCTTTGAATGAAACAGCATGTGAAATATATGAAAAGTCTAATACCAGGATCAGAGTAATACCTTAACTGGTTTTAAGGCTGAAGGTTATTTGCCTTCATGCATTCTATGCATGAAGGTAGGAAACCGCCTGTGTTCTGATCCTCCCCCAAGTACTTCCCTGAACCCCCTTTCAATCCAGCGATGTGAACGGGAACCTTGACTGCCCTGGGTCTCTCTCTTCTTATTGATTGACACAGCGGCGGTAGCCATTGGCCATCGTCAATCTCAGCCAATGAGGAGGGGGACGGGGCTAAGCCGCGGCTCTGTTTCTTATGGACGCATAGAGCTGGGCTTGGGAGTAAGCACACACTAGTGCCCCTATAGCAAGTGGCTTAATAGAGGCACTGGTCGAGGGGGAGGAGCCAGAAGCGCAGACGGGGAACCCTAGAAGTGAAGGGATGGGGCTGCTCTGTGCAAAACCATTATACAGAGCAGGTGAGTGTGCATGTTTGTTATCTTTTTAGAAACTAAACCAGACTTTTAATATCACTTTAAGAATAAAGACTGGGGTGAGTAAAAATAGAAAAATTGCCCAGGCTATTAGGAGCAAAAATGCCCATAGGTTTGTGGTCAGTGGGTTAAAAGAATTCCCCTATGTTGATGTTCAGCAGGAAAAAAAAATTCCCCGACTTTAGTGGTCATCGAGAGTAAAAAAAAAATGCCCCTGCTTCAGTGATCACTAGGAGTAAAGGCCCGTACACACGATAAGAAAATCTGAAGGGAAATTTCGTCTGACGACTTTCGACAGCCGACTCCGACTTTTCGGCCGTAAAACTCCTGATGTGCAGGCTATAAAATTTTGATCATCCGTCAACACAACATCCGATTTTCGTCTCATTAGTACAGTTTTTGACGGAAAAAAATCTTAAGAGCAAGACTAGGCATGCTCAGAGACGAAAGAACACATACAAAACAATCCAACACATGACATCACTTCTGAAGTAGAATTCTGTTGTACGGGAAAATTCGTAATGAAAATAACCTCTTCACTTTTCACATCAGACTAGCATGCCACAAAAAACGTACGACAGATCGTTCGATAAACTGAACGTGTGTACGGGGCTTAAGACTCCCCTTGTGCTTTAGTACCAATGAGAATAATAAAAGGATCCTTCCAGTCATGAGTGCTAGCTAGGTGGATAATAGAAGACTCCCCAGGCATTTATGAATTTAAAAACAACCCTCTCTGGGCATTCATGTCAGCAAGAATACTGAGTGAATGTGAGTAATGAAAGGGGTCATAAAAACGAGTTTGTTTTTATATCGTTTAAAGATCTAATTTTTATTGAGAATTGGTTTGATTGCTGCTGTAGTAGTAATTCTTGGACGGAGAAGAAGAGTTTTTTTCCTGAAAGTTTAAGCCCTGGTTCACACTTATGCGTTGCGGGAAACGCAGCAAATCCTGTTTGTTTCCCGCATGGCATTGCAATTGCACGGCATCTATACGATCTGCTGTGGGTGTCAATGTTCTCTTAATGACACCCTGAAACACCCATGCGATGTGATTCAAGTGTAAGAGAAAAAAGGTTCCTGCACCATTTTAGTGTGGATGCAATGCGATTTCAGCCACGCAAAATGTATGGCTGAAATTCCACCCCACAGACATTGCATGTGATGTGCACAGGAATGTAACACAGTAAATGGTCTTGTGTAGAACCAACAACTAATCATTATCTAATCATTATTTTGTGTCTGTTTTCTTCCTAGTATTTCCTGCAAGAAATGTGTTGTGGTTGGGAATGGTGGAGTGCTTCGAAACAGCACATTAGGCAAGAAAATTGATAGCTATGATGTAATAATAAGGTATAGTGACACTGTGTGTCTTTTCTCATTCTCTCTGTACATTTAGTGAAGTTTGAACATGTTGGGGGTCACCTCAGGCCAGTGTGACATTTAATAACTTTTTTCCTCTCTTTTAGTAGATTTGCATGGCTTCATCCTGCATATGCCTCCAATATACTGGTTTTGTATTCCCTGACTGATGTCACAGTAGTCTAAGTGAAAATGTTACAATTAAGATAATATAACCATTTATATCTTTACAATTCATCAACATGTGCTTTTTATCTTTCGATTGGTGAAATCCCTGATTCATAACTCTATATCCAGAAACATATCCATCATTGGTCAAAGAATTTTGCCATTCTACAGACTTTTCAACCTGATCAGCTAGTAATCTCTTTGAGGCATCTGCTTAGCCATTTTTTGTCTGTCCCTATATCCACCTGCAGGATATAGTCGAAAGTAGAAAAGTTGCATTTGACCACATCTATTAAAGAGGTTGTAAACCCATACAACTTTTTTTTTGCAACCTGTAAGAAAAACACATAATGAGCTAGTATGCATCGCATACTAGCTCATTATGAAATACTTACCTTAGAACGAGCCCCCACCTTGCTGCCCGCTTACCTGTATGACGGGAGACATGTCCAGTCACCCGTCTTCCCGGGATCGCGGCATCCGGCCATCTGATTGGCCGGAGCCACGGTGACGTCACTCCAGTGCACGCGCGCGGGAGCCGACAGTCACGGCACTGGGGTCTGAAGAAACGGCACCAGCGGCCGTTCCTTCAGAGCGCATGCGCCAGTGACGTCACTGGCTGCATGTAAGGTAAATATCTCCTAAACGGTACATGTTTAGGAGATATTTACAGTACCTATAGGTAAACCTTATCATAGGCTTACCTATAGGTAAAAGTGTCAGAGGAGGGTTTACTTCCTCTTTAACATTTGCAGTTGTTTTACAACCTTTTCCTGTCTTCAGTGAAATCTTAAGTTTTTTTGGCTCAAAACATGCAGGTCTTTCACCTGTTGACTGTCAAGGACATGTCCTACATATCATGGCACGCAAGGTTAAAGATGAGCTCCAGCCTTACCCTCAGTCTTGCAGTTGGACAGACTTCTCGCCTGTACTGTAAGAGCTTCTCACAGTGTGCATATTGAAGCCACAGTAAGTCATGTACTTGCCTCATTTCCTGGATGAAAGATATCCAGTATGAAACAGCCATTTTTCTAATATCTCCACTGTTCCTGGCCCACTTATTTAATTTATTGGATTTAAGTTATTTCAGACATTAAATGTAGGTGTTACTTAGGGTGGTGTGGTACAGTTGGGCAAAAAAGTATTTAGTCAGCCACCAATTGTGCAAGTTCTCCCACTTAAAAAGATGAGAGAGAGGCCTGTAATTTTCATCATAGGTACACTTCAACTATGAGAAACAGAATGGGGGGAAGAATACAGGAAATCACAATGTAGGATTTCAAATGAATTAATTAGTAAATTCCTCGGTAAAATAAGTATTTAGTCACCTACAAACAAGCAAGATTTCTGGCTCTCACAGACCTGTGACTTCTTCTTTAAATGGCTCCTCTGTCCTCCACTCGTTACCTGTATTAATGGCACCTATTTGAACTTATCAGTATAAAAGACACCTGTCCACAACCTCAGTCACACTCCAAACTCCACTATGGCCAAGACCAAAGAGCTGCCGAAGGACACCAGAAACAAAATTGTAGACCTGTACCAGGCTAGGAAGGCTGAATCTACAATAGGCATGCAGCTTGGTGTGAAGAAATCAACTGTGGGAGCAATTATTAGAAAATGGAAGACCTACAAGACCACTGATAAACTCCCTCGATTTCAGGCTCCACGCAAGAGCTCACGCCATGGGGTCAAAATTATCACAAGAATGGTGAGCAAAAATCCCAGAACCACATGGGGAGAACCTAGTGAATGACCTGCAGAGAGCTGGGACCAAAGTAACAAAGGCTACCATCAGTAACACACTATGCCACCAGGGACTCAAATGGCGCAGTGCCAGACGTGTCCCCCTGCCTAAGCCAGTACATGTCCTGGCCCATCTGAAGTTTGCTAGAGAGCATTTGGATGATCCAGAAGAGGATTCGGACAATGTCATATGGTCAGATGAAACCAAAGTAGAACTTTTTGGTAAAAACTCAACTCGTCGTGTTTGGAGAAAGAAATGCTTAGTTGCATCCAAAGAACACCATACCTACTGTGAAGCATGAGGGGTGGAAACATCATACTTTGGGGCTGTTTTTCTGCAAACGGACCAGGATGACTGACCCGTGCAAAGGAAAGAATGAATGGGGCCATGTATCATGAGATTTTGAGTGAAAACCTCCTTCCATCAGCAAGGGCATTGAAGATGAAACATGGCTGGGTCTTTCAGCATGACAATGATCCCAAACACACCAGCCAGGCAACCAAGGAGTGGCTTCGTAAGAAGCATTTCAAGGTCCTGGAGTGGCCTAGCCAGTCACCAGATCTCATCCATAGAAAACCTTTGGAGGGAGTTGAAAGTCTGTTTTGCCCAGCGACAGCCCCAAAACATCACTGCTCTAGAGGAGATCTGTATGGCATGCAGGAATGGGCAAAATACCAGCAACAGTGTGTGAAAACCTTGTAAAGATTTACAGAAAACGTTTGACCTCTGTCATTGCCAACAAAGGGTATATAACAAAGTATTGAGATTAACTTTTGTTATTGACCAAATACTTATTTTTCCACTTTGCAAATAAATTCTTTAAAAATCAGACAATGTGATTTTCTGGATTTTTTTTCTCATTTTGTCTCTCGTAGTTGAAGTATACCTATTATGAAAACTACTGCCCTTTCTAATCTTTTTAAGTGGGAGAACTTGCACAATTGGTGGCTGACTAAATACTTTTTTGCCCAACTGTATGCACTACCACTTCTCCAGACTGACATTCACCTATTAAAGCATTTATATCTGCTTAACTCCCCCCAAGGGCTAGCCAACGGCTTGCATCAGGTTAATTGGGGAAAGGTGCCTGGAAAGGGAAAATATAAACCGGTTTATTAAACTTCAACCTTGAAAAAACTCATGGCTGCAACACCAGCTGTAAATTATTATTATTTTCATTATACAGAATGTATATAGCACAAATAATTACGCTGTTGATATCATAAGATCACTTATACACCCCAAAAACACCCCCAAAAGTAAAAGACTCAATCCCCTGTCAACTCCTGGGGACATTTTTTTTTATCCCAATGGAGCTGTGATAGGGGGCAGCTTCTTGTCAGTTCTTTCCCCATATATTCACACACTAGGGGGCAAAGTTACTGAAGATGCTCGGCAGGCAAAGTAATTATTTTCGATTATATTATTTAAGATTTGACATTTCTGAATGCCTTTGAAATTTGACCCAGCATGCTGGGCTCAGTTGATGGCACTACTTCATTCCTCCATATCTTTGTTTGGGAGTCTTCCTATAGCCGTGGCCAAAAGTTTTGAGAATGACATGGATAATAATTTTCACAAAGTCTGCTGCCTACGTTTTTTATGAAGGCAATTTGCATATACTCCAGAATACTATGGAGAGTGATCAGATGAATTGCAATTAATTGCAAAGTCCCTTTTTTCCATGAAAATTAACTTAATATTTAAAAAAAAAAAAAATCTTTCCACTGCATTTGTGAACAAGGCTTTAGGGCATCCAAGAAAGTCCAGCAACTGGCAGGACTGTCTCCTACAGTTGAGACTTTACAGTTGGGTAAAGTCATTTTCTCTTATGAATCCCCTTTCTAAATGTTTTGGGCATCTGGAAAAAAACCTTGTCCGGAGAAGAAAAGGTGAGCGCTACCATCAGTCCTGTGTCATGCCAACAGTAAAGCATCCTGAGACCATTTATGTGTGGGGTTGCTTCTCAGCCAAGCTAGGGGGCTCACTCACAATTTTGCCTAAGAACACAGCCATTAATAAAGAATGGTACATAAACATCCTCCGAGAGCAACTTCTCCCAACCATCCAAGAACAGTTTGGTTATGAGCAATGCCTTTTCCAGCATGATGAAGCACCTTGCCATAAGGGAAAAGTGCTAAGTGACTTTGGGAACAAAACATCAACATTTTGGGTCCATTGCCAGAAAACTCCCCAGACCTTAATCCCATTGAGAACTTGTGGTCAATCCTTTAGAGGCGGGTGAACAAAATAACCCCCACAATTTCTGACAAACTCCGAACATTGATTATGTAGGATTGGGCTGTCAGTCAGAATGTGGCCCAGTAGTAGATTAACAGCGTGCCAGGGCTAATTGCAGAGGTCTTGAAAACATGCAAATATTGACTCTTTGCATAAACGTAATGTAATTGTCAATAAAAGCCTTTGACACCCATGAAATGCTTGTAATTCTACTTCAGTATACCATAGTAACATCTGACAAATAGATCTAAAAGCAGCAGATCTTGTGAAAATAATATTTGTGTCCTTCTCAAAACTTTTGGTCACGGCTGTACAGTCTGAGTATAAAATGTAGGTCAGCTTGCTACTGCCTTTAAATTTTTTGGTTTGTCATCCTCTGAATAAGTTGCAACTCTTTTAACTAACAAATTAACTTTAAGCAAACCGCTACAATTTCTTTGGAAGGCCTATATTTGTTTCACCTGCCATTGGATGTATGATTTTGTATTGGGATCCTGGCGCCCCTGAAAACAGTAGAGCTAGATTCTTGACTTCATTGTAATTAAAGCTGTAGAGTCCTATTTGACCCAGGTGTTGCCCTTGGCGCTTTTGTGTGCATTTTACAGGGACAGAATTTTAGGGCACCTAAGATACCTTTTTATAAACTATTTAATGCTTTTCAAAATACATATACTAGAATTATTTGGAATATTTTTATTCACATCTTATTTTTACTTTGTTAGAATGAATGATGGCCCTGTCCTAGGATATGAAGAAGATGTTGGGCAAAGGACTACTTTTCGGCTTTGTTACCCAGAGTCCATTTTCTCAGATAGCTCGCACTATGATCCAAACACCACTGTGGTACTCATGATGTTCAAACCGCATGATGTTAAATGGCTGTCAGAATTACTCTTTCAACGAAGAGTGGTAAGTGTGCAATACTTTATATTGTTTGCAGCCTAATTATAAGTGATTCATCTGTTTTGGGACAATATTAATGGGATTGGTTATTTAAAAAAAAGTGACATTTTGGTAGGTGGCCTTATCTGAACTAGCAGTGACTCCACGTGCTTCTTCTGTCAAACTCACATCTCTGGAACCAGTACCTTATAGTAATAAGAGGAAAAACAAAAAAAAAAAAGATGCAGATTTTTTTTTTTTTTTTAAAGAATTGCTTGTGTTGTGTTAGTGAGCTTGAAATTGGTTAAAAATTGGTAAGGAAACAATGGTAGGCCATAGTAGGCATCTCTGGCTGTCTGCACTGCAGTTTATCAATCCTATTTATTATTATGGTAGCCCTAAACAATTTACCCCCCTTTATTTGTAGTACAAATATTAAATGCACTAAAAAATATATATCATAGGATCAAATGGTTGTTTTCACCCTTGTATTTGTGGTGCTTAACTGCTTTATAAATTGTATTTCTTTGAATTGTGCATCATTGATTTGCTTATAAGACATATCTTTTATGTGATGTGCATATATGTGTAAAATCAGATAAGTCCATATAAGCTCTGGAATATTACATTTAAAAGAGCACAGTCAATCCGTAAAGTTAGTTAAATGTCTTCTTGTCTTATAGTGATGTATCTCTCAACAAATGTCATATTTTCTTAAAACCCTTACTCTGTAAACCCCATACAATCATACATGGTGCACATTTCTTTTCTGCAACCATATGTTGCAGAAAATACATTTGCTTGATTACCCCATAAACACAGACAGAGTTGACAGGGGAATACCTCCTACTGAATCGTATTCTCCCAGTGGACAGGTGGGGGAAGCTGTCCCCGCTGGGAGAAGACAGTGATTGTTTCTAGTGGCTATACCAGCCTTTAGCGATATTTGCATGTAAGACCTGACAGGCTGGTTGTACCCAAGTTGTTCAATCAACTTGGTACATTCAGCCTTCACATACATATCTGAATCTGGGACATTTCTTGCTGAACCTGCCGAGATTTCGATCAGTCTATGGCCGGCCTTTCTTTAGATCTGCTACTCTGCTTGCCCTCATTACAATGTGCCCCTTGTACTTCTGAGTGAGTACAGGCTTTGTGCGAATCCCTCTGAGTTCTGTCTATTCTTCTACTTCCACCTATGCCCCCAGGGCGCTGTGTGAGGAAGAGGCGCTCATTTGGCTGCCTCTCTCAAAGTAGCCCACTCCAGCTGAAAAACATTTCAGCAGTGCATAGCAGTGTTTTGTAGTGTCAATTCCATATAGTCACTAGTTAACCCTAGCTCTGTTTAAAGAAGTAATTTGAAATCCTTAATTTAAAAAAGATGGATTTTCCTGCCTCATTTTCCTCGTTACTCACTTATATGCTTTCTCCTGTACTCTTCTTAGTGTGCATTTATTGCAATCCATTGTAGGCAGGGAAACCCAGAGGCTCCTGTGCAGAAATCTCCCCTAAAAAATCCTGAGCGAGGCAAGGCAGTTTATAATCCTACTTGCTCCACTCACCCAAAACTGGTACTTCACTGCCCCTTTCGGTGTAAAATCTAAACCCCGTGCTGTAAAAGCGCTAATTGGCCACACACTAGGAATAATAAGTACAGCTTTAAAGCTGCTGACACCTCACCTTATGGACTTGGGAACATGGCCATTAAACTTAATCCTTTGTACAGTTTGAATTTCTTTGATCCTGTAAGTTGAGAACATCATTATTAAGTATTGGAAATACAGAATTTCCTAGAGCATATTTGAGGAGTGTTGCAAAGGTGGTCATATTTATCCAGAATAGGAGCCAGGCAGTTCGGTGTATTAGTTTTTATTTATTCATGATAGTACTTTGACATTTAAAAGCCTAGCAGAAAGGTTAGTAGAATGAAAAGAAAAACTGCTGCACTAGAACAGGCCTTTTGCTAGTTATGAATATTTTTCAGATGGAAGCATTTATACACAGAAGATGATGAACTCTAAAATGTTTCTCTCTGCATTTATACACCGAAGATGATGAGCTCTAAAATGTTTCCCTCTTGTTAAGGACTTAAGTGTATAGTAGTGACAAGTACCTTTTGCAACTGCAAAATATCCCCCAGCTTCCTAATTCAAGGGATAGTATGAAAGTGTTTTTTTTTTTTTTTTGGAGTAGGTACTAGCTGTGCTATGATAGTGTCCCTGTAGTGAGTAAGTAGATTGCCAACATAACCAAAAATCATGCATATGAGAGGTAGTTCTGCATAGAGGGCAGAAAGGAAGTAGGTTAATTTGTCAGCAAATCATGGAGTGGGAGACATTAAATAGTGTAAATCATAGCAAGGTGTTTATTTCGTATCATGTGAATATTCACTACCGTGCAGTGTACAAGTAGGTTGTAACCAGTATAATACAAGAAACAAGACAAACAAACATTATACATGAAATAACAGGGTACCGGCCGGTGCACAAAAAATGTTAGGGAATCAGGGGGAAGGAGACGATAATAATGAAGTGATGCTACAGAAGGTCTGTATGTAGAATGTTTCTCCTAATTGGGTAAGTGCCCCCTGGTTGACTCCTGTGGAGGTTGGGGCTCTTCCGGTATAGCTGGAAAAATGTTTTTCAAAAATAATAGTATCCAAGACAATGTTAATCATGGGGCGTGGGTGACAGTAATAGTCAATCGGTTAGGGAGATAGCATAGAAGAATCCGGATGGGTATCCACCATGGTATGAGCAATAGTGCCTGGATGGAGATGCTGGGATGTGGGTGAGCAGGGTTCGCTGCCAGGAGATCTTAAATGCAAATCGTCTATACCGCATCCGGTGGTTTATGGGGACTAGGCAGAGTAAAGGGTATAACCTATTTCTCTGACGGCTGCTGGGAACATGATCAAATAATAATTGGGAAATACTGCGGGAGCCCTGGAAAAAAAAAATATATAAAAGGCTCAGGATTTTCTATACAGTATATTAGGCACATTGCTGATGCAATGTTTAACCCCTTTGTGGCCAGAGCTCATTGAGGCCTAGTTGCCCAGACTGCAATTGGCAAATTTAGCAGTTTCAGTATAAATCCATTACCTTTTCATTACTTGACTTATTTGCCTACATAAAGTGTTTTTTCTTATTTTAAATTGTATAATTAGTTGTTTTATATTTAACATTGTGATTCTAACCCCCTGCTTATTTCACTGTGCACAGCCTCATCTGCAGGATGGAGAGGTCTGTTAGATAAACCTTAAGCCTACTTGGATTGCCGTAATTAGTCAGTCTGAGACCTGGGGCAGGCAGTGGCAACGTGCACTAATAATTTACAGGTGAAGCATAGATTAACATTTTCCCAACTCAGGTTGATCAAATGCTGTTTGTCTAGCAGGACTGTTTGACAGAAGCTGGCCTAACAATCCTCTTCTGTTGAACAGACAGGCCTACACACAGAACAAAATTTCAATACATGTATGCCTTAGCTTTAGAAAGAACACAATGCATGCAGTTTGATCCTAAGGGAGCTTACTGCTGCTTTCTGTGTGAGATCATTCTGAATCCCCTTATTTCCCATTCCTGTTACTGTGTTAAGCCCTGTACACATAAGCCGAATGTCAGGGGACATCGGCCGGTTCAAAAAGAAACCATCTGCCATTCTGCCCATGTGTATGCCACCCTGTCCGTTTGGGCGGCTTCTGTCCAACAAGCATGCTGGAAAACTAGCAGCCGACCAACTCCCAATCAGCGCTCTCAGCCAATTGCGGAAAGCGCTGATCAGTGTTCTGGCGGGGGGGGGGGGGCGTCCCCCTGTCAGAACACAACAGCTCAGCAGGGGAGATCCCTGTACTCTGACCGAAGCTGATAGTTTTTTCAGTTTAACCCGCTGGGTTGAATGAAAAAAACTCAAGTGTGTACCAGGCTTTACTTTGCACCATTGTCTGAAGGATAGCAGGATGTGAGCTCAGTGATTGAAAGTCATAAGGGACGGGGAAAAGTATAAAGTAAAAGTAAAACACACATCTTTGCCCTCGGTTGTGACCCTTGAGTCAGTTCTATGATCACATTATACACTTTAATTTTATAGCATTAGCATTGCAATAGCAGTACAAACAATACTTCTTTTTTGACAATCCAATATAAGCTTCCTTGAAAAATCTCCTTTCTTTTTGTGAGTGCTGCCTACTGTATCTACTGTCTCTTTCCATATCCTCCTGGATTCTCTCTGAATATTTTGCAGCTCCTTATCTGCTGTTTTGCTTTGAATTTCTAAAGATTACATACCACATGGTACCTTGCTGCCTGCCTAAAACTCCTTCTTCTCTCAGCACTGCTGTAACTCATATGTCAGGCTCAGCAGTGCCTAGTGAATATGTGTCACAGAATTCAAGAAAGTAAATGTGTGGCGATATTCACAAAGTAAGTTTACAAACTTTAATATAGTTGAATTTAATAGAAGTGGGCTGGAAATAATTCAAATACAATGTGGAAATTGGGGAGGAAAATTTGGGACTTTATATGAGACTCGTGACCAACAGAGTCTCCATCCCTATATGCAATAAGACGAAAGGACAAACATAAAATTGGGGTTTTATATGAGGTGTGACCAGCTAGTGTGTAGTAATAGAACTACATAAAAGAGAAGAATCGAGTATATTGTAAAATAGTAGGTTTATTGAAGATCTATAGACCAGTAATGAAAATCCATAGACACATATAAATATAAAACCAATATTGTTGAATATGTAACCCATGGAATGGGAATAATACAAATGTAGGTCTAAATAAAACCATAACGATGGTACTAGGTAATACAATATTATCATGGTAATAAATATTGATAAAATACAAAATAGAAAATAGATCTGGTCATGAAACAGTTGATAGCATATAATAGGCTTGTAATCATAGGATTGCCTGTATGGAACTCAACGCGTTTCGTGAAAAAATGAATTCACTTCATTAGGAGTTAATTAATTTACTTCATCCTCCTTGGTTTATCCACTTTTAATTAGGTGGTCTTATGTACTGCCATATGCTCAGTACTTGCTTCACTCTACTGGGTTTTGGCTTCTTCGTGATCTCACCCAAACCTCACTCCTGTAGCAATCCTGATTTTACTTATCATATTTACTTATACAGTCTTCGCCACTTTTATAGGTATAGACCCTTATGGCAAGTGGGAGTTTTTGGCGTTCCTCTATTGGAGAGCCGTTCTCTACACTTTTAACTCCACATGCCTGCCTGATGAACGCGGGCCTCGCTCCCTCAGTTCCCAGGCTGGACATACCCCTGGATGATATGTAACCCCTAGAAACAATTGACACTTGATTGTAAGTTAGACCTTTGATAGGTTGTTGAGGCCTTGTGCCTATTGGATATATACTGTTGTTCATGAATGTACATCTCTCCTAGATACTTGAAATATGCCTACTCCTGATAAACTGAATGAATTTTTTTCAGGAAACGCGTTGAGTTCCATACAGGCAATCCTATGATTACAAGCTTATTATATGCTCTCAACTGTTTCATGACCGTATCTATTTTTTTTTTGTATTTTATCAGTATTTATTATTATGATAATATTGTATTACCTTGTACCATTGTTATGGTTTTATTTAGACCTACATTTGTATTATTCCAAATTCCATGGGTTACATATTTAACAATATTGGTTTTATATATATGATATATAAAGTCGCGCTAAATATAAATAAATTAGAAAAATATCAGATGTCCTTTAGTGAGTCCATAAAAATTAAATAGTGACGTGAAGATACAAGAAATTTTCAGGTGAAGATTCCTGATGGTATTGTGCTTACCAGAAAGCCAAATATAAATAGCAGGAAATCAAGGTCAGGATATCTTGATTCCTTTAGCCAACAAAAGCCCTTATGATGTAGTGATGGAGACTCCCAAAAGGTTCAGATGCATTCAATTCATAAAATGAGAAAAAAGAACGCAATAGCGTGAAACCAAACAACAAGGGGAAAAATAGAAAATAAGATGCACTCACAAATAAAAGTGCAATGCCTTCACCAGTGAGTAAACACCAATAAGTGAATCAAGCACATGCAGGTACTCCTTACCAAAAAATATAAAATAAGTGCTCATTGAAAAATGCCAAGAGGTTGCTGACAGACAAAAGGCTACTGAATCCACCACCAATATCAGCGCTTCTTACCAGATCTCTGGAGGTTATGCGCATATAACATATGTTCTGATGTTGGACATAAAACTCCAAAGGGCATAGGAAATTCAGTTGGCTCCAAAGATGCGCTCAAGATATTGACACCCAGGCGTATATCACTGTTTATGGGGCCAATATGCCTTTACCAGGCTTTGCATCTGTTCAGACCTGCCAATCCTAAACAAATCAGCGGCTAATGAGAGAAAGCCCAGCTACCGACTCATCTTTCCCAGGCCTGGGTGTCAATATCATGAGCACAACTTTGGAGCCAGCTGAATTTCCTATGCCCTTTGGAGTTTTATGTCCCACATCAGAACATATGTTATAGGTGCATAACCTCCGGGGATCTGGTAAGAAGCGCTGATATTGGTGGTGGATTCAGTAGTCTTTTGTCTGTCAGCAACCTCTTGCCATTTTTTTAATGTGCACTTATTTTATATTTTTTGGTACGGAGTACCTGCAGGGGCTTGATTCATTTATTGGTGTTTACTCACTGGTGAAGGCATTGCACTTTTATTTGTGAGTGCATCTTATTTTCTATTTTTCCTGAAGGCGTCTGAACCTTTTGGGAGTCTCCATCACTACATCATAAGGGCTTTCGTTGGTTAAAGGCATCAAGATATCCTGAACTTGATTTCCTGCTATTTATATTTGGCTTTCTGGTAAGCACAATACCATCAGGAATCTTCACCTGAAAATTTCTTGTATCTTCACGTCACTATTTAATTTTTATGGACTCACTAAAGGACATTTGATATTTTTCTCATTTATTTATATTTAGCGCGACTTTATATATATATAGATATATATATATATATATATATATATATATATATATATATATATATATATATATATATACAGTAAAACCTTGGTTTGAGAGTAACTTGGTTTGAGAGCGCTTTGCAAGACAAGCAAATTTTTTAAATAAATTTTGACTTGATATACAAGCGATGTCTTGATATACAAGTAGCGTCATGTATAAAAAAAAGAAGAGAGGAGCCTCTAAAGTGTAGCAATATGAAGGTTCAATATTTAGCATCTCACATGGTTGATGATTAAAACAGGCACATCTAAGTATGCAGGCATCTGGGGTAAAGCTGTCCACATAGACCATCCTCCGCACTGACATCTTCATCATCCCTTCCACGCTGCACTCCATGAGTGATTCAAAGCCTCACGTTCAGATCACTCTACTGCAGGCTATTCTTCCTGGTCAGGATTGCAGACTGACAGTGGTGAGAGCTGGTGGTTCAGAAGATGGTCTATGTGGACAGCTTTACCCCGGATGCCTGCATACTTAGGTGTGCCTCTTTAATCATCAACCATGTGAGTTGCTAAATGTTGAACCTTCATTAAATGTAACCATATTGCTACACTTAGAGGTGCCTCTCATCTCTCTTATATTCTGTAGCTCTGCTAGATTTTGCTTCTAATCCCCTTGGGAAGGCTGCATATTGTGGATGGACATTTTATGGTTACACAACCTATCACATTGCTATAATCTTTGTATATAGACTATAAACTGAAGGACTTGTGGAACGAATCATCTGAGTTTCTATTATTTCTTATGGGGAAATTCGCTTTGATATAAGAGTGCTTTGGATTACAAGCATGTTTCCAGAACGAATTATGCTCGCAATCCAAAGTTTTACTGTATATATATATACACACACATTGTTTTGGGTGCGGTCACACTTGAAGCTGCTGCTTATTTTTTATTTGCACTAGCGCGGTTACTACACATTTTATATATATGAGTCTATGGATTTTCATTACTGGTCTATAGATCTTCAATAAACCTACTATTTTACTATATACTCGTTTCTTCTCTTTTACAGTATGTAGTTCTATTACTACACACTAGCTAGTCACACCTCATATAAAGTCCCAATTTTATGTTTGTCCTTTTGTCACAATGTGGAAATTAATATATAATATTTTGACCATAGATATTTTATTTATTTACAGTTGCTTATATAGCACTGTCAATTTAGGCAGAGCTTTACATATTTATTATACATTCACATCCGTCCCTGTTCTCAAGGAGCTCACATTTATACATATACATACTAGGGTCAATTTAGACAGGAGCCAATTAAAACATATTCAACAGGCAATTAAAGTGCATGTATATGGGCAGTACAGTGGCTAAGATACACTTTAATTGCCTGTTGAATAGGTTTTATATTTTTTGTTGATACATCCTTTAATAATTGTAATATTGCTTCAGTTGTAGTATGCTAGGTACCTAAACTTTCAGAGCAAGAGCGCCTTTTTTTTCCCCAAGATTTTTTGCCTGCTATAAAAACTTCTATAGAGAGTTGTGGTTGCCTGTGCTAGCTTATTTTTAGCACAACGGTTGAAGCATGGTTTATTCTGCAAATTAGACCTTAGTGACGTTTTATCGACCCACATCATATATCTCATGGTTAAAGTTATCTGTGGCAGGAAGCCACAAGCAGCATCTAAAACATTTTATTATCTCTGTGACATTTTGACATGTACATTTATCTGTAGAAATTATTTTTTGTACAAAGACATTAGCTGAACTCTTAGCAAGTTAGTCAGCGCTCCGCTGACATGCAGATAGCAAACAACTAATAGTAAAATTCAAAGTCCATAGGAGATATGAGATGGTAAAAGTAAATTAGCTGGATATACAATTCACCAGTGTCCAACACCAGCAGTCCCCGGCAGTTCCTATGTAAGGTCTGGGAATATCTCATGAAAATGCATTAGGAAAGAGATCAGCAGGGGTTAAAAGTAACTCAAATTTAATGCAGAGTAACTTACATGGAAAATCCCAAGGTCTGGTGTACAGGGTGGGTGCAGTGAACAAAGCAAGCTGAAAGCAATCTGGATGGACTGGTAGAGCCGCAGAACACATAGTTTGGACCCGCAGATCAGAGTCTGGACCCGCTGTAGGAAATGGAAACCAGCGGCATCTCCAGCGAACACACACGCCACTGTCAGGGAACTAGGAAGGAGCAAGGGGTGGGCCGAGACCCCGCCTCCATCAGGCAAACTTGCCCCTGGGTCACAAAGCACCTTAAATGCTAATAGCATGGCTCTTTTGGATCAATTTTAAAACAAGGATGGGCAGAGTCAGCTAAACAGTGTGTCATCCACACTAGTAGGCAATACAGGTAAAACTAAGACCAGCTGCTTGGATCGAAAGCCAATCGGGATAATTTAAAATGAAGGAAAGGAGGAGGAAAAAAAAAGTTTAACAAAGCCAAAGAATTAAAAATGCTACATAAAGCTGTAGAAAAAGAGGTTCAAAAAAGCTCCAGCCCATCCAGTCAGATATGTATGGTGTATAAATATATATGTAACATAGGTATAAATATATTTACAAATACAACTACAGTAAACCCCCGCTCCATCGCGGTTCAGTTTTTGTGGTCCCGGTATATTGCGTTTTTTTTTGTAATGTTATTTTACTATATAAATCATTAAAAATGAAATATTTTTGTCTTTTCCATAGCTCTTGCTATGTCTCTCAGTATCTTTTATGTGTTTAAATGAGTTTCTATTGTTTTAAAAGTGTGTTTAAAGACCTTAAAATGCTTTTACATGTACAGTGACAGTAAAAAAAAACATGCCTACAATGCATTTTAATAGGGTTTTTCTATTTTCACTTTTCGCGGCTGGGTCCGGAACGTAACCCCCGCAATGGAGGGGGGTTTACTGTATAGCAAATTAATTTGATAAAAAGTAAATCATGAAATTAATTAAAAACAAAATGTATACACTGCACAATAAGATCACCCGGAATAATAGAATTTGGTATGGAAACATGTATGAATAAAAACATATGACATTTTTAAAAATTTAAAATGGAATGGAAATAATATCAAAATAAGAAGATGGTTACATGATTAGGTTGAAAAAAGACACCCAACTAGTTCAACCAATTAAAAAAAAAAAAAAAAAAAAACAAGGTAGCTGAGAAGCCGGTCTGTTATGGGACTTAACATCATACGCTGACAGGATTTCCATTGAACATGCACTTTATTCTAAATGTGTTTTAAATGATGCAATACATTTTAAAATGTTACTTCACTATGAGGCACTCTCTCGTATATGTATGATCGTGTAGCTGCATTTATCGTGTTTTAGAGGAGGAGTATAGAGGAACCAAAGGGACCCTTTAGGTGGATTTATGATTGATCATACATTGCACATATCCTTTCTGCTGCAGGTGAGCATCCATTGCACACAGATGTCTGTTTTTCTGGTGGATGGATTTCAGCCAGAGTTCTATGTTCTCTAATTAGGAAGCACTGCACTAATTGCTTTAAAGTCACCTTGCCGCATGAGGATACTACTAAGAAACACTTTATTATTCTACAGATTTACAGACTTTTTTTGGACTCCCTGACCCTGGCTTTCATCTTTATATTTGTTTGTCATTTTGTCATAATTTTACACATTTAGTTTGCCACATAGGTATTTGTCATCACAGTTTGATGTTACCTGAACTTGAACTTATTTCTGATGATCATTATGGTTCTTATATTTATTATTATGAATACTGCACCACTTTCTTTGGTATGAAACGTATGCTTAGCAAGTTCTAGGAGTGCTTGTAACTGGTGGGAGCAGCAATTCACTTAGCACTTTAGTTATTTTACATCACCCATAGCAGCACACCTTTTCTACTTTTATCAATCCTATACCTACAGTTGATTCAGAGGCGAAAAACCCCAGCAAAGCATGATCTAATTTGCAACATCAGGGGAAAAAATTATTTCCTGATCCCCCGAGAGGCAGTCAGATTTTCCCTGGATCAACTTTAATAATGTTAGTACCAAGTTATATTAGGTAAACCTAGGAAAGAATCCAGGCCCTTTTTAAAGCAGTCTATCTTCCTGACAGTTGGGTTATGCTGCCCTCTACAGGAGTAGGACACTAGGCAGGAAAAAGCTTGACTACGCTTATGGGGCAGTCCCAGGGGGTATACTCCCACTCTCAGATATCAGGAGTAAGGACCTATTTTCTTGCTGGGATCTCTGGTCCTGGCAATTTTTTTATTATTTTTTTCCTATCTTTGTTATTTTGTTCCTGTGAGAATCTACTATCAAGTGCCGGACTGGGCGACGAGCTGGATAATCTAGATCCATAGGATCCCCCCAGTCTTGCCAGTGAACGTGCGTAGGCCTCAGCTCCATGCTAGGTCGGCCGCGATATAGCCTGCCCTCCTGCCAGGGCCCCCCTTCCTGCTGGAATTGTGTTCGGTGCTCCTGGGGTTACCCATTTTCTTGGGGCCTTTTGTGCTGGATCGGTAGCAATGTTTGTGTAGGTTCAGCGGCCATATTTGTGGAGCTATGTGGGCAGTTGGAGCCCCTCCTCATCCCTTAATGTCGACTCCTTGGTGCTTGGCGTGCAGTTTGTCTGGTGCTGTAAGTGCCTGATCGGTGGTGGTGAATCTTTTTATGGGATTTTCTCTCCCTCTCTCTGCTATAGCAGTAGTGGTGCTCTGTTCTGGACCCTGTTGCACCACCAGCGCGGTGGGGGTGTCTCTAGCAGTGTTATACACTTTTTTTGTGTGGGTCCCCCTCTTCACTAATGGAGTCACTGGAGCACATTTCCCCACCTGACCCCTTTTCAGAGGCTGCCGCTCCCTCCGTGTCCTATGCATCCCTGACTGCACTGACTGCGGTCCTGGAGTCCTTAGTGTCCAAAGTGGATTTGCTCCTGGGAAAACAAGCTAGCAAAAAGCGTTCCCCCGCCTTCACCTGCTTCATCTGTCTCATCTGATCCTGATTTTGATTCCGCCGCTGCGGATTCGGGTTACCCTTCTGGGTTTACGTCCACACGCCCTGCATGCTCAGATAATGAGGATGATTGCTCTGCTCCTCTAGCCGAGCATGATAGGGCGCTGGTGGATGCGCTGATTGTGTCAGTACGTGAAGCTTTAAAGATGGAAGATGCAGCTAACGCTGCGTCAGAGGCACTGGTTCTTTTTGGTACCCACAGGCCCGCCAAGGTGGCGAGGGTATTCCCCTTTTCCCCGCTTACTTTCATAATATTGTCACTAAACAGTGGGGTGATCCAAAACGCACTTTTGTGGTCCCTAAGTGTATTGCGATGCGGTATCCTTATGATGATTCCCTGCTTAAAAAAGTGGATGGTACCACCTGTAGTGGACTCGCCAGTTTCCAGGTTGAATAAAGCCAGCTTAATTCCGGTTGAGGAGTCCCCGGCCTTTAAAGATCCAGCTGATCGGAGGTCGGAAGCTCTGACCCGCCATATGTTCACTGTGGCTGGTTCAGCACTTAGGCTGGCATTTACTATTGCCCTGGTGTCGCAAACTCTGACCGAGTGGGCTAAACTTTTACGCTGGGACCTGGAGGGGGAACAGCTTCCCCCTGCCTTTGGGGAGCTGGCAGATCAGTTGGTCTGGGGGCTACAGTTTGTCTGTGATGCCTCTTTGTATGCAGCTTCCTTGATTTCCAGACTGTCTGTCTCAGCAGTGGTCCTTCGGCGTATTATCTGGCTGAAATGCTGGTCTGCGGATCAGCCTTACCTGATCTTCCATTTGTGGGGGATCGCCTGTTTGGAGCTCCCTTTGGATGACATCATTAGGGGCCTCACAGGGGGGGGAGGAGCCCTGTGGTAGACGGGGGCCATTCTTCTCTGCTCATAAGAGGCCTTTTTGTCCCTCAGGGTTTCAAGATAAGGGATCTAAGCACTTCAGAGCCTCCGCCGGAGGTTCCAGGGGGACCTGGTCTGGCAAGTCACGAGCGGGCTCTTCCAGACCTGCGGACAAGGCTTCCTCTACATGATGGGGGGCCCTCACCCGTATCTGGGGTGGGGGGATGTCTTCGATGGTTTCTGGACCCGTCGACCTCCCTGGTAAAAGACAAGCGGGTCCACCAAGTCATCCAGTCCGGCTACAAGACCGAGTTTGTCTTATCCTCCTGAAAGGTTCTTTCCTTCCAACCTGCGCTTGTCCCCAGATCGCTTACGGGGTCTCTTTGGGGCGGTGCCAGACTTGTTACTTCAAGGGGTGATTGTCCCAGTTCTGACTTCGGAACATTTTTGGGGGTTTTACTCCTGTTTACAGTTCCCAGGAAGGAAGGCAAGGTACGTCAAGTTCTGGACTTCAAGGTGAATAACTGCTTTGTGCGGGTACAGAAGTTCCGAATGGAGTCCATTTGCACGGTAGTGGCGTCCCTACATCATTTTTTCGATTTTGTCTACATCAAGGACGCCTACCTTCACATTCCAGTATGTGTGGGTCACCAGCGCTTCCTCGGCTTTGCCGTGGGCGAGTAGCATTATCGGTTTGTGGCATTACCCTTTGGTCTTGCCTCCGTTCCTCGGGTCTTCACATCACGAAAGTGTTGGCTCCGGTACTAGCATTTTTGCACCAGCGGCGGATCGTGGTACTGGGGTACCTGGACGATCTTCTTCTGTGAGGAGAGTCTCTGACTGCTCTGATGGACAACTTGGAGATTACTCTGCGAACTCTGAGTTCAGTTGGATTCTGAACCTTCAGAGTCTGCACTGGTTCCATCCACAAGACTGGATTATTTGGGTCTGACTCTGGACTCGGCCTCAGCCTCAGCCAGAGTGTTTCTTCTTCTGGAAAAACTCCAGAAATTGCAGGAGGCAATCCAGCTTCTGTTGTCCAGCAGACGGTCATCCCTCCGGGCTTGCATGGGGATGCAATCAAATTTTGTCTGAATCATTGGACATTTCGCCTTCAGGGGTATCCGGTACACATGCAATTGGACAATGCCACGGCCGTGGCCTATGTCAATCGCGAAGAAGTGCCCTGGTGGTTTAGGAGGTAGCTGGTTTTCTAAGGTGGACAGAATGATTCATTCCAGCCCTCTGCTGTACACATTCCAGAGCTGGAAAATTGGCAAGCGGATTAGCTCAGTCGACAGGGGTTGGACCAGGTTGAATGGTGGTTTTGGCGGTGGGAGCCCCCCCTCATCCCTTGTGCTGACTCCTGGATCTTTTCACTTCCTGATCGCCGCACGTGGAGTGCAGATTATCCTGTTTCTGCTGGGTGGTCTTGTGGGGTCCTCACCATCTCTTCTGAGGAACGATTAGGTGCTCTGTTACAGGCGACCGAATAGTGGGGGTGTCCCTTAGTGTTTTTACACCTTTTCTTGTGGGGTCCCCCTATTCACTCATGGAGTCTTTGGAGCACATTTCCCCACCTGATCCCCTCTCAGAGGCTGTGGGGCCCTCCGGGTCCCAACCAACCATCGATGAGCTGACAGCGGTCCTGGAATCCTTTGTGTCCCGGGTGGAGGTGTTTTTTTGCTGACGGCCTAGCAAAAAGCGCCCCCTGCCTTCCCCTGCCTCATCTTTCTCCTCAGATCCTGAATCTGATTCGGCCACCGCAGATGTGGGACACTCTGCTGGGTCTGCGACCACACGCCCTGAGTTCTCAGATATTGAGGATGATTCCTCCACTTCTGCAACTGCGCACGAAAAGGCGCTGGTTGATGCACTGATTGTATCTGTGCGTGAGACCTTAAAAATGGAGGACGCAGCTGAAGCTGCAACGGAGGCGTCCATTCCCTTTGACACTCACAAGCCATCCAGAGCGGCAAAGGTGTTTCCCTTCCCCGCCTATTTTGACAGAATTGTTGCTAAAGAGTGAGAACAGCCAAATGTCCCCTTTTGGTCCATAAGCGATTTGCTATGCGGTAACCCTATGAGGAGTCCCTTCTTAAAAAGTGGACTGTTCCACTGGTGGTGGGCACTCTGGTCTCCAGATTGAACAAAGCAACCATGATTCCGGTTGAAGAGTCCCCGGCCTTTAACCACCTCAATACTGGGCACTTAAACCCCCTTCCTTCCCAGACCAATTTTCAGCTTTTAGCGCTTTTGCATTTTGAATGACAATTGCGCGGTCATGCAACACTGTACCTAAACCAAATTTATGTAATTTTTTCCCCACAAATAGAGCTTTCTTTTGGTGGTATTTGATCACCGCCAGGTTTTTTCTTTTTTGGTGCACAAATAAAAAAAGACCGAAAAGTTTGAAAAAAAAAAAGTTTTTTTGTTTAGGTTATAAAATTTTGTAAATGGATACGTTTTTTTCCTGCACTGATGAGCACTGATGACGCCGCACTGACAGGCACTGATGGGGTGGCACTGATGGGGTGGCACTGATGGGGTGGCACTGATGGGGTGGCACTGATGGGGTGGCACTGATAGGTGGCACTGATATGCAGCACTGATGGGCACTGATAGGTAGCACTGATAGCACTGATATGCAGCATTGGTGGGCACTAATAGGCAGCGCTGATGGGCACTGATAGGCAGCACTTATGGGGACTGATCGGCGGCACTGATGGGCACTGATAGGTGGCACTGATGGGCACTGATAGGCGGCACTGATAGGTGGCACTGATGGGCGGCACTGATCGGCACTGATGGGCACTGATAGGCAGCACTGGTGGGCACTGATAGGCACTGGTGGGCGGCACTGATAGATGGCAATAACGGGCACTGGTGGGCAGCACTGATAGAGGGCATTGGTGGGCAGCACTGATAGGGGGGCACCACTGGCAGGCTCTCTGAGCCCTGTTTGCCATCCCTGGTGGCCATGGTGGGCATCCCTGGTGGTCATGGGTGGGCATCCCTGGTGGCTCTAGTGGCACCCCCTCCCCCCAGGGCTGCACTGGTAATCAATCATCTGATTACCAGCACAGACCCCCCCTGTGATCAGTGAGTAATTAGAAATACTCGCTGATCACCCCTGCTGCAGAATCGATCCTCTTCTCCTCACTGACAGGATCTGTCAGGAGGAGAAGAGATCGACGCCGTTACAACGGCTGTATTGACATTACATGACGGCTGTGATTGGACACAGCCGTCATGTGATCAGGAGGGCCAAATTACAGGCCCTCCTGCCGAGTCTTGTTGCTGCACGTGCCCGCGGCGGCACGATCTCTCTCCTTCTGAAGGACGTTCCGGAATGTCCGATCAGAAGGACGAGACTCCCACCCATCCGTATATGTACAATGGCCCGGGTGGGAGGTGGTTAAGGACCCAGCTGACAGGAAGGCAGAGGCTGTGGCCCGCAATATGTATACCCTGGCTGGTTCAGCACTTAGGCTGGTATTTACCATTATACGGGTGTCGTAAACTCTGATAGAGTTGGCTAAGTTTTCACACCAGGGGGAGCAGCTTCCCCCCTGCCTTTGCTGAGCTGTTGGTCCAGAGGCTGCGCTTTGTCTGTGATGCCTCTTTGGATGAGGCTTACTTAGTCCCTAGGGTCTGTTTCAGCAGTGGTCCTTTGGCGTATTTTATTGCTCTAATGCTGGTCTGCAGACCAGCCTTCTAAGAAGGCCTTAACTGATCTTCCTTTTCAAGTAAATCGCCTGTTTGGAACTACCCTGGATGACATCATTAAGGGTCTCGCATGGCTCCATCCTTCTCGGCTCATAAGTTTTTTTTACACCAACGGGGGATCGTGGTACTGGGCTTCTTGGACGATCTTCTGAGAGCGAAGTCTCCTACTTCTCTGGTGGAAAACCACCATACAAACTCTGAATAAGTTTGGCTAGATTCTGAATTTTCAGAAGTCTGCTCTGGTTCCGTCCGCAAAGCTGGACTATCTGGGTCTGACTCTGGACTTGCCTTAGCCAGAGTACTCCTTCCTCTGGACAAACTCCAGAAACTGCAGGCTGCGATTTGTCTCTTACTGTCCAGCAGATGGTTATCCCTCCGGACATGCATGTGAGTGCTGGGCCTGATGGTGTCTACCTTTTTGAGGCGGTTTTGTTTGCATATTTCCATACAAGGTCCCTGCAGAGGGAGATTCGGACCAAATGGGAGAATACTCCGCAGTTGATGGACAATCCGATCCGGCTGAGCCGGGGAACGAAAGAGTCCCTGATAATGGTGGTTTTGGTCTCCGGCGCTTCGGCTGGGCAAATCCTTCCTCCCCTTGTATAGGACAGTGGTCACCATGGATGTCAGCATGTCCGGCTGGGGAGGCATCGTCGGCAAAAATTCTGCTCAGAGGATATGGACACTGGAAGAGTCCAAACTACCGATCAATGTCCATGAACTCCGAGCGATTAAACTGTGCCTGGAACATTGGACAGGTCATCTTCAGGGAAGCCCAGTGCGCATTCAATTGGACAATGCCGTGGCCGTGGCTTATGTCAATCACCAGGAGGGCACAAGAATTGTCCTGACGGGTCTGGAGTTGGCCCGCATTCTAAGGTGGGCAGAACGTTTCGTTCCAGCCCTCTCCGCCATACACATTCCCGAGGTGGAAAACTGGCAGGCGGACTACCTCAGTTCGCAGGCGTTGGACCAAGGGGAGTGGTCCTTTCATCCGGAGGTGTTTCATTAGTTGTCTCTGGTGGGGCATTCCCGAGGTGGATCTGTTGGCGTTCCGGCTCAACAGAAAGGTCCAGAGGTTTGTGGCTTAATCATGGGATCCTCTGGTGGATGCCACAGACGCGCTGGTGGCCCCGTGGGGTCAGTATCGTCTGATTTACGCCTTTCTTCCTCAAGCTTCTGCCAAGACTTCTATGTGGGATCGAAGCAGAAGGGATTCAGGTCATCTTAGTGTGCCCAAACTGGCCTCGCCAGGCTTGGTACACAGATGTGGTGCGGCTGGTCGCCAACATTCCTTGGAAGCTTCCTCTCAGTGAGGGTCTGTTGTCCCAAGCACCAAACTTCCATCCTGCTTTACAGTTGCTGGCTTTGATGGCTTGGCTGTTGCAGGTGCTGATGGATAGAGGTTTGTCAGTGATTCCAACGCTGTTAAAAGCTAGGAAATCGACTTCTAGGAAGATCTAGCATCGTATGTGGAAGACGTACATTGCGTTGTGTGAGTCTCTTGGTCTTTTTAGGTGGCTTGGATCTTGACCTTCCTTCAATGGGGGGGGGGGCGGGGGGGAGATGAGTATGAGCAGAAACTAGCCTTGAATACTATCATGGGCCAGGTGTCGGCTTTAGCGGTCTTCTTTCAACAGCCCTTGGCTACACATTCCCTGGTGTGTACTTTTCTTTAGCAAGTTTGGCGCTTGGCTTCTCCAGTGCGGTCTCTGTTACCGCCTTGGGACCTCAATTTGGTGCTCTCAGTCCTCCAGAAGCCCCCCTTTGAGAATCTTCAGGAGATTTCCCTGCTAACGCTGTCCCAGAAGGTGGCCTTTTTGTTGGCTAGCCCCCTCTGCGAGCAGGGTGTCCGAATTGGCGGCCTTATCCTGCTGTTCACCTTACTTGGTGGTTCTTCGCCTCTGTCCATCGTTCCTTCCAAAGGTTGTGTTGACTTCCCTGTGTCCCAGGCCAAATCATCCAAAGGAAATTGCTTTGAATGCCTTGGATGTGCTCCAGGTGATTAGAGTCTACCTGGCAGCTATGGAGTCTTTTAGGAAATCAGACTCATTATTTGTGCTCACCGAAGGGCCTTGGAAAGGGTTGCCCTCTTCCTCTGCGACCATTTCCAGATGGATCAGACAGACGGTGGTTCAGGCCTATTCCATCAGGTTCCTCCTTTTCCTGTCAAGGTGCATTCTATTTGGGCGCTCGGTACCTCCTGGGCCTTCCGTCATCAGGTGTCAGTGATGTAGGTTTGCAAGGAGGACACCTGGTCATCAGAGCACACTTTCACAAAGCTCTATAATGTGGATGTGTTGGCATCTGTGGATTCTTCCTTTTGGCCACAAAGTTTTGCAGGCTGCTCTTTAGAAGACCTGGTCCTCTTTGAGGGGCTTTTGTTTTTTTCAGGTGAGCTCCAGTTTAGGTTGAACTCCTGTTTACCTTGTTGGCTATAGTTTAGCCTTGGGAATGTATTTTTTGCTGTTCCCACCCCTCCTGTTTAACACTGCTTTGGGACATCTCAATGGTTAAGAAGATCAGGAGCTGTGTCCGTCAATGAACGAAAGAGAAAAAGGGATTTTTGACTTACCGTAAAATCCATTTCTCTAATGTTCATTGATGGACATTGATGGAAGTTGTAATTTTCTGACACTGCATGTAACAACACTGAGTACCTATAGCAGAGAGAGAAGGAGTATACCCCCTGGGACTGCCCATAGGCATAGCCAGACTTTTTTTCCACCTAGTGTCCTACTTCTGTAGGGGGCAGTATACCCAACGGTTAAGAAGCTCAGGAGCTGTGTTTGTCAAGGAACATCAGAGAAATATATTTTACGGTAAGTAAAAAATACAATTTTTTTCAGTATGTAAGTTTCCTCTTAAAACAGTATGCAAGATGATAGGTTAAAAATTTTTTATTTTTGTTTTATTTTATTATATGTTTTTATTCACTTGTTATTATGCCAAATGGTAATATTCCAGATGATCTTATTATGCAGTGTATTATTCTTGTTTTTAATTAATTCCATAATTTACTTTGTATCAAATGAATTTGCTGTTGTACTCGTATGTATATTTATACATACCGTATGTTATATTTATATTTATGCACCATACATAGTTTACTGGATGGACTGAAAGCTTTTTTGAACCTCCCTTTCTTTTCTCTGGTTTTATGTAGAAGTATGTAGCGTTTTTAATTTGTTTGCTTTATTTAAATTATTTTTTTCTTAATTTTAAATGATCCCAATCGGCTTGCGATCCAAGCAGCTGTTTTTAGTTTCACCTGTATTGCCTACTAGTGCGGGCGACTCCATCTCTCCTTTTTTTTTGATTGGTCCAACAAGACGCATGCTATTAGAATTAAAGATGTTTTGTAACCCAGGGGTGTGTTTGCCTGATGAAGGAGGGGGGACCTCGGAAATGCATTGCAGCCCACCCCCTTGCTTGTTCCTAGTTCCCTGACAGTGACATGTGGGTTCGCCAGGAACGCCGCCGGTTTCCATCTTCTGTGGCAGGTCCCCGATCTGTGGCTCCACCAGTCCATCCAGATTGCTGTCACCTTGCTTTGTTCACTACACCCACCCTGCACACCGGACCTTGGAATTTTCTATTTAAGTGACTCTGGATTAAATTTGAGTTACTATTAACCCCTGCTGATCTGGCACCCTTTCTTTTTATTTTGCTTGAAATTATTTTTGGTGCATGTCTGTCTTTTTCCTTTACATTATATTTATTTCTAAATTTGATCGCTATGAAGTTCCCAAGAGTAAGTCCGCACCAGGGAAATATATTATCCAATTTACATATCTAGCTTTAAAGCTTCAAATATTTTTTTTCTGTGTACAATTTCTGATTGTAAATCTTTATGGGGCAGCCATATTTGCTATGCACATATGTAGGCTGTACTGCCCTTTTAATAAAAATATATATGCATTTCTTTATTATGTTCTGAACTGGTCAGGAAATATGGATTGCATTTGAATATTTACTTTTCACGTGTTTACCAGGCTATCCTATTTTTCTGAGAAAAAACTTTTGTTTTTATAGAGCTCAATAGCTCAAAATCAAATATACACATGCAGCTGAATAATTTAGAGCAGTGATTCACCCTCCATCCCCTTTCCTGTCATTCAGATGGGAGACGCTCCTTCATTTTGAGAGAAAGTAAATGACTTCTGTTGTGCTCCCTTGAGAAAGTCTGTTATTTTCTCTGAATCTTCTGTTATTCATATACCAGGTATCAGATACTCATTTGTAACAGTTTTATAATTGGTGAGAAACCCAAAATTATAAAACATCAGCTTAAAAGTTACACAGTGCTCCTGCTAAGTCTTACTGTTTTTCGCAGAGATTAAAGTGTATCTATGGTCAAAAACGTAAAAGCATATATGCATTTCCACATTGCATTTGAATTATTCCAAGCCTATTCCTATTAATCTGGTCTTTGAGTTTGTAAACTTACTTTGTGATTATCCCCACACATTTAAATCTTGAATTCTGTAACACTTATTTACTTTCTGTGAGTAGGCACAGTTGTGTCACACATTTCAGAGTCTGCCTTTTGAACTACAGAGGTGCTGAGAGGAAGACCTTAAGGAGGCATAGTCAGAACAGAAACACCAGAACTAGTGCACCCATTGGAAGATATCCCCTCTGTTACTGTTTTGGGGACAACCATAAATTTGGAATTTTTTTATTTTCACTTTCGATGATAACTGTAATCAATGCAAATGGAAAGGGTGAATCTCCTTAATGGGCATAGACCGCAATACAAACATGACAAGGGTTCTAATCCCTCTCCACTCTATCCAAAACTAAACTTTTAAACTGCCTTTTAGTTCAAGTTTAGATCCCTTCCACATGGGACGGGCTCTGTTGGAGTCCGCCTACTCGACAGGGAATCCGTCCACTAACCCCCGCTGAGCAGGTGGATGGCAAGTCTGTGTCTGCTCCGCTTATACAGAGTGGACACAGACAAAGCCTGCTCTCCTATGCGAGTGGCCCGATGTAAACCAACCCCTTGTCCGTTTTCACCTAACTGCCATCCGATCCGCCAGACTGATGGGAAACGGATCCCCGGCCTCTGTTTTAAGCAGAGAGGATTGGATGTCGACGGGTGTCAACGGGCACATTTCCGTTGAAACCCACCGCTCCATAAGGGAAACTGGAGGGTCTGATCGGCCTGCTCATGTGAAAGCGGCCTTGCACCAAAAGGATTTTGGTGAAAAATAAAACTTCTGATCTGCATATGGATGACTGTTCTGTTCTTAAACCAGTCAGTCTTTGAGCAGGCATGCTGACTGCACTGTTTGCTGTACAATTAGTCACAGTTAGAGGAAGAATCTAAAACGAGGGCATGAAATCTGACCATGAAAGTATGTTATGTAAAAAGTCTATGCCCATGGCCTGCAGCGCTAGAAGCTATGTACTGTATGTTTTCAAGTAGACTTTACCACAAGAACTACTAATGCATAAACTACGAATATGCGTGAACATTCCCCATAAACATAAACCATTGTATTAGAGCAATTTGGCATTAAATAGCGATTGCATGTCACCTGCTAAAAACATTGCCCCCCTTCCTCAGTACCCTCCCCAAAGACTCTGTACATGTATCACTTCGAACAGCAACATGCATGGAACATTTGCCTATGCTTGCATGGATATCCTGTGGGTTTGTGTATGCAAATATGGGCACATTTAGTAGTTTTCCAGTCTTTCGATCTAAAACTGGCATCATGTGCCTCAGCCGTTTAACTAAAGATAGTGAGAACTGTAGTTTTTCTAACATAGGAATTATATTTGAATGCCAGAAACCACTACAAGGCTTTTCTAATGTACATTTTATATTTTGTAAAATATGTTGCAGTCATTTCTTCTTGTTGTAGTGTTCAAAAGTAGTAGAAAAAAAACTCAAAGTAAAGATGTTACAAGGAATGTTTAGAAATGTTAACTGTCTAAACAGTAACTTAAGGATTTACGTTTGTCTTGGTTCATTACCAGGAGTCGAGACAATGACACGTCTATGAAAGACATGCACAGCCTTTTGGTCCCCATGCATGTTCAGTAGCAGGGGTTGACATAAAAGTAATATAGTGGGAACATTCGGGACATGCACCGTAGTGCCAGTAGATACCATTCTCTCATCACCACTGTACCGACATGAACGTTTCTCATTACTATGGCACCAATGCAAAAACATTAATTTCATATTCATTTCTTTTAATGCATGGGAACATTTTTGCTAAAATATTTCAATTACTCTGTAGCAGGAATCTATTATTTTTTATTTTTTTTAATTAAATCTTATCCTTTCCAACGTTGATAAATGTCTCCCTAAATTATTTAGTAATACATGAGTAATGACCTTTTAGATGATCTACACACTGAGAACATATTGTGCTGTCCTATGCTGATAACAGGTACAATACCTTCAGTTTTGTTCAAAACACCAACACATTAGAGGTTCCAGAAACATTTACTTTGCCAGAGATCTGCAAGGATACCACGGAGCTGATTTACAAACACTTAAAAGTCTCTAAGCCCCCCCACATCCAGACTCAGGACAGTTCTATTCTAGCTGTCAGGAGATGACAGAAGGATAACTGTAGGAGACACGCTTTCTCTCACCGCATATTTACACACGTGTTAAGTTTAACACTTTCAAATGACTCCATTCAAATCGCTTACCTAGTAAAATGAGGTCAGCACACCAAATAAATGCACACTCCTTGCTGGGAACGGACTCTATTAAAAATAATATATTATGTCCAAACATCTTGCCTGCACTGTAAAATGAAGATTATGCATTTGGTGAGAATGAATACCATTTTTTTTTTTCTAAGATGCATCTGATTTTGAGACGTAGCACTTGTCCTTGACTGAGTCACCACAAGTACAAGAATTTCTCATTATTGTCATATTTCAGTTGTCATTTATTTTTTTCAGTAGTGTATTTTGGTTTTATCATATTGTGTGCCTCCATGCCGTCTGCCGTAAAAGATTGAAGTGAGGCAGACACAATTGATCAGAGGTTCAAAACATTGGTGTAGGTGACACAGAAAACCTCCACAACCTAACGCCTTGTTTTAGCTGTCATGTGCTAAAGAAAGGGGGTCTTATCTAGTGTATTGGTTTATTAACACACTTTCAAAATATCATTGGACCATCGTAACAGACACCATTCGCACCTATTACAGCATATATTTTTCAGTAGCACCATGGTGAACTTAATGTCTTTTTATTCTCCCAAAACTATTTGCACTGTTTGTATATATTTGTATATGTACTGTTTGTATCTTTGATGTCATACTCTTATTGCGTTCTCGCAGAGCACGTATGGGTTTTGGAGGAAGCCTGCAATGAACTTGATCTATAAACCTCATCAACTGAGAGTCCTCAACCCTTACATCCTTCGTCAGGTTTCACAGAATCTACTGAATTTTCCCACCAACTTTCCAAAGACAGAAGTAAGTTCATTTGTTTTGTGGCTGGTTACTCTATAGATGCAAATTGGTAACACAGTATTTTGTTGTCTGATGTGTAGTGTCTGGTTTATTATGTCTTCATAAAAATTATGTATTTAGAGGGTTATGGTCATCTTTTAATCCTTATGGTCCTTTAAATTTGATGCAAATGTTTTAAAAGACTGGTAAAAAAAAAAACACTTCTTTTTTAGCATTTAATCATATTCAGAGACTCCTAGTTCTGGTTTTAACATCTCCTTGTATTCCTTAGCATTGAAGCTTCCTGAGCAATACAAGCGGCTGTAGATATCAGGGGATGGACCAATATATACTGGTAGTCTTGCTGTTGCAGAATGCATGTCCAAAAAGTACATTCCCTGTGACCGGGTGTAAAGCCTGGTATACCCTACTAGTTTTAAAAAATAAATAAATAAAACTAACAGCTAAGGTTAGAGCCGCTGTACTAACAATCCGATTTTAGTTCATCAATTTCCTCTGCTGAGCTTTTGTGCGCAGAACACACCGGTCAGCTGACTGGGAGCCGGTTGGCAGACCTTTTTTGGTCATGAGTCTTGCTTCTGCCGGACCAACTGTCGTACACATGGCCCGAATGTTGGCCAGTTTCTATTGAACCAGCCATTGCGGCCCGACATTTGGCCCGTGTGTACTAGACTTCAGTTTGTGACCAGACTAGGTAGCGTAGGCATATACTTCTTGGTTTTAGCTTACCCAGTCAGCAACAGTTGGACAAGGGTTTCATAGATCAGATTTTTTCCAGCGCTGGTATGTTTGGTGTCTTGTAAATCCAGAAACGCTCTTGCCATTTTAATGCCCAGAATACAGAACCAGATTAACCTCTTCAGCCCTGAAAGGTTTACCCTCTTTCATGACCAGGCCATTTTTTTTGCAATATAGCACTGCGTTAACGGACAATTGCGCGGTCGTGTGACACTGTACCCAAATAAAATTGATGTCCTTTTTTTTTTTTTTTTTTTTTTCACAAATAGAGCTTTTGTTTGGTGTTATTTGATCACCTCTGCGGTTTTTATTTTTTGCGCTATATACAAAAAAATTCCAACAATTTTGGAGGAAAAAAAACAATGTTTTTTACTTTATGCTATAAAACATACCCAATAAAAAATAGAATTTCTTCATCAGTTTAGGCCAATATGTATTCTGCTACATGTTTTTGGTAAAAATAAAAAATCCCAGTAAGCATATATTGATTAGTTTGCGCAAAAGTTATAGCGTTTATAAACTTTGGAATATAGTTATGGAATTTTTTTTATTGTTTTTACTAGTAATGGCGGAGATCAGCGATTTTTAGCAGGACTGCGACATTGTGGCCGATAAATCTGACACGAAATGACACTTTTTGGGGACCAGTGACACCAATACAGTGATCAGTGCTAAAAAAAAAAAATATAAAAGTACTGCCACTGTACTAATGACACTGGCAGGGAAGGGGTTAACATTAGGGGCAATCAGAGAGTTAAATGTGCTCCTAGGGAGTGATTTCTAACTGTGCGTCGGATGCTTTTACTGGGGGAAGACAGAGAGCCATGTTCCTACTTAGCAGAAACACAAGATCTCCATCTTCCACACTCACAGCATGGAGCGTCTACGTACATACATAGCGTCTGCCTATGTAAACACTGCCTCTCCTAAGAACGATCGCTGGTTGTCGGTGAACCGGACCCGCTGATTGGCTCCGCTGTGTCCAATCACAGCGGTGGCGGGTTGCTGGCGGCTTGCGCATGCGCCCCCCAGACAGTACAGGTATGTGATTTCGCGCAGAAGGGCCGCCCTGCCGCAGTATATGTATGTGGGGCAGTCCAGAAGGGGCTAAAGGATAAGTTCATGTCTTAGAAAAAATAATAAATGTACATTTCTCTTACGTCCTCTGACAGATGCAACCCTTCCAAGTTTCATCACTATTGGGTAATGGTGCCCTCTGCAGGAACAGGCTAGGCAGTGAAACTTCATCAAAAAGCTTTCACTAGACACACCTTTAGGGGCTGTCCCTTCTAACAGAGCCTACTAATCAGTTTCTTGCTGCCTAGCTCAGGAGTAGGACCTAGGTTTCCCTGCTGGGACTCTGGTCTCAGTTTTTTTTTTTTCTTTGAGAAATGTTTCATTTTTTCTTCACTCACTATCGCTAATTAGTCAGGGAGATCCTCCTGGTGAACTACAACCGACAGCCAGGCTCTAGTTTGTCCTCTAGTTACTTTTCATCGAAGAGACCCGGTAAAACACATTCGTTAAGCTTCAGAGGCATCTTCAAATGTGGTGCAAATGATTGTCCATGTTGCCCTAGGATTATTGAGGGGAAACATTTAGATCTAGCACAAGTGGAAGAGAGTATGGTGAGAAATCTTTCATTAATTGTAATACAAAAATGTGATCTACCTCATCACTTGTGCTATATGTAATGTCCAGTATGTCGGGGGAACAACCTGGCGGTTATGCGACCGCCTGAGAGACCATGTATATAACACCGTCAAACCGTATGATACAAGTGTGGCACGTCACTTCAACAAACATCGTATGGGGAACACAATGGTCATCCATGTTCAGGCTGTAGAGAAGGTGGGTACTCCCAGAGGTGGTGGTGGTGACAGGTTTAGGTCTCTGTAAACGCAAGGTTTATTGGATCTTTCATTTGTGCACTAGAGTTCCACAGGGGTTAAACTGTAAGTGGCACCTTACACATTTTTATTAATAAAGGAGGAGGCTGTTAGTGCCATCAGGAGGGTGTGTTGGTCTGTATCCTTGTATGGTGGTGTGATATATACAGTATCTCACAAAAGTGAGAACACCCCTCACATTTTTGTAAATATTTTATTCTTTTCATATAACAACACTATATAAATGACACTTTGCTACAATGTAAAGTAGTGAATGTACAGCTTGTATAACAGTGTAAATTTGCTGTCCCCTCAAAAAAAAACTCTACACACAGCCATTAATGTCTAAATCGCTGGCAACAAAAGTGAGTACATCCCTAAGTGAAAAAGTCCAAATTGGGCCCAAAGTGTCAATATTTTGTGTGACCACTATTATTTTCCAGCACTGCCTTAACCCTCATGGGCATGGAGTTCACCAGAGATTCACAGGTTGACAATGGAGTCCTCTTCCACTCCTCCATGACGACATCACAAAGCTGGTGGAGATTAGAGACCTTGCGTTCCTCATCTTCCGTTTGAGGATGCCCCACAGATGCTCAATAGGGTTTAGGTCTTGAGACATGCTTGGCTAGTCCATAACCTTTACCCTCAGCTTCTTTAGCAAGGCAGTACTCGTCTTGGAGGTGTGTTTGGGATGTTACCAAGTTGGAATACTGCCCTGCGGCTCAGTCTCTGAAGGGAAGGGATCATGCTCTGCTTCAGTGTGTCACAGTACATGCTGGCATTTATGGTTCCCTCGGTGAACTGTAGCTCCCCAGTGCCGACAGCACTCATGCAGCCCCAGGACTATGACACTCCCACCACCATGCTTAACTGTAGGCAAGACACACTTGTCTTTGTACTCCTCACCTGGTTGCAGCCACACACGCTTGACGCCAACTGAACCAAATAGGTTTATCTTGGTCTCATAAGACCACAGAACATGGTTCCAGTAATCCGTGTCCTTAGTCTGCTTGTCTTCAGTAAACTGTTTGCGGGCTTTCTTGTTCATCATCTGTAGGAGAGACTTCCTTCTGGAATGACAGCCATGCAGACCAATTTGATGCAGTGTATGGTCTGAGCACTGACAGACTGACCCCCAACCCCTTCAACCTCTGCAGCAATGCTGGCAGCACTCATACATTTATCTATTTCTCAAAGACAACCTCTGGATATGACGCTGAGCACGTGCACTCAACTTCTTTGGTCAACCATGGCAAGGCCTATTCCTAGTGGAACCTGTCCTGTTAAACCTCTGTATGGTCTTGGCCACCATGCTGCAGCTCAGTTTCAAGGTCTTGGCAATCTTCTTTTAGCCTAGGCCATCTTTATGTAGAGCAAATATTATTTTTTTCAGATCTTCAGAGAGTTCTTTGCCATGAGGTGCCATGTTGAACTTCCAGTGACCAGTGTGGGAGAGTGAGAGCGATAACACCCAATTTAACACACCTGCTCCCCATTCACACCTGAGACCTTGTAACACTAATGAGTCACATGACACCGGGGGAGGGAAAATGGCTAATTGGGCCCAATTTGGAAATTTTCACTATGGGGATGTACTCACTTTTGTTGCCAGCGGTTTAGACATGGCTGTGTGTTGAATTATTTTGAGGGTACAGAAAATTGACACGGCTATACAAGCTGCACACTCACTACTTTACATTGTAGCAAAGTGTCATTTATTCAGTGTTGCCACATGAAAAGGTATAATAAAATATTTACAAAAATGTGAATGGTGTACTCACTTTTGTGAGATACTGTGTATATATATATATATATATATTTCATGCAATTTATGCTTTATCCCTCACCTGTCTGGTGTGTCCCTTGGCCTTCATGATGCTGTCTGTTCACTAAGATTATCTAACAAACCTCTGAGGGCTTCACAGAACACCTGTATTTATACTGAGCTTAAATTACACACAGGTAGCGTATTTACAAATTAGGTGACTTCAGAAGCCAGTTGGTTCCACTAGATTTTAGTTAAGGGTATCAGAGTAAAGGGGGCTAAATACGAATGCACGTCACACTTTTTAGATTTATTTGTAAAAAATTTGGAAAACTATTTATCATTTTCCTTCCACTTCACAATTATGTGCCACTTTGTGTTGGTCTATCAGATAAAATCTCAATAAAATACATTTACGTTTTTGGTTGTAACATGACAAAACGTGGAAAATTTTCAAGGGGTATGATTATTTTTCAAGCACTGTATACAGAGTGATATTTTTTGTAAGCAAACAATGCTTGCATCTATCTCCACATGCCGACCGCAAAGCATGTATATATACATTGCACTTTGCTAGTGGTTTACTGGGTATATGGCTAAAGCTATCAGCCATCAAAAAACAAAAATTGTATTTAAATAACTGCTGCTCAAATACTGTGTGGCATAAAAAATTGCAACAATTGGCATTTTATTCCCTAGTGTCTCTGCTAACAAAAAATAAATATAAATATATAATATTTTGGGGTCATAAATATTTTTCTATCAAAAAATTCTGTTTTAAACTTGTAAACAAAAGTGCCAGAAAAGTCTTAGTTTTCAAGTGTATGTGTGTGTATATATATATATATATATATATATATACAGAATATGTACTTTTCTATTTTATTTACATCTAATTTAAACCATTTTGTAGAAGGCTATATTAAAGTGATTGTAAAGACTTTTTTTTTTTTTCGAATAAAATAACAAACGTTTTATGCTTACCTTCTCTGTGCAGTGGGTTTGCACAAGGCAGCCCAGATTCTCCTCTTCTTGGGTCACTCTTCGGTTCTCCTGGCCCCTCCCTCCTGCCTAGTGCCCCCACAGCAAGCAGCTTGCTTTGGGGGCACCTGAGCCGACCTGCAGCTCTGTGCATCCATTCAGACACGGAGCTGCCCTTTCAGTCCCGCCCCTTGCTCTCCTGATTGGCTAACATAGATTGCAATAAGATAAAAAAACCTTCTGACTTTACAACCCCTTTAAAAGGAAAAATAAATTAACCAAAGAATTAATAGAGTTTTTAGTGAATGAAGCCTTTTGTGTTCTATCCATGCACAGGCCTGTGTAGTAAATATAGGGAAGTATTAACACAACAAATAAAATTAATATACAAATATGGGAAAGTAGCCTTTGTGCCATGAATAGGTTTTTATTAATTGTACCCTTTTCAGATAACATTCAGTAGTCTATTGTTCTCTAGTTGAGATCTTCATCTTAGCAGTCTGAGGCTGGAAGGACAAGTTGGCACATGTACATCCCCGCTGGCTGGCTGCGGTTCCTAATGCAGACATTAATGGTAGTGACTTATTATGATTACCTCTTTGTGTTTCAGCAGATGTTTGCAATGTTCTCAGTTTACATGTGCTGTTTGAAGTCGTCATTAAAAATCGTATTTGTATATTTTACACTTAACAGGTTAAAGAAAAATCATTTTTTTATAGTTACACATTAAACATACCTTTATGACTGCTAATATAATCAAGGTTTATATATTTTATTATTTTTTTTCACTTCCATGAGTACCTTTTATGCACACAGTATTTGTTAGCACAACCAAGGTAAAGAAAGGAGAGCAATGAGGATGAAATTAAAGCGTTTGTAAACATCCCCCCCTCCCCCCTAAAATATATCATGTTATTCTTATCTGCTCTGCAATGGTTTTGCACAGAGCTGCCCTGAACCTCCTCTTCTGGGGTCCCCCGCTAATGCTCTTTAGGCCCCTTTCCAACGTGCTGTCTGTAAATGGATCCTCATCCATTATATCAGTTTACAGCCGCATCCCTCCTTATCCGTTTTTTAAAACTGATTAAAGCTCTATTTTTCTCCTGTTGTTATTATTATAATTTCAGGTTCTTATATAGCGCTGTCAATTTACGCAGCGCTTTACATATACATTGCACATTCACATCAGTCCCTGCCCTCAAGGAGCGTACAATCTAAGGTCCCTAACTCACATACATACATACACATAGTAGGGCCAATTTTATACAGGATCCAATTAACCTACCAGCATGTCTTTGGAGTGTGGGAGGAAACCGACGCAGGCACAGGGAGAACATGCAAACTCCAGGCAGGTTTGTCGTGGTTGGGATTCGAACCAGCGACCCTCTTGCTGCTAGGTGAAAGTGCTTACCACTACACCACTGTGCCTGCGGATCGGGCGAAAAATGGATGTAAACTGACAAATGGTCAGTTTTTCATCCCTTTTTGCATTGGTAGTGGATGTAAAAAAAACTGATGAGCACTGATGAAAAATGGATGAAAAACTAATGAGCACTGATGAAACATGGATGAAAAAACGATGACCACTGATAAAAAAACTGATGAATACTTCATCCATTTTGAAGTGACTGAACGATCCGCATGTGTGAAAGGGGCCTAGCTCCTTCTCTGCTCCATGGGAAGCTCCTTCCTACGGTGTCACATGTGCGGGCTTGCTCCCGAGCTAGGCTATTTGTGTGCGGCTCTGCCCCACCCCCCACTCCCTCCTCACTATATTTGACTGACAGGGGTAAGAGCCAGCTGCTGAAAGTTTTTTTTACATTAATGCATGAAGTGAATTAATGTAAAAAGCCTTATGACTTTAGGACCACTTTATTTTGGGAAAAGTTAAAGTGCCGCCCCTAGTGCTTTTTTTTGGCTAAACAAAAACACCTGAAGCTGTAAAACGCTTGTAATGCACTTCTAAAAAGCGGCAAAGAAGCTTTAAAAAACACCATTAAATCAATACTCAGTTGTGAATGGAGCCTTAGTGGGGTCTAATTGACAGTCATTTTTAACTGCAGTGATGAGAAAATTCAAAGTAACACGACAATGTTTTTTCAAATTAATACATTTCTAACAGTGTATGGCCTCTTTCACACGGGCGTTCCATATGTCCGTATATCACCCCATCCGTTTGCGGGTAATATACGGACATAATGCATGTCAATGGGATAGCGGATGTCAGCGGATGACCATCCGCTGACATCCGATTTGCGTCCTTTCAGTTCTGTTCCCTTTTTTTTGGAACGGAACAGAACCCTATTTTTCTTCCGTTTTAAAAAACGGAAAGGATGCAAAATCAGATGTCAGCGGTGTCATCCACTGACATCCGCAATCCCATAGACATGCATTATGTCCGTATATCATCCGCAAACGGATGGAATGAAATGCGGACATACGGACCGGATAACACAAGTGTCACCCGTGTCTGTAAAAAAAAAGTGCCGGAGCGGATCGAAATACAGTCCGCTCCGTGTGAAAGAGGCCTATGTGTTTTTTTTTTTTTTTTGTTCAGGAAATTACTTTCATTGAGAAACGAATGTTATAGGCAAATGAAATTTTCAAGTACTTTTGAATGACATTGAATGTACTAATGAGAATTTTCGTACAAATGTTCATACATCTACCAGTGTATGCTAACTTTACAGATCATGGCTGTCAGAGCTGAGGATGAGGAAGCTGCGCGTGTAGGTGTGTTAAACTACTTGTAGTCGCATTTACTGCGACAGTGTGGGCCAGCTGTGCAGAATCCTGACTAAATATGAGATTTTGCATTTCAGGGTAGGGGGTGCATCTGACCAGCTGTGCTGTGATTCATCACAGCACATACGATCATCGGGTCCCAGCCAATGATTGACCGCCATCACCATGCAATCGGCTCTGAGCTTCACGGAACACAACCACAACTCTGTATAAACAGCACAGAGCTCTGTTCAGTGACAGGGGATCTCAATGTTTGCAAAGCAGGGAATAAAAACACTATACACTATATTCCCAGTAAAAGCAGCACACAATACACACATAAACACTTGTTAGGTGCATATTTAACCCCTTGATTGCCCTAGATGTTAACCCCTTCCTGTCTAGTGTTGTTAGTATAGTAACAGTAAATATTATAAGTACTGAAGGACACTGGTGATGTCAGTGGCAGTTTGTTCCCCCCCAGCCTCAGTTAGTGTCAGACTGCTTGCCGCAATATCGCAGTCACTAGTTGCCACCATTACTAGCATAAAACATTTTATAATTCCAGTATATACAGTAAACGGATTGCGAGCATAATTTGTTCCGGAAACATGCTTGTAATCCAAAGCTCTTTTATATCAAAGTGAATATACAAATGGGCATTCTTGTCAAACCAATCTCTTAACATTCTACGTGGAGGTGAGCTGTGAGCTAGATAGGGGCAGACCAGTGGATGTGGTGTACCTGGATTTCGCAAAGGCATTTGATATAGTTCCCCACAAGCGCTTAATTTATAAAATAAGGTCTGCAGGTATCGACAGCAGGGTTTGCTCTTGGATACGGAACTGGCTAAAAGGGCGTGTCCAAAGGGTGGTAATAAACAGGGCATACTCAGACTGGTCTGAGGTAGTAAGCGGGGTCCCCCAAGGCTCAGTCCTGGTACCAACCTTGTTCAATTTTATTCATAAACAGCATTGAGGTCGGGATCAGTAGTTCGTTATCCGTTTTTGCAGATGACACAAAATTGGCCAGGGCAATAACTTCACAGCATGAAGCAGATATCCTACAGAATGACCTGGACAAAATAACGGAGTGGGCAACGACATGGCAAATGAGGTTTAATGTGGAGAAGTGTAAGGTTTTGCACTTGGGGACTAAAAACATAAAATCACAATACACGTTAGGAGGGGAACCCTTGGGGGAATCAAAAATGGAGAAAGATCTGGGAGTCTTGGTTGATGATAGATTAGGCAATAGCATGCAATGTCAAGCGGCAGCTGCCAAAGCCAGCAGAATATTAGCATGCATAAAGAAAGGGATGTATTCCAGAGATAAGACTATAATCCTTCCACTTTATAAAACTCTGGTCTGACCGCATCTGGAGTATTCTGTCCAGTTCTGGTCGCCAGTCCTCAGGAGGGATGTGTTGGAGCTGGAGAGAGTCCAGAGAAGGGCAACTAAACTGATTAGGGGATTGGAGGACCTTAATTATGAAGAGCGTCTGCAATTGCTTGATTTATTCTCCCTGGAGAAGAGACGTCTGAGGGGGGACATGATAGCAATTTACAAATATCTCAATGGGGATCTCAGCTTAGAAAAAAAGCTGTTCAGTCGAAAGGATTGCACGAGGACTCGAGGGCATACAATGCGATTAGAGGAGAAGCGTTTTAACCTCAGGCAACGTGGGGGGTTCTTTACTGTGAGGCCTACAAGATTGTGGAATTCTCTACCACAAGAGGTGGTTTCTGCGGGAAGTATGGTGGCTTTCAAAAGACTCTTAGACGTACATCTCAAGGATCAAAAGATTCAGGGCTATGTGAGATGATTACAGCCACACACACCTACACAGGTTGAACTGGATGGACTATTGTCTTTATTCAACCTCATCTACTATGTAACTATGAATTTCCCCGTAAGAAATAATGGAAACTCAGATGATTTGTTCCACCACCATTTATTCATAAATCCTTCAGTTTATAGTCCACATAAAACGATTGTAGCAATGTGATAGGTTGTATAACCATAAAATGTCCATCCACAAATGGCAGCCTCCACAAGGGGATTAGAAGCAAAATCCAGCAAGAGCTACAGAGTATAAAAGAGAAGAGAGGCACCTCTAAGTGTAGCAATACGGTTACATATAATGAAGGTACAACATTTAGCAACTCACATGGTTGATGATTAAAAGAGGTACATCTAAGTATGCAGGCATCTGGGGTAAAGTTGTCCACAGAGACCGTCCTCCGCACCGCCATCAGTATGTAGTCATGACTGGGAAGACTACCGTGCAGTAGAGGGATCTGAAAGTGAGGCTTGAAGTGTTTGTGGAGCGTAGCGTGGAAGGGATGACGTCGATGGCAGTGTGGAGGATGGTCTATGTGGACAGCTTTACATCAGATGTACCTGTTTTAATCACCAATCATATGAGTTGCTAAATGTTACACCTTCATTAAATGTAACCATATTGCTACACTTGGAAGTGCCTCTCTTCTTTTATACTCAGTTGTGACATTATGCTACTTGTATATCATGTCATCGCTTGTATATCAAGTCAAAATTTATGTGTTTGTCTTGCAAAGCACTATCAAACCAAGGTTTTACTGTATATCATAGTTTGTAGACGCTAGAATTTTTACACAAACCAGTCAATATACACTTTTTTGTCATTTTTAAAGACCTGTAGCAGAATACATTTTGGCCTAAATTTATTAAAGCAGTTGTATACCACTGGACAATTTTTTTTATTTTTCTCTTTTGTTAATTGACGGACACAGCTCCTGATCTTTTTGACCATTCGGTTATACTGCCCCCTACGGGAGTAGGACACAAGACAGAAAAAGAACTTGACTATGCCTATGGGCAGTCCCAGGAGGTATACTCCCCCCTCTCTGCTATAGGTACTCAGTTGTCTCTGATTTCCATCTGAATGAGGACATTGTGTTGCTTTCCCTGTGTCCCAGGCCAAAACATCCTAAGAAAATTACTGTGTATACCCTGGATGTGGTTCGGGCGATAAGGGTGTACCAGGCAGCTACGGAGTTCTTTAGGAAGCCAGACTAAAGATTTGTGCTTATGGATGGACCTCGAAAAAGACTATTCGCTTCATCTGCGATCATTTCTAGATGGATCAGACAGATGGCGACTCAGGCCTATTTGATTAAGGGTGGTGTTCCTCCTTTCCCTGTCAAGGCACACTCTACTAGGGGGCTTAGTGCCTCCTGGGCCTTCCGTCATCAGGCGTCAGCAACTCAGGTTTGCCGTCTGGTCGTCGGTGCACACTTTTACAAAGTTTTATAAAGTGGATATGTTGGCATCTGCGGATGTTTCCTTTGGCCACAAGGTTTTCAGGCTGCTGTTAAGAGGACCTGATCCTCTTTGAGGGTGTATTGTTTTTTTCAGGTGGACTCCAGTTGTTTTTGGTTGAGCCCCTGTCACCTGGTTGACTGTTTAGCCTTGGGAATTTATTGCTGTTTCCCACCCCTCATGTTTGACACTGCTTTGGGATGTTCCAATGGTCAAGAATGGCAGGAGCTGTGTCCGTCAATGAACAAAAGAGAAAATTGGATTTTTGACACCGTAAAGTCCATTTCTCTGGTGTTCATTGACGGACACGGCACCCACCCCTCTGTGGAGTTCTAATTCCCCTGACACTGCTTGTAACAAAATTAAGTGACTATAGCAGGAAGAGGGAGCATACCCCCTGGGACTGCCCGTAGGTGTAGCCAGAAGTTTTTTCTGCCTACTGTCTGACTCCTGTAGGGGGCAGCATAACCCAGTGGTCAAGAATGACCGAAGCTGTGAACGTTATTGAACATCAGAGAAATTTATTTTACTGTAAATCAAAAATTAAATTTTTTCCTGCAAGGTAAAGTCAGCGCTGCAGCTGATTCCATCTTCACCCGTCTTGCTTTCGGGTTTGCGGGCTCCGTCTTCGTGGCACAGGTCTCGGAAGGAACGGCACGGGTGGCCATTCCTTCAGAGCGCATGTGCCAGTCATGTCACTGGCTGTATGTAATGTAAATATCTCCAAAACGGTCCACAATTAGCAGATATTTACACTGCCTTATTATAGGCTTATCTATAGGTAATAGTCAGTAGAGGAAGTTTACTTCTTCTTTAAGGGATTTTATTTCTTTTTTATGGGATATGTTTTATAGCAGAAGTAAAAAAAAATAAAACATTTTCTCAAAATTTTCAGTCTTTCTTTTTATATAATAAAAAATAACAAACCCAGAGGTGATCAAATGCCACCAAAAGAAAGCTATTTTTTCTCTCATTTTGCTTTTATACTTCTTAAAAATTGGTATTCCCAGACTCGGGTTAGATGCCCCTCATTAGGCTTCTCCTCATGTACGAGTACAACTACGTGTACGTCTGAGAGACCCTCTAAATGTAGGCTGGTGCCTACATTGGCTGCTTAAATAGGTCTCCAAACCTTAATATGCTTGTTACATTTTTAGGGCTCATGCACACAGGATGTTGTTAAAGCTGCTGTTAGGGGCGTGTGGTGTTTTTTTTTTTTTTTTACTGCCTGTAAATGCCTCTCGATGTTAGCCTATGTGTTAATTCACACATAAACTTTCAGAGGCGTTTGGAGGCATAAGCGTTTAGGGGTGGTAGGAAGAAAAAACAGCCTGTGTGTCCAGGAACAGAAGCTGTTGAACTGTAAAAAAAAAAAAAAAAAAAAAAAACACACAAAACGCCCCAAAAAAGAACGCTGTAACAAACTTTTAGCTTCTTTTGGCATTTTTTTTCCATTATGGGGGAGGGATGTGTTTACTGTAAAAACATGGCTAAAAGCATGTTTTTACCGCTGCCTTTTCCTGGCAGCAGCGCTGGCGTTTTTTTAAACATCCTGTGTGCGTGAGGCCTTAGTGTTCCTACCTGTCTATATATGGTTTAACACTTTTACTGTTGCTTTATGCAAGCTCACTTTTGACAGGTTATACCTGTATACCGACTAAACTTACTGTACCTTAAATGTTGCATGTTTTGCAAAGATGTTTTTACTTTTATCTGTTGCATACCTCTAAAAAAAAAAAAAAAAAAAAAAAATACACTAACCCTAACCTTTAACTTGAACCTTGACCTTAATCATGACCCAGATCAGATCAAACCCTGATCTACCTATTTTATCTTTTTTTATTGTGATTATTATTTTTCTTTTCTACACACTTTTGTTTGTTTACATTTTCTTCTTCTGGCAAGGAGAAAAAGATGCAATTTTACTCTTCATTTGGACGGAAAAAAAAACCGGATGGGCTGTACAGTGACGGATCACTGTGATAGCCAGTCAGGAGCTATTACAGTAATCAAGTGATTGGGAACTGGGCCTCCCAGTTCCCAGTCATTATATGAGGCCCAGGGTGCTGTCAGCACAAACGCACGCACTCATATACTGTATGTGGCCTCTCGGAAGAAGACCCACTGCAGTGAGTCTGCATATGTGTGTACAAGCGGCAGCAAGGGGTTAAACAGGATGTCTGTGTGTAGAAGGAAACAGTGCATATGTGCAGGGGTCCTTAACTGCAGTAACTAAGAGCCTGGCTAAGTTTATTTAGCCCAACTTGGATCTGATAACTTGTTGGATAATGCTGCCACCTGCAGGTGTCACCTAGTATTGAATTCTGTTTTTTTTTCCTCCCTTAATATTTTCTAGAAACCAAAACATCCCACCACTGGAATTATTGCCATCACATTGGCATTCCATATATGTAATGAAGTCCATATAGCAGGATTTAAATACAACTTGACATCTTTAAATAGTTCACTTCACTATTATGGAAATGAAACGATGTCTGTAATGGCTCAGGTAAGAACTGCAGTCTGTAATTCGTTAGTTCCGTAAGTTGTTCAATGCTGTTTTGTTGTCATTTTTTATATCTCAATTTTTATGTGACGTTAGCATTTCTTTTGGCACTCATAGAATTGTAGGTGAGATACTTAAAGGAACAACTTTTGTCTATTTAAAAAATGTTTAATATTCAGATAACTTTCACTTTAGTGCCTACCATCTTCCTCCCTGACAAGTTTTACACACATCTATGACAGAGCTGTTTATTTCCAAATATAACATGGCTTAGATCTTTGTGCACTCAGGATCTTTGTTCTGTGTCATTGGGCAGCCACTGATGATGTGACTCCTGCACTTGCTTTGTTGGGGTTGTATTATTCTTGAACCCAGCTCCATGTAAGATGCCTAAAGTGTGCAGTATGTGTACGCCACAGGCAGTACGCAAAGAAAACAATTTGCTAGGAGAAAGAGTAAAATGAAGAAAGAGTGTTTTGGCTGCCTAAATACAATAGCTGGCAGTGGAGATCGCTCCATCAATTACATTTAGTACAGAGGGGGGAAAGCAAGTTTTTGTTTTTTGGAGGTCTTCCTGCAGACAAATCTGAATTCAAATAAAACCAGCTTAAAGCAATTTATTCAACAACTCAAAAGCAATTCTTGATTATTTTGAGTTTTTCACAGAAGGTACTAATTGGCTATTTTGCCTGCTGTAAATCCTTGTATGGGAACTAGCATTGTATTGAGCTTAGTGACACACTGATGTACATTTAATTAATCTTTGTGCGTTGGGTAAAAAAGTAGCCATTTTCCTTTTTTATTCCATGCATAGGAACAAATATATGGAAGGGATACATTTTGATCTCCAGTGCATTGGCACACAAAGCTTGGCTGCATTTATCATGTGCATGGCTAGGGATTTGTGCTAAAGCCTGCCTGATACTGTCAGGAGAGGAGAAGGTAGGACACTGTGGAATATTCCAACCAAATATTCCAATGGAAGGGTAGACACTGATGTACCATTATCATGGGCCATCTTCCAAAAACATTGGACCTTGGGGCAGGATATGGATCAGTGAACCCTCTTACTGTTCACATCTCCAATGCATGCTACGAGAAGCAGGGTGGGTGTTCTGTACCATCTTGTCTTAAACTGTACAAATTTTTTTATCTACAGACACCCCTTATCTGTATAGGCAGTTTTTGGTAAAGGTGAACTAACCATTTAAATTGCCTATATTTGTGGCTGATTAAGTTTATTGATGCTAATAAAGGCTTTTGTCAAAATTGCAAAATATATGGTACAAAAAAAATGTCCCTTTAAAATGAATTATAGATGCAGGTGTCTGTTTCAATTTGTATTTTACATCCACTGTCTTTTCTTCTCTTGACAGAATGAATATCACAACATCTCGGCAGAACAGATGTTTCTTAGGGACCTTATTGAACAGAAAACTGTTACAAACTTGACGTAAACCAAGGAGAATCCTGGGAGTTTAAAGCTGCCAAAAATAAATTCCTAGTGTACAGTATTCATATTTTTATATATATATATGGATTTTTTAAAAACCATGGAAGTATTTTGCCTTTATTGAAAAGTATTGTGTTGACCCTGGAGAACCTATATCCACTGAATCATTGGTCATCACTTGGCAAGTCCAAAGATTACGCGTGTGCCTCTGTTGTAAAGAGAAACCTTGGACTACGTTGGGTGAACCTTAAGTGGATATGGAGTTCTGTCCATCGGCGTGAGAGTTTTTGGGGCCGCTCTGCAAGATGTTTTGGTTACACTGATAGACTGTAAAGCACAAAGATGCAGTGTGTTCTTATGTCAATGTATAAAGTGTCCTTTTTGTGTGCAATGTGATCATTGTTAATTGTTGTTCTTTTGATCTAATTGTTTTGAGGCAGTTTTTCTTTATAAAGGTCAGTCTAATATTGACCTTTTGTATTAAATAGGTAAGTTTTCAAGCTCTTATAAGTCATGAAACAAGCCAGGCGGCCAACAGATCTTCAGCCATAGCTGCTCACATCTCACTGTGAGAATTGATAAATTACATGTGAAGAATTGTAGATTTTCTTGTACTCTCGTGCAAGTTTGTGTTGCCTTTGTTTATTGTATGTTTAATATTTTCCTTGTGTTCATACATTTACTTTAGTTTGCATACTTAAAGTATAACTAAAGGCAAAACTTTTTTTTTTTTTTGATGATTCGAAGTTGTAGTAGTAAGTGTTTGGAACTACTGCCAGGTTTTTAGTGCGGTGGAGGGACTTCACACTCTCCAACTGTCCTTATCACCAATCTCCCTGAAAAAATTAAAATTCTAAATTTTGGTTGCCTTCAGACCAATAGAATGGAAATCTTCGAGTGGGGACTCTTGTCACGGTGGCAGCTGTCTGGGAGAATTTCTCTGACCTTGGAAAGAGATCTTCTGATTTCCCGTTGAGTCTACAGGATAGGAAGTGAAGTAATATCTGGCTAAAGAGACACCGACTGCAAAACCCAAACTGACAGTCACTTTTGATCTTACCCTGCTCCATGCAAAATTTAAATAAAAAGTGTTTTTCTTTTAGATATACTTTAAACTACACTCTAGAGTCCTATTTCACTAGAGTTCCCACCCCACAACCATTGGATGGCTGTGGGTGCATAGTTCCAGGAGAATTCTAGGTTCTGTAGTGTAATTACACTGAGGGGGCTCCCTTTTGCTTCAGGTCCTGGGAGTTTGCACCGCAGTGTCACCTGCTGGATCAGTATGCTATTGCAGTGCAAAATTGCAAGTGGACCTTGCATCAGAATTATTTTTTAATGTTAAGTGTATATAAGTAATATGTCAAATGGGTATTTCATTCCTTTCAATCTGATATCCAAATAAGTAGTGAATAGGTAGTGGAAGTACATATCCCAGACGGTAGTTGTAGCTGGCAGATGTGAGGTATGGACCATATTGTGTGTCCCTATCTCCAGCAAGCACTACATTGTAAAACATTTTCTGAGTAAATGTTATTGTCTTTGTATTGATGGCCTTTAATACACAGCTGAAGTTTGCTTTCCCATTATGGGGTATAAAACAATCATTATCTGCCCCATAAAATTATAATTATTTATCAATATAAATAGAAGGGCTGAAAAAACTCTTTGGTGATCGCCAGTGTGTCAGAAAAGTGAGTTTAGCTTAGTCTGTCTGGTGCAATACTGGCTGTCAATACGGAGGCTTGTGGGTTGAAGAGGAGGGTGAGTGTCCTAGTGCTGGAGACTCACTGAGGAAGAATAAACAATGGCAGCTACTTCCAATGAGGGGGTTCCTATTGGGGAAGAACTGTACTCTGGGTAGATCATCTCTCTGGAGGGCTGCCGCCTCTAAAATAAATGTGCACTCACTAATATAGCACAGGGTGGCCTGGACTGGGACACCAAAGCTGGCCTGCAAGCTTATCCAGTCAGCTGACATTCTCTTTAGTCTTATCACAGTTGAGGTCTATGTTGGTGGTGGCATGGAAGGGAGAGGGGAACTCTGGGGTACCACAGGCAATCTGTGGAAAGGATTTGAGTAAGGCTTGTGTTAAAGACCGAGCTGAGGCCTACACATAGTGAGAGCCTGGCCTGGAGTAACCTCAAAGTAGGGGAATTGAAATGGTTCTTGGCAAGATCAGATCAAACAATTATTATATATTGCTGGAGTGCGTACATTCCCATTTTCAATACTTTCATGTACAAACTCCAATCAGAGGTAATGGGCAACCAATTGGAACAGAGCATAATAATGAACTCCACTAGATTATTTAGAAATTGGCTGGGTAAACAGTGTATAGAAATGCTTGTGTACTAGATGCAGTCATTGTCTGCTGCAAAGAACAATCTTTTACAGTTACTGCTCCTTTGAGTAAGGCTTGCCATACATGTTCATTTTTTTGTACAATTTTCCTCCATATGGTTTTGGTAAATCCTTAAGGAAAATTGTACTTGAAAGTTGAACATGTATGGCCAGCCTTAGTGCAGGTTTCTCTATCTGGATTTCTCCGCAAAGCCTTCTCGGTTTCAAAATATCTCAAAAGTATAACATTTAATCATATATTAATGTACAAACATAATATGACATACATTTAAAATAACTTTAAACACTCCCTGTAGGACATGCATATCTGAATTTGAATGTACCATGTTTCTTCTGTTTTGTTATTCATAATAGCGGTATAGAACGTGCATTCATTTTGGTGTTTCCACAAGTTACCCCACTTAATATCACATATTTATTGTCTATTTCAAGGTGATCCAAGTCAGATTCAAACACAAACAGCTGTGCTATACCCAGTGCTAGAAACCGGGTAAGCGAAAGTGTGCGCCTAAATCCGAGGTTGTCTAGATGTATATAGTACCAGTATAACGCAGATAGCAACATAAATTTTAAACACTCTAAACTTAATCCAGATGCCATCATCCTGTATGAAAGTAAACAATCCTTCATTAATAGGGCCAGATGTACATTATTAGGGCTATTACCTGCCATATCGTAGTAATATAATCTCCATTGTAGGTGATTCAATGTAAATGTCAACAGAAGTAATATTCCCAAAGGCACTTGTAACTAGGATGCTAGTCCACAGCTGTTATCTACTGTTCCTATGGTATGGGCCCAATGTAAAAGTTCCAAGAACTCTATGTACAGAGTCTTAAACTTTGAGCAATAAAGCAGTCAAGTGTACTTGGTATATGTGTGAAATAACTGTAAATCCTCCACGTTGTCTCTAAAGTATTGCCATTCTAATAGTACATGCCATACAGTAACGTTCCAAAGTCACCCACATAAATTCTCTTATAAGATGGTGTCTACTGTCTCCCCATTACCTTATTAGATAAAGCCACATTTAAACAATTTAACTGCAAGTAATATTGTAGCACAAGTTAACCTAATGAAAAGATCACCAGATCATATGCATACCTCAAACAATGCAGGAGAAGTGCAAGATCAGCCATATATACTTGTCCAGTAGGGAGTTTTTTAATGGTTTTTAAGGCCTGTCATATTATGTTTGTGCATTGATATATATTTCTGGATATTTTTAAAATTAGATGGTTATATTCAGAAACCCTAATAGACATCAATATCTTTGCGATGTCAGGTGTCCAATATGTATACAGCGTAAACACACAGAGGCCTATCTATACACTGAAGAAAAGAAAGTTCGCAATGACAGAGAGCCTGCCCCTAATGACCAGTCAGCTTACAGCCATTAAAAAAAATAAAACAAGGACTTGGCTTATTATGTTCTCCAATTACGTGGAGCATTTTTTTAATTTTTTTCCTAATTTTTAGATGGGTCATTGTTAACCTCCTAAGACCCCTTTACTCGCTGGGCAGGCTCCATTTGAGTCCACCTGCTCAGCGGGGAATCTGTCCGGTGATAGTCGACACCCGCCGCTTCATAGAGGAAACTGGAGGGTCCAATCAGATCCGCCTGAGAAACTGACAAGCGGACCTGATCGGTACGCCCATGTGAAAGGGCCCTTAGATATATTTTCCACAGAGGACATACTCTGCAGGTCAGGATGTGGCAGTCTTCCTACACCTAAAGGAAAAGAGACATTCTTTTGAGGACAGTGAGATGTAAATTCTGAAAAGGGGAAATACTAGTTTGCAAAAGGGTGTGAAAGAGGCCAGCTACATCAAACTGGAGCAACCATTATTGAACAGAGATGTTCTGTCACCACATGCTGTTTTACCATCTCTATTTCCATGTTTTTTTTTTTTTACAAGAATTTACTCCTTCAGTTTATGTAGCCTGGATGATTTATGTAAAATGTAACCTGGATGATTAACCCAGCCATGTCACTCATTCACAGTCCTCTGTGAATAGAAAACGACAAGGTCCGGCAGCCATTGTGGCTGTTGGCTTGTATTTTTCACTGAACGACAATGGTGCTGTGAGCTCTGTGGTAGTTATCCCTGTCAGATTTTATTTGCTTTCCGTACGAGGTACAAACAACCTGATTCACTGACAGATCTGCAGGAGACCTGCATGGCATCAGCGATCTGTTTATCGCTGGTGCAATTCTTTACAGGCTGCCAAAACAAAAAATAATAAATGCTAATTTTTTTACCAGCAAAAAAAAAAAAAAATGTGCATTTATTATTATTTGTCAAAAGGTGAACTTATCTTTTAGGGTATGTTCCCAGTACTAATTAAAACAAAAATAACTGGATAGATTGCAAAATGTCTCACACATTACATAAAAAAGTTAAATGTCAGTAGCTACTATTGGGTATAGCCTATGAACTGTAAACTGAATCTGGTGTAAATACATTGTTGTAAACCTAAAGGCAGTGACAAAAGAAAAGTGCATGAAACCATGGCCACCATCTAAACTAATCAGTTTATTATAAACACAATGCAGCATGTACATCTGACAACATGCTGTTGCACACATTGGTTAAACACACCTGTCATGTGACCATAAGTTTGTTTCTGCACAGAAAGCTTCATTCAGTACTACAGTTTACTTTTTAGATTGCCTGCTGCCTACCCTCTGCTTTGTTGCAGTGTTCTACAAATATATGGTTACAATGCAAATGTTGGCGCTTCATTCTTCACCCCACATTGAAGTGCTCAGTGCCAGCACAACCAGTATCCAGGCCCAGCTCCTGCCAAATTTGGGGAATGACTAGTGCTATGCAAATTCCAGCTTTCAAAATATGGGCACTTCCACTGAGCTTTCTGAGGCCATAGCTACACAGAGCGAAGGAGGAAAAGTGTGGCATCAAAGGGTGCCCCACATGCAGCCTGATGCCTGTGTTGTATTTCATATTCACACGAAAGGTGTGCTTAAAATAAAATGTTCTCTTTCGTTCATCAACGAACACAGCGCTCCATAAATCATAACTACTGGGTTATATTGCCTCCTCCAGGAGTAGGACTAGACAGAACAAAAAACACCTGGCTACTCCCATAGGCCGTCTTCAGCTCTTGTATAACTCCACTCTCTGCTCTAGGTAATCAGTTTTAATCTATCTAGTCATTCCCCCCTGTCTGAACTTGGAGTCTGGTGGGAGTCCCAGGGCAGAGAATGCAGTAGAGACCCCTGGGGTTTCCCCCACTATCCCCACTCTGTAAGAGTCCTGGGATAGTGTGTGTCCCACCTTGGTAGTCTGGAGGTGTCCTAGTGTAGGAGACCCCTGGGCGCATGCTCTGCTGTTTGAAGTGTGGGTATAGTGCAGGGGGGTCCCAGTGCAGAGACTAGTGCAGAGTGCACCGCAGAGTCTCCCCTAAACATGTGTTCTACCTTCAGGGGGGGTCCCCTTGCAGAGGGTGCAGGAATTATCTTGGAGGCATATTTCAGTGTTTTGTAGCTGATGGTGGCCCTTAGTCTGGCTTTTTTCCGGTTAGTGGCCATGTTTGTGTACCCGGATGATGTCACGGGGGGGCCATTTTCCCTTAGTCTGGGAGATGCTGAAGACAACTGAAGCCTCGTGGGGATGCCAAAGCTCCTTCTCCTCTTCCTAGTTTCCTCTTCCTGTGCCCAGGACATATTAACAGGGATAGCGTCCATGATGATGCTCGGTTCGAATTCTCGGTGCTCCTCCGGTTGGTAGGGTGAGTCTTCAGGGGTTCCTGTTCTCTCTCTCTCTCTCTCTCTCTCTCTCTCTGCTGAAAGGTACCCTGAGCCTTGAGGGGGATCCTTTTATTGGTGCCAAAAGCTTGTTTTTGTACTGCAAGGTCTTCCTTTTTCTTTATGGAGCCTCAGGGACACATCTCTCCCACTGACCCCCTCATGGATGTGGCAGGTCCCTCGGAAAACACCAGCTTCCCATGGTTCCACTGATGGCGGTCCTGCAGTCCTTAGTGTCCCGGGTGGAAGTGGCGTGTGGGCAAAGGTCCAGGAGGAAGCGCCCCCTGCTTTCCCCTGCTCAGTCTGTCTCATCTGATTCTGAGCCGGATGCCGCCATGGACGCGGCCCATCCAGGGGGACTTAATATCATATCCCCTGACCTATCCGATAGTGAGGATGATTTCTCCATGGACGCAGCAGCGAATGAAAAGCCACTGGTAGACGCACTTATTACTGCAGTTTGTGAGACTTTAAAGATGGAGGATGTGGCTGATTTAGCCACAGACGTGGCTGTGTCGTTTGGTATGCATAAGTTACATCATACTCCAAAGGTGTTTCCTTATGTGCTTTTTTTTTTTACAGGTTTTCCTGTAAGGAATGGGAACAACCAAAATTACCCCAAACGTTTTGCTGTACGTTACCCTTTTGAGGAATCACTTTAAAAAAGTGGACTAGTCTACCAGTGATGGACCCTCCTGTTTCCAGGTTGATTAAAGCAACCATGATTCCAGTAGGGGAATCCCTGTCCTTTAACCACTTCAGCCCCAGAAGGTTTTACCTCCTTAATGACCAGGCCATTTTTTGCAATACGGCACTGAGTTGCTTTAACTGACAACTTCCCTGTCCTGCGACGTTGTACCCAAATAAAATTAATGTCCTTTTCCCCCACAAATAGAGCTTTCTTTTGGTGGTATTTGATCACCTCTGCCATTTTTATATTTTTTACTTTTTGCTATAAAACTTTCCCAATTAATTTTTTTTTTTTTAAATCTGATTTCTTTATCGGTTTAGGCCAATATGTATTCTGCTACGTATTTTTGGTAAAAAAAAATCCCAAAAAGCGTATATTAATTGGTTTGCGGACTTAATTGGTTTGCGGACTAGGTTTATGGACTTTTTTTTTTTATTTTTTTTAGTAATACGACGATCAGCGATTTTTAGCGGGACTGCAACATTGTGGCAGACAAAGCTGACACTAAGTGACATTTTTTGGGGACCAGTGATACCAATACTGTGATCAGTGCTAAATAATATGCACTGTTACTGTATAAATGACATTGGCAGGGAAGGGGTTAACATCAGGGGTGATCAAGGGTTAAGTGTGCTCCTAAGGAATGTTTTCTAACTGGGGGGGGGGGGGGCGAGTGGACTGACTGCAGTAAGAGAGAGATTGGTGTTCCTGATTACTAGGAACACACAATCTCTCCCTTCCTGTCTGACCGAACAGCCGTCTGCCGTGTTTACGCAGACAGCCATTCTGTCAGTCTCCTTGACAATCGCCGGAGACCAGGGCGCGCCTTAAATCCTTAAAGCAAAATCACGTACATATACGTGATTTTGTGCTTAAGGGCCATCCTGCCGCAGTATATGTACGGTGGGTGGCCCTTAAGTAGTTAAGGACCCGGCTGACAAGAAGGCGGAGGCTGTGGCACACAACATGTTTATGGCTGGTTCGGCATTGTGGCCAGTCTTTGCCTCAGCCCTGGTGTCTCAAACCCTAACTGAATGGGCCAAGCTTTTGTGCCAAGTGCCTGGGGGGTGAGTAGTATCCCGCTGCTTATGTTGATTTAGCGGGCCAGTTCGTCCTGCAGTTTGTGCGATGCAGCTTTGGATACAGCTCCTGTGCTGTTGAAAATGTATGTTTCAGCGGTGGTGATTAGGCGCATGCTGTGGCTTAAGAATTGGTCAAGCAACTTTGGTCAAGTAAGCCTAGAGCTAGCTTGCCTGGACCAGCAGACGAGACTCCTATCCCTATCCTGTCCAGGGAATTTATTTACTTTGTTCTGATTCTATTTCTGACCAGGGTGGTCCTTCCTGCACAAACTTCAGGGACCACAGGCCATGATTCACCGGCTGCTGTCCCACAGATAGTTCTCTCTCCCATTTTGCTTACAGGTTCTGAGTCTGATGGTATCCACTTTCAAGACAGTTCTGTTTGCACAGTCTTACATGCAGCTCCTTTAGTAGGTTTGTCTCCACAGAAGGGTACCGACGTTTGTGACGAGGTCACAGGGTCCTCTGATAGACGCGTCAGGCGTCCAAGGATCACGGTAAGGCCAGTATCATCCTCGGCTAAGGCTTCTTCCTCAGTTCCTGTGAGGAATCAGAGCGAGGATCTTCCAATCATTGGACAAAGGAGGAGTGGATGGTAACACTAACCCTGCGGGCTCTATTGGAGCCCCAGAGAGGCTGCAATAGGTGGGCGTGAACCATATAGTGGGATTTTAAAGGTGAGGCTTGCTAGGGTATATATTTTAGATAAATAATGAGACAAAGTAAAATAACAATTTTATTACAAAACCAATAAAAACAATCACATACAGTGATAAATATTCATAGCATAAAGATACTTGATGTACAAAGAACCATTGAAGTGTGCTAGGGGCCACTTGTGTCCGACATGTTTCGCCAGCAGGCTTCTTCTGGGACAATGCAAGAGTGGTGACCTCTACTCAGGTTCAAAAGTTGTATCTAGAGCATAGCAGCAGTATCAGTATCCGTATATCAGAGATCATTGCGGTTTATCCAATGGCAGGTAACCACCCTGAACTAGATAGTCCAGCCAGACCTAACCCCGCTACTTTGACAGGAACCGGACCGAGCTCGGTCGAACCAAAGCAAATCTTAGATGCTCCGATCATCTGGTGACAGACAGCCGCGCCACTAGTCAGGCCACGACTAGTGGCGCAGCTGTCTGTCACCAGATGATCGGAGCATCTAAGATTTGCTTTGGTTCGACCGAGCTCGGTCCGGTTCCTGTCAAAGTAGCGGGGTTAGGTCTGGCTGGACTATCTAGTTCAGGGTGGTTACCTGCCATTGGATAAACCGCAATGATCTCTGATATACGGATACTGATACTGCTGCTATGGTCTAGATACAACTTTTGAACCTGAGTAGAGGTCACCACTCTTGCATTGTCCCAGAAGAAGCCTGCTGGCGAAACATGTCGGACACAAGTGGCCCCTAGCACACTTCAATGGTTCTTTGTACATCAAGTATCTTTATGCTATGAATATTTATCACTGTATGTGATTGTTTTTATTGGTTTTGTAATAAAATTCTGTTATTTTACTTTGTCTCCTTATTATTTATCTAAAATATATACCCTAGCAAGCCTCACCTTTAAAATCCCACTATATGGTTCACGCCCACCTATTGCGGCCTCTCTGGGGCGCCAATAGAGCCCGCAGGGTTAGTGTTACCATCCACTCCTCCTTTGTCCAATGTTCAAACAGGGATGTGGTGTTAGCTTGCTGGGTACATTGGCCAGTTTAGGCATGGCGTCTCTCCTCTTTATATTGATCTTTCAATCATCTTGGTGGCTGTAAACGTCCCTTGGGGGCTTCCTCTCAGAGAAGACAGTTGTCCCAAGGGCTGATCTACCATCCTGCTTTACACTGGTTTTATTGGCTTAGCTATTGAAAGCCAGGTACAGAGGGATAGAGGTCTGTCTGGATCAGAGATCCCTACTATGGTGAAGGCGAGGAAGTCGTCTTCCAGCAAGATATACCATTGTACGTGGAAAGCGTACATTGCTTGGTGATGGACAATTTGCGCTCATCCTCGATCCTTTTCTGTGGCTCAGATCTTAACCTTTTTTCAACAGGGCGTTGATCAGAAGTTGGCCTTGAGTACCATCAAGGGCCAAATGTCTGCATTGGGAATCTTCTTTCAGTGACCCCTAGCCAAGCACTCTTTAGTTAGTACCTTCATTCAGGGGGTTGGACATGTGACCCCACCTGTACGGTTTCTTTTGCCACCGTGGGATTTAAATTTAGTGTTTTGGTTCTCCAGAAACTTCCATTTGAGAATATTCAGGAGATTCCCTTGCTTATGTTATCCCAGAAGGTGACGTTCTTGGTGGGCATTACCTCGGTCGGCAAGGTATCGAAATTGGCGGCATTACCCTGTCGCAGTTCCTAATTTAGTGGTCCTTGGGATAAAGTGGTTCTCTGTCCCTGTCCATCATTCCTGCCCAAAGTTGTCTCTGACTTCCATTTGAATGAGGACATTGTGTTGCCTTCCTTGTGTCCCAAGAAAACTCATCCCAAAGAATTTGCTTTGCATACCTTGGATGGGGTTCATGCGATTCGGGTGTATCTGGCAGCGACTGAGTCTTTTCGGAGGTCAGACTCGCTTTTTGTGGTTATGGACGGACCAAGAAAAGGGCTGGCCGCTTCTTCGGCTACCATCTCCAGATGGATCAGACAGACAGAGACTCAGGCCTATTCCATTAAAGGTCAGGTTCCACCTTTCCCTGTCACGGCGCACTCTACCCAGGCGCTGAATGCTTCTTGTGCCTTCCGTCATCAGGCTTCAATATCGCAAGTTTGCAAGACGGCCACTTGGATGCTTCTTTTGGCTGCAAAGTTTTGCAGGCTGCTGTTTAGGAGGGGCTGTTCCTTCTTGAGGGGTGTTTTTTTCTTTAAACCTTTATTTTTCAGACGGGGCTCCTGTGACCCAGTTAAGGCTCCTGTGTCCTGGTTAAGGGCACTTATGTTTAGCCTTGGGTTATTTCCCCCACCCCTCATTTTCCTTTTGGCACTGCTTTTGGATTTCCCACTATTTATGATTTATGGAGTGTTGTGTCCGTCTATGAACGAAAGAGAAAATTGGATTTTTGTACTTTCCTTAAAATCCATTTCTCTGAGTTCATCGACAGAAACAGCACCCACCCCTCTATGGAGTTCTGATACTTTTAATACTGCTTGCTACTGAACTGATTACCTAGAGCAGAGAGGGGGGTAATATACCAGCTCAGGATGGCCCATGGGCGTTGCCAGGTGTTTTTTGTTCTGCCTAGTCCTACTCCTGAAGGAGTCAATATAACCCACTAGTTATGATTTATGGAGCGTTGTCCGTCGATGTACTCAGAGAATTGGATTTTACGGTAAGTACAAAAATCCCATTATTTCCTTAGGAAATCATTCAGTTTTTGTGGTCAGACTCTAGACAACAGCAGGACAGGGGTGGCCAAGGCAAAACAACTTCTTATCGAGGATCACAAATTGGACCTGTTTGGTTTTGTTTTTTGCGAGATGCTGTAGGGGCAAGATCTGCCCATTCCATGACACAACAAAATCCATTACCAGTATGAGGCTCAGCATGTACACAGTTATCAGTGGGTTTTTCTTAGAAGTTCCTAGTTTTTTAGCACCTTAGAAATGCATTAAAGAACCTTACAAAGTATGTGACAGTTGCTTGTAAGTAGTGAACGTGAATCATGACACTTTCACAGCACAGAGTATTAATTCCAATTACTGCATTCATTGTCATCTGCAATTGCTTTTTCCCTGTTTGAAGTGCCATGTAATTTTCTTCTTATCGTAAAGCCCTGTGTGAGCTTGATGGAATAATAGTTTTGCTCTTGTTCAGTTTCCTAATTGGTCCTGGCTACTTAAGCCAGTTTTAGTGAACATGTGTTATCAGCTGTGCTAGAGGCTTATTTAATTTACTGTTAAAGAATAAGTTCACCTTTTAAATAAATGCACATCTTTTTGCAGGTAAAAAAAAGGTGCATTTATTTACATTTTCTTTTTTTTTTTTTTTACTTGGGAGTCTGTAAAGCATCTGCTGATTGTGGGTGCCATGCAGGACTCCTGCAGACTTGTCTGTGTATCTGTCAGCTTGTACCTCATACAGGCAGGCAGATGCTCACTGACAGGAAGAGACCACGAGCTACTAGAGCGTTCAACAGTGCCATGGTAGTTAATTGAGAACTACAAGCCAACAGCCACAAAGGCTTGTTGGTACCCGTAGTTTCCCATTCACAGATCACTGTAAACAAATGACATGGCCAAACAGATCAAGCCCCATACAGACACATTATTTTCAAAAAGTGACAGCAGGCGCCCGGAGAAGATGCCTGTTTGCTGTCACTGGGCAGGGTGGGGGAGAAGCTGCAGCTGCTGGAACATGTTACATGTTCCACCCTAATTGGAATATGGAACATGTTCCAAAAGGTGAACTTCTCCTTAAATTTAGAGCCTATTCACACCAACTGTATTCAGCTGCATTGCTCAGCACAGGCCCAATACAATACTAAACCAAAATCTATTGTTTCCAGCTTGTGTTGTTGTTTGCTGTTGGAAATGCAACATGCTGCAATAAATCACAGCACATCATGTTTTAAATGCAGTGCACTGCAGCACATGCCAAGGAAGGAAAGTTCATGTATTTTGGCTGTTGCTGTGAACAAAAAGAAACAACCCTCATGTATGAGCAGTTTGTTAAAAAAAAAAAAAACCCACATCGACACAATACAAATCAACTCAAATGCAAGGCAACAAAAGCCATGTCAATCTAGTTTCATATTAATATTGAGGAAGAAATAAATCACAAATGCTAGAGAGAAATATGTACTATGGTAACACAAAAGCTGTTATATATGCTGAGAATTAAAGCAGACCTGGAATCACCGTAGGCAAGCACCTTCACTTTTCCATTTCCCTATATTTCGAGTGAACCCCTCTTTTACAACACAATGCAAAGGAATGCAGCAACCTCTGTGAGCTCTGCAGAAGCCATATCACAAGATGACCTATGATCGTCCAAAGTGCCTTAAACATTGTAATAGATCTCGTATCTTCAAATGTGACTGACTGCATGTTAAAAATTACCTCCTAAACTGTTGGGTGTGTTAAATGAATTTTCTATTATGTCAATAGATCATGGGACCAAAAAAAAATATGCAGCATTGTTTGTTGGCAAGTAGTTGTGAGAGTTGGCTATTTGCCTTTTTTTTCTGCTAATGTTTTGCAAATTATGATGTAAAACCTGTTACTAAGCTGGGAAATTCATACTGAGCATATGATGGAAAACCACATAAGTAGAAGTTACCTTCAGTGACAAACCCTTGTAAAACAAGCAGTAGATCCAGAGGTATAGGCAGCTAAAATTAGGTGCAAATCTTAGTAAAGCTAGCCATAGAAGGATGACATTTTTTTAGGGAAAGTCTTAAAAATGTGTATCAAAATTCTGAGAAAATGTAAATGTTATTTAAAAGCTGTTGTATGCTTTTACATTTGATTTTGGAGTGAATGGACTTTACCAGAAGGAAATGTCATACACTGTTAGAAATGTGTTCATTTGCAAAAAATTATCCATTCTGCTCCTTCAAATTTTTGGCCCTGTGTTTAAAAATGAACTTTGATTTGACCCCCCTAATGAAAATTCCTAAGAATTTTCATTCAAACGTCTACCATACTATAGCCAGCTTTAAAGTCACATTTGACTCCGCCCCCTCCTGCCTACTGAGTCACACTATTAGTCAGTGAGGCCAGTCTTTTTACTAGGCTGAAAGGACAGAATCAAACTTAACATTTGCAGAAAAATGTGCATACAACGTAAAGTGTGTATAAACTCTTAACAATGAAAGTGTTTTGCTATACCATTTTGATGACTGAAAAAAAAATGTTATTCATGTCAGAAATTCAGAGCTGTCATGTGTTCTCTGTTATCTCAAAGAGCCTATCTAGTTCTTATTTTGGACTACATAATGATAGTCCAAAATTAGAAATAATTAGTCCTAAAGAGGTCTAAGAGTGGGAATGGTTGAGTAGTATAGCAAAAGACAACAGGCAGGGCTGACACCACGCAGTCTACAAAACTGCTGTGTTTCATCAGTCCATTTCAGGCAGATCAGCAGGCATTTTCTAAATCTGCAGGATCCCTAAATGGGAAGAGTGCATGTACTGCACTTTTTTCTCATTTTGTCTTGGCGTACATTTAAGAGATGAACTCCAGGATAAACAAATATTGTCTAAATACATTTATCATGTGTATTCTTCCTTGAATCATGGTGTGCTTTGTGTATTTCTCCCAGATCTGTGCAGTAATCCAGCAGGAAATGTTTTTTCATTGTGCAGTCACTGCTGCTCTATCTCCTTTTGCAGGGTGACTAGGCTTGTCCCCGCCCCTTTTGTATTTTTCTGCAGGCAGTCTGTAGTGGGTGGGGCTTGTTAGGTCCCTCCAACAGCTCTGCTCTCTGTATAGGCTATGTTCAGCACAGTGATGTCCCCTTTACTTGTTCAAGGTAATAAGCAAGTTTGCAAAGGCATTTGGGGCACATTATGGGGTTGATGTACTAAAGGCAAATAGACTGTGCAGTTACTCCAGAGGTGAGATAAAGCTTTACTTTGCAAAGGATACCCAATCTTGTGCAAGGAAAATAAATTAAAAAAAAGCTTTACTTTGCAAAGGATACCCAATCTTGTGCAAGGAAAATAAATAAAAAAAAAGCTTTACTTTGCAAAGGATACCCAATCATGTGCAAGAAAAAAAAAATAAAGCTTTACTTTGCAAAGGATACCCAAACATGTGCAAGAAAAATAAAAAAATAAAAAATAAAGCTTTACTTTGCAAAGGATACCCAATCATTTGCACTGAAAAAAAAACAGCATTTTTTTCCTTACACAATTGGAGAATAAAAGTCAGCAAAGCTTCCCCTCATTTATTAAGCTCTGGAGCAACTGCTCTTGCAAAGTGCACAGTCTATTTGCCGTGAGTAATTCAACCTCTAAGTTAATTTATACCCTTTCTGGTTACTGATGATTATATTAAAATAGAAGATTTTGTGCTTGGAGCTTAGCTTTATGCTTTCTATATCTCTGGATCTACCGATAATTTTGGTATTTGATTTGCATTTGAGGTCATCTCAAATGATATTGTTTACTTTAGGCTTAATATCAATTCTCCAGATTTTTGAGATGTTTTCTTTAGGTAATGGCTTAACTTAAGGATTGTTTCCAGAGAATATGTCTATAAATTGTTTCATGTAAAGTCTGAATAAATCTTGTAAAATAGATTAAAAAACACTGAAGCACATTATGTTCTGTACATATGTAAACATAAAAATACCAATAAAGGTACTTCTAAAACCTTACAAGTATTTTGGGAATTATTTACAGAGCATTCTGTGAGAGGTTTGAACCTAAGGCTTTTCATCAAACCCAACACGTAGCAGGAAGCCATTTTGTCTGTGCAGCCAACAGAGAATGTGCTGGAAAAAAGCCCAGAGCAACCAGTTTATTTGGTTTTCTCGTGATGTTGATATAAGTTGACCCAAATATGTCTCCCTCATGTCTCCTTTGCTATATATATATATATATATATTACTATTCATTGGATGAGGTGGCTGCATTTGTTTTCCTTTTTTTAAGCTGTTTTCCCTCTGGTTTCACCTGATGATCTGGCCAATAACACACCACCTGTATTTGAGTCCCACCACTCTGAAGGAACACAGAACAGCAGCATAGTCTGGAGGGGGGGGGGGGGGTTGTTAGGTGTACTAGTAGATTTAGATACACTAACAACTTGAAGCAGAACTCCAGCTCACACTGCGGTTAAACAAGCCACGGGTTTATCTGCCGCAAGGAAAACAAAGCGTTTGCCTTGGATGGCATTTTCAAGGGGGATGGCACTGCCCTCAGGTAGAAGGAACCAGTGGCATTGCTACAGGGTACAGGGGGGACTGTATCAGGCAGTCTTAGCTGGGCCCTGGCAGTCTTGGTTTGCTATGGGCTCGGGCATAGGGGCGTGCTGCAGTGATTTAATGGTAACTGGCAAATGTATTAGAAGAAGAGGGACATCATTGGCGGATAGGAAAAAAAGATACCCTTTCATTCTGTAGAACAGGAAAATATGTGTATTAAGAAACTACCTAGAAGGGAAGACTGCTGCATACATGGCTTACCTGACACTACCTGCTCTTTTAGTTCCCTGTTTTGTCCAGGTGGTCATAGGTGTAGAGATGCTCACACATGGCCCCATGTAAACTATTCCTCTCCTTCAGTAATGCTATGCTGCATCTCCTTTCTGATTTCCTAGTACATGCAGTGTTAGGAAATTGATGGTGAGCTTGCAGTACTGCCACTACTTGACTTTTGGTAGTAAAAAGGGTTGATCGTGTTCCAGAAAATGCTGTAACTTGGTTATTATCTGTTTTGGAACTTAAGTTGTTCCCCACTGTGATTACAGTGAATGAATGACTGGAGACTTTTCTATTCCCTATGATCACCATGAATTATCATTACTGGGGAGTCATGCCCGCAGTCTCTGACCAGCTCCTGTTCCCTTTCTGCAGTCTCTGACCATCTCCTCTGTCCTGGCTGCAGTCTCTGACCATCTCCTGTATCCTCTCTGCAGTCTCTGACCAATTCCTGTATCCTGTCTGCAGTCTCTGACCATCTCCTGTGTCCTGTTTGCAGTCTCTGACCATGTTCTGTGGCCTGTTTGCTGTCTTTAACCATTTCCTGTATCCTATCTACAGGTTCTGACCAATTCCTGTATCATGTCTGCAGTCTCTGACTGCCTCCTGTAGTATGTCCGCAGTCTCTAACCAACTCCTGTATCCTGTCCGCAGTCCCTGACCATCTCCTGTAGTCCCTGACCATCTCCTGTAGTCCCTGACCATCTCCTCCTATCTGCAGTCTCTGACTAGCTCCTGTATCATGTCCACAGTCTCTGGCCTTCTCCTCTAGTATGTCCGCAGACTCTGACCATCTCCTGTATCCAGTCTGCAGTCTCTAACCGTCCCCTGTATCCTGTCCACAGTCCCTGACTATCTCCTGTATCCTGTCCGCAGTCTCTGACCCTCATTTGTATCCTGTCCACAGTCTCTGACCAGCTCCTGTATCATGTCCGCAGTCTCTGACCAGCTCCTGTATCATGTCCGCAGTCTCTGACCAGCTCCTGTATTCTGTCCGCAGTCTCTGCCCGTCTCCTGTATCCTATGCACAGTCCCTGTCTATCTCCTGTATCCTGTCCGCAGTCTCTGACCCTCATTTGTATCCTGTCCACAGTCTCTGACCAACTCCTGAGGTGAAGCTCTAATAGAAAGAGATAGAGCCTAAAGAAGCAGTGGAGTTTACAGATGAAGGAATGGGTCTTAAACAGAATGGGGTGGGACATATTTAGATGGGGGGCGCCTGATTTTAGTCTTGTCTAGAGCAGCGCAAAACCAAAAAACACCACTGGTTACAGCAACCATTTTTTCTTTTGGGTTAAAAGTTTTACATAAAAAAAGTTTATCATTGTAAGCACCCCTGTTAGTGGTAAATTGCTTGTCTCAAACATTTGCAGAACACCTTGTTCTGTTTAAAAACAACAAACTTACTGGCCAGATTACCAGTTGAAAACAAAAGAAAGAAAGCTTAAAAAAGAAAACAAATGCAGCCCTGACATCTAAGAATTGGTAAGCTACAATCTAATAAATATTTGCTTTTAGGTCTAATAATTCTTTCAACTAAGTAGTATTAAACCCCCTGTGTTTTTCAGTTCAACACACTGCTCACAATAAACTAAACATTCCCCAATAAACTATTTGTTAAAATTCTTCCCCCAGCACTTAGTTTATAACTTGCTGCTGGCTTCTGCTCTCTCAGCGCTGTTTACCTGAACTTTCTTTCCTCGCAAGAAAGCGTTAACAGCAGGCAGTGCAGTGAGGACGTTAAAGTGGTTGTAAAGGCCGAAGGTTTTTTACCTTCATTCTATGCATGAAGGTAAAAAAACCTCTGTGTAGCAGCTCCTCCTATTATTTCCCTTAGCCCAATCTTTCTCCAGCGATGTGCACGAGAGCCTTGGCTCTCTGGGGACTCTGTCTCCTCATTGGCTACACCAGCGAGGAGGGGGTGGGGCCGAGCAGCAGCGCTGTCTGTGAATGGAGACGCAGAGCTGAAGCTCGGGAGTGAGCCTACCCATGTGCAGCATTGCAAGCTGCCTGCTCTGGGGGCACTAGGCTGGAGGGAGGGGCCAGGAAGAGCTGCGGGGGACCTGAGAAGAGGAGGATTGGAATGTGCAGAAACAATGTTTGTTTACAGCGGGCCTTTTCCCCTTTGTGTGCTCCTGCAAATAACAAACTTCCTGTCCCTTCATGTTCTCCATTATTATTACATTACCGGTTATTATTACACTGTATCCATTATTATTACACTGTATCGGTTATTATTACACTGTATCCATTATTATTACACTATCGGTTATTATTACACGGTATCCATTATTCTTACACTGTACAGTTTATTATTACACTGTATCCATTATTACACTGTACGGTTTATTATTACACTGTATCCATTATTATTACACTGTACAGTTTTCACACAGGCTGCGCTTCCTCCATGTGGATTGATAGGACTAGTAGTTTACACAAGAAAGATAAGAATGTTTGTGTTTTCATCTCACAGGACATGACAAGGTCACTGCTCTTCTGGCTGTATTAAATTCAGCCACCACAGTTAACGTCTGGTAATCTGCATTGTACTGCACTTTTGTTTTTAGATTTACAGTGCATTTCCTTTTGACAATTACCTTTTCTCTTATGTCCTTTGACAGTCGCCGCCCACTCATTCAGTCTTCACCAATGGGTATTGACCTCTTATCCATAGGAGCAAGCTAGGCATAAGACTTGTTAAAAACAAAGTCATTTACATAGACACACCTATGGGGGCTGTCCCACTGGTCCAATACCCCCCTGCTATCAGCCATCCCAAGCTCTCCATGTGCTGGGGCTACAGTCTCAGCCTTCTTCTATTTTTTATGATTTTATTTCTGCAAATGCGTTTTTTTCTTTGCACTACTAGCTGTTTATTTATCAGCATTTAGTTAGTCACTTCTTCAAGATGATGACGGCGTTGCGGAGCTGGCAGTCGCACTGGTCGTCCTGGTATCCCAGGACAGAGGGTCTTATGGAATCCCAGCCCGCCATTGAGCATTTAGCAGGCTATGCGTACGCCCTGGCCTCGCAAACGACCCATCCCTGTCCTCAGGGATGCAAGCCTGCGAGGTGGCCACCTCGCCTGGACGTCTCACCAACGGTTCCGTGCGTTGCTAGCGTCCTGCGTTTTTGGCTGACGGCACCCCGCCATCTGGGGTGGGAGGTTTCCCCTCGATGTGAGGCACCCACGCCATCGGGTACGGTAAGTACATTCTGTGTGGGGCCTCTGTCTGGGGCTGGCAGTCCTGTGTGTCTGTGGTATCCCCTAATGTCTGTGTGTTTTTGGGGCTCCCTTTCTCCCGGTCCCTGCGGGGGCTCTAACACAGCTTGTTCGCTATGTGGGGTTGTTTGTGGGGGTCCCTCTCCTATGTGACACTTTATGGTGTGTGTGGAGGTGCAGACACGTGCGGCGACCGCTGCGGGGTTAAACACCGCCGGTCCGCCATTTTAGGTGTGGGCAGCATGCTGGCTTCACTGTGGGCGCTTCTGCAGCGATGTATGTAGTGTATTTTGGCGCCTTACGGCGCCATCTTGTGTGTGGCAATGTTTTCTTCTGAGCACATGTCGGTGACCATTTTCCCGGAGCCTCCCATTACTTTCTATGGGCAACCATTTTTCCTTAGTCTGAAGTCCTAGTTCAGCCTCCTGCGGTGACATCACTTCCTTTTTCTGTACAGAGGAGATCGGCAGGCGTGTGGTAACACTTGTGGGGTCTGTCTTTGCTGTTTTTTTGTGGGAATACCTCTGGCTGTCAGCTTATTCCTGTTTGGGGGTCTGCTTGCAGAATCCTTCATAGCGGTGTACAGCAGGGGATCGCAGTGCGCTTAAAGGGCCAGTACCTTGAAGAAAAAAAAAAGTTTTTTCTTATGGAGTCCCAGGACAGCAAATTTCCCCCAGCTTTGGTGGATGATTCAGGTTCCTCTGAATCTTCTGCTCTGCCTGCTCTGACTACCGCACTTGCAACTTTAGCGTCCAAAGTGGATCTTTTGATGACTGAACGGGATACTAGAAAAAGGCCTAGGCTCTCTCTTTCTTCTGATTCTGAATCTGACATGGTTGCCGTAGATAGTGTGCCCCTTGAAGGGTCTCGCTCTTCTCAGTCTGAAGGGGAGGCGGAGGATGCGGGGGTGGATGATTCCCCCCCCTGGGACGGCCGAGGACCGCACAGCTATGGATGAGCTGATCATTGCCGTTAAAGAAACACTACATTTAGAGGATGAGCCCAATCCTCTGGGAAAACGGTCCTCTTTTGGTACCCACAGATCCTGTAAGGCGGCGCAGGTATTTCCTTGCCCCGCTGAGTTCCACGAAAATGTGAATGAACAATGGCGCAACTTGAAGCGCACTTTTGTGGTGCCAAAGAAGCTTCAACTTCTCTACCCCTTTGCGTATCCTACGGATTCGCGCTGGTCTGTGGCTCCTAAAGTGGATCACACTGTGGCCAGATTGAACAGGGCCACTCTGGTACCCACTGAGGATTCTCCGGTGTTTAGGGATCCTACAGATAGGAGGCTGGAATCTCTTGCCCGACATTCCTACATGGTGGCGGGTTCCATGCTGAAACCTATTTTTGCCTCTGTCATGGTGGCTCAAGCCGTGGCGGATTGGACCAAGGTGCTCAGACGCACCCTTGTGGCTATTTCTGCCCCCCCTACTAGCTTGGAGATTGTGGACCAGATTTATCAAGGGGTCATGTATTTGTGTGATGCGGCCTTGAATGATGCACCATTAGCTGCGTGCTTATCTAGTGTCGCAGTACTTAATCGCCGATTGATTTGGTTGAAAAGCTGGTCGGCTGACCAGACTTCCAGGAAGACGGTGTCTGACATCCCTTATGTGGGGTCTCGTCTTTTTGGAGAATCCCTGGATGAATTGGTTAAAGGTGTCACTGGGGGCAAGAGCACTCTGTTGCCCCAGAATCCTAGGGGTAAGTTTTTCCGCGGTAAGCGGGGCCCCTCCTTTAAACCAAATCAGGAGTCCTTTCATGCCTTCAAGGCGCAGGACAAGTGGAAACCTTTCAAGGGCCAGGGTGGCCAGAGAAAGCCCTGGGCGGGCAAGCCAAAAGCCGCCCAGGCTGGTGCGGCGGCACAGTCCGCCACTGTCTGAAGGGGCGCCCTCACCCATTTCAGGGGTGGGGGGACGTCTGCGTGGTTTCCTCCAACCTTGGCTGCTCCGGATTCCGGACAGGTGGGTTCAGGAAATCATTCGATCAGGTTACAAGATCGAATTCCTTTCGCGACCAGGGGACAGATTCTTTCCCTCAAATCTTCATTTGACCCCAGATAGGTTGCAAGATCTTCAACGGGCGGTGCAGGATCTACTCGCCCAGGGGGTAATCGTCCCGGTGCCGCATCGGGACAGATTTCGGGGGTTTTACTCAAATCTGTTCACTGTGCCCAGAAAGGAGGGCAAGGTGCGTCCGATTCTGGACTTAAAAGCTCTCAACCGCTTTGTGCACGTTCAAAAATTCCACATGGAATCGCTCCGCTCGGTGGTGGCCTCCCTGAGTCCGGGAGATTTCCTGGCTTCTATCGACCTGAAGGATGCGTATTTGCACATCCCCATTTTCAAGGGTCATCAGAGGTACCTCCGGTCCAGTCCTTGGACCTGAGGGTGTCTCTGAGTCGCCAAACCAGAGTGGATCTTCTGTGGTGGCTCCAGTCCCCAGCCGTAGCGGAGGGAAAATCCTTCCGGCCGTTGCTGTGGACGGTGATTACCACGGATGCCAGCCTATCCGGCTGGGGTGGCGTCCTGGGCAATCTGTCTGCCCAGGGCACTTGGTCGGTGGAGGAATCTCTACCGATCAACATCTTGGAATTGAGAGCGATCAGGCTGTGCTTACTCCATTGGTCAGAGCGTCTTCAGGGCCGTCCTGTACGGGTGCAGACGGACAATGCCACTGCGGTGGCTTACATCAATCACCAAGGGGGCACCATGAGTGCCCAGGCGGCCCAGGAAGTGACCAGTATTCTGTCTTGGGCCGAGACTCACCTCCCGGCGATTTCGGCAGTTCACATTCCGGGTGTGGAGAATGGGCAGGCCGATTATCTGAGCCGCCAGACCCTGGACCAGGGGTAATGGTCCTTGCACCCGGAGGTGTTTCAAATCCTGTGTGCGAGATGGGGATCCCCGGATGTGGATCTGTTTGCTTCCCGGTTAAACAACAAGGTGGGAAGGTTCGTGGCAAGAACACACGATCCTCTGGCAGACGCCTCGGATGCGCTGGTGGTGCCTTGGCACCGATATCGTCTGATATATGCCTTTCCCCCGATTCAGTTGTTGTCCAGGTTCCTCCGCAGGTTGGTCTCGGAACCGAAGTTGTTGATTCTGGTGGCACCGGACTGGCCGCGCCGGTCCTGGTACGTGGACATCATTCAACTGGCCGTCGAGCCTCCATGGCGGCTGCCGTTACGAGACGATCTACTGTCTCAGGGACTGATCTTCCATCCTGCTTTACAGTCGCTGGCTTTAACGGCGTGGCTGTTGAAAGACAGGTCCTGAGAGACAGGGGTCTCTCCTCAGAGGTCATTCCTACTCTTCTCAAGGCTAGGAAAGCCTCGTCTGGTAAGATATATTACCGTACCTGGAAGGCTTATTTTGCCTGGTGTGAATCCAGGGGCTTCCCTCCTCATTCCTACTCGGTGGCGAGAGTGTTGGCCTTCCTACAAACTGTTGTGGATCTGCGCCTGGCATTGACCACGATTAAGGGCCAGTTGTCTGCACTGGCTGTCCTTTTTCAGCGCCCCTTGGCGTCTAACTCCTTGATTCGCACCTTTATTCAAGGTGTGTGTCATTTGGCCCCTCCTCGGAGGGCGCCTCTACCTCCATGGGACTTGAACTTGGTTCTGTCCGTTCTACAACGTTCTCCATTTGAAAACATCACGGACATTTCTTTGTCTCTGCTAAGAAGGTTGCCTTTCTAGTGGCGATCACTTCTGCCCGCAGAGTGTCAGAGTTGGCGGCTTTGTCTTGCCGTTCCCCTTACCTGGTGGTTCATAAGGATAAGGTGGTCTTGCGACCTAACCAGTCCTTCCTTCCAAAGGTGGTTTCTGATTTTCACCTTAATGAGGACATTGTTTTGCCTTCGCTCTGTGCGAATCCTAAACATCCTAAGGAGTTTGCTTTACATTCCTTGGATGTTGTCCGGGCGATTAGGGTTTACCTGTCGTCCACTGAATCCTTTCGGAAGTCGGATTTTCTTTTTGTCCTTCCTGAGGGACCTCGGAAGGGTATGGCTGCGTCTGCGGCGACCATTTCAAAATGGATCAGACAGACGATTGTACAGGCCTATTCAATTAAGGAACGGTTTCCGCCCTTCCCTGTCAAGGGGCACTCTACCAGAGCGGTGAGTGCGTCCTGGGCCTTCCGACATCAGGCTTTGGTGGCCCAGGTGTGCAAGGCTGCGACTTTGTTGTCTGTGCACACTTTTTCAAAGTTTTAAAAACTTGATGTTCTGGCATCAGCTGATGCCTCCTTTGGCCGCAAAGTTCTCTGTGCGGCAGTGCCTTAAGGGGACCCTGGTTTGTTTGCAGGTCCCTGGCTGTTGGGGTTGTTTATCCCCTTGTTTATTTGCCTTCCTGGGTTGATGCTGCAGTTGAGCTCTTTTTTTTCTGTTGCCCAGAGGATACCTTTCTGTTCATGTAAGGTTCCTTTCTCTGATTTGGGTGCTGCGTTGCCTTTATGACGGTTACGTTTCCCACCCCTCATGTCTACACTGCTTTGGGACATCCCATTGGTGAAGACTGAATGAGTGAATGTGAATGACTGTCAGAGGACGTAAGAGAAAATTGAATTTTTGTAAAATCTTACCGTAAAATTCCTTTCTCTGAGTCCTCTGACAGTCGCCACCCCCGCCCCTCTATATTGGGGTTTTTTGGACTTTAACTGCTTGCTACCAAACTGAGTTGGGATGGCTGATAGCAGGGGGGTATTGGACCAGTGGGACAGCCCCCATAGGTGTGTCTATGTAAATTACTTTGTTTTTAACAAGTCTTATGTCTAGCTTGCTCCTATGGATAAGAGGTCAATACCCATTGGTGAAGACTGAATGAGTGGGCGGCGACTGTCAGAGGACTCAGAGAAAGGAATTTTACGGTAAGATTTTACAAAAATTCCGTTTTTTACTTGCTCTCATCTGAAACCATCAAATCTGGAAAATCAGAACTTAGGCTGGCAATACACAGTGCGATTTTCCATGGAGGGAGGGGTGTATTGGCCAGGAAGCCGTCCCCGCCGGGAGAAGACAGTGATTATTGCTGGCGGCTATACCATCTGCTAGTGATAATCACAAGAGAATCTGGCAGGCTGCTTATACCCAAGTTGATCGACTTGGTACATTCAGTCTGCCCATTAACAGTTCAAATCTCGGCCAGCTCCTGCTGAACCTGCTGAGATTCGGACTATGTATGGACAGCCTTAGTTTCCCCTTTCTATGTGATTTTAAAATGTTACTAAACTCAGGAGCCTGCATTCACTATAGCTGGTCTCCCACAGAACATGGAAATTTAATTTTTTAAGCAAATATAAACTGCTAAACGCCTTTTCTCATCAGCAGTATATAGCAGTCTTGTGACTTCTATCAGTTTCTAGTAAAGCTTGTAGGAGGAAATTTCATTCTCCACTGATCCTCTGTCTGGACACTGTTGATTGGCCCTGTGCTGATCACATGCACTCAACCAAGAAAAAAGAAAACCTCTCTAGCAATACACACCAAACTGAGCATGTGCAGCTTGACTCCTAATGTTCTGTTCTGTCACAAGATGGATTTGAGTCAGTGAAAGAAGAGGAGGATCATAGAGACAGGATCACGCAACCATTATACTCAATGCAGAGGATTCTATCCCCTTAGGTTCCACAGTGAGCATAACCAGCATGCTTTACTGCATATACACACTGATTTTACTTTTGTGGGTTTAGTAACACTTTAAGAAGGGTTCTGGAAAGTTTACTATAATTTACCGGTCTTTAATGTGCTGGCAGATCCTCAATATCGGTTGTAAACTAGATGTGCACACTACCTGTCCCAACAGGGTGAAAGATGTCAGTATTTGGTTCCACATTACACCTTAATTTTTGTTTTAAACCAATCTGTCCATAAGGTCTCTAAAAAAGCACATTGCAGGTTATTTTGATCAGTACAAGCTGCCTACAGAGTCCAAGTATAAACCTGGTCCAAAAGAACAAATAGTTAAAAAATATTTTTTAAGAGAGGATGCATTTAACATTCAGGATGACCACAGCATTCGGCCAATGGCACAGTAAGTATATTTTTAAAATAATGTTTGGGTATCATGTGTGAATGGGAAAAAATAACACAAATTAGGCTGCAAAGTTGGAAACATACTTTAGCTCCACTTTTGTTGAGAAAAAAAAAAAACAATCCTCTGGGTGATCTGCTTTGAAAAAAAAAGCAATTTCTTTGTACTGTGTGAATCTGAATGGGAGTGACTTTTTCATTATTAATTAGCTGATGCACTTCTAGTGTTCAAATGGGAACCTTGCAGGGTCTGCAACCTATTTAGTCACCAAAAATAAATTATTGCAGAGGATGCCTAAAATTTGACCTGCATCCAAATGCAGACTGGGAAAATGGGGAGCTAATTATTGACAAAAAAAATGACATTTTTGGGGAAGTTATGTACACCAGCTGTGTAAAGAATGCCTACAGGTTGACATATTGCATTGAATTTTACAGAAAATTCCAGCACTGCAGATTAAAAAGGAAAGGTCATTTTTATTAACATTACAACATGGCTTGTGTAGCAATTGCATATGCTATATTTTTTTATTCGCTATATTTCTTTCCTGCAATTTTTTTGGGTTAGTGCAGTTGACCTGCACTGCATTAGTGTACGTTTGGTATACCATAAATGCGTGTATTAAAAAAATGCATTACATCTATTTTTCCCAAGATTGATTGGTCAGGGATATTTGTGAATGCTTGCTGATATCCATGTAATTTGATGATTTGCTCATCTTATGGTGCCGTATCCTGTTATCTCACCATTTAAGCCTCGTACCCACGATCAGATTATAGGACAAATTTTTGTCTGTTTTTTGTTGCATGCTAGTCTCAGATCGAAAGTGAAAAGGTTAATTTCATACAAAATTTTTTGTATGACAGAATTCAACTTCAGAAGTGATGTAATGTGTTGAATTGTTTTGTATGTATTCTTTCATTTCCGAGCATGTGTAGTCTTGCTCTTACGATTTTTTTCAGGCAAAAACTGTACTGATTAAATGAAAATCGGACATTGTGTTCACGTACAATAAAAAAAAACTATAAAAATTTTATAGCCTGCACATACAGTTTTTGTTCCGAAAATTCATAATCGGCTGTCGAACTCACCATACTAAGGATCCGTTCATCAGACAAAATTTTACTTCTGATTTTCTTATCATGTGTACCGTCCTTTATTCAGGGAAAATCCTGATATTATAAGTTGGATGTAAGGAAATCTCTTCACCTGAAATGTGTATGCATTATATCACAGGTTCCCTTTAATCCTACAAATGTTAACTTTGGAATTCAATAAACCACCACCAGTGTTCAAGGGGAAAATCTTTATTGCTCACCAACATTTTGTAGAAACAATTTTGTTTTAGCATCTTCTACATTGAAAACATTCTCTCCTATGCAGGTTAATTCCACACTGAAATAAACAGCAGTATCCATTTGTCATTATGCTCACATATATATATCAGTGTAGATTTTATTGCCTCCGGTCCCACAAGGAAACAACATTTCAAGGAAAAAAATTCATTTTATCTTTGCATTAAGTTAAACATAATTCACTTTATAACTTTAGCACCATTTTCAACGTACAGTATTAAACAGTCTTCTGTGCATTTGTTTAGGAAGTCTGTTGAGGCAAATGTGACTTGCGTGATTTTTTTTTTCCATTTTTTTTAAAAACAAAAATAATTTACTGTAATATTTGCTCAGATATGGTCATACTAGGAAACCAACTGGGGTTATGTAAATATATATTTTTAAAACAATCTAGCCTATCAGATGTAAAATTAGAGCCTTGCATCAATAACTTGAAAACACATCTGTATTTTTATATATTAAAGTATAAGTAAAAATATCTGCATTTTTTTGGCTTGTTTTTCCTTTTCCTTTTTTTTTTTTTTGTAAGATTTTGTAATGTAGTGTGTTCCAAATAAAGAACTGTTTGATTATTCTATAGATAAGGTGAGTATTAAAACCATGTTTATATAAAGGTTCTCACTTTCTGTATGTCTATTGAATAGTATATGATGATGGGTGGGGTAGCATAGTTTTATGTGTTGAATGCTCATTGTCTATAAGAGGTTAGTGATGTCTTGCTAGCAGCATTTCTATAGCATTTCTCTAAAATCTTACCATGTGAAAAAATATATATTTGCAGCATACACAGTACATACAAAGTAGTACAGAAAATGATCACACACTCCTTACCTTGGCAAATCTCCTGAGCAGTGCACTTTACTTCTAACCTATAATCCTACTTAATATGTTAAAAAAAATGTAAATGCATCATTTATATAAAATCAGTACTGTGTTTTATGGACCAGTTAACTTTGCAATGGCCTGTGACTTGTGTCCAGGACAAGGCTATAGCAAGAAGGACATGACAATCAAGTGACCTGACATGGATCCAAGGCTCAAGGATCGCGGTAACCCTTAAAGGAACTCTGGCAAAACATAGGATAGTCTGGCTGTCACTAACTGGAGTTCAACAAAGTATGCAGATAAGTACCTTTGGCTTTTCTGATTTTCATACCTGTTGCAGGCCAGTGACTAAAAAAATCTTTATGGAATGTGTTTTACAATAACAAGAAGGCGACAAGTATCCTAAGGGAGAAGGCAGTAATGCTGAAATGTCAACATTCGGAAGCCATTTTTGAGAGGTCCTGTCGTTAAAGATTTGGTGGCCTTCTAGTTCTCCTGGGGCCGCTGGGGCACTTGCCTTTGACCCAAGATGTTATTGAGACTGCTATGCATGGAACTATTACCACAAGCCTCCAGGATCTTGTATCCCAGAAGATCAATACATATTAAAAAGACTATTAATATAGTCTTTACAGGAAATACAGGTGTTTTTGCAAAACATCACTCAGAATTTGAAGTATCAATTATTAATATTATATTAGACAATTACAGTTCCATCTCCTAATTATAACATTTAAAAATAAAATAGTATATGGAGTTAGAGTCCTTTAAGCCCACGTTGATTTTAATTTGTTTAAACACTTAAAGAATTCTAGAACTCCTGTTTAATATTTTCTTGCTTGATTTATTTACAGTTTATAAGCTCCAGTGAACAGCTGCCAAAAACGTACACCATGATCTGCCCCCAGCTGCTTCGGAAAGGTGTCCATGACAGTCACTAATTCTGGTGTTTTGCCTCCGCACCCTTCCTTTGCTTTGCCATTCACAAAGCTCAGGCTGTGATGACTCTACGTTTATGCTTTAAAAATGGCAAACAGGGAGGGGGCAGAAAAAAAATACCAGAACTGGTGTTGGCCACGGTTACCTTTCTGGTGAGGATGGGAGTCAGAAGTACAGTTCCTTATGTACATTTCAACAGCTGATAAGTGAAGCTTAGGGACAGCTAATCAAATGAATAAACAATTAAACAGGAGTTATGGAAATGTTTAAAGGTTTAAAAAAATTTAAAAAATCAGTGTTCCTGGAGTTGGGATTTGGGGTCAGAGTAGAAAAAACAGAAGCTGCTATATGTATCTATGACTGATGTATGGTTTTCAAAGACTGCCAGTAAATTTTCTATATTTTGGTATGGTTGTTGGTCCATAAAGCACAGTAACATGGGTATAATAAAAAAAGGCTTCTACTTAACAAGCACATATACATTCTGTACAAACATACATTTCATATCCCCAAGTCACCATAACACCTAACGGGGCATGAAAAAACATAGCAATGTGGTCCATTGCAACCAGTAAGATGCTCACTTTCATTTCCATTCTGTCCAAAAAAAAAAAAAATCCCTGGAATCTGGTTGTTATGGGCCACGCCTCAATGTTTCCCGAATAATAAGCTACAATAACACAAGTTCACATCTAATACTGTGACAGAGAACAGACTTTCTTCCTGCTTATATATTTTTTTTTTACCTGTGCACCTTTCAAGAAACAGAAAGCAAGTAGATGGAATTCCTTTTTTATTTTATTTTCTTTTATTTTATGTCTAAAAAATATATTTGAATGAAAAAGGAAATCTATTTTAGCCATTCCATTGATCGTATAGGCTATGAGCATTTCAGAAGCTCTGTGCATTATTAAACAAAGGATTGCAAAGCACAATTTACAGTACTACATTCTGATAATATAACACAAATGACTAAAAGATTATTTGGATTGTGATCAGGTCTCAGTTTTTTTAATTTCTAAATTGGGAAATATAAGAAAAAAACAAAAGCTTCTGTTCTTTATAAAAATATCAGTGCACATTTTACTCAATAGCTCTCATAAGTTTGGTATGTCATTTGAAGATAAGCAAGTAATGAAATGTTCATTAGGAGAAATAGCTTCCTCTAATTCCCCCTTAATAGATAAAATAGAGCTGTTCAGCTCATTCTGTTGCTTTGAAGTAGACCTATATTCATCAAAATGGACCAATTAAGAGTAACAGAATGGGTGGAATATCCTTCCCGAAGAAGGTGCTCTCTAGGACTTTTTCTGTTGGTCACATAATCAAAAGCCTGGACATGTAATCAATACTGAAGGGGTCTACGTATCAAGATATACACAACTCTCACACATTCTAATCAAATCAAATGTGTAACTTGGATGAAAACATTGATAAATAGATCCAGAGGATCACCTGAACTAAACTCTTCAACACAAAGTAAATGCTTTGAGTTTTCATTATGAGCACATCACTAGATGAAGCTTGAAGCAGAAAGTTTTCAAGGAAAGGTAAGTATTCGGGGTCTGGAGTAATATAATAATTTATTGTTTTACTCTATATTTAACGTTCCTACGTAATTTTAATTTAGCATTTGAGAAAAGGCCTGTTTTAAAACCAGCAAAGTTGCTGATGTGGGCAAGTACGCAACTCAGGAATTTCTACTGGCTGCATATGTGTTCTAGTTTAGTGACTCAACCAATAACAAAGTTGTACATTGCACTGACATGGAAGATATATCTGAACACCAGGGGTCAGAGGCCTGGGGAGGTTTCATGGTGACAGATTCCCTTTAAAGAGGAACTCCAGTCAAAAGATAACACTTTGTAATAAATATGCTGTATTAACACCTGGTTGCCTGTGTTTTTTGCATATATTAGTGGGAAAAAAATATTATTAACAAACCCCATCTAATGTCATTGCCACTGGCTTTTGCCTGTTTAAATTACAAACGCAGCTTTTAATTCAAAAATGAAATACTAAATCTGCTTAGCTGTAGCACTGATATTACTACTAGGACTGTTGAAACTCCTATTAGAATATGACTAATACATTTAACAAGAATATGAATACTTTATTGATGGTGCTTGTTTTGATTGGAGCTCTACTTTAACGACAGTGTCTTGATGTATTTTTGCTTCTGGGAATTTTATCAAACATAAGTCCTGATTTCTCAGATTCTGTTTTTTCCCTGTATTCTATGGTGAGTAATTTGAACTGTAGTGTTGATGAAATAGTACTGGTGTCAGCTAGGATCCTCGTGTGCAATATGTGCCAAGACACTTTTCTATTAAAGAAGGCAGCACCAGTCCACAATGTCAATAAATTCTTCACTCTGTATATAATGTGCATAGTAGGATAGAAGACAAAGCCTGGGTAAGGGTGGTCCACCTGCCGGTCTGTTAGTTGTCACCTCAGAGGCCTGGAACATTTTTAGCAACATTTTTGCCACTGGTAGCAGAGAGTTTAAGGCAGTTATTACTGATATAAAAAAGTAAAAAGCCAAATTAATTTAAGAGTTTTTATCATTATTGCCATTCACATTGGATATAATAAATATCCGGAGAATGATGAGTGGACATACTGCCCAGCATAGAGTCCAGATGCTTGATCAGAGGGCATTTGAATGTATACTTTATCTCCAGGCATCAGTGGGACCACTGCACTGCCTGAAGCTTGGTCTAGGTAGCCCTTCTTATATTCATCATATGTGTACATTAATGGTTCATTGTTCTTATAGAGTGCCACCCAAACATTGGCTCCTTTGCAATGGACATGGTAAGAGAAGTAGTAGATACCAGGAATTTCACAAGTAAATATGCCAGTGTGTGGATTGTAGCCTTGTCTACCATTATACAGCAGTCTTTCAAATTTGATAGGTTCTCCTACTGGAGGGAAGGCAGTAGTCAGTTCAGCCGTAAATGCTGGCATTTCGTGAATGGGCACCGTGCCTCCCTTCTTTCCTGTGTAACCTTGATAGGATTTCACTCCATCAATTGCAGGCCCCATGTTTGGTAAATACTGTCCCATGCCTGGCGGTGTGGGTGGGATTTCTGCAGGTAGTCCGGGTGCACCTGGTGGTCCTGGAGGACCTGGCAATCCACGCTGTCCTGGAGGCCCCACTGGGCCTGGTTGTCCTGCAGGACCTTGGGGTCCTGGTATACCATTCTTCCCCACACCAGGTAGACCAGGTGCCCCAGATGCTCCTGGTTCTCCTTTTGGCCCTGGAAGTCCTGGAGGTCCAATTGGGCCACTTGGTCCTGCAAGACCAGGAATTCCAGTTGGTCCTTGCATACCTTGCTCACCAGGCATTCCACCTTCTCCTTTGGGTCCAGGCAATCCAGGTTGACCAGGCGGTCCAGTTAAACCTTTGTGTCCAGGTTCTCCTTTTGGGCCTATTGGTCCTGGTAATCCTCTAAGACCTTGAGGCCCCACCTCACCTGGAAATCCTTGTTTACCTGGAAGCCCCTGAATTCCTGGTTCACCTTTTGGCCCTGTTGATCCATCAGGGCCCCCATTGCCACGATCTCCTTTGGGACCAGGAAAACCAGCAACACCTGGCGGTCCCATAGATCCAGGCAGACCTGCAGGCCCTGGCTCACCTGGTTGGCCTCCTATACCTGGTTCACCTATATGACCTTTTTCACCTTTTGGTCCCATGGGTCCAGGTGGTCCACCAAATCCACGGTCTCCTTTTATTCCAGGAAAACCTAGTTTACCAATTCCTGGAAGACCAGGAGCTCCAGGTAAACCTGGTAGTCCTTGGTCACCTTTAACACCTGGTAATCCAATTTCACCTGGAAGACCATCTTGGCCTGGTTTTCCAACACCTGGAATTCCTGGTGGACCCTGAAGCCCAGGTGCACCAACTGGTCCTTCCTGCCCTGGTGGACCTTGTAACCCAGGGTTTCCTTGATGCCCCTTTGGTCCGGGGAAGCCATTCATACCTGGTTTACCAATGCCAGGAAGGCCAGATGGGCCTGGGGGTCCTTGAAGTCCAGGGGGGCCTTTGAGCCCAGGTAATCCAGGTACCCCAACTCCCTTATCTCCTTTTGGGCCTGCACTTCCGGGAAATCCTGGTGGTCCTTTAAATCCTGGCTCACCTTTCAGCCCTGGAAGCCCTGGTAAACCTGGTTCACCTGGTTTACCAATGCCTGATAAACCTAAAGGCCCAGGGGCTCCCTGTGGTCCTGGCTGTCCTGTTTGTCCACACTCTCCTTTAGGTCCGTGATCTCCCTTTGGACCTGGTATTCCAATGCCCCCTGGTTTTCCCGGCATGCCTGGCATTCCTGGCTTGCCCATTCCAGGAAATCCAGGTGGGCCAGATGGACCTGGGTTTCCTTTTTGTCCTGGCATTCCTTGTCCTGGTGGTCCAGCAGGTCCTGGTGGTCCTCTTGGTCCAGGTTCACCAGGTGGGCCTTGATCTCCTCTCCTCCCAGATAATGGAAGTTCTGGTAAAATAAATAAACATTTTATAATAATTAGTCTTTGTAAAAAAAAAGAGTAACAGCATGGGCAAAACAATTATAACATATTTGTATCTATGCTTTGCCAAAATATACCACCTTTAGTCTTAAGGTACTTTAAAGAAGTGCCACAGATGTAGATTTACCAAGGCTTAAAATATCAAAACGGTATTAAACCTAAAGTGTACTTTCAATGAATAATAGTAATAAACACTCAGAAGGAAAAAAAATTATAATATAGTCTTACAGTGTTTTTTGTTCTCTACTATTCTGTTTATACCCATCAATCTAACTTGTTATCTTTAATGAACATCATTTAAAAAATCCCAACTATACCAACTGTTTTACACTTTAAAATCATTTTGGCACTTTTGAAAAATCAGGAATTTCTGATTCTATGTCAGCATCATCACCTGCTGGTGAACTCTGGCTCCTTCAATCAGATATAATGAAATTGGTTGTAAACCCTTACATATACCCAGTGAAGTGACTGGCCTTAGGTGATCTACAGAGATAAAAAAAAACACATCCTATATAAGTTGTACCTGTTTTATCTGCAGCCCTCTCTTCTCTATATCTGTTCAAATTGCAGAATTTTTAAAGCTTGTCTCAAGGTTCAGAGAAAAAAAAAGAGGGTGGAGAGCTGAAGTTACACTCTGAATAACTCAGTGAGGAGAGCTCTGAGAGCTGATCGAGGGAAGTGATACACTCCCTTTCACATAGAAACAGAGCAGAGGCTTTCAATCAGCTGGAGGTCTTTTCCCTGTCACCTTTTTTCTCTTCTCAGAAGTGATTAATGCTGAAAGCAGAGGAATGAAGCAGCTGACAGAAATTACACTTATTGCTCTTAATTGAGACAAGTACACCCTATAGAGGGATATTCGGTGTTCATATTTCATGTTTGAGGTTTACAACCATTTTAAGGTATAACGCAATATTTGAGAGAATTTTATAATTTAAAGGATGGGTATAGGGTGTAGTGTTTTTGTTTTTGTGTTATCTTCAAGACTGGAAATGTAAAAAAAAAAAAAAGAATAGTGCCTATATTAAATTATTTTTAAATGCTAACAAGGCACACATCTCTCCCCCTCCAGTTCTAAGCCAAATACAGTTAGGTCTATATATATTTGGACACAGCACAATTATCATACTTTTGGCTCTGTATGCCACCAGAATAATATTAAAATGAAACAATCCAAATGAATTTGAATAGCAGACTTTCAGCTTCAATTAAAGGGGTTGAACATACAGTATCAAACAAAAGTGAGTACACCCCTCACATTTTTGTAAATATTTTATTATATCTTTTCATGTGACAACACTGAAGAAATGACACTTTGCTACAATGTAAAGTAGTGAGTGTACAGCTTGTATAACAGTGTAAATTTGCTGTCCCCTCAAAATAACAACACACAGCCATTAATGTCTAAACCACTGGTAACCAAAGTGAGTACACCCCTAAGTGAAAATGTCAAAATTGGGCTCAATTAGCCACTTTCCCTCCCCGGTGTCCTGTTACAAGGTCTCAGGTGTGAATGGGGAGCAGGTGTGTTAAATTTGGTGTTATTGCTCTCACTCTCTAATATTGGTCACTGGAAGCTCAACATGGCACCTCATGGCAAAGAACTCTCTGAGGATCTGCAAAAAAAGAATTGTTGCTCTACATAAAGATAGCTTAGGCTATAAGAAGATTGCCAGGAGCCTGAAACTGAGCTGCAGCACGGTGGCCAATTCCATACAGCGGTCTAACAGGACAGGTTCCACTCAGAACAGGCCTCGCCATGGTCAACGAAAGGAGTTGAGTGCACGTGCTCAGCGTCATATCCATAGGTTTTCTTTGGGAAATAGACGTATGAGTGCTGCAAACATTGCTGCAGAGGTTGAAGGGGTGGGGGTGGGGGGGTTAGCCTGTAAGTGCTCAGACCATACGCCAAACACTGCATCAAATTGGTCTGTATGGATGTCTTCCCAGAAGGAAGCCTCTTCTAAAGATAATGCACAAGAAAGCCTGCAAACAGTTTGCTGAAGACAAGCAGACTAAGGACATGGATTACTGGAACGCGCAAGGTCTCTAACATCCACCAGCTTCGTGATGTTATCATGGAGGAGTGGAAGAGGACTCCAGTGGCAACCTGTGAAGCTCTGGTGAGCTCCATGCCCAAGAGGGTTGAGGCAGTGCTGGAAAATAATGGTGGCCACACAAAATATTGACACTTTGGGCCCAATTTGGACATATTAACTTTTTGTTGCCAGCGGTTTAGACAATAATAGCTGTGTTGAGTTATTTTGAGGGGACATCAAATTTACAGTTATACAAGCTGCACACTCACTACTTTACATTGTAGCAAAGTTTAATTTCTTCAGTGTTGTCACATGAAAAGATATAATAAAATATTTACAAAAATGTGAGGGGTGTTCTCACTTTTGTGAGATCCTGTAAATATTAAGTACAAATTATAGGAAATGCAACCATTTTTATACACACTCCCCCTATTTTCAGGGGCTCAAATGTAATTGGACAAAATAAAATATTATCATAAATAAAATGTTAATTTTTATTATTTTGTTGAGAATCCTTTACTGGCAATGACTGCCTGAAGTCTGGAACCCATGGACATTACCAAAGACTGGGCTTCATCCTTTCTGATGCTTTACCAGGCTCTAACTGCAGCTGTCTTCAGTTGTTCTTTGTTTGTGGGTCTTTCTGCCTTTAGTTTTGCCTTAAGGAAGTGAAATGCATGCTCAATTGGGTTGATATCAAGTGATTGACTCGGCCATTGCAGAATATTCCACTTATTTTCCTTGAAAAGCTCCTGGGTTGCTTTTGCAGTGTTTTGGATCATTGTCCATCTGTACTGTGAAGTGCCATCCAATCAACTTTGCTGCACTTGGCTGAATCTAGGCTGACAGTATAATTTTAAACACTTCAGAATTCATCCAGCTGCTTCTTTCTTCTGTCACATCCTTAATAAACACCAATGATCCAGTGCCACTGGAAGCAATGCATGCCCATGCCATCACACTGCCTCCACCATGTTTTACAGATGACATTGTGTACTTTGGATCATGAGCTGTTCCAAGGCTTCTCCACACTTTTTTCTTCCCATCATTCTGGTACAGATTAATCTTAGTTTCATCCAACCAAAGAATGCTTTTCCAGAACTGGTCTGGCTTTTTATATGTATTTTGGCAAAGTCTAATCTGGCTTTTCTATTCTTCAGTCTTATGAATGGTTTTCACCTCATGGTGAACCCTCTGTATTTGATCTCGATAAGTCTTCTCTTGATGGTAGACTTTGATAATGATACTGCCCACCTCCTGGTGAGTGTCCTTCACTTGTCTAGATGTTGTGAATGGGTTTTCTTTGCCATAGAGTGGATCCTGCGATCATCCACCACTGTTGTCTTCTTTGGACGTCCAGGTCTTTTTATGTTGCTGAGCTCAACAGTGCGTTCTTCTTTCCTCAGAATGTCCCAAACTGTTAATTTGGCAACTCCATATGTTGGTGCTACAGTGCCTTGCGAAAGTATTCGGCCCCCTTGAACTTTGCGACCTTTTGCCACATTTCAGGCTTCAAACATAAAGATATAAAACTGTAATTTTTGTGTGAAGAATCAACAAGTGGGACACAATCATGAAGTGGAACGAAATTTATTGGATATTTCAAACTTTGTTAACAAATAAAAAACTGAAAAATTGGGCGTGCAAAATTATTCAGCCCCTTTACTTTCAGTGCAGCAAACTCTCTCCAGAAGTTCAGCGAGGATCTCTGGATGATCCAATGTTGACCTAAATGACTAATGATGATAAATAGAATCCACCTGTGTGTAATCAAGTCTCCGTATAAATGCACCTGCACTGTGATAAGTCTCAGATGTCCGTTTAAAGCGGAGAGAGCATCATGAAGAACAAGGATCACACCTGGCAGGTCCGAGATACTGTTGTGGAGAAGTTTAAAGCTGGATTTGGATACAAAAAGATTTCCCAAGCTTTAAACATCCCAAGGAGCACTGTGCGAGCGATAATATTGAAATGGAAGGAGTATCAGACCACTGCAAATCTACGATGACCTGGCCGTCCCTCTAAACTTTCAGCTCATACAAGGAGAAGACTGATCAGAGATGCAGCCAAGAGGCCCATGATCACTCTGGATGAACTGCAGAGATCTACAGCTGAGGTAGGAGACTCTGTCCATAGGACAACAATCAGTCGTATACTGCACAAATCTGGCCTTTATGGAAGAGTGGCAAGAAGATAGCCATTTTTTAAAGATATCCATAAAAAAGTGTTGTTTAAAGTTTGCCACAAGCCACCTGGGAGACACACCAAACATGTGGAAGAAGGTGCTCTGGTCAGATGAAACCAAAATCGAACTTTTTGGCAACAATGCAAAACGATATGTTTGGCGTAAAAGCAACACAGCTCATCACCCTGAACACACCATCCCCACTGTCAAACATGGTGGTGGCAGCATCATGGTTTGGGCCTGCTTTTCTTCAGCAGGGATAGGGAAGATGTTTAAAATTGATGGGAAGATGGATGGAGCCAAATACAGGACCATTCTGGAAGAAAATCTGATGGAGTCTGCAAAAGACCTAAAACTGGGACGGAGATTTGTCTTCCAACAAGACAATGATCCAAAACATAAAGCAAAATCTACAATGGAATGGTTCACAAATAAACATATCCAGGTGTTAGAATGGCCAAGTCAAAGTCCAGACCTGAATCAAATCGAGAATCTGTGGAAAGAACTGAAAACTGCTGTTCACAAACGCTCTCCATCCAACTTCACTGAGCTCGAGCTTTTTTGCAAGGAGGAATGGGTAAAAATGTCAGTCTCTCGATGTGCAATAGATAGAGACATTCCCCCAAGCGACTTACAGCTGTAAGGTGGCGCTACAAAGTATTAACTTAAGGGGGCTGAATAATTTTGCACGCCCAATTTTTCAGTTTTTTATTTGTTAAAAAAGTTTGAAATATCCAATAAATTTCGTTCCACTTCATGATTGTGTCCCACTTGTTGATTCTTCACAAAAATTAGTTTTATATCTGAAATGTGGCGAAAGGTCACAAAGTTCAAGGGGGCCGAATACTTTCGCAAGGCACTGTATCTCTGATGGATTTATTTTGTTTTTAAAGCCGTTTAATAGCCTGTTTCATGGACAGCTCCTTTAAACAAACAATGTAGGTTCACAGCAATAGATTCCAAATGCAAATATCACACTTAAGTGTACGTTTATGAAAGGGTGAATTTTTTTCTCTGTTCGCTTCTCTGCAGTTCTCCGGGGAAAATTATCTCCTCTGGCACCCTTTTTATGAAGTGGAGAACTTCAGTTCTCCCAGGGTGATCAGAGGAGAAGTGTTTCCTCGGCGAACGGCCGAGATCTCTATACAAGTGAATGGGGCGCCTGTAATCTCGTGAGACAAAGCGAGATTACCGTACTATGAAAATCACTGGCGCTCTTTTAACAAGCAGTGATATATTATCACTGCTGAATACACGATCCCCACTAATGTTAATAAATAATAGTCCCCTTATATAAATATATATATATATATATATATATATATATATATATACACTGAATACACACACACGCATACATTTTATATATATATATATATATATATATATATATATATATATATATATATATATATATATATACACATTACATATATATCTACATGTATGTGTGTGTATATATATATATATATATATATATATATACACATGTATATACATACATAAATATGGCAGGGGGACATGATTACTGTGTTGGGGGGTCTGAACGAGGAAGAAGGATGTCAATAATCTTCCTTCTTCCCCCTCAGTTCTCCCCCGATTTGGTCTTCACTCCCCGATTCACAAGCTCCAGGCTGGTGAATCCGGGAGTGTGAATTCTGGCACAGATCGCCAGTGAAGTGCAGAGATCGCAGCTCCATAACCTGGCTGTTTCTGTGTCTGTCAATGACAGATTCCTGTGTGAAGAGATGATCAGCGAAGAACATGTTCTCCGCTGATCATTTCTGTTTCATAAACTGAGAATGATCGGAAATAAGCTGGATCACTGCTCATCTCCGTTTCATAAAAGGACACCTTAGAATCAACTCCAGACCTTTTACCTGCTGAATTGATGAATAAATAACGAAGGAGTAGCCCACCCCTGGCCATGAAACCGCTTCTGATTCAATTGTGCAATTACTTTTGGTCCCTTGAAAAAGTGGGGGGGGGGTGGCTATTCTTAAGAGCTGTTATTCCTAAACCCTTCCTCTGATTTGGATGTACATACCCTCAAATTAAACCTGAGAATGTGCAATTTCAGCCCATATCCATTATATACCTAAAGCTTAAATATGTTTTGGTGAAAACCTGAAAAAAAAATCTAAAATTGTGCCTGTGTCCAAATATACAATACCTCACATAAGTGAGTACACCTCACATTTTTGTAAATATTTTATTATATCTTTTCATGTGACAACACTGAAGAAATGACACTTTGCTACAATGTAAAGTAGTGAGTGTACAGCTTGTATAACAGTGAACATCTGCTGTCCCCTCAAAATAACTCAACACACAGCCATTAATGTCTAAACCGCTGGCAACAAAAGTAAGTACACCGCTAAGTGAAAATGTCCAAAGTGTCAATATTTTGTGTGGCCACCACTATTTCCAGTACTGCCCAACCCCCTTGGGCATGGAGTTCATCAGAGCTTCACAGGTTGCCTCTGGAGTCCTCTTCCACTCCTCCATGATGACATCATGGAACTGGTGGATGTTAGAGACCTTGCACTCCTCCACCATCCATTTGAGGATGTCCCCCAGATGCTCAATAAGGTTTAGGTCTGGAGACATGCTTGGCCAGTCCATCACCTTTACCACAGCTTCATTAAAAAGGCAGTGGTTGTCTTGGAGCTGTGTTTGGGGTAGTTATCATGCTAGAATAGTGTCCTGAGGCCCAGTCTCTGAAGGGAGGGGATCATGCTCTGCTTCAGTATGTCACAACACTTGTTGGCATTCATGGTTCCCTCTTAGTGGTATGTACGTTCCTCGATCATGCGATCGAGGGCGAATACAAATGCACAAAATGTAAGCACGTTGCTTCCCTGGAAACTCAGATCCTGAATCTAGGGAAGCAGCTGGCAACACTGAGACGAATGTCCATACCAAAGGAGAGCTGGGATCGTACCTGACAGGTGCAGGCCGGGGCCAGCACAGAGGAGATCGGAGAAACGGAGGTGCAGGCATCAGAGCAGAGTAGATGGGTGACAGGAGGGGTCGAAGGGAAAAAGGCAAGGAGGCCAATCCTGGACTGGAGCACTCCAATAAATACAGTGGGGATCGAAAGTTTGGGGACCCTGAGGTAAAAATTTGTATTAATATGCATAAAGAAGCCAAGGAAAGATGGAAAAATCTCCAAAAGGCATCAAATTACAGATTAGACATTCTTATAATATGTCAACAGAAGTTAGATTTTATTTCCATCATTTACACTTTCAAAATAACAGAAAACAAAAAAAATGGCATCTGCAAAAGTTTGAGCACCCTGCAGAGGTAATATCTTGTACTGCCCCCTTTGGCAAGTATCACAGCTTGTAAACGCTTTTTGTAGCAAGCCAAGAGTCTTTCAATTCTTGTTTGAGGTATCTTTGCCCATTCTTCCTTACAAAAGTCTTCCAGTTCTTTGAGATTTCTGGGCTGTCTGTCATGCACTTCTCTTTTAAGGTCTATCCATAGATTTTCAATTATGTTGAGGTCAGGAAATTGTGAAGGCCATGGCAAAACCTTCAGTTTACGCCTCTTGATGTAATCCCCCGTGGATTTCGAGGTGTGTTTAGGATCATTATTCATTTGTAGAAGCCATCCTCTCTTTAACTTCAGCTTTTTCACAGATGGCATCAAGTTACCATCCAAAATTTGCTGAATTTTATTGAATCCATTTTTCCTTCTACTCGTGAGATGTTCCCTGTGCCACTGGCTGCAATACAACCCCAAAGCATGATTGATCCACCCCCATGCTTACAGTTGGACAGAGGTTCTTTTCATTAAATTCTGTGCCCCTTCTTCTCCAAACGTACGTTTGCTCATTCCGGCCAAAGAGTTCAATTTTAACCTCATTGGTCCACAGAACTTGTTTCCAAAATGCATCAGGCTTGTCTATATGTTCATTTGCAAAGTTCAAACGCTGATTTTTGTGGTGAGGACGTAGAAGAGGTTTTCTTCTGATGACTCTTCCATGAAGACCATATTTCTCCAAGTATCTCTTTATAGTGGAATAGTGTACCACAACTCCAGTGTCTGCCAGATCTTTCTGGAGGGATCGTGCAGTCAAACGTGGGTTTTGAATTGTTTTTCTCACAATCCTGCGAGCTGTTCTGAGTCTGGGCATTTAAGACCTTTGAGATTGACATCACCTAGTCTTCCTAGACAATGATTGAGAACAATCCATGACACTGGCAGGTCTCAGCCTTGCAAAGGGGGCAGTGCATGCTATAAATTCTGCAGGGTGCCCAAACTTTTGCAGACACCATTTTTTTGTTTTCTGTATTTATGAAAGTATCAATGATGGAAATAAAATCTAACTTTTGTTGACATATAAGAATGTCTAATCTGTAATTTGATGCCTTTTGGAGATTTTTCCATCTTTCCTTGGCTTCTTTATGCACATTAATACAAATTTTTATCTGGGGTGCCTAAACTTTCGATCCCCACTGTACGCCCCGTTGCATGAGGTTGGGGAAACCAGTCAGGGGTCAGCATTGCTGGAGCAGAGCGACGCCCCTAGCTGCCAGGGGAAGAACTCCTCCAGTGAGGCCGCGAGAAAGGGAAAGGAAAGACAGGTGCTGGTGGTAGGGGACTCAATCATTAGAAGGACAGACAGTGCAATCTGTCACAAAGACCATGAGCGCCGAACAGTCTGTTGTTTACCGAGGGCTCGGGTTTGGCACATCACGGATCGGGTGGACAGATTACTGGGTGGGGCTGGGGATGACCCAGCTGTCATGGTACACGTGGGTACCAATGACATGGGTAGAGGAAGATGTAGAGTCCTAAACGATTTCAGGGACTTAGGCGCTAAGTTGAGGAGTAGGACCTCCAAGGTAGTATTTTCAGAAATACTACCTGTACCTCAAGCCACACCAGAGAGGCAGCGGGAGATTAGGGAAGTTAACCAGTTAGCTGAGGAGCTTGTGTAGTAAGGAGAGTTTTGGGTTTCTGGAGAACTGGGCCGACTTCTCAGTCGACCACCAGCTCTTTGGTAGGGACGGATTGCACCTAAATCGGGAGGGTGCAACCATACTGGGTGAGAGGATGGCCAAAAAGTTAGAGGGGCTTTTAAACTAGGTGATGGGGAGGAGGGTACAGATGTAGAATTAGCCAATGGGGAGCAAGATTCAGAGGGCACAAATGGGGACATTAGTGGTAGGGTGTTTAGAGTACCTAAATCCAAGGTGGGTATGGGGGAAAAATCACAAGAGCAGCTTAAAAACAACATCAAACGAGGATATAGTATGGAATCGGACAAATTTACGAGGTTTGTATACCAATGCCAGAAGCCTGGTCAACAAGATGGGAGAGCTGGAGCTGCTGATGTTTGAGGAGGACTTTGATTTTGTGGGGATAACAGAGACTTGGTTTGACAGCTCTCATGATTGGATGGCGACCATTCAGGGGTATTCCCTTTATTGCAGGGATAGAGAAGGTAAAAAAGGGGGAGGGGTATGTCTGTATATTAAGAACAGTGTACAGGTAAATATGAGGGATGATATTAATAATGGAGCTATGGACGAGGCAGGATCCCTATGGGTAGAACTTAAAAGGTAGGGCACTATAGGAAAGGTAATATTGGGCGTATGCTATAGGCCCCCCAACCAGAGGGAGGAGTGGGAGGCGGACCTCCTTTTACAGATAGGATTGGCAGCAAGGATGGGAAATGTCATTATAATGGGGGACTTTAATTATCTAGATATAGACTGGGCAGAAGGAACCGTGCATTCAGCCAAGGCTCGGCAGTTCCTAAAAGTTTTGCAGGACAATTTCATGGGTCAGATGGTGAACGCACCGACAATAAACAATGCAGTACTTCACCTACTGATTACCAACAATACAGACCTGCTCACGGATATAGAAATACGGGGCAACTTATGAAACAGTGACCATAGGTCAATAAGTTTCAGTATTAATTACAGTAATAGGAAACACAAGGGTAATATAAGGACACTGAATTTCAAAAGAGCCAATTTCCCACAACTGCGTTCTCTGTTAGAAAATATCAAATGGGATAGAACCTTGGGAACAAAGAAAGAACACTGGGGAAAAATGGGAGTGCTTCAAGAGCATACTTAACAAAGGGATTGGCCAGTGCATTCCAAAGGGAAATAAATTTAAAAGAGCAAAACTAAATCCTGGGTGGCTTCACTCCAACATAAAAATGCATATTAATACTAAAGAAAAGGCCTTCAAAATATACGGCGGAGGGGTCATTGGCAGCATTCAAGCATTACAAAGAGTGCAATAAGAAATGTAAAGGCGAAATCAAGGCGGCTAAAATAGAACACGAGAGACATATAGCGAAAGAGAATAAAAAGAACCCCAAGAAATTCTTGAAGTATATAAACAGTAAGAAAGCGGGGCCAGAACACATTGGCTCCATAAAAGACGATGAAGGAAATTTGGCCACAGAGGACAGAGAAAAGGCGAAAGTGTTAAATAATTTCTTCTCTTCAGTCTTCACAAAAGAATCGGGGGGCTACCCTAACCCAGCTTGTAATGCTAAACTAAATAATACACCTCAGGAAGTACCGCCATGGCTAACAAAAGATAGACTTAGAACTAAACTAGAGAAACTTAACATAAATAAATCACCGGGATCGGATGGCTTGTACCCGAGGGTACTTAAGGAACTCAGCCAGGTGATAGCCAGACCATTATTCTTGATCTTTAAGGATAGTCTACAGATGGGTATGGTGCTAGCTGATTGGAAAAAAGCCAACGTGGTACCAATATTTAAAAAAGGGCCGAGATATATCCCGGGTAGCTATAGGCCGGTCAGCCTAACATCAGTAGTCTGCAAGATTTTGCAAGGGGTGTTAAGGGACCACACACATGACTTTAGTAATGAAAACGGTATTATTAGTAGTGATCAGCATGGATTCATGAAAAATCGTTCTTGCCAAACCAATCTATTACCTTCTACAATGAAGTGAGCTGCCACCTAGATAAAGGTAAACCTGTGGATGTGGTGTATCTGGACTTTGCAAAGGCCTTTGACACTGTTCCCCACAAACGCTTACTGTACAAACTAAGGAATGTAGGTATGGACCATAGGGTGAGTACCTGCATAGAGAACTGGCTCCAGGGGGGAGTCCAGAGGGTGATGATAAATGGGGAGTACTCGGATTGGGCGGGTGTGGAAAGTGGGGTCCCCCAAGGTTCTGTCCTGGGACCAATCCTGTTTAATTTATTCATAAATGATCTAGAGGAGGGGATATCTAGTGCAATCTGCAATTTACACAAACCTCTGGGTTAGTTTAGGACGGAAAAGGACCTGGGGGTACTGGTGGACAACGGGCTTGGCAGTGGCAATGCCAAGCGGCTACAAGCAAAGCCAACAGAATACTGACATGTATAAAAAAGGGGATTCACTCCAGAAATAAAGAGATTATTCTCCCACTCTACAAGACTCTGGTCCGGTCACATCTGGAGTATGCTGTCCAGTTCTGGGCATCGTTTCTCAGGAAGGATGTGCTGGAACTGGAGAGAGTCCAGAGAAGGGCAACAAAAATAATTAGGGGAATGGAGGACATCAGCTATGAGGAAAGACTACAAGCACTAAACTTATTCTCTCTGGAGAAGAGACGATTGAGGAAGGATGTGATATCAATGTACAAATACTGTACTGGTGATGACCTTAGCATAAGGAACAAATTTTTTAGGGAAAGGGAATACAATAAGACACGTGGCCACTCACTAAAATTAGAGGAAAAACGGTTTAACCTTAAAATACGTAAGGGGTTCTTCACTGTCAGAGCAGTAAGGATGTGGAATTCTCTTCCACAAGCAGTCGTATCAGCAGGGAGCATTGATAGTTTCAAAAAACTATTAGATGGGCACCTTGAAGACCACAACATACAGGGGTATTCAATATACGGTTAACAGCAAACACACACACACCATAGGTTGAAATGGATGGACTGATGTCTTTTTTCAACCTCAAACTATATAACTATGTAAATGAACTGTAGCTCCCCAGTGTCGGCAGCACTCATGCAGCCTCAGACCATGACACTCCCACCACCCTCCCACCACCATGCTTCACTGTAGGCAAGACACACTTGTCTTTGTACTCCTTACCTGATTACCACTACACACGCTTGACACCATCTAAACCAAATAAGTTCATCTTGGTCTCTTCAGACCACAGGACATGTTTCCAGTAATCCACGTCCTTAGTCTGCTTGTCTGCAGCAAACTGTTTGCGGGCTTTCTTGTGCATGATCTTTAGAAGAGGCTTCCTTGTGGGACGATAGCAATGTAGACCAATTTGATGCAGTGTGCGGCGTATGGTCTGAGCACTGACAGGCTGACCCCCCACCCCTTCAACCTCTGCAGCAATGCTGGCAGCACTCATACGTCTATTTCCCAAAGACAACCTCTGGATGTGACGCTGAGCACGTGCACTCACTGTTCTGAGTGGAACCTTTCCTTAACCGCTGTATGGTCTTAGCCACGGTGCTGCAGCTCAGTTTTAGGGTCTTGACAATCTTCTTATAGCCTAGGCCATCTTCATGTAGAGCAACAATTCTTTTTTTCAGATCTTCAGAGAGTTCTTTGCCATGAGGTGCAATGTTGAACTTCCAGTGACCAGTATGAGAGAGTGAGAGCGATAACACCAAATTTAACACACCTGCTCTCCATTCACACCTGAGATCTTGTAACACTAATGAGTCACATGACACCGGGGAGGGAAAATGGCTAATTGGGCCCAATTTGGACATGTTCACTTAGGGGTGTACTCACTTTTGATGCCAGCGGTTTAGCCATTATTGGCTGCGTGTTGAGTTTTTTTGAGGGGACAGCAAATTTACACTGTTATACAAGCTGTATACTCACTACTTTACATTGTAGCAAAGTGTCATTTCTTCAGTGTTGTCACATGAAAAGATATAATAAAATATTTACAAAAATGTGAGGGGTGTACTCACTTTTGTGAGATACTGTATATGGACCTAACTGTCGATTTCAATCAAATAAATGCAGTCAGAATGTGGGAGGTTACAGCTGGGCTTTCGAATTAGAAAGTCAAGTTACCTTCTGCCAACACTCAGTTACAAAAGCAGCCTGCAATTATGTGTTTTTTTTTTTTTTTTTTCAAAAATTTAATTATAATATAAATAATTTTATGTAAGAATTAAAAATAATACACACAGTTGATAAACACGAAAACATGCAAAAAAATTGTAGAGTAGCGTAGGACAACTATTGTTTAAGAGAAGCCTGTGGGGGTGACCTTTTACAACATCAGAAATCTCTATATTGACTTTATGAATTCACCAGAAATCTTAGCAGTTATGAAGCAACAATTGCTTCAACAATGGCTACTGTTCGGTCATTGAAACCCCAAAAAATGTCAAATCCAGTCAGGGAAGAAACAAGTGGATGTATAAATACAAGTTAAATGAACCACTCCTACATCCTTTTTAAGGTTGCCATTCAAAAAAATTAAAACACTAAAAAATAAACCATAACCCTATTACAAAATTATAGTCTGAACTCCAAAAATGCAGAATAGCAGCCAAACAGCCACATTTATGGGGGCATGGACCACTGATCAGCCACATTTAAGAAATACTGACCACTCACATTTAAAGCTCAACCGGACTTATAGTTTACCTCCACTACAGGTCATCCGGAAAGTATTCACGGCGCTTCACTTTTTCCACATTTTGTTATTTTACAGCCTTATTCCAAAATGGATTAAATTCATTATTTTCTCCAAAATTCTACAAGCATACCTTATAATGACAATGTAAAATAAGTGCAAATTTATTAAAAATAAAACGCGAACAAAATCACATGTACATAAGTATTTACAACCTTTGCTCAAAACTTTGTTGAAGCACCTTTGGCATCAATTACAGCCTCAAGTATTTTTGAGTATGATGCCAAAAGCTTGACACACCTATTTTTGGGCAGTTTCTCCCATTCTTGTTTGCAGGACCTCAGATTGGATGGGGAGCGTTGGTGAACAGCCTTTTCAGATTTCTCTGATGTTCAATCAGGTTCAAGCCTCTGGCTGGGCCACTCAAGGACATTCACAGACTTGTCCCATAGCCACTCCTTTGTTATCTGGGCTGTGTGTATAGGGTGGTTGTCCTTTTGGAAGATGAACCTTTGCCCCAGTCAGAGGTCCAGGTGCTCTGGAGCAGGTTTTCATCAAGCATGTCTCTGTACATTGCTGGGTTCATCTTTCTCTTGATCCTAACTAGTCCCCCACTTCCTGCAACTGAAAAACACCCCCACAGCACGATTCTGCCACCACCATGCTTCACTGTAGGGATGGTATTGGCCAGGTGATAAGCGGTGCCTGGTTTCCTCCAGACATGACACTTGCCATTCAGGCCAAAGAGTTCAATGTTTGTTTCATCAGACCAGAGAATTTTGTTTTTAATTGTCTGAGAGTCCTTCAGGTGTGACTTTTGGCAAACTCCAGATGGGCTGTCATGTGCCTTTTACTGAGGAGTGGCCTTCATCTGGCCACTCTACCATGCAGGCCTGATTGGTGGAGTGCTGCGCAGATTGCAGAGGTTGTTCTTCTGGAAGGGAATCCTCTCTCCACAGAGAAATGCTGGAGCTCTGTCAGAGTGACCATCGGGTTCTTGGTCTCCTCCCTGACTAAGGCCCTTCTCCCCTGATCGCTCAGTTTGGCTGGGTGGCCCGCTCTAGGAAGAGTCCTGGTGGTTCCAAACTTCTTCCATTTATGGATGATGGAGGCCACTGTGCTCATTGGGACCTTCAATGCTGCAGAAACTTTTCTGTACCCTTCCCCAGATCTGTGCCTTGATACAATCCTGTCTCGGGGATCTACAGACAATTCCTTGTGAATACTTATGTACATGTATTTTTTTTTTTAATACATTTCCAAAGATTTCAAGCAAACTTCTTTTATGTTGTGGGGTATTGTTTGTAGAATTTTGAGGAAAATAATACATTTATTCCATTTTGGAATAAGGCTGTAACATAAAATGTGGAAAAAGTGAAGTGCTGTGAATCCTTTCCAGGTACACTGTAAATATATTTCAAGTGCATCAAAACACAAGGTAATCAAAGTATTAACAGTTAATTTTCTTTAAAAAGCAGCTGTAGCCTTAGAAAATCCGTCTCTTGCCAGTAATGCTGCAATGAAAATACCTTAATGTGTGTGGAAGCAGTGGTCTATCTGTGGAAATCCAACACCTTTCTCAACAGTTGCTGGTTTCTCAGTACAGGCGGTCCCCGGGTTACAAACAAGATAGGGTCTGTAGGTTTGTTCCTAAGTCAAATTTCTTTGTAAGTCGGAACAGGTAAATATTTTAAGTTTAGCTCCAGCCAAAATAATAATTTTTACGTTTTTTGGATAGCATAGTGAAGGGTTAACACCCCTGTACCATTTGTTTGACACCCGCAGCTATTGCTTCCGATCCTATCCCTGATATCCAGATGGATACAAACCCTATTTTCCATCCGTCCAGCGAATCTGATCGGATGGGATCAGATGAGAACGGACAGGCGGTCTGTTCTCATCCGATTCCCCCATAGAGGACAGCGGGGATCTGACAGCTCTGTCTCTGCACACAGAGCAGAGACGGAGCTGTCATCCGCCTGCTCAGCGGGGATCGGCGGATTGATCCCCCGCTGAGCAGAACGGCTCAGTCGGCGGATGCGGACCGTGTGAAAGGACCCTTACAGAAGTGAATTTCCCTTCCTAGTTTTAGATTTCTCCTCACTTCCTGTTGTCTCTCCGTTTGTAAGTAGGAGTCGTTTGTAACCTGGGGACCACCTGTAGTTTCAAACAATTTCAATGAAGTTCTTCTTTAAGGTAGAATCCAAGTGTATTGGAGTTTGTATGCCATGAGTGCACTCTATTACCCACCTCAGAACTGCGCCATAGCTGAAAGATGGCTACAGCGTGGCTCTCTTGTTCTGTGAGAGTGTCCATGGGTGTCCTCCCAGAACACTCCTCCTATGCACCCCCTGGGAAGTGCAATGGGCATGCTCTGTGACTGCTGTCTCCTTCGGACACAGCTGAAGACAGATCTAGGTAAAGGCCCAATCACTGCGGCCCTTTACCATGTGATTAGCTGTGTCCAATCACAGCTGATTACATGTAAACAGACTTGCCAGGTATCAGTATTCCTTGCCTCACACACTGTCACAAGGCTGACAGGGCACATTTACACTGATATTTAGGGCACTTATCGTCAGTGCCCTGCTTGTTAGTGCAGCCCCATCAGTGCCACCTATCAGTGCTCAACATTGCAGCCTCGTCAGTGCAGCTTATCATTGCTCCTCATTGCACATCAGTGCAGCCTCTTCAGTGCCCATCAGTGCATCCTCCTCAATGCATATCAGTGCCCACCAGTGCACCCTCATCAGCACACATCAGTGCAGCCTCGTTAGTGCCCATCAGTGCATATCAGTGCAGAAGAAAAATTACTTTTTTGCAAAATGTTATAACAGAAACTAGAAAAAAATTTTTATCAAAATGTTCAGTAGTTTTTTGTTTGTTTAGCAAAAAACAGAAAATATCAGTAGTAAGGAAATAGTACCAAAAGAAATCTCTATATGTCTCAAAAATTGGTAAGAATTGAATATGTAAATAGAAAAAGTGGTTGAGGGAAAAACTTCAAACACTCGCCCAGCGCTCGTGATATCAGGAATATTCCATAAAACAATAAAATAAATTTAAAACATCATAAATTCACTGATAGCAGCCGCTGTAAAAATTAAGAGATCTCAATAAAATGCAATAAATACTATCAATAAAATTATTTAGCACCAATCGCATTCAGCAGCGCTCAATATTTGCATGCATATTGTTAATCATAAAACTTCCTCATACAATGAATGAGTCTATGTAAATTCAGTCTTTTGCTGGCAAAACAGGTTTCCACAAGAAACGTTGGTACTCCCAGTGCTCCACACACAAATCTGGCGTCCGCCTTCACCACACCATAAGTGCTCCCCTTAGGAATGGGCACTCACCAGAAAGCCAATGATCATTCGCCTGTAAGCATAGGTTGCTTGCACCCTTTGGTAGCTTCGAACAGATCTAGCAGAGAATTGTGCAACAGAGGTTGAACATGTATGGCCAGCCTAAGGTACGGTCCGGTCTCTGAGGAACACCAGATAGCAGTGGTCATCCAATAGGAGCGCTCCTGTTCGAGGCTACCAAAGGGTGCAAGCAACCAAAGACTGAATTTACATAGACTCATTCATTGTATGAGGACGTTTTATGATTAACAATATGCATGCACATATTGAGCGCTGCTGAATGCGATTGGAGCTAAATAATTTTATTGATAGTATTTATTGCATTTTATTAACCTCCCCCCCATCCGCGCTACAGCCTATATACGGCTGCAGCGCAGACTTGAATTTTCGGGAGGCTGTTTTTAAACGGCCTCCCAGTGACACGCCCCCCATCTCTCATCGCCGGCGCTCCTTCCTCACACAGAGCCTGCAGTGTGAGGAAGGAGGGGGAGCATCACAGCGCCAGGGACACAGAGACATGTAATCAGGGCACTGATCACCAGTGCCCTGATTACTAAAAGGTAAAAACATACACACAGTGCCCCCCCATCAGTGCCCGCCATCAGTGCCCCCATCAATGCCCACAATCAGTGCCCATAGTGTTGCCAGTCAGTGCCCATCAGTGCCTGCTCATCTAGGCACTGATGAGCACTGACTGGCAGCACTATGGGCACTGAGTGTGGGCACTGATGGTGCTGCCCATCAGTGCCGCTCATCAGTACCACCCGTCAGTGTCCAGTGCCCATCAGTGCCGCCTATCAGTGCCGCCCGTCAGTGCCCAGCAGTGCCACCTCTCAGTGCCCAGCAGTGCCACCTCTCAGTGCCCAGCAGTGCCACCTCTCAGTGCCCAGCAGTGCCGCCTATCATTGCTCATCAGTGCCGCCTATCAGTGCTCATCAGTGCGGCATATTAGTACCTCCTCATCAGTGCCCATAAGTGCCACCTCATCAGTGCCCATAAGTGCCACCTCATCAGTGCCCATCAGTGCAGCCTATCAGTGCCCATCAGTGCCGCCTCATCAGCGCACATCAGTGAAGGAGAAACATTTATTTTCAAAATTTACTCGCAGAAAATAAGAAAAACTTTTTTTTTTTTCAAAATTTTCTGTCTTTATTCTTTTTTTTTGTAAAAAATAAAAAACCCAGAGATGATTAAATACCACCAAAAGAAAGCTCTATTTGTGTGAAAAAAATGATAAAAATTTCATATGGGTACAGTGTAGCATGACTGCGCAATTGTCATTCAAAGTGTGACAGCGCTGAAAGCTGAAAATTGGCCTGGATGGGAAGGGTGTTTAAGTGCACAGTAGGCAAGTGGTTAAGAATTGAATATGGGTAGAGTGTTGCTTAACTGTGCAATTGTCGGACAGCACTTAAAGCTGAAAATTGGCCTTAACAGGAAGGGGGTGAAAGTGCCCAGTACTGAAGTGGTTAACTTAGTCCACTCATTTTAAATATACAAATACCACACCTGCCACATTTAAGGCAATACAGCACATCAAGATGCATGCCATGTGCACTTTAGTGCTGTAGCATGCATTATTGTATCGCTCCTGTATGAAGCCAGGCTAAACAAACAAGTTCAAGTTGGCATAAAACTTAGCCTTCCCATAGATCTATTTGACATAGAATTTTCACTGAAATTATAAAATTGATGTAAATGATGCAAAAAAAAAAAAAAAACTCAAAACTATGGAGGAGATGAGAGGCATTCAACAGAAGATCCAAGATACATGGCCTTTATGCCAGCGTCTAGCAATGCAGAACAGGTTGCGTTTGAAACAGAGGTTACAATAAAGCAAACAAAAGGCAACTATGGTATCTGATGCTTCAGGCCCTATCCACATCTGAGAAATGCTTCTGCAACGCTTTTTTTTTTTTTTTACGCAGTTTTGTGGTGCATTTTTGGAGTGGCACCATTTATTTTCAATGGGCCTCCCTCTGCTCCAAAAATGCACCAAAGAAGCTCATGTAACACATTTTGGCGCTGAGCCAGGCACATTTGGCAATGCGTTATTTGCAGTGATTTTTGTGTGTTTTGTTGCATGACAATCACAGTAAAATTTAATTTGGGTTGCCATTAGGAAATAATAGCACAGCATACACGTCCCGCAATTTGCTGCAATTCTGGAATTGCAGGCAAAATCACGCCATTCTGCCTGTGATTCCATTATGCTTGAGTGTGACATTTTTGCTGTTGAGGATGTAAAAGTCTGTGACGGTACTAACCGTCACTATGAGTGAAAGACAGATACTTAATGGTTTGGATTGCTTCATGTGGGACAGTAATCTTTGTCAGCAATATCTCTCAAATATATGAAGACGAATGATTTGACTTTTCAGATTGCTAGAATATTGCAGGAGTGTCTCGCAGACCCTTGGGGTTTGTTATTGGTAACTGCCTGTATTCCATTAATCTATTGTTTCTGTCTGCCTTAAGATAAACTTATTATGGGATGTACATGTGTATGTGTATTGGCTGCTAAGGGGGAGGGGGGATTGTCCCACAGTGTATATCACTTTGTACATGTGTTTGAATAAACAGTTTGAGTTCAATTTCACCCTCAATCTAGAGTCCTGTCTCTTATTGGGGGAATCCGCTACAACGGATTGCTATGCTCTTCATACTCCCTTGGATAATCACTAAGCTCTTGTAAGAGCTTGTTCCTGTTCCTGCTTCACTCTCTGGGGAAAGAGAGGTTCACCCACTGGAACCTGGACCCTTGTCGTAGGTCCAGGGTGGGTAGGATACGGCGAGACCACAACCAAGCTGCGGCGGTTCATGGGGTCTGAGGTGGTTATGGTGTCTGGTGGAGTGCTTGGAGCTCTCGGGAAGCATTAGGAGCATCTGTCAACGGAGGTACCCAGTCGGAGTGCCGGTTGATCCGTTACATTGGTGGCAATCGGGATGGCTTCCTAGTGCAAGGAGAAGCAGTTCTCGGAGACATTGGTAACGTTATGGATCAAGCTAACACCCGTGCAGCATCCCCATAAGAAGAGGAGAGGTACAGATATCAGCCGCCATGGAAGAGGAATTCGTAAGGAGGTTGCGAGAGATGCAGATACAGCACAGGGGACCAGTGTCAGAGCAGGTCCTGCTAGGATGGCATGATTCTGTGCGCTTAGATCTCAGGAAGGAAACGCTAGCCCGTGAGCAGCGCCACCAGGGAAAAATTCTCCCCTCCATCCAGAAAAGGTACTGGTCGCAGTATGGATTGCGGGAGCTGTTTTTGGGAGATACACCGCACAAGGAGCAGACAGCTGAGTTAAGGAGGCTGGTCTGGGCAGAGATGCGGTTAGAAGAGCGCTATAGAGCCCTCCGGTGGCATGTATCCCAAACATGCCCTTGAATAGCGGATGACAGGCCAACGGAAGGCTTTGGCTACGACGGCTGGGGACTGTTGTACGAGAAGCTGTCAGGGGACCCTAACTTTGGGAACGATTTGGAGTGGCGGTTAGAGAAAATTATGGATTACAGAGAAAGGATTCTGAACATCTCGGAAGTGCTCTGGGCGCTGGAAGATATGGAGTTTCTGGCCATTTAGGAATGGGAGCTAGAGATCGCCTACAGACGGCTGCTAGACTCTGCTCAGCTCCAGGGCTGGGCTCCCCTTGCCTGGGAATATCCAGAAGAACCAGCTGACAGTCCAGAAATCCTGACTGAAGAATCGACAATATGGCACAGTAATAGTGTGCTTTGCTCACCTGCACCCACGGTCTTGGATGCGGATGCAGATGTCTTATGGCGGATGCAGCAAGTGCTGACTCACCTGGATGAACCTGTTTCTGCACAGGACGAGCTTAGATGGAGGAATGCATCTGTCCAGCCACTGGATAAAGGTATGGGAGAAGAGGAAGCCATCTTCATTCCCCAACCACGGATCACAGATGTAATTGACTTTTCATCGGAGGATGTTATGGATGATAAGTCACCTGCCAAAGTATTGGCACTGGGCCCAAGTGCCACCAGCCCATGCCCTGGACTTTCAGCATTTCCAGAGACTGGGGATTTAATAGATTTTTCTGCTGAGGAGGAACGTCCCAGTGAGTCTACAGCAGAAGAGTGGGCATCCAGGCCTATTGCTGCTGACCTCTGCCTGCAACAATTGGTGACCCAGGAAAGGAAGATGTGTGCAAGGCCACTGACTTTTCAGTTTACTTTCCTGCAGAACAGCTGGCAACGGAGCCTAACATCATTGAGCGCTGCCCAACACCAACAGCAGCTTCAGCCTCCTTGAGAGAAGAGACCCAGGGTGAGAAGGTGATGATCACTCCCCAACAGCAGCTGCAAAGCTTGGAGAAGAAGGTGGTCATCCTTCCTCCCCAGCGAGAGATCCACAGTCTGGGAGCGGAGGAAGCCAGTCTCCCTCCCCAACAGTTAGCCAGAGCGGATTTTGTGGAGTCCCCAGCAGAAGTGCTGGCAACAGGGCAGAGTGCTACCAACCTCTGCCCTTCCCCCTGCAAAAGCTACAGAGTTCCAGGAAGCTTGGGAAATCGGCACCTTGCCCTAGCAACAAGCTGATGAAGTGAAGCTTCTACACCCAGCTGAAGTGCTGGCAGCCGGACAGAGAGTAAACAACCTCTGCCCCACACCTGTTGCAGTTCCGGAGGCCCAGGGTGAGAAGGGAGAGGAGGTTACTATCCTCCCTCCCCAACAGTCAGTCAGAGCAGAGGAAACTGTCTTCCCTCCCCAGCCAGGATCTGTGCATCTGGGAGACGGTACCAGAGAATGGTTGTCCCAACCGCCAGATGAGGATAATGATGATGAAGCAGCTGACTCCCCTTCCCAGCAGCAGACGGTGCCCCAGAATGATGACACCAACCCAGCAGAAGAGCTGGCAACAGAGCAGAGTGCGGTTGGCCTCTGCCCTCAACATACAAAAGATGGAGTTCCTGTGGTAGTGGATGGGACTGCAGTCTTCACGTTTATATCCCAGGGATGCTGGACAGTCGGCCCAGATCCCCAACAGCCTGACAAAGTGAGCCCCGCCACCCTGTCTTCTCTCCAGTGGCTGAAAGGACTCCCGGGAGAAGGGCCAGTCCATGCTTATCCACATCGGCGGGTATGTTCTACGAGAGATGCAGAGGTTGGCTGGGTAAGTAACGCTGTTTTCCAGGCAATTTGTTTGGGGTACTGGGTGGGTGCCGACATTGGGAGGGCCCGTGGAACACAACCTACCTTAGAGAGGTTGGAAAATTGCTCTCTTAGCCCCCTAGGCTCCCCTTATGTCTAAGTCACCTTGTTTCTATTAGGGACACAGGGTGACCAAGAAGCCCAGTCTGGCCTGCCCAAACCAGACTCCCACAGACTGATCGGCTATGAGAGCTCCATGCGCCTTGCCAGGACAAACTTACAAACTATGTGGAACTTTGTCAAGGAAGCTGGCATGATGGATTGAGTCTTTGGGACTTGTTACTGACTAACTCAGGCACAGACCAATTGGAGGTCTGGTACCTGGTTGGTCTACCTTTCGGGGGAAGATATGTGACGGTACTAACTGTCACTATGAGTGAAAGACAGATACTTAATGGTTTAGATTGCTTCAAGTGGGACAGTAATATTTGTCAGCAATATCTCTCAGGAAATGTGTGCATATGAATGGTTTGACTTTTCAGATTGCTAGAATATTGCAGGAGTGTCTCATAGACCCCTGCTAGATAGTGAGATGGGGTGGGGTTTGTTATTGGTAAGTGCCTGTATTCCTTTGATCTATTGTTTCTGTCTGCCTTAAGATAAACTTATTATGGGATGTATATGTGTATGTGGATTGGCTGCTAAGGGGTAGGGGGGATTGTCCCACAGTGTATATATCTTTGTTCATGTGTTTGAATAAACAGTCCTGTTTTGTATACTGTATATAAGAGCCAAAGACTGAAATTAAAATTGAGTAACACATTCACTATGCGCTTGGGTGGGAGAGAGTTACTTCCAGGGCTCTGAAGTCTGGACGTGGGGAATGGAAAGATATGCTGGCAAAGGTTAGTAGAGATTACATAGACAGATAATATAGAAAGGGATAACTCCCTTAGGTAGACAGATACAGTTGCAGTTCTGGGATAATCTTTTAGTTATAATAAAGTAATATATAAGGGAATATGGATATGTACCATTAACTTGTTATATATCAGGTATAGTATTCTTTTAGGCCTCATGCAGCTACAAAAGTCAGTGAGGGCTTGTTTTAAAGCTAATGTCCTGCTTATAAAGAATATGTAAATAGGTAAATGTCCATATTTAGCTCACAGTTCTACTATAACATAAACCTGTGCTGAAGCTGCCATTTCTGCTTTTCCTCCTAAAAATGCCAGTAGCCTGTTTGTCATCCTGATTCGATAGTTTTGGTACTTTCTAAATCTCAAAGCAGGAACAACTATACAGATCAGCAGCTCTGACGTAACTCTATGTTTATTTGCTGCATGCCTTCTCTGGATCAGTCATTTGGAAAGTACTGAAGCTACCTGAATGCTAAGTCACTTTGAAAGGGCAAAGTGTAGGCACATTCTGCTACTGTTGAAGGTTGCTTGACATGGAAAGTGAGGCAGCCCCTTATATTAATGAGGCAATAGGAAAGTACACTATATTATTGTCAAAAGTATTGGAATGCCTGCCTTTACACGCACATGAACTTTAATGGCATCCTAGTCTTAGTCCGATATTGAGTTGGCCTACCCTTTGCAGCTATAACAGCTTCAACTATTCTGGGAAGGCTGTCCACAAGGTTTAGGAGTGTGTCTACGGGAATGTTTGACCATTCTTTCAGGAGCACATTTGTGAGGTCAGGCACTGATGTTAGACGAGAAGGCCTGGCTTGCAGTGTCCACTGTAATTCATCCCAAAGGTACTCTGTCAGGTTGAGGTCAGGACCCTTAGCAGGTGTGCAGGTCAGTCAAAGTCCTCCACCCTAAACTCACTCATCCATGTCTTACAGTTTGCACTGGTCCAAATCATTTGGTAGAGGGGGGATTATGGTGTGGGGTTGTTTTTCAGGGGTTGGCCTTGGCCTCTTAGTTCCAGTGAAGGGAACTCTTAAGGCGTCAGCATGCCAAGACATTTTGGACAATTTAATTTGGAACAGTTTGGGGGTGGCCTCTTCCTGTTCCAACATGACTGTGCACCACTGCATAAAGCAAGGTCCATAAAGGCATGGATAAATGAGTTTGGGGTGGAGGAACTTGACTGGCCTGCACAGAGTCCTGACCTCAACCCAAATGCGCTTCTGGAAGAATGGTCAAACGTTCCCATAAACACATTACTAAACCTTGTGGACAGCATTTCCAGAAGAAACAACAACAAACATTTTATACTTCCCTGCTCTGTATAATTGTTTTGCACAGAGCAGCCCAGATCCTCATCTTCTTGAGTCCCTCTTCAGTGTTCCTGGCCCCTCCCTCCTGTTAAGTGCCCCCCACAGCAAGCAGCTTGCTTTAGGGGCACCCGAGTCGAGCCTCAGCTCCCTGTGTCCATTCAGACATGGAGCCGCTGTTCGGCCCCAGTCCCTCACTCTCCTCATTGGCCCACTGAATTTCATTGAAAGCAGCAGGGGGCCAATGGCGCGGCACTGCCGTCTTAGGCAATGAGGAGGGAGAGTCTCAGGCAGCCGAGACACCTCTTGCAACATCGTTGGAGTGCAACATCACATAGAATGCATTAAGATAAAAACCTTCTGACTTTACAACGACTTTAAGCTTTAACCAAGCTACCTCTGTCTTTAGAAATCCTGAAAATGAACCTTCATCACTAGAGCTCTGACAGGAGCACTTTTAATTGTACTAAATAGCTAGTGGAAGTTGGCAGAAAATCAACACAACATCTCACAGCAGTGTTTCTAGATCAGAGAGCAGCTATATCAAATTAAAACTGCTTTCTTATCCTTGGCCACACACCAAGAATGACAATAAAAATAGTTGAATATTTGCTCAACTAATTTTTTCTAAACAACCCAAGCCTGGTGACATAAAGCCTTTCTTATCACATCTGCGTTCCTTCCTCGATAACAGTCGCATTAGGTTTATACACACCTGGATGAAAAGTGCCGACTTTAGCGATGAGAAGTTTTTATATGGCTTCTCAGGCTCACTATCTCAGGCAACAATCAGCAGCTGACTCTAACTACTGAGTTGGCACAGTAAAGTTTCTCATGCTGTTTTAGTGCAAGATAACATCTGGATTGGTGTAACCTGCAATTAAATAATCATATTTCTACTGATTTGGTCAGATTTTGCAAACATGTTAAAAAAGGGTTAGTCTACCCGATATTTTAATAAATGGTAGATGCCAATGGATTGAGAGCCCATCACCTTCTTGACTCAGAAACTTTGGTGGAAAGATCTATATATTGAAGTGAACTTTTAAAGTCCCCCCATCCACACTGTTAGGAGGAAAGTCTTGCAGCTGCATCCAGACTTTCTTTTTTTGATATTATGGAGAATGCAGCAGGAGGAAAGAGATGACAAAGATGAAGGGAAGACTCGTAAACTCTATGCTGTAAATTCTCACAGCTCAAGTCATAAAAGTACCCATCAGCCCACGGGACTCTACCCATAGCTGAATTGTCAATGGATGGAAGTTAAACAAGAGAGTAGAGACATACAATTGCAATACAGTGAACCTTATGAAAATGTGTGTGATTGAGTTAGGAACAGGCAGAAGTCAGATTTGTGTAAAATAGCTGTTTGTCTGTAAATCCATCATTCTGTCAGCCTATATCAGTCCTATTCTATCAGTCTAGTTATTTTAGTTGCTTCTGGTGCCATGGCTTTGCCACAAAACTTTTTATACCACATCGTTGTTTGGTTCAATGTTTGTCAACCATGCATACCTTGAGCTGACATTTATATTTAACCCCTTTGCGCCGGCTCCACTCGGCCCTTTAATGGCTTTCAGATGAAGGGAGACTGGGTTTATGATCATGTGAATGTCGTGATTGGCTGTCATGGTGGTCAGTTGATCGGAAAGCTCTCGATTGAAGAAGCAATCGGAAGCTTTCCGTTAGCCACCGGCAACTGTAGCAGTGCAAATATGCGGCCGCTCGGGGCCAAGGCACACCCACCGAGAAGCTGCATATATGCGTACTGTCGACATGAAGGGGTTAAAATACATATTTAAAGGTAAACTCCATTGCATCACCAGCTTCTGCACTGCAAGGGTTAAAGTGGTTCTAAAGGCTAGAACCCAGGTGTGGAAAACTGGCAGGCGGATTACCTGAGTTGTCAGGTGTTGGATCAGGGGGAATGGTCTCTGCACCCAGAGGTGTTTCATCTCCTGTGTGTCCAGTGGGGGACTTCTGACATCCACCTGTTAGCTTCTTGACTCAACAAAAAGGTTCAGAAGATTGTAGCCAGGTCGCGGGATCCTCCGGACGATGCCACAGTCGAACTGGTGGCTTCCTTGGGGTCAATATCGGCTGATCTATGCATTCCCTGTGCTGAAACTCCAGCTGAGGCTTCTGCACAGAATAGAAGTTGAAGGGATTCTGGTCATTCTGGTGGCCCCAGACTGGCCTCATCGTTCTTGGTACGCAGATCTGGTAAGGTTGGTCGCTGATGCTTCTTGGAGACTTCCTCTCAGGGAAGATCTGCTGTCTCAAGGGCTGATCTTCTATCCTGCTTTACAATCACTGGCTTTAACGGCGTGGCTGTTAAAAACCAGGTATTGAAGTACAGGGGTCTTTCTGACTCTGTGATTCCTACACTGTTAAAGGCCAGAAAGTCTACTTCCAGGAAGATCTATCATCATACGTGGAAATCGTACATCTCATGGTGTGAATCGCTGAAGGTGCATCCTCGCCTTTTTCGGTGGCTAGGATTTTGACCTTTCTTCAAAAGGGGGTTGAACAGCGGTTGGCCTTGGGCACTATCAAAGGCCAAGTGTCAGCTTTGGCTGTGTTTTCCAACGTCCTTTAGCTACGCTTACCTTGATTCACACTTTTTTTACAAGGGGTTCGCCATATGGTTCCTCTGAGGCGATCCCCGCTATCTCCGTGGGATCTTAACTTGGTATTTTCTGTTCTTCAAAAACCTCCTTTTGAGTACATTAGGGAGTTCCTCTGCTTACACTGTCACATAAGGTTGCCTTATTGGTGGCTATTACTTCTGCCCGCAGAGTGTCTGAAATGGCAGCGCTATCCTGCCATTCACCTTATCTGGTGATCCACAGAGATAAAGTGGTACTTCGACCTAATCAGTCGTTTCTTTCTAAGGTGGATTCTGATTTTCATCTGAATGAAGACATTGTGCTGCCTTCACTCTATTCTAAGCCCAAGCATCCCAAGGAAATTCCCTTGCATTCTTTGGATGTGGTTCAGGCAATTAGGGTTTATCTGGCGGCTACTGAATCTTTCAGGAAATCAGACTCTCTCTTTGTCCTCACGGAAAGACCTTGAAAAAGATTGGCTGTGTCTGCTGCGACCATATCCAGATGGATCAGGCTTATTCACTGAAGGGTCGGGTTTCCCCTTCCTCTGAAGGCGCATTCTACTAGGGCGCTAAGTGCCTCTTTGGTTTTTCGCCATCAGGCGTCAGTAATGCAAGTTTGCAAGGCAGCAACTTGGTCGTCTGTGCACACGTTCACAAAATTCTACAAAGTAGATCTGTTGGCATCGTCGGATGCTTCTTTTGGCCGCAAGGTTTTGCAGGCTGCTGTGTAAAGAGAAAATTTTCTCTTTGAGGGTGTATGTTTTTTCTAGGTGAGCTCCAGTTGTTCCTGATTGAGCTCCCTGTTCACTGGTTGGCTAAGTTTAGCCTTTTGGGTAATTACGTTATTTTCTGCGTTGTTTTCCCACCCCTCATGTAAATACTGCTTTGGGACATCCCAATGGTCAAGAAGAATACAGAGCTGCGTCTGTCAATGAACGATAGAGAAAACTGGATTTTTGACTTACCGTAAAATCCTTTTCTCTGAAGTTCATTGACAGATGCAGCACCCGCCCCTCTAATTATGAGTGGGATGGGGTTTTTTTTTCTTCTAAACACTGCTTGCAACAAAACTGAATCCTATAGCAGAGTGTGTGTGGGTGTATGCCTGCAGGGACTGCCCCATATGTGTGGTAAAGATTTTTCCTGCCTAGTGTCTTACTCCTGTAGGGGGCAGCATAACCCAAAGGTCAAGAAGAATATGGAGCTCCGTCTGTCAATGAACTTCAGAGAGAAGGATTTTACGGTAAGTCAAAAATCCAGTTTTTCACCAGTTTTTATTTCACCATTTGTCAGGAAAATGCATTCTGCGTTAATTATATGTGGCAACGGAATGCAAATAAGATGGGAAAAATAGATAGTTACCGCTATTTATTGATTAAGGCAAAGTAAACCTGTAAAAACTTAAATATTTCCATCAGAGTTTAGATTTACCCATTTATAAAAAGGATCATAATGAGAGTTCCACAAGAAAATGGTATATTTCCAATGCCAAACATTTTTTAGCCATAGTTATATGTAATAAACACAGAAATGGCGCCCAAGTTGTGGCCCGAGGGCTGTATGTGGCCCTTTGCTGTCTCTAAACTGTCCCTTTTCTAAACTGTGCATTTTTTCCTCCATTGACCACACAAATAAGGAACAATTTCGCCCGCTGACAGGTCCTAATTCCTCCCACAGACACCACTGATGAGATATAATTTCTCCTACTGACACTAGCAATGGAACACTATTCCTCCCACTGACACCCAACAATTTCGGACTTTATTTCAACGATAGGGCATTATTCATTTTAATAACACCAATGACGGGACACTATTTCTTCTACTGATACCAACAATAGCACACTGTTCCTTCCACTGACATCAATAATTGACCTTGGAGGAAGATTAATGCCCTTAGTCATTTTTTACTCCTGCTGACCACCAAGCCTTAGGCATTTTTACTTCCATTTGCCTCTGAGCCACTGATGCCATGACATTTTCTACCTACTCTGGCCAGTGTGCACCCCCTAAAGCAGGGGTCCTCAAACTATGGCCCTCCAGCTGTTGAGGAACTACACATGCCATGAGGCATTGTAAAACTCTGACATTCACAGACATGACTAGGAATGATGGGAATTGTAGTTCCTGAACAACTGGAGGGCCATAGTTTGAAGATCCCTGCCCTAAAGTCTTAAGAACAGTGAATCGACCCTTTACTCTGGGATCTTCTGGCTGCACCTCAGATGTCCTCAGATGCTGGAGATTACATGCAGGACTTCTACTTCCAGGAGGTTGTTCCCTGTGTATTGTGGTGCATGGTCTACAGACCTCTACAGTGGCAGCACGGGGGGTCACCGCCGCCATGTGCAGAGGGGTGTCCAAGATATTTGGATCTGGTTTACCTTTTCTTTTATCGTAAAAAGGTCAACCTAACCTTTTAGATACTTTTTGGGAAAGAGGTAGGCAACCTCAGCAGTGGTGAAACTACAAATCCCATCATGCCTCTTCTAACGGACCATCATGCCTCTTCTGTACTATTCTGTACTCCTCCTGGACCTCTCTGCTGCCTTTGACACAGTGGACCACCCCCTCCTCAAAAAACAAAAAAAAAAAAAAACTCCACTTCTTTAGTCTCTGTGACTGTTCTCTTTGCTGGTTCTTATCCTACATATTCCACTACACCTTCTGTGTCACTTGTGTCATTCTACTTCCTCCTCTCCTCTCCCTTTCTCTGTCGGGGTCCCCCAAGGTTCTGTTCTTAGACCTCTCCTATTCTCAATCTACACCCCCTCCCTGAGCCAGTTGTTTGGCTTTCAGTACCATTTCTACACCAATGACACCCAAATCTATCTCTGTACCCCTCAGCTCACTCCATTAATCTCCTCACGCATCACAAATTGACTAACAGACATATCAGTCTGGATGTCACACTACTTCCTCAAACTCAATCTATCCAGAACCAAGCTCATCTTATTTCCTCCCCCCGCGTGCCTCTACCCCTGATTTCTCTGTCAAAATTACCCCCCCCCCCTATGGTTCTAGGTGTAATCCTGGACTCTTAGCTATTCTTTCAACCCACATCCAATCACTACCAATCCTTTCACTGGCTTCCGCTCATTCAACAAACTAAATTCAAGATACTAACAACAACTTACAAAGCCATCCACAACTCTGGCCACTAACCTAGTCTCAAAATACCAACCAAATAGTTATCTTCGTTCTTTACAAGACCTCCTGCTCTCTAGCTTCCATGTCACCTCCTCCCATGCTCACCTCCAGGACTTCTCCAGTGCGTCTCCCATCCTCTGGAAATTCCTAACCCAATCTATCCAACTATCTCCTGCTCTGTCCACTTTCAAACTATTCCTGAAAACTCATCTCTTCAGAGAAGCCTACCTGGCCCCTAACTAACAATTGTACATTTATTTTCTCGTCAGTCCATTCCCCTCAGTTATTACCAGTTGTATCTCTTGACCCTCCCTCTTAGATTGTGAGCTATAATGAGCAGGACTCTCGGATTCCTACTGTAATAAATTGTATTGTATATGTACTGTCTGCCCTTATGTTGTAAAGGGCTTCATAAATTGTCGGCGCTATATACATCCTGTATAATAATAATAATACTTGACCTCTTGAGTACATTGTTTTAAATTCACCATTTGTAACATAGAAAACAAATGATTTTATTACCTCTTCCATTTCCTTTCCCGTCTTTTCTCGGCATCATGTCTTTGCCAAACATTGGCATCTGAGGAATGTCCTTTCCATAATGTGGCATGTGTGCCTTCTCCTTTCCCATGTGCCCAAGTGGTGTGCCATCTTTTCCTATTGGCATATGATGCATCTGTTGTCCGAGTGGCTGGTACTGTGGTATCTGTGGAGGTAATGGCTTCATGCCATAGTAGGCACCTCCGCTGCTGAAATTCAGGAGGCCCAACAAGATGAGTGAAAGAAACGGGATCTTCTGCACAGGACCTCGTGGTAGCGCCATTACCTAAAGAAGCAGAGCGATACAAGTGTGAGAAGATAGGGAGAAAAAAAAGTATGATTCTAGTAAGCCTGCCATTTAAAGTACAACTCCACCTTTATGACAAATTTGATATGGTGAAGCAGAGTAGTAAAATAGTAGGATTCAAGAAAATGGCAGCCGCACACTAAATGATAATCCCGCAATCAACTTTACTGTTCACACCACAACCCGCACTAACCCCTACCACACTTTCGATGCAAAGAGCTTAATTATTGCTTCACCATCAATTTCATTTTAGTGAAACATGTCAGAAGGAGGAGGAGTTCCTGCAGGCTGTGCTGCAAACAATAAAAATGATTTCTGGCTTGTCACCTGGTGTACAATGTCTATTTTCTTGGACCCTGTGTCCATGGGGCTGGAACAAGCCAAAAGAAGGCCATTATCTGAGGTAAGGGAGGCTAAAGAGCTGGGTACCTGGAGTGGGGGTCACTATCATTGTATTGTTGCTAGTAAAATAGTAGACTGCGCAAATAGCCTTCAATTTCTATTTTTTTTTTTTTTTTTAATGAAGTGTGTACATACTTTCAGTTATTTTATTTAAATGTTAAAAAAGGACCTTTCCGTGGTGCTATGCTATACTATCAAACGGCAGATACATTCAAGAAAATGAGTTTGATTACAGTAAGTTCAGAATCCTCCCTAATGTAATTTATGAGATATATAGCTAATTTAAAGGAATTCTCAGACCAAAATCAAGCATGTTGTTGTCACTTGGCCCCCAATTTAACAATGTGGAGACCCCCTCTAAATTGCCATCCTATCACTAGGACCAAGAGGAGAAATTAATTAATTGCCATGCGTAGGTTAAATCTAAATATTAAACAATACTTTATCATCACTGTTTTTGGGAAGGCAGCTTCTAATATTAGTATATTAAGCAGGACAAGGGACCTGTTGCCACTTGTAAGAGACATGAATGAAGATCGGCTGTTAAATTAGAAGCTACATCATTTTTATTACTTTAAAGAACCTTTTTTAAAGAGGAAGAGAAACCTCTGTTCCAGATCCCGCAACGGCTAGACAGATGAGCAAATGCCTAAGCGCCTTGTCATGTGATCTCTGAGGAAGGGGAATGTTAGAGCTCAGATTGGCCAATCCTTTCCTTTAGAGTGGCAGACAAATCAGACACGGGGTGACACCTTTTGGGGACCAGTGACACCAATACAGTGATCAGTGCTAAAAATATGCACTGTCACTGTACTAATGACACTGGCAGGGAAGGGGTTAACATCAGGGGCGCTCAAAGGGTTAAATGTGTTCCTAGGGATTGCTTGCTAACTGTGTTAGGGAGGTTCTTGTACTGTGGGAAGGCAGAGATCTGTGTTCCTGCTTAACAGAAACACAGGATCACAGCCTTCTCTTGTCACAGAACGGTGATCTGCCTGTCTCCCGAGAGATCAGTGGGTCCCAACGGACATCGCGTCAGCTGGACCTGCTGCTTGGCGTGCATGCCCCAGACCCAGAAGAGTCACATGTACTGCATAGGGGAGCTTCTTTGCCACCGTATATGTACAGTCGGTAAGCGGTTGAACTCTAACCCTGAAGTTGTTTTTTTTGGGGGCTTTTTGCACTTTCAGTAGCTAATTTATTCACCTACCAAGGATGCAGTGTCTTTATCATTTAATTCTTGCCTAAATTCAGTTTAAGAAGGTGCCATGACCACTGCCCTAGGTTTACTGTTTCAGGGTGGCTGCTTTCTCTTGAAGCTATCCTTGCATGCAGGGACTAGAATTGTTTCCCTACACTGTGTGCATAAATAGGAATGCACAGCCTCATAGCCTTGGAAGGCAAGGCACTCCCCTGCTCCTCCCTCCTCCTCTTCCTTTTATTCTCCATGCTGACAGACTGACTTTAAAGCAGTGGCGGATCCAGGGGGGGGGGGGGGCAACGGGTCAATTGCCCCCACCCCTGAGAATATTTCCCACTCCAGTCCAGACTCTAGAGCCAGACCAGTGAGTCCCCCACATCTGAGACCCAGCCCAGGCCAGCAGCGGTGGCAGAGCTGCCACGCCGCTGGCCAGTACTTCAGTGCACTGTTTGCTATCGCCGCCCGGGATCTAGCAACCAGTTAGGTCATCTGAGGAGGAGAGTGAGGCCCAGCATTCACTGCGGAGCCTCCTTCCTCCTCTGCTGCGTGCCGAGTGGAGTGTTGGCTCTACCCCCCTCCTCCCTCCAGCTACTCCAGCACAGCACAGTGAGTCTGAGTGTCAGCCTAAAACGTGAGTAGGAGCAGTTCTGGGGACCCTGATGTGGAAATGGGGGGCTCTGTGGGGACCCTGATGCGGGATAGGGGGCTCTGTGGGGACCCTGATGTGAGGGGGGCTCTGTGGGGACCCTGATGTGAGGGGGGGCTCTGTGGAGACCCTGATGTGGGGGGGGGGCTCTGTGGGGACCCTGATGTGGGGGGGGCGCTCTGTGGGGACCCTGATGTGAGGGGGCTCTGTATGTAAAGGGGGTGGCTCTGGAGACCCTGGAGTAAGGGGGGAGGGTGACACTGGGGACCCCTGTGTAAGGGGGGGGGTGACTCTGGGCACATAAGGGGGAAGGTTCTTTGATGTAAGGGGGAGGACTCTGATAAAGAGGGGGGTGGGGATTTATGATGTAAGGGGGACATTCATGTAAACAAGGGGGCTTGTCCTGACTGCAGCACTCTATCTGTTGTTTTGTCTGATAGACTGGCTTCTGATAAACAGTCCTGCAGTATTCGGTCAGCACATGCAGCCAGTGACTGCAATGCTGATCAGTGTATTCTGACAGTGGGGGAATCCTGCTGTCAGAACATACAGACACAACAGGGAGGATTTCCCCATTCACCTTGGCATGTGTGGATGGGAAAATGTATTCAGTTTTTGTTCAGTTGGCTGAATGAAAAATACTGAACCATGTATGGCGAGCTTTACTCATGGCCCCTATAATCTATACATTATGATGTTTTGTATGTGACCCCTGCACTCTACACAGTATGTTGTACATTACATAGCCCTGATCAAGGTGTTTATTATCCCAACAGTTGCAGGTTTTAATGAAGATCTTCTTTAACCACTTGCCGCCCGCCCGCCGTCAAATGACGGCAGAGCAGTGCGACCATTGTTCTGGGCCGCCGTCATATGACGGCGGCCCATTCAGGCAGGGCAGGCACTCGATCGTGTGGGCGCCGCCCTGCACTGTCGGTGGCGTCGTATCCCCGGGACACAGCGCGTCACCGGCAGGGGGGAAACAGCCAATGGGCATGGCTGTTTCCCACATGATTGGCTGTGATCTAATCACACAGCCGATCACAATAGGAAAGCCCAGAAGATGACCGCGCATGCGCGATCGGGAGTGCGCAGCGCGGTCATGTCGGTGGCTCTGTGTTCCCTAGGACCAACACACAGGTTTTTTACCTTCATGCACATGTAGCAGGTTTTTTAGGCCTGTGGCCTGATGTGGGTCTGCCATCAGTACCGGTTACCCCTCCAGCCCTTGTGAGCTGCGACTCCGGGTGTGAGCACTGAGACATTGACAACTTCGGCATCTTTGTTTTATTGTATTTTAGGAGATGGGAGAAGGGAATGAATGTGATACTCCTTTAGGCTCAACTAAATACAATTGTGGGACTTTCCTGGCAAAAATGCCTGTTGGCGCTGTCTTGACGCCAGCCGACGCTAGCCAATGCTTCCTGACACTTGAACACACTGTATATCACTGAAAACTGTGCTGGATCCTCGACTTTAGTCCAGAAGATCCATGACTGTAGAACTGCTTGACTTGTAACACTGCTATAGCTCAAAGTCACTGAATGGCTCCCTCCAGCACTGCACTGGCTAAGAAAGCTCCTTGTAGGTTTCTGTACTGCTGCAACTCTCAACTGGCACACTTCACACTGTGCAATGACACTTCAGGGCCCAAACCGCAGGCGCCCCCTTTACACTTTAAGCTCTTCAGAGTCCACTGACTATGTACCCCCTCTGTCACTTCAGGATCCTCAACCTAGGTACCCCCTTTCACCACTAGCTGGCACTGGATCCCCGAACCTCTTTCGGAGTGGTCCCCTCTAACTTGAGGCAGACCTCCAGGGGCAATCCTCAGGACTCACGACCTGTGTAGGCTTTCTGGGACTGGACCCCTCTGACTCTCCGCAGGCTCTCGGCACACCGGATCCCCTCAGCTTAGCTCAGCACTGGATCTGCAGGCGACAACCCGAGATCCTCCTCCTCAGACAGGAGGAGAGACAGCCGCTCTCTCCTTCCTTGGACTCTGCTCCCGCCAAAGACATTGTGTCATGCGCCACCCCCAAACTTATACCCACTCCCAGAATCCTTTGCAGCACAATCTGCCTTCTGGGGTAGTTACAAGCCTGGATGTGTCCCCTGATTGGGTTTCCTCCACTGCCCTATGAGAAGCCTCTCACAGGAACCAGTGGGGAGACTCCCCCTTCAGCAGGCACACCTGGAAGCCCTGACACCCTGACTAATAAATCACAGCCCTGCTGTTAGGCAGACAAGGCCCACTATACCTTTACCTAGCACCTACCTGTAGGGTGCTACACACAGAATGCGTGAAGGTAAAACAATGTTCAGCCTTTACAACCACTTTAAAGTGACTATACTTAATTTGTTAAAGAGACAAACCAAGAATAAAGGAAAATGATTTGGAAAAGTTGTTCAGTAATAACCCTGTTACACGGTTGTCCAAGAAATAATTGTATATGGTGTATGACCTGTATATAGGTGAAGATCAATATGTGCTGACATCATGAAAGGCTCAAAGTTCACGCTGCGCTTACGCCATAGTGCAGTAAGGAAATGTGTACAATTAAATATTGGCTGTTTCCACTGACACCTTACTGGCTGCAAAACATAACTCAAGGCCTTTGATGTTCTGTATCATAGCGGTCTGCAAAAAGTTTCTTTTAGATTGATGTAAAAAGCTAGGAATGCTTCTGTGCTGACCCGATGATAGCTCCCTCCGAAATCCCTTTTCTAAGACAGCTGTAATGAAGGCTATGATTAATGAAAGTGACAAGTGGAATATTTTCCGGGAATGATTCTTACAAAAGCTGTGTCCAGGGAACACTACAGAACAGAAACTATGTGTAAGAATCACAAGTCTGCCATGTGTTCATGAGATTTCACTTCCACTCCCCGAACCTGAATGAGTTTTAATTGGAAGGAAAAAAAGGTTTCTGCTTTTCTTGTACAAAGTGGGTTAAATATTATTATAAGTTAATGTTGCAAATCCTTCCTGGACTTAAATTCTGAGCCCAGATTATTAAGAACAACTTACCGAATGTGCTCTTTTACTTAAAGTGGACCTGTCATCAGTGTAAAAAATATATTGCAGGGCAGTGTCACATTAACACCACAGATTTACTTCCTTAATACCAGCATGTTTCTTCATTCCAAAAAAAATTTGTGGCAAAAATTGAGAGCATCTGAGATATTTTTCTGTTCACTATGAGTAGTTATCGATCAATATAGTCATGCTTTGCTTTGCGATCAAGTACTTATTTCACTCACTGAACTGCAACAATTTAATTTATAGTATTCGTTTTTTTTTTCCTGGATTTTTGGTTGATATTCTGTCTCTATCATTTAAAATACAGCTATGATAAAAATGATTGACCCTTCATTTCTTTGTAAGTGGGCTAACTTACTAAATCTGCAGGGGATCAAATATTTACTTCCCCCCATATGTACAGTACTGTGGAAAGGTGTAAAGAAACGCTGTAAAGTAAGAATGCTTTAAAGGCTTCAACTCCAGAAGGTTTTTTCCCCTAATGACAGGCCATTTTTTTGCGATACGGCACTGCGTTGCTTTAACTGACAATTGCACGGTCATGCAACACTGTACCCAAAAAAATATTTTTGCACTATAAACAAAAAAAGACCGACAATTTTGAAAAAAAAAACTATATTTTTTACTTTCTGCTCTAAAACATTCCCAAAAAAAAAAAAAAAAATCAAATGTTTTCATGAATTTAGGCCAATATATTTTCTGCTAAGTATTTTTGGTAAAATAAATCCTAATAATTGTATTTAGTTGGTTTGCGCAAAAGTTATAGCGTCTACAAACTAGGGGATAGATTGATGGCATTTTTATTCATTTTTTTTATTGTTTTTACTAGTAATGGTGGCGATCAGCGATTTTAAGTGGGACTGCAACATTGCGGCGGACAAATCTGACACTAAGTGACACTTTTTGGGGACCAGTGACACCAATACAGTGATCAGTGCTATAAAAAACAAATGCACGGTTACTATAGAAATGACACTGGCAGGGAAGGGGGTTAACACTAGGGATGATCAAGGGGTTAAGTGTGCTCCTAGGGAATGCTTTCTAACTGTGTGTGGGATGGATGTGATAGAAGAAAAGAGAGATCTGTGTTTCAACTTAGCTGAAACACAAGATCTCACTCTTCCTCTGCGACAGAACAGCTGTCTCCATTGTTTACATACACAGACGGCCATTCTGTCATTCTCCCGCATGATTGCCGGTGGCCGCCGGACCCGCTGATTGGCTCCCACTGTGTCTAAACACAGCCAGAGCGGTGCACTGGCGGCTTGCGCACAGCCCCGAGAACCCCTGCACAAAGTCACGTACATATACGTGATTTTGCACAGCCTGGCCACCCTGCCGCAGTATATATGCAGTGGGTGGTCTGGAAGTGGTTAAAAATGTATTTTTCAATTATTTATTTTTATCAATTTACAAAATGCAAAGTGAGCAAACAGAAGAAAAAGCTAATTCAAATCAATGTGACTACCCTGAGGCTTCACATCAGTGAAGGTTGAAAAATTCCCTTTTACAAAATTTCCTGACAGAAACAAACAAAAAAAATTTTTGTTTCAAACTTTTCGGGCTTTTTTTTTTTTTTTTTAGTAAGAAATAAAAACCCAGCAGTGATTAAATACCACCAAAAGAAAGCTTCATTTGTGAAAAAAAATTATAAAAATTTAATTTGGGTACAGTGTTCCATGACCATGTATAGTATCTCACAAAAGTAAGTACACCCCTCACATTTTTGTAAATATTTTATTATATCTTTTCTTGTGACAACACTGAAGAAATTACACTTTGCTACAATGTAAAGTAGTGAGTGTAAAGCTTGTATAACAGTGTACATTTGCTGGTCAAAATAACTCAACACACAGCCATTAATGTCTAAACCGCTGGCAACAAAGTGAGTACACCCCTAAGTGACAATGTCCAAATTGGGCCCAATTAGCCATTTTCCCTCCCTGGTATCATGTGACTCGTTATTGTTACAAGGTCTCAGGTGGGAAAGGGGAGCAGGTGTGTTAAATTTGGTGTTATTGCTCTCACTCTCCCATACTGGTCACTGGAAGTTCAACATGGTGCCTCATGGCAAAGAACTCTCTGAGGATCGGAAAAAAAGAATTGTTGCTCTACATTAAGATGGTCTAGGCTATAAGAAGATTGCCAAGACCCTGAAACTGAGCTGCAGCACAGTGGCTAAGACCATACAGTGGTTTAACAGGACAGGTTCCACTCAGAACAGGCCTCACCATGGTCAACCAAAGAAGTTGAGTGCACATGCTCAGCGTCAAATCCAGAGGTTGTCTTTGGGAAATAGACGTATGAGTGCTGCCAGCATTGCTGCAGAAGGGGTGGGGAATCAGCCTGTCAGTGATCAGACCATACGCTGCACACTGCATCAAATTGGTCTGCATGGTTGTCGTTCCAGAAGGAAGCCTCTTCTAAAGAAAGCTCGCAAACAGTTTGCTGAAGACAAGCAGACTAAGGTCATGGATCACTGGAACCATGTCCTGTGGTGTGATGAGACCAAGATAAACTTATTTGGTTCAGATGGTGTCAAGCGTGTGGCGGCAACCAGGTGAGGAGTACAAAGACAAGTGTGTCTTGTCTACAGTCGAGCATGGTGGTGGGAGTATCATGGTCTGGGGCTGCATGAGTGCTGCCAGCACTGGGGAGCTACAGTTCATTAAGGGAACCATGAATGCCAACATGTACTGTGACATACTGAAGCTAAGCATGATCACCTCCCTTCAGAGACTGGACCGCAGGGCAGTATTCCAACATGATAACGACCCAAACACACCTCCAAGACGACCACTGCCTTGCTAAAGAAGCTGAGGGTAAAGGTGATGGACTGGCCAAGCATGTCCCCAGATCTAAACCCTATTGAGCATCAGTGGGGCATCCTCAAATGAAAGGTGGAGGAGCACAAGGTCTCTAACATCCACCAGCTCCATGATGTCTTCATTGAGGAGGACTCCAGTTGCAACCTGTGAAGCTCTGGTGAACTACATGCCCAAGAGGGTTAGGGCAATGCTAGAAAATAATGGTGACCACACAAAATATTGACACTTTGGGCCCAATTTGGACATTTTCACTTAGGGGTGTACTCACTTTTGTTGCCGGCGGTTTAGACATTAATGGCTGTGTGTTGAGTTATTTTGAGGGGACAGCAAATTGTAGCAAAATGTCATTTCTTCAGTGTTGTCATATGAAAAGATATAATAAAATATTTACGAAAATGTGAGGAGTGTACTTACCTTTGTGAGATACTGTAATTGTCATTCAAAGTGTGAGAGTGCTGAAAGCTGAAAATTGTTGTGGGGAGGAAAGAGGTGAAAGTGCACAGTAGGCAAGTGTAGTGGCGGCTGGTGCTCCATGGGCCTGGGGGGGGGGGGGGGCAGATGGACTGCAAGACACTGGCAGGGAAGGGGTTAACTCAGAATAACAGTCTGCTGTGTTTACAACACACCGCCGTTCTCTCTTCACGGGAGCAATCGCGGCTGCCGGCCCCGTGGATTGGCTTCCCACCCGGAGAGTCTCGAATTTGCGGGAATCTGCCAGCGTATAACTGCGGCGGCTGGTCAACAATGGTTAAAACTTATCTATGGTCAAAATGTAAAATCATATATTCATTTCCACACTGTTTTCAATTATTTCTAGCTTACTCCTATTTATCTGAACAATCTTGTCAATTGTAAACTATATGAAGATCTCCAAAAATGTAGATGCTTGGATTCTGTGACACATATTCTTTATGTCTTGTGAATAGTTCTTAGACGCTGTAAGGAAGTTGTAGAAAGAGACAGCCAACAGACAAGCAGAACTCACAACATGAAAGACGATTTTTTTTTTTAAGAAAGCTTATATTGGATAGTCAAAAATAACTATTGTTTGTACTGTTATTTGAATGCTGATGCTATAAAATTAAAGTGTATGCCACGACCATAGATATCCTTTAAGCACTGCAGGTAGGGTTTAACACATGGCCAGGGTTCATGATACCTTAATAAATTAGTAGAATAATTAATCGCAAGGTATTCGTTTAATTTATAACACGGTATTATTCTGGCAACATTTTTTTGCCTTCTCTACTTTTATATTTATTCCTAGCTAACACGATTCATTATCATTTTTGCTTACTGCAATGAAAAACTCAAGAACTGAACAATACACAATGCAAGTTATTTAACTACCACTAGGTGGCAGCATTAAACTAGTAAATTACAGCAAAGAAAAAAATCTGTATTAGGTTCTATGGAAAGATTGACTGTCATATTCATACAGGATTCACGATATTTGCCATCGTTCACTTTGTTTACAACCATCATTTTTTACCAATACCTTTTAAAATTATTTCATCAATCCAGATTTATTTATATTTTAAGTGTTGGTTTCTATAATTATCACTGTATTTATGTACATGTGAATGTAACTTTCCTCACTCAGATTCACCCATTAAAGCAGAACTCTAGCCTATGCATTATTTCCAGATTTGGCTAGAGTAGGGAAGAATTAGAATATCTGGCAGTGGTACATAGAAAACCTGACAGACGTTCTAGCTCTGCGTTATTCTTTTCAAGATGCAGTCCTTGGTTGGAGGTTCACTTTGTGAAAATCTTTCACCTTTTATAGGCTTCAATTAGTTTACAACTACCTGGAAACACAGACTTCTGGAAATTTAAAAAATAGGCTAATTTCCTTCCACACACAAAGCAATGCATGTTGTCTGATCAGCCAAAGGCTCAAGTATTAGAATATGGAAGTGGGGAGCCTGTTTAGCCTAATGCAAATACCGGTAATCAGAAAGGTGGTATTTGTATAGAATATTTGGAGGGTAAGTATATTCTGAGGGTCCCTAACATATGTGCTAAGTATAGTTTTGATTTAAAGGGTTAGTTCACCTTTAAAGAAAATCTGTAAAAGTGACCTAACACTGGGCCCCCTCCCCACACCCCCGGTCTCCTCTGTACTTACCTCCCACAAGCCGTTCCACCAGTCCATGAATTGGAAATCCCCACTGCTTTCTCTCCTCTTTATACAGTGCTGCAAGGATGGACCAGATGGATTCTGATTGATCAGCGCAGTCCATGTGATGGTGCTGACCAGGGGTGGGATTCAAAAATTTTAGTAACCAGTTCCGACTTTCAAGCATGGTTTAATTTTTTTTTTATCTAATGTCAGTTAGGGGTCCGATCTGTCTGCCGCAATGTTGCAGTCTTGCTAAAAATCCCAGATCGCCACCATTATTAGTAAAAGAACTAAACAAAAATTACATAAATCTTTTCCCTAGTTAGTAGACGCGATAACTTTTGCGCAAAACAATCAAAATGCGCTTTTTGGGATTTGTTTTACCAAAAATATGTAGCAGAAAACAAACTGGCCTTAAATATAGTGCAAAAAAAATAAAAAATCTCACAGGTGATGAAATACCACCAAAAGAAAGTTCTATTTGTGGGGGAAAAAAAGGACATCAATTTTATTTGGGTACAGCTTCCCACGGCCGTGCAATTGTCAGTTAAGTAAGAATCGCAAAAAATGGCCTGGTCATTAAGGGGGAAATCTTCTGGTCCAGAAGTGGTTAAATTAAAAGCAGGGATTTAGTATATTAGTGAGTGGTGGTGGACACAGCAACCTCCCCCCTTCCCCTGTATGGAGAGAGAGAGAGAGAGTATAAGAGAAAGAGGGGTGAAGGGAGGGAGGGAGAGAGGGAAAGAAAGAGGGATGAAGGGAGAGAGAGAGAGGGAAAGAAAGAGGGATGAAGGGAGAGAGAGAGAGGGAAGGAAAGAGGGATGAAGGGAGAGAGAGAGGGAAAGAAAGAGGGATGAATGGAGGGAGAGAGAGAGAGGGAAGGAAAGAGGGATGAAGGGAGAGAGAGAGAGTGGAAAGAAAGAGGGATAAAGGGAGAGAGAGAGAGGGAAAGAAAGAGGGATGGAGAGAGAGAGAGGGAAGGAAAGAGGGATGAAGGGAGAGAGAGGGAAAGAAAGAGGTATGAAGGGAGAGAGAGAGAGAGGGAAAGAAAGAGGTATGAAGGGAGAGAGAGAGAGAGAGAGAGAGAGAGATAGGGATAAAGGGAGGGAGAGAGAGGGGGAAAGAAAGAGGGATGAAGGGAGGGAGAGAGAGAGAGAGAGAGAGAGGGTAAGAAAGAGGGATGAAGGGAGAGAGAGGGAAAGAAAGAAGGATGAAGAGCGAGAGAGGGAAAGAAAGAGGGATGAAGGGGGGAGAGAGAAGGAAAGAAAGAGGGATGAAGGGGGGAGAGAGAGGGAAAGAAAGAGTAATGAAGGGAGGGAGAGAGAGAGGGGCAGAAAGAGGGATGAAGGGAGGGAGAGAGAGAGAAAGAAAGAGGGATGAAGGGAGGGGGAGAGAGCGAGAAAGAGGGATGAAGGGAGAGAGAGAGAGGGAAAGAAAGAGGGATGAAGGGAGGGGGAGAGAGGGAGAAAGAGGGATGAAGGGAGAGAGAGAGAGGGAAAGAAAGAGGGAGAGAGAGAGAGGGAAGGAAAGAGGGATGAAGGGAGAGAGAGAGGGAAAGAAAGAGGGATGAAGGAAGGGAGAAAGAGAGAGAGGGAAAAAAAGAGGGATGAAGGGAGGGAGCGAGAGAGAGGGAAAGAAAGAGGGATGAAGGGAGGGAGAGAGAGAGAGAGAGAAGGAAAGAAAGAAGGATGAAGAGCGAGAGAGGGAAATAAAGAGGGATGAAGGGGGGAGAGAGGGGGAAAGAAAGAGGGATGGAGGGGGGAGAGAGAGGGAAAGAAAGAGGGATGAAGGGAGGGAGAGAGAGAGGGACAGAAAGAGGGATGAAGGGAGGGAAAGAAAGAAGGATGAAGGGAGGGGGAGAGAGGGACAGGGAAAGAAAGAGGGATGAAGGGAGGGAGAGAGGGAAGGAAAGAGGGATGAAGGGGGAGAGAGAGGGAATGAAAGAGGGATAAAGGGAGGGAGAGAGAGAGAGGGAAAGAAAGAGGGATGAAGGAAGGGAGAGAGAGAGAGGGAAAAAAAGAGGGATGAAGGGAGGGAGCGAGAGAGAGGGAAAGAAAGAGGGATGAAGGGAGGGGGGAGGAAGAAGGAGGGATGAAGGGGGGAGGGGAGAGAGAGAGAGAGAGAAAGAGAGGGATGAAGGGAGGGGGGAGGGAGAGGATGAAGGGAGGGAAAGAGAGGGAAAGAAAGAGGGATGAAGGAAGGGAAAGAGAAAGAGGGAAAGAAAGAGGGATGAAGAGAGGAGAGAGAAAGAGGGAAAGAAAGAGGGATGAAGGGAGAGAGAGAGAGAGGGAGAAAGGTGGGATGAAGGGAGAGAGAGAGAGAGAGAGAGAGGGAAGAAAGAGAGAGGAGGGAGAAGGGGAGAGAGAGAGAGGGAAGGAAAGAGGGTGTGGGAGAGAGAGGGTAGGAAAGAGGGATGAAGGGAGGGAGAGAGAGAGAGAGGAAAAAAAGAGGTAGGAAGGGAGGGAGAGAGAGAGAGAGGGAAAGAAAGAGGGATGAAGGGAGAGAGAGAGAGGGACAGATGGAGGGAGAGGAGAGGAGAGAGAGAAAGGGATGAAGGGAGGGGAGAGAGGGAGAAAGAGGGATGAAGGGAGGAGAGAGAGGGAAAGATAGAGGGATGAAGGATGGGAGAGAGAGAGAGGAAGAAAGAGGGATGAAGGGAGGGGAGAAAGAGGGAGAGAGGAGTAGTAGAGAGAGAGAGAGAGAGAGGGAAAGAAAGAGGGGGGATGTAGGGAGGGGGAGAGAGGGTGAACGGAGGTGAGAGGGAAGGGTGTGATGGTGATAAGTGGGAACGAAAGAGGGATGTAGGGAGGGATGAGGGAAAGAAAGAGGGATGAAGGGAGGGAGAGAGAGAGAGAGGGAAGGAAAGAGGATGAAGGGAGAGAGAAAAAAAGAGGGATGAAGGGAGGGAGCGAGAAGAGGGAAATGAAGAGAGAGAGGAGAAGGAAAAGAGAGGATGAAGAGCGAGAGAGGGAAAGGAAAGGGAAAGAAAGGGATGGAAGACAGATAGAGGGATGAAGGGAGGGAAAGAAAGAAGAAGGGAGGGGGAGAGGGCTGGAAAAGAGAAAGCAAGGATGAAGAGGGAGGGACCGGCGGCGGAGAGCGAGAGAGAATAAAGAGGGATGAAGGGGGGAGAGAGGGGGAAAGAAAGAGGGATGGAGGGGGGAGAGAGAGGGAAAGAAAGAGGGATGAAGGGAGGGAGAGAGAGAGGGACAGAAAGAGGGATGAAGGGAGGGAAAGAAAGAAGGATGAAGGGAGGGGGAGAGAGGGACAGGGAAAGAAAGAGGGATGAAGGGAGGGAGAGAGGGAAGGAAAGAGGGATGAAGGGGGAGAGAGAGGGAATGAAAGAGGGATAAAGGGAGGGAGAGAGAGAGAGGGAAAGAAAGAGGGATGAAGGAAGGGAGAGAGAGAGAGGGAAAAAAAGAGGGATGAAGGGAGGGAGCGAGAGAGAGGGAAAGAAAGAGGGATGAAGGGAGGGAGAGAGAGAGGGACAGAAGGAGGGATGAAGGGAGGGAGAGAGAGAGAGAGAGAGAGAGAGAGAGAAAGAAAGAGGGATGAAGGGAGGGGGGAGAGGGAGAAAGAGGAATGAAGGGAGGGAAAGAGAGGGAAAGAAAGAGGGATGAAGGAAGGGAAAGAGAAAGAGGGAAAGAAAGAGGGATGAAGAGAGGGAGAGAGAAAGAGGGAAAGAAAGAGGGATGAAGGGAGGGAGAGAGAGAGAGGGAGAAAGAGGGATGAAGGGAGAGAGAGAGAGAGAGGGAAAGAAAGAGGGATGAAGGGAGGGAGAGAGAGAGAGGGAAGGAAAGAGGGATGAAGGGAGAGAGAGGGAAGGAAAGAGGGATGAAGGGAGGGAGAGAGAGAGAGAGAGGGAAAAAAAGAGGTATGAAGGGAGGGAGAGAGAGAGAGAGAGGGAAAGAAAGAGGGATGAAGGGAGGGAGAGAGAGAGGGACAGAAGGAGGGATGAAGGGAGGGAGAGAGAGAGAAAGAAAGGGATGAAGGGAGGGGGAGAGAGGGAGAAAGAGGGATGAAGGGAGGGAGAGAGAGGGAAAGAAAGAGGGATGAAGGGAGGGAGAGAGAGAGAGGGAAAGAAAGAGGGATGAAGGGAGGGAGAAAGAGGGATGAAGGGAGAGAGAGAGAGAGAGAGGGAAAGAAAGAGGGATGAAGGGAGGGGGAGAGAGGGAGAAAGAGGGATGAAGGGAGAGAGGGAGAAAGAGGGAAAGAAAGAGGGATGAAGGGAGGGAGAGAGAGAGAGAGGGAAGGAAAGAGGGATGAAGGGAGAGAGAGGGGGGAAGAAAGAGGGATAAAGGGAGGGAGAGAGGGAAAGAAAGAGGGATAAAGGAAGGGAGAGAGAGAGGGTAAGAAAGAGGGATGAAGGGAGGGAGAGAGAGAAATAAAGAGGGATGAAGGGAGGGAGAGAGAGAGGGACAGAAGGAGGGATGAAGGGAGGGAGAGAGAGAGAAAGAAAGAGGGATGAAGGGAGGGAGAAAGAGGGATGAAGGGAGGGGGAGAGAGGGAGAAAGAGGGATGAAGGGAGGGAGAGAGAGGGAAAGAAAGAGGGATGAAGGGAGGGAGAGAGAGGGAAAGAAAGAGGGATGAAGGGAGGGAGAGAGAGGGAAAGAAAGAGGGATGAAGGGAGGGAGAGAGAAAGAGGGAAAGAAAGAGGGATGAAGGGAGGGAGAGAGAGAGAAGGAAAGAAATAGGGATGAAGGGAGAGAGAGAGAGGGGGGAGGAAGAGGGATGAAGGGAGGGAGAGAGAGAGGGGGAAAGAAAGAGCGATGAAGGAAGGGGGAGAGAGAGAGGGAAAGAAAGAGGGATGAAGGGAGAGAGAGAGAGAGGGAAAGAAAGAGGGATGAAGGGGGGGAGAGAGAGAGGGACAGAAAGAGGGATGAAGGGATGGAGAGAGAGAGAGAGAAAGAAAGAGGGATGAAGGGAGGGGGAGAGAGGGAGAAAGAGGGATGAAGGGAGGGGGAGAGAGAGAGGGAAAGAAAGAGGGATGAAGAGAGAGAGAGAGGGAAAGAAAGAGGGATGAAGGGAGGGAGAGAGAGAGAGAGGGAAAGAAAGATAGATGAAGGGAGGGAGAGAGAGGGAAAGAAAGAGGGATGAAGGGGGAGAGAGAGAGAGAGGGGGGGGGGAAGAAAGAGGGATGAAGGGAGGGAGAGAGAGAGAGAGAGGGGGAAAGAAAGAGGGATGAAGGGAGGGAGAGATAGAGGGAAAGAAAGAGGGATGAAGAGAGAGAAAGGGGAAAGAAAGAGGGATGAAGGGAGAGAGAGAGGGAGGAGGGGGAGAGAGAGAGAGAGAAGGGGGGGAGGGAGGGAGGAGGGGGAGAGAGAGAGAGAGAGAAGGAGAGAGAGAGAGAGAGAGAGAGGGAGAGACTCACCGAATCATCAGTTTGTGTCTGCTCTGAGGTCTTCTGTCAGGCAGATTCCCATCTGCAGCGGCAGCATTGTGAAGATGCAGGGAGGAGGTGGGTGGAGCCAGACCCAGGCACGGAGGACAAGGAAGAGCCTCCTTCACAGTGCATGTTGGGTCTTCTCCTCCTCTGCACGTCACTGGTTGCTAGATGCCAGTCGGCTGGCCATCCTAGCAACCAGTCTACTGCACACAGATACTGCAATAAAAATACCGCTGGCAATCCACAAATACCAGCTGTGCCAGTAAATTACCGGCTGGGTGGCAACCCTGTGACAGATGGACCGGCCTGATCTCTGGCTTGCACCGGTTCAAAAAACTTGTGAAATGTTAGTAACAGGTTCCAGCGAACCGGCTGAATCCCACAACTGGTGCTGACTAAGTAGGTACAGGGGCAGGCACAGGATAAACAGTGAGGAATAATTATTTAATCTGCAGATTTTGTAAGTTTGCTCACTTACAAAGAAATGAAGGGTCTATATTTATCATATGTGTATTTTAAATGATAGAGACAGAATATCAACCACAAATCCAGAAAAAACACAGAAAACAAATGCTAAATAAAATTAGGTTGCAGTTCAGTGAGTAAAATAATTATTTGATTTCCAAGCAAAACATGACTTGGCGGAGAAATCCTTATTGGCAAGCACAGAGGTAAGACGTTTCTTGTAGTTGGTGACCAGGTTTGCACACATCTCAGGAGCGATTTTGGTCTACTCCTCTTTTTACAGATCTTCTCGAAATCCTTAAGGTTTCTTGGCTGTTGCTTGGCAACTCAAAGTTTCAGCTCCCTTCCCTTTATAGGATTAAAGTCTGGAGACTGGCTAGGCCACTCTATGACCTTAATGTGCTTCCTCTTGTGCCACTCCTTTGTTGCCGAACAGACAGTGCCATCAGTCAGTTGTAAGCTCCCAGTCAAGACTTGGAGACTAGGCTGGGCTAACTCTCTTTGCTCCCAGTGGCAGAACAGATCTGAATGGGCGAGGCACAGTCTCCTTTAAAGCTAAACTCCAGTCAGTTTGCAAAAAGCATCTTTTTGTGTCTCCTGACTCCACCACTATGCTCCCACTATAATGAGGCTTTAATGCTGGTTTAATCTTTGGGTTTAACAAGAAGGATACTTACCTTATTTTTCACTCCTCTGGCAGCCAGCACTCACCTTTGGTCTTGCTCTTGCCCCAGAATGTGTGTGGGTCATCAACATCCTGACTGTGATTATAGCAAAAGGACTAGCGAAGAGGAGTGGAAATGTGGGACTGGTCAACTGGAGAGGAGGAGGCCTGCATGAGTGAGGAAAAAGAGAGTTTGGCCTACCTCATGTCCTGTAGGTGAACAAATGTTAGAGCCCTAAGCTTGGCACATTCTAAAACTGACAAATTGCTGTACTGACACAAGCGCTGTTAGTACAGCAAACTGTTGCTGAGCTATTGTGCTCTGTGAGGGGGACTTCCACTCTGCCAGGACACACGGATCAGCGCTGGCAGCCATTGGCTGCCAGTGCTGATTGGATGTTGGTTTTCCAGCATACTCATTCGACAGGAGCTGGTCATGAGACTGGCTTCTGTCGGCCAGGGAGCTGTAAACACTGGCCTAAAGTCTACCGATTCCTGCCAAACTGACCATTTTCAGATGATTTTTGGCCCTTGTATACCCTGCATTACTATACAGTGGTTTAGAGGCAGAAACTACCAAAAGGGGGTGATTTTAGCTGACTGGAGTTTAGCTTTAGACCTCTCACATCTCCTAAAAGCTCTAATACGTGAAGTACAATCATAAATTGCAGTACAACCATGGAATACTAAATACTAACTAATTATTGTAAATTGTTCAATACAAAGAGTGAACTGAAAGCTTAGCAATCCTTTTTTTTTTTTTGAAGATGAAGTCTAATTGGGTGCTCTGGGTTACTACACTTTGCTTTAACCTGTAGTGAAAAAGGGTGAAAGCTAATAAAAACACAGTTGTCTCCATTGTGGCTGTGCACCGCCAGCTACGTAGACTTCTCAAATGTTGACCACAAGTACAGCAAAACACACTTAATACCAGAACAACACATATATCACCAACAGAGTGCTTCAGGAAAATCACAACCTATAAATCATTTTCATTAAACAAAACTTTGAGTCTGTAATTTAACATAGGTTACTCGTTACCTTTTTTCACTAGAAACTTTCAGTGGTTTTGGTTAGGTAGCCGGAAGAGACCAGACAAGGCTGTCTCTGGTGGAACACAATGAGGATATGTGCAGTGACAGAAATTTACTGACGGATGAAGAGAGGAACCGGGAATATGTGACTTGTATCAGCTAGCTGCCATTTCTCTCACATGTCTGCTGTTTGTGTGCTATAAAATACTATTCAGACAAAAATGTCTCACATGCAAAACCTTATATGCCCCCTCTTAGAGGAATAGATAGATATGTAGCGATAGATAGATAGATAGATAGATAGATAGATAGATAGATAGATAGATAGATAGATAGATAGATAGATAGATAGATAGATAGATAGATAGATAGATAGATAGATAGATAGATAGATAGATAGATAGATAGATAGATAGATAGATAGATAGATAGATAGATAGATAGATAGATAGATAGATAGATAGATAGATAGATAGATAGATAGATAGATAGATAGATAGATAGATAGATAGATAGATAGATAGATAGATAGATAGATAGATAGATAGATAGATAGATAGATAGATAGATAGATAGATAGATAGACTAGAGCAACTTTTTTTAACCAGGGTGCCTCCTGGATTATTTAGGGGTGCCTTGGCAAAATACCTAAACATTGCCCAAAACTGTATACAAGCCAAACCTTCCCCGGTGTCATGTGACTCGTTAGAGTTACAAGGTCTCAGGTGTGAATGGGAATCAGGTGTGTTAAATTTGGTTTTATCGCTCTCACTCTCTCATACTGGTCACTGGCAGTTTAAAATGGCACCTCATGGCAAAGAACTCTCTGAGGATCGGAAAAAAAGATCTGTTGCTCTACATAAAGCTGGCCTAGGCTATAAGAGGGTTGCCAAGACCCTGAAACTCAGCTGCAGCACGGTGGCCAAGACCATACAGCCTTTTAACAAGACAGGTTTCACTTAGAACAGGCCTCGCCATGGTCAACCAAAGGAGTTGAGTGCACATGCTCAGCGTCAAATCCAGAGATTGGCTTTGGGAAATTGACATATGCGTGCTGCCAGCATTGCTGTAGAGGTTGAAGGGGTGGGGGTCAGCCTGTCAGTGCTCAGAATATACGCTGCACACTGCATCAAATTGGTCTGCATGGCTATCGTCTGAGAAGGCAGCCTCTTCTAAAGATCATGCACAAGAAAGCCCGCAAACAGTTTGCTGAAGACAAGCAGACTAAGGACATGGATTATTGGAACCATGTCCTGTGGTCTGATGAGACCAAGATAAACTTATTTGGTTCAGATGGTGTCAAGTGTGTGTGGCTGCAACCAGATGAGGTGTACAAAGACAAGTGTGTTCTGCCTACAGTCAAGCATGGTGGTGGATTGTCATGGTCTGGGGCTGCATGAGTGCTGCTGCCACTGGGGAGCTACAGTTCATTGACGGAACCATGAATGCCAACATATACTGTGACATACTGAAGCAGAGCCTGATCCCCTCCCTTTGGAGACTGGGCCCCAGGGCAGTATTCCAACATGATAACTACCCACAAACACACCTCCAAGACGTCCACTGCCATGTTAAAGGAGCTGAGGGTAAAGGTGATGGACTGGCCAAGCATGTCTCCAGACCTAAATCCTATTGAGCATCTCTGGGGCATCCTCAAACAGAAGGTGAAGGAGCGCAAGGTCTCTAACATCCACCAGCTCTGTAATGTCATCATGGAGGAGTGGAAGAGGACTCCAGTGGCAACCTGTGAAGGTCTGGTGAACGCCATGCCCAAGAGGATTAAGGCAGTGTTGGAAAATAATTGTGGCCACAGAAAATATTGACAATTTGGGCCCAATGTTGACATGTTTACTTAGGGGTGTACTCACTTTTGGTGCCAGCAGTTTAGACATTAATGGCTGTGTGTTGAGTTACTTTGAGAGGACAGAAAATGTACACTGTTATACAAGCTGTACACTCACTACTTTACATTGTAGTGTCATTTCTTCAGTGTTGTCACATGTCAAAGATATAATACAATATTTACAAAAATGTTATGGGTGTACTCACTTTTGTGAGATACTGTATGTAACATTGGCAGAGGTATGGCTCTAAGATTGAAAAATGTATAAGGCAGTTCCTAAGAATTACAGTATATCTCATGTAAATAACTTATTGTTCTTACAGAAATCAGAAATGCCCCATTGTGACCTTACAGTAGGATGTATACATTATAAAAGCAATACTTGCCCTTATTTTTTCATTCTCTTTCTTAATACATGTCACAATTGCTGCAACACAGTCCCGAGTGTTGACTGTGTATAAATATACAATTTTTTATAGGTGAAGAGTTAGATCTTCTGTTGAAGTTTTATTTCTGTCTATAGCACTACTGGACAGATATATCCTCCTTTAACCTCTGTAAGGTTCCTAATGCTATCTGTGCCCCTAATGTGAACATTTCCCATTGTTTCCTTTACAGAATAGAGTCCAAACCAGCTGTGACATTCTTGCAGTAAACATTCCAAGAAACTCTGTCAATGGATTCATTTTATTCCATTTAAGTCAACCACCTATGCATGTAAGCAAGTATTTCAAACCATGATAAAGGGGGCAGAGGACGACCGGGAACTTTTGCGGGGTTGTGCAATACAACCAAGTAGCCCTTCAATGACGGGTACATATTTACATCTTAAGGTCATCACACCTTAGGGCTTTACATCTTAGGTTATGGGAAAAGGATCTGAGTAGAAAGATTAGGCTGACCCATACCTCCTCCATCCACTCATAACTCATAACACAAGGGTTCCCAAACTACGGGCCTCCAGTTGTTCAGGAATTACAATTCCCATCATGCCCAGTCATGTATGTGAATATCAGAGTTTTACAATGCCTCATGGGATGTGTAGTTCTGCAACAGCTGCAGGGCCGTAGTTTGGGTACCCCTGCTTTTATCAAGATGGCGCAGGCTCTGATATATCCTTCAGTTGATGCAGAATGTTGGAAGAGTTGTAGGGAACAGGGTACATTTTTACACCTGTAGTGGGAGTTTCCTTATATTAGACCTTTCTGGCAAGGGGTGAAAGTTGATAGCAAAGGCTTTATAATACATCCTCTTTATAATACATCCTGCCAGATGATCTCCATTGTAGTCGTGTCACTTTGATGTTCAAGATACTATGGATGCTGAGGAAAATGTATATACGTAACGTGCAGGACCATTACAAATAATTGAAAACTTCTTGGGCTAGTTGGATTCATTTTACTAAAACTTTCAAGAAAATGATGGGTGAGTCTTAAGTAGTATATTGCTAATTAAATGGGACGCACGTTTTGATATTTGTTACTAGCTTCAGGATGCATGATGACAGTTCTTTCATTTAATCTTCTCTCTATGTAATGGTAATTATGTTTCTATTGCCTACATGGCATCACATTTCTTCTATACAATGCTGCAATACGCAATATGAGGTTATTTGCCTTGATCTGAGTTATGTGTGCTGGATTAAAAGTGCTCTCTGTATGGCAACTACTTCTTGTTCTCTGTATAACTCAATAAAATCAGATTTTGGAAAAAAAAAAAAAAGAAGTCCTAAGGATTCTCCTACTTTACTTTTACTTCTTCACTTCTACTACGCAAGAAACAAAGAGGGCAAGAGGCAACGATTAACTATATGATTATGCTTGTAATAGCGCATAGTATCATTGATTGCGGTGGTCAGAAATCTAGGACCTAAAGCAGGGGGATCTTTGCATTGAGGCTCCAGATGTACTGTAAGTTTAACAAGCTGGATTCCCCCAACAGTGATTTTTCTGTAATGGGTGTTTATACTTTTCAAGGTATTTCTTTTGGTTGCAAGCCAGCCTCCATCTCCAGAGCTGCAGAATATTCATGCCAGCTATAGCAATCTGATCTATATCACAGTAATTAAACGTTTTAGTGTATGTTAATGAAATCTGAGCTTACTGTACCAAAACATTCCAGTTCTCTCTGCTGAACACAAACCACCTTCATTATAGAATACTTTAGCAAATGACACTTGTGGTTTCCTAAATGGGTATAGGCAGACCAAAAGAAGAAGACCAAAACTGTATATCGAGTTTATAAGAGAATGAGGCCTACAAACATTAGAAAATCTCTGGTTGCTTTCTTTAATAACTCTGTGGTATCAAAGAAATGTTTATAGTCATCCCAGAAGAAGGTAATGAAGTGAAGAGTGAAGACGCTATTAAATCTTGTTGGGAATGGTCATGTGAAGATTTTGTGATGGTCTATTCTGCATAGAGCATCATAGGTCAAAACTGTATAAAGCATGGGTGTCCAACCTTTTGGCCTCTCTGGGCCACATTGAGTGTAGAGAAATTTTCTCGGCCCCATATAAAATACAGTATATACTATAGTTAAGGTATATAAGTAATAAAACGCTGCTGCGCCCTTCCCGCGCTGCCACGCCCCCCCAGCACTAATTTAACACAACTAGTGGAGTGGATGATACCCTCCCGGGCAGCCTCTGCCTACAGTTAGTTGGAAACCTCTGTGGCCATGCACTACAAAGAAAAGGTAAATCTGAAGGAAATCTAACCACAAAAGTTGGATAGTGTGTATCCAGCTTTAGGGTGCCTACACTCTAGATCAGCCTTTCTAATCTTAGGGAACCCTTGCCAAAAATGGTTCGGCATCCAATTCGCACATATGTGAACCCAGCCTCAGAATTTGGGAAGCTGTAATATTATAAATGTTGGTTTTTAGGTTTAATACCACTTTAAGCTTTACCACCTGATTTCTCAAGCTTAAAAGTGGGCAGACTTCACCATTTTCACCACCTGAGCAGTGTCAATACTAGGGATCGACCGATTATCGGCAACGCCGATATATCGGGGGCCAATATGCACTTTCTCCGATATATCGGAATTGGCCCCTGAGGTTACCGATATTGCCGATATTCCAGGAAAGTGCTGTACCGGAGTGATACCAGCGTCAGTAGCCAACGGTCGGCTGTCTTGTAATGACAACCAATGCGGCTGAGAAGCCGCTTGGCTGTCATTATAAGGAGCGGGAGGGGACATCCCCCCTCCTGCCACCTTCCGTGTCCCCCTCCTGCCCCCTCCCGGGTCTCCCGTCCCACCGGGAGACCCAGGCATCCTACCTCCATGGCCGCAGAAGAGAATACTCGATCAAAGCCGCATTCGGCTCTGATCGGGTCTCCATGTAAAAACCCGGAAGTGATGTCATGACATTACTTTTGGGAATTTGGAGCCAGATTCAAAAAAATGACAGCATTCAAAACAGCCAAACTTGGCTGTTTTGATTGCTTTTAAGTGCAGAGGAGGGGTTTGGGGTCTTTTAGAATCCCAAATCCCTCCACAACTGTACCTGTGAAAAAAAAATGTATTTTAAATGTCTGAAAATATCGGCCGATACTGATATCCGATTACCAAAATATCGGTATCGGCACTAAAAAAAAAAGATATTGGTCGATCACTAGTCAATACTGCAACAGGAAAAAGAGTATCATTAGCATCATTTTTGCCTTATTTGAGGAAAAATATCTCGCCACAAATGTAGAGGAAATTTCTATAATCTATAAACTCTGTGCTTTTTTGGAAAGCAGCAATCCAGTTACAGGTAAAACAACGTTTCTTCTGGGAGGATTCTGCTAGTTGGCTATAGGTGCATTAAAACATCATTTTAATTTGTTTTCAGTTTTAGAAATCTATAGTTGACTGAAGCTTGCTAGATGGAAAACTCATTAAAAAAGGATTGTGTGTCTATATATATATATATATATATATATACTGTATATATATATATATATATATATATATATATATATATATATATATATATATATATATATATATATATATATATACTGTATATATATATATTTATTATTTTGCTTCTCTTTATTAGTCCAGCATCTCATGCCCCAGTTTCCATACAAACTATCTCATATGAATTAATTTTGGTGGGTATATTTTCTGTCAGTTTACATAATTGGCAGTGACCAGTGTGTTCCTCCTGAGTATACACAGAAACCCTTGTGCTGCAATCAGGGCTTTGGAGTTATAGCAGGCAGACATGATAAGGCTCATTGCTTTTTCTGCCCAACAGTGCTTAAAAAGTAAAAATGCAAAACGGGTTTATTTGTTACTGAATTCTGATCTTTGCATTAACTCTTCCCTTAAAAAAGATATCACCAGAAAATACCTTGTAGTTTTAAAATCTCCCCCCCCCCCCCAACATATTATGCTTTAAGGATTATCAAAAAAACAAACAAATGAATAAAAACATTATTATTTCTTATTTTTTGAAAAAATTCTAACTATATGCCAATACTTGCACTAAGCGTTTTGTGCTGATGCTACTGCTCTTCCATTCTTAAGGGCAGAAGCCAGGAGTACAATGAAGGAGTGATTTTTCATAAGGTCAGCATCCACAACTGGAAATGCTCCCCTTGATAACAGAAACATGGTAACCTGGCTGGATGAAAACTAGGGAGCAAAGGTTGGTGTGGGACAGATAATGGCAGCAGTTAGATATATCTAACCGTAACATCTCCAAGATAAGTCATTTCCTAACAAATGACACCAGAAAGCTTAATTCCCTCCCTGATCATCTCTCACCTCGACTACAGCAACTCCTTTGGCTTACTCTTACATAGGCTCCTCCCCTTTAGTCCATTTTTAATGCTCCTGCTAGGCTCATCCACCTTTCAAACTGCTCAGTGTCTGCTACCCCTCTCTGCCAATCCCTCCATTGGCTTCCGCTCACCCAGCGAATGAAATTCAAGATACTAACAACAACTTACCAAGCCATCCACAACTCTGCCCCCAGCTACATCACTAAGCTTGTCTCAAAATACTAACCTAAATGTTCTCTTCATTCTTCACAAGACCTCCAGCTCTCTAACTCCTTTGTCACCTCCTCCCATGCTCGTCTCCAGGATATCTCCAGAGCCTCTCCCATTCTCTGGAACCCCTTACCCCAATCTGTCCAACTCTGTCCTACTCTGTTCACTTTCAGATAATCCCTGAAAATCATCTCTTCAGAGAAGCCTATCCTGCCCCCACCTAACAACTGTACATTTATTTTCTCTATCAGCCCACCCCCCTCCCCCAGAGTTATTACTTTTTGCAAAGGCTAAATGCTGCGCACTGGTAAAGTCAAGGTATCCATGAGAAACCAGTAGATACATTTGAGGATGATGAATAAACGTATAAAACTTGCTTCCATATAAATCATTAAGTAACATTTATAGTGTGGCCATAGTCCAGATAAAAACACAGTCATGGGTGAATGACACAAACTCATTTTAAAAGGTAAAAGCCCAAGTCTCATCCAACCTCAAACACTAAATGGAGGGCCCAGCACTTGTGATGGAAATAGGCTCAAGGTTCACCTACCCACCAGAAGGCTTGCTTGGATCAGCTGTTGGTGTCCTGCAGCAAAGGCACACATCAGTGTGGTGTGTAGTAAGGCTGAAGCCCACTAAGAAGATGGCCGCTTACAGGATGGAGATAATCCTGTTTCCATAACAAGTGCTGGGCCCTCCATTTAATGTTTGAGGTTGGATGAGTCTTGGGCTTTTACCTTTTAAAACTAGACTGTGTTGTTATCTGGACTGTGTGCTTTATCTATCGCCACACAATAAATGTTATTTAATGGTTTATTTGCAAGCAAGTTTTATTAATTTATTCAACACCCTCCAATGTATCTACTTGTTTCTCATAGATACCCTGACTTTACCAGTGTGCAGCATATGGCCTTTGCATTTCTGTTTTGTATATCCCAAGTCCTCCAGTGGATTGCATGCAGGTCAGGACAGGGTCAATAGAATGCATGTTACTACAACAAAAAAACTGCTAGCCCACTTGAGTGCCTTGGGTCAGTCTGTTTCTTGTTGTTTTTAGTTAATTTTTTTGTATCTCTTAGAGCCCATTCACATTAAGGCGACACGACTTCGGGTGGCGACCTGTGAAGTCGCGTGCACCACTGTGCACCGCGACTTCGGCGGGACTTGCAGAGACTTCACATAATGGAAGTCTATGCAAGTCGCTCCGAGGTCGCCCCAAAGTAGTACAGGACCCTTTTTCTAAGTCGGAGCGACTTGTGTCGCTCCTATTAGAACGGGTCCTGTACTACTCAATGGACCGCGACATATGAATGAATGGGCTAATGTGAATGGGCTCTTAACCCTCCCTGTTAGATTGTAAGCTCTAACGAGCGGGGCTCTCTGATTCCTACTTAATTACATTTTATTGTAACTGTACTGTCTGCCCTCATGTTGTAAAGCGCTGCGTAAACTGTTGGCGCTAAATAAATCCTGTATAAAATAAATAATAATAATAATGTTTGGGGCTTTCGCTGAGAATTTTTTTTGGAAAAAAAAAGTCTGACATACCTGGTATATAGCTGGAAATCAAATTCTATCTGCCGTATTTCTGTCAGCAACACCAACACTTTGATTGTTTATTTTTCTCAAAACAATGTTGAAAATGAAAACAGATGAGATAGGACTATCGGCAATTTTTCAAGTTAGGTTAACCCACAACATTGGAGCTCTGCTCTGTATTAACCACTTGCCGACAGCTTCACGTCTATTTACTGCGGCACTCAGCCGCTTACAGGCAAATCGACTTAGACCTGCAGAGCAAGCGCGTGTGACCGGCGGCTCCGATGGCCGCCGGCCACTCACGATCTCCCGCAGGAGAGGGAGAAAGACAGACGGCTGATGTAAACTAGGGATGTAACGTTATCGAAGATATCGCGATATCGTATCGTCGTGGTCGTCTCGATATCGTCGTGGTCGTATCGCGATATCGTCGTGGTTGGGTTACAATATTAAAAGGACAGGTGTCCGTCAAAAAGCAAGAGGAGTAAACACAGTCCCGCGGAACAAATCAGTGTTTTATGTTGTCATGGATCCATAAATACAACAATAAATTGCCTGTTGACTGGCAAAAGCAGAATAAATGTCGGTATTTTTTTGCTATTATCATCACAAACACTATCATGAGCTATTTAACAATACCATGAGCTTTTCCACTATATCGCAATAAATATCGTACCGTGAGGTCAATATCGAAATTGTATCGTACCGTGAGATTTTGATATCGTTACATCCCTAATGTAAACACAGCCGTCTGTCATTCTCCCTGAAGTAGGCACAGAGGCTATGCGATCCTGCTATATAGGATCGCATGTCTCTGTGGTTACTTCACTAGCCATGCCCCCTAACAGTTAGAATCACACCCCTAGGGACACACTTAACCCCTTGATCACCAATAAAGTTAACCCCTTCCCTGCCAGTGTCATTTTTACAGTAACAGTGCATATTTATAGCACTGATTACTGTAGTAATGTCACTGGTACCCACAAAAGTGTCAAAAATGTCAGTCAGGGGTCCGATCTGTCCGCCGCAATGTCGCAGTCCCACAAAAAAATTTGCAGATCGCCGCCATTACTAGTTAAAAAAAAAAACTATAAAAATTACATAAATCTTTCCCGTAGTTAGTAAACGCAATAACTTTTGCGCAAACCAATCAAAGTATGCTTATTGCCATTTTTTTTAACCAAAAATATGTAGCCGAAAACAAATGTGCCTAAAATGTTAAAAAATTTTGATTTTTACATTTTTTTGAGAATTTCATATAACAAAATGTGAAAAATATTGTTATTTTTTCAAAATTGTCGCTCTTTTTTTGTTTATAGCGCAAAAAAAAAATCACACAGGTGATCAAATACCACCAAAAGAAAGCTCTGTTTGTGGGAAAAAAGTACGTCAATTTCATTTGGGTACAGCTTGGAAAGGCCAAGCAATTGTCCGTTAAAGTCACGCAGTGCCGAATCACAAAATAGGGCCTGGTCTTTGAGCAGCCATATTTTCCGGGGCTAAAGTGGTTAAACAATAACTAAAGGCAAAACTTTTTTTTTTTTAGTTTTGGATAGAGTGCAGCGAGTTTAGAACCCCCGTAGTTTTTTTTGTTGTCTGTGCCCCCATTAAGAAGATTCACCCTCTTTATTTGTCTGTTTACCATTATCATTGAAAGTGAAAGTAAAAGAAAATCCCAAATTTTGGGTTGTCCCCAGAAAAGCAACAGCGGGGAAATCTTCCAATGGGGACATTAGTTCTGGTGACCTGGGGGTCCTCAAGGAATTCGCTTCATTTGGAGGGATTTTCCCTCTCCTCCTGTTTGGCTATGAGATATGAGGCCCAGATGGCGAAAACAATCTGACAGGGGGTATAACCCCCCTTTCTCTATCCAAAATGAGACAAAAAAAATGTTGCCTATAGTTCTACTTTAATTAACTGCTACATGATGATTGATGGTGTTAGTCCGCTAGGTGGACTGGGTTCTTTTCCTTGGGCCTAGATGCTTCACACTAGACCAAAGAGACTGTGATAGAAAGCAGCCTTAGATATTGACTAGTTGCAGTGAACAAAGTAAAGTCATCTCTGGTGCAAACATATTAAGTCAGCTTCCTTAGGCCCCAGACTGTGAAGGGTTTCTATTAATACTATTATTTACACTTTAGACATTTTCTGTCTAATCTGTACCACATGATCACCTCAGCATAGCACCCTAATCAACAAGGTTGCCAACCATGCAGTATCTGTAAAAAGCTTGAGGCTACAGGTGCTCCACCTCTCTGCTGCCTCCTTAGCTAATAAGAATGACAATATACCCGCCCCCTTCCCCAGCATACCTTATTTGACTTTACAACAGGAGGTGCCGGCAGCTGGAGGGGGTGGGAGAGGGAGGAGTAAACACAGCTTGCAGTGTGGGACGGACTTCAGTCTACCAGAAGAAGGTAAGTTGGGCTGATCACAATGTATTCAGTACACATTTATACATGTGTTTGAGCTTTGGGGTGCACACCCTAATGCCATAGGCTGCGCACACCTATGCACCTCAGACACCATGCAATAAGCCTTTCTAGGTTACAATACCCACACATGAGGATTCTGACCTGTCATTTAGGAATAGTCAGTCACTCCAAAGAAAAAGATAAATATATTTTACTTTCCTCCTAGTTGAGATTTGTTAAGCCAGGTTGACTTCAGTGTTGACAATTTCTACTCATTACTTCGGATTTGCATGACTGTGCCGATGTGGTTTATACTGTGTGATGGTTATAGGTAGGTTTAAGGTGCCCTTGCTTAGATCAGTTACTAAACAAAATAGGCCCTTGTATGCTGTGATACTGACGCTCATGGCTAACCCACTTCTGTCGATATCAAATATAGGATGTAGAAGATGTATCTACTAGCATATGACTGCTAAATGTGTCTTTGAAATTCAGACTTGGAAGTTTGGCTTGGATTTCAAATTCCTGGAATGTGGTTATATCTGCATATAGCCAAAGCCTATAAAAGCATAAGTGAAGTTTAAGACCAGTGGTTACTGAAAAAACCTAAAACCCCATGTAGGGGGAGCCCTACTTAAAGTATATGTAAACCCTTACTTTGTAAAACAAGCTATTTAGTTTAAAATAGAAGTGAAAAGCAAACTATTTGTGTATGGATATAAAAACAAAAAAAAAAAAAAATCAAAGACCCCCCCCCCACACTTTTTTATTTTCTATTTAAGCAATCACCTAACCTCTGTGCTCAGCTGCATAGAGAGCTCAGAGAGCTGGAGGAGGAGAAACAGCATCCCACCTGTCTTCCTAGTGAATGGCTGTGCGGGGGTGGTCAGGACAAGTCTCATTGGAGGAGAGCAGAACGACTTCTCAGCTCAACTAGAGAACTGACTACACTGTGCTCTCATGCCTAGTGTGGTCAGATTTTGATAGGAAAGCAGAGGGAGTGGCAGGAACACCAAGGATTTCACACAAAGTAAGCAATACAAAGAGAACAGGATACTTCTCCATACAAGTACATGGTAATGCAGGCACATATCAGGAATATGGAATGTTGGGTTTACATATTTTTTAATCTTCCCAACTCATGCAGGACATGTACAGAATTCAGCTCAGGCTCTTGTGCATCCATGAATGAAGGGGATAGGGTCTATGCCAGGAAGTTTTTTTTTTTTTTTTTTTTGCGTCATGGCTGTCCTGTAAAGAACTCCTACTCAATGTTATAGAAGATCTGTAGTCTATATACTGAATGATCTCCCTACCACTCGGGTTACCTGGGTACATGTATTCTATGTCACCTGCAATTCTCTACCTACTCATCTGGGTGTCTGCTTCTGTTTTGGGCTGTAGATTTGGCCTAATCTCACTTTGCATCTGTTTTGTGTCAATGCTAGTATCAAGCCCATTTGTTGAATACACTGGGAAGTATTTTTGGAATATTTTTTTCCCCTACAGCAATGACCTAAGAATATCTTCATATGCTTTATGAGAGGTTTTTGGAATGTATGTGTGTGTGTGCTTGGGGCCCGTTTTATGTGCTTGTCTAGACAATGTTATTTTTGTGTTTTCCACTGGATGTCTGGGTTGTTTTTTACCACTAATTTTTGTCATTTACACTTTATGCCAGCACTTTAAATACATTTTTGAATTTTACACCGTTGATGGTCCTCATTTACAACTTTTCTTCTTGAGTACCCTCCATGCGGGGATCTCTATAACTGCTATTTTACCTGGGTACATGGATTCTATGTCACCTGCAATTCTCTCATATGGATGATCCCTCTATGTATTATGTTCATTTTACTTGAAAAAACTCAAAATGTATTGGAAAGGATGTATTGTTAAAAAGGCCTCTGCAAACAGCAATATGGGTCACTGTATGTTTAGCTATTTGCAAGACAGCAATGGGTTTGGTTTACTAAAACTGGAGAGTGCAACATCTGGTCCAGTTGTGCATGGTAGCCAATCAGCTTCTAACTTCAGCTTGTTTAATTAAGCTTTGACAAAAAAATCTGGAAGCTGGTTGGCTTCTATGCAGAGCTGCATAAGATTTTGCACTCTTCAGCTTTAGTAAATCAACCCCAAATGGATCTACTGCCGCCCTCAACTTGTCTGGAAGAGTTATTTTTAAAAAAAATGTAAATCCTGTAGTGTTGAACCAAAGTTGAGTAAAGCAATCCAATCGTATATTAGATGGAAAACCTCAAAATATCCAAAGGTGAGCCTTACCCAATCCTGCCTTTCTGTAAAAGACATATTAATAATCATGGTATATCATCAGTCAATTGAGGATGGGGCATGAAAGACTCTTGTCCTGGTTGGTTTTTCCAGCCAAGTGGTTTGGAAATCGGGTCATATGCATGGTCATATGATATGGATGTATGTGTAGATATCTATCTAGTAAAGGTGGGTGGATTCTACAGACACATTTAATTTCCATCTATAGCCAGCTTTAGGCTCATGAACTCCCACTGAGCATGCTGTGGCCTTCGTATGTCTCCGGTATTTCATATAGACCTTCCGTTTGCATTATTTGCAATCTATTCTTCCCTCTCTCTGTAGGTCAAAGCATACTCAGGGCCATTGTCTATGGGAAGGTAACCCAAAATAAACACAGCTATAAACTTAGGAATGGGTCCCTGGATTGAGGAATGCAGCATTTACCTTGCCCTAGAAAAGTAAACTTTACAGTGTGTGTTGAAAGACTAGCGGGAATGTGAAAATTCTTAGAGTTCACATGAGTCTGGAGACAAACTATCTTCATCATGTGCTCAAGATGTTTATGGTGCCTGTCCTCTTTCTTTCAAAGTCACACATTTACTAATAGGACAAGTATGTGGACGTTGTGTTTTTATAACACCCTCAGATGTGCAAGAGAGAGAAGATATTCCATGCACATTTATTAAAGACAAAGACAACTTACATGTCTGATATTTGTGTTATGAATCATGGGCACCGCTATAAAGCCCTATTTGTGTAAGTCCACACATGTATACTGTAATTCTTACCAGGAAAAGTTTATATTTATGTTCTTTAAAAATATTGTCAGTGTTATGGCTGAAAGTATTCAGGCACATCAACAGAGGCAGAGGAGATGACTTACAGGGGAACAGTTGGGTTGGGAATGCTCAGCTGAGTAAATAGCCTTGGAAGTCCCAAGAGATTCTATAACAATTGTATCTCAACATCAGAATCAGGCATACTTGTGAGGATTAGGCTTGGTTCATGTAAGTGGTGTAGTGCTTTTTCCTACATGGGCAATCCCTTTTACCACCAATCAGGATATGTAATCTCACTGCAAAAATATAACAGAATTTGCTAAACAAAGCAACAGGCTATGTGCTTTAGGCACAGTGCTAAAACTGGTCTACCAATCAAGAGTCTGCAGAGAAAAAGGTCATGGTTACATGTTACAACAACTACAAAGAGTCTTGTGTGTCCTCTCATCTTCAGTTCTACTTCTCACAAGTACTGCAGATTTCTGGTGTTGAATGCAATAGAAGCCCAGATTTTGAACATCTACTATCCACTGCAACACAGATGATGATGATGACAATGATAACCGGGGTTCTTTCCTGATTATGCAGAGGCTGCAAGCACACACACCACACCCATTCCAAGCACAATGACCCAATAATCACTCTAGGGGTTTAATTGTTTTTTTTGTGCTTTAAAGCCTGAAGACTTTAACTGGGGAGGGGTATAGGGCATGGGATACTCCAAATTATTCTAAGTTCCAAAGTGAGAGGACACCATCTTCTCTATTCTTTGGCGTTGCAATTCCCACCCAGGACTGAAGGGAATGGTCAGATTAGGCCTGCTATGAAAGCTGTCCCCTGTATATCGCTGTCCTGACACATACATTCCCATAGCATCAAACATTACCTGCATTTTCAGACAGTCATCTACGCACAAGACAACAGAGCAGCTGCCCAGATTTAGCTCCCATCCCTAAATGAGCTCTCTGACAGGATCCTCTGGAGCAAAGCCGGGGGGGGGGGCATCAGCTGCACACAGAAAATGGTGCCCTTTGGAGCAGCAACTCCTCAAGCTGGGAACTTCCAGAACCAACTGAACCCCCACTGTCTACCTCTCAAATTATTTATTAGCTCCTCAGACCCCTGCTGGGCACAGCTTCCCAGGGATAGGCTGAGTACCATGCAATATTCCAGCTGCCTCATCAGACTCTCCCCCTCCTTATGTTCTAGAAGCCCCCAGAATACAGGGGAGAGCAGTCAAATCTGCAGCCAGTGAGAGTCAGAACAGACCAAAGCAATTAAATGCCATTTCACTTTCTTACAGACTCAAACAAACTAAATGTACCTACCACATAGCATCCTACCTAGGAGGGTGTTACACTAGTAACTGGCTCATAAGGGGTTTATGGTATGTACATCCCTGTTCTAAAGACATGCTTTACTGCAATCAGACTTCAGTCTTCTGCAATGCATGTACCTCCACTGCCAATCAGTAGCAACTAAAGAATGTGTAGAAGTGGGAAACAGTTTGGGGTCATGTGATATTACATGCCACCTGGAATGGGTCACATAACTGCTCATTGAAGCGGAACTTCACCCAAAAGGGCTTTAATTTCTTACCCCCCATGCCACATTTGGCATGTCATTTTTTATTTGGGGGTAGCTAGTGCCTAGTTTTTACCTAGGTGATCTGAGCAGAAGTTCGGCCCCCTCTCTTGACCTGCGGCTTTCTAGGACAAGTCTCAGGTCCCGGAAGGTTTTGGGACCATTCACAAAGCGCAGTGCAGCTTGCGTATGCGCAATAGGAAGCTGGCTGTGAACCCGAAAGCAGTCGCAGCCAGATTCCCACACTAATATGTCGGCGCCGGAAACTCGGACACTAGTAAAGAACTATCCCAGATGTGGACGGCGCAGGATCCCTGGACAGAGAAGTGTCCTTTTTTATAAGTCAGCAGCTACAGTATTTCCAGCTGTTAAATTTTATTTAATTTTTCCAAAATACAATAGACAGCACATAGTGCTGCTCACACTATCAAAACACGATGTGTTAGCATCGTGTCGCTTCAAAATTAAAGCCTCATGTCGAGTCAGGAGGCGCTTGAAGCCGTCCAATGCCTCCATTCAAGTCTATGGTAACGCTTCGCAAATGCTTTGGCAGGCAGTTGTGGGGCGTTAAGATTAGCTTATTAGCAGTAATGGAATAGGCATTTGTGGAGCAGTTTTAACGTGCCTTAACCCTCCTCTTATGTTAGGGTCAGAAGCGACCCGTTTTCAGGTTTTGAATGTCTATAAGTATCACATAAATTTGTTTATTGCATCAAGATTTTTTTACTTTGTCAGGAACCTCTATTTAAACAATGTAATAGAAAAAGAATCCTTTTCACTAAATGATAAAATACTGTGGTGAAAATTAAGACGTTTATGGTGTTAGGGTCAATTCTGACCCAGTTATAATATAGGATTTTAGGACACTAATAAGTGCCAAAACTAAAATCATAAACACTCTCTCTGCTTAGTAACACTGACAGCCAATCACCTCTCAACCCTGTGAGCTGTAGTTAGGGAGGGACCTATCTCTTTGCCTGCTTGTCTGCTTCTCTAAATAAAGTGAAGAAACATAGGACCAATACATTTCAGAGTTGCTGACTTTATTTTACCATTTTTTAAATTTGAAAATGAGAGGTATGCTATCAAAAGAAAGGTCTAAGGGGTCACACGAAAAATATTAAAACCAATCTTTTCAAGGATAAAGAAGCCTAACAAGTTAACCAAGAGGTAAGAAACAAATTGGATGATAAATAATTGTTCAGAGGGTATTTTATGGCTGATTTAAGACACGGGTCAAAACCGACCCGTTAACATCATGGATAGTAACAGAAAGCTAACATAAGAGGAGGGTTAATGCTTGTCAAACGCTTCAGAACTGCCCATAGGCCATTTGGGGAGATTTTTTAACTCCTCATTAACGCTTGTAAAATGCCTAAGCGAGTCTAATGCCCATACTAACAATATAGGAGCTTTTGTTAAGCGTTAGAAATTTAGTCAAGTGTGAACAAGCCCTTAGAGTTCTAAGTAGTGTTCATTGGACTCCATTCTACAGCCAATAAATAGGTTGATACATATACCTAATATAACATATCATTTACATCCAATATTTAAATATCGCTAACTTATTAGCAGAACTCCATAGAGTACATAGATTCATTCACATCAGTCATTGTTCTCCAAAAGAGCTCACAATCTAATATCCCCTATACAATCTAAGAGCAATCCTCAATAAACCAGTATGTTGCTGGAGTGTAGAACACCCAGAGGGCACACATGCAAATATTGGGAGAACTCTAAGCACAGAATCCAGAGCTGCAAGACAAGCTTGCCAACCATTCATCAAAATCCAGAAAAATGAATTTCTCTTCCTTGCATCCAGGTAACACTAGTAGTTCTTTAGACCTGCTGTAAATCCTGCTCTTGAAATTCCCTCACTGCAACAAACAGTAATCTGCATGAAGCTTGAGTTCAAATTACGGCAGTCTAGTTAATGGAATTAATTATTCCTTGTACGGTCCTTAGAATTAATGCATTGGAAGTTTTGCATGCCTTAAGGAATACCATGGATTCTGTCTCTCAAAATAACTTTTGAACTGTTCATATGACGGCAGAAAACACAGAACATCCCAACACTATTTACCATAAGCCATGAAACATAGCTGGGTACCTGGAAAACGATGATGTTTTCCTCCAACAAAACTAGAAATTCTCTGAAGTATAAGATGTGTGCCTTTCCACAAAACCAATAGTGGCAATACAGATGATAAATTTGTATGTGGAACTTTTTGGCTCATTTATGTGTCTCCTCTGCAAATTCCCAGAAACACAGAAGGATTACTGACATTACCCTGTCCACTACACAGCCCCATATCTTCAGCCAAGTCACTCATATACAATATGTCACAGTATTATACCAATATCATCTTCCTACTATTTTCCAATAGCAAAATAGGCAGAAGTTACCAACCCACATTCATAAATACACATACTAGGGCCAATTTACACAGGAGACAATTAACCTACCAGCATGTCTTTGGATACTGGGAGGAAACCTATGAAGGCACAGAGAGAACATGCAAACTCCAGGCAGATTGTGCCATGGTTTGGATGTGAACTAACAACCTTGGTGTTGCCGGGCAGGAGTGCTAACCACTTAGCCATTGTGCTGCCCTATTTTTATGAAGATCTTTCTAAAGTGAAGTTTAAGGTTCCGTGTTGGTCACAGTCACATGATTAGTCAGTGTTTAATTAAGAAATAATTGTATCCCTGGCATCACTTTAGACATTCAAAATCTAAACTGAAGACAAAACCTCCAGTGTATTGAACCTAAGGATAGAGCTAGGGATGCTATGTTCAATGCAACAAGGTTGTGCTGTGGAATTTACAGTATATAAATCCATTTTTAAAAGAGATTACAGACAACCAAGCAGATTTCAGTTCACTGTACTCAGACTAGTATAGTATGATGTTTGAAAGTTTGCAGATTACTGCACTTACATAATTCAGAGTAGGAATCTGCCACTGGTTATACAGTATCTCACAAAAGTGAGTACATCCCTCGTGTTTTTGTAAATCTTTTATTATATATTTTCAGGTGACAACACTGAAGAAATTACACTTTGCTACAATGTAAAGTAGTGAGAATACAGCTTGTATAACAGTGTAAATTTGCTATCCCTTCAAAATAACTCAACACACAGCCATTAATGTCTAAACCTCTGGCAACAAAAGTGAGTAAACCCCTAAGAGGAAATGTTCAAATTTGGCCCAAAGTGACAATATTTTGTGTGGCCACCATTATTTTCCAGCACTGCCTTAACCCACTTGGGCATGGAGTTCACCAGAGCTTCACAGGTTGCCGCTGGAGTCCTCTTCCACTCCTCCATAACGACATCACGGAGCCGGTGGATGTTAGAGACCTTGCTCTTACCCACCTTCCGTTTGTGGATGCCCCACAGATGCTCAAAAGGGTTTAGGTCTGAAGACATGCTTGGCCAATCCATCCCCTTTACCCTCAGTTTCTTTAGCAGGGCAGTGGTCATCTTGGAGGTGTGTTTGGGGTCGTTATAATGTTGGAATACTGCCCTGCGGCCCAGTCTCCCAAGGGAGGGAATCATGCTCTGCTTCAGTATGTCACATAGAAACATAGAAACATAGAATGTGTCGGCAGATAAGAACCATTTGGCCCATCTAGTCTGCCCAATATATCTGAATCCTATGAATAGTCCCTGGCCCTATCTTATATGAAGGATAGCCTTATGCCTATCCCATGCATGCTTAAACTCCTTCACTGTATTTGCAGCTACCACTTCTGCAGGAAGGTTATTCCATGCATCCACTACTCTCTCAGTAAAGTAATACTTCCTCATATTACTTTTAAACCTTTGCCCCTCTAATTTAAAACTGTGTCCTCTTGTGGTAGTTTTTCTTCTTTTAAATATGCTCTCCTCCTTTACCGAGTTGATTCCCTTTATGTATTTAAAAGTTTCTATCATATCCCCTCTGTCTCTTCTTTCTTCCAAGCTATACATGTTAAGGTCCTTTAACCTTTCCTGGTAAGTTTTTTCCTGCAATCCATGTACTAGTTTAGTAGCTCTTCTCTGAACTCTCTCTAGAGTATCTATATCCTTCTGGAGATATGGCCTCCAGTACTGCGCACAATACTCCAAGTGAGGTCTCACCAGTGTTCTGTACAGCGGCATAAGCACTTCTCTCTTTCTACTGCTTATACCTCTCCCTATACATCCAAGCATTCTGTCACAGTACATGTTGGCATTCATGGTTCCCTCAATGAACTGTAGCTCCCTAGTGCCGGCAGCACTCATGCAGCCCCAGGCCTTGACACTCCCACCACCATGCTTGACTGTAGGCAAGGCACACTTGTCTTTGTACTCCTCACCTGGTTGCTGCCACACTCGTTTGACACCATCTGAACAAAATCAATTTATCTTGGTCTCATCAGACCACAGGACATGGTTCCAGTAATCCATGTCCTTAGTCTGCTTGTCTTCAGCAAACTGTTTGTTGCTTTCTTGTGCATCATCTTCAGAAGAGGCTTCCTTCTGGGACAACAGCCATACAGACCAAGTTTATGCAGTGTGCGGCGTATGGTCTGAGCACTGACAGGCTGACCCCCCCCCCCCCACCCCTTCAACCTCTGCAGCAATGCTGGTAGCACTCATACGTCTATTTCCCAAAGACAACCTCTGGATATGACGCTGAGCACGTGCACTCAATTTCTTTAGTCGACCATGGTGAGGCCTGTTCTGAGTGGAACCTGTCCTGTTAAACCGCTGTATGGTCTTGGCCACCTTGCTGCAGCTCAGTTTCAGGGTCTTGGCTATCTTCTTATAGCCTAGGCCATCTTTATGCAGAGCAACAATTCTTTTTTTCAGATCCTCAGAGAGTTCCTTGCCATGAGGTGCCATGTTGAACTTCCAGTGACCAGTAGGAGATAGTGAGAGCAATAACACCAAAGTTAACACACCTGCTACCCATTCACACCCGAGACCTTGTAACACTAATGAGTCACATGAAATCAGGGGGGGGGGGGATGGCTAATTGGGCCTAATTTGGACATTTTCACTTAGGGGTGTACTCACATTTGCTGCCAACGGTTTAGACATTAATGGCTGTGTGTTGAGTTATTTTGAGGGGACAGCAAATTTACACGATTACATAAGCTGTACACTCGCTACTTCACATTGTAGCAAAGTGTCATTTCTTCAGTATTGTCACATGAAAATATAGAATAAAATATTTACAAAAATGTGAGGGTGTACTCGCTTTTGTGAGATACTGTAGTTAAAGTGGTATTAAATTCAGTAAGCAATTAAGTAAACATTTATTATATCACAGCATACCATGTAATATGAATTTTTGCCTGAATTTGCACCTAAACCGGAACCAAACACGCAAAGGACACTTTTGCAATCTGCTTCGAGGCCACCCCAGACCTGTGTGAGCTGATATTATTGAGAGCTGGTCACACTTGCATATCATGTGAATTGGATGAAGGGAAACCAACATCAAATTTGCATATATGTGAGCCCAGCCTCAAGGATGAACATTAGAAACACTTGAAGAACTTATGAAGAAAAAAATCTCTGTATCTAGGACTTGTAAAAGTATGGTGTGCTTGTAGCCCTTCGGCAGTTGGACAGCCAGACATGCTGGGACTTTCAGATTTAGCATCATGTAGTCAGACATGTTTTCTCCTATTATTTGGTTTACTTATTAAGTCCAGTTAGTTGCCAGCATTGTTGAAAAAATCCAGCTGCAGTAGCAGCTGTAAGCATACAGCCTTTTCTCAAAGAGTCAGCAATGCAAGAGTTAAATATTTCAGTAATGTCACAATTTGCTCTTAGATTCTTTGGATCTTTTAAGCCCAATATATCTTCTACTGAAGGAGCCATCTGTGCAATGAGGACATTGTCTTTTCTAAGCGGCATCCAAGCTAACAATTTTTATTTGATTACCCATTTATGTCTGGATGGTGAGTCATATTAGAATAACGCTGATCAGCACATAAAGTTTAATTTGGGGATGTACTTTTTGCATTTTCCCACGCAGATTCTATAATTAATCAGGGCTGTACTGTATGTACCATATGGCAATGGAGGGCCACTCTCATGGGCAGCAAAGTAAGGGGGAGGGGAAGTCAGCACTAAGTCTCAGAATGCAGATACTATGATCAGGTTTTTCTTTTTTTTTCTTTTGGTCCATCTATGGACGTTTTTAGGTACAGGGGTGTAGGGATATAGGGGTGCGTGTCTGAGGAGTCAAAAGACTTACTAGAGTTCTAGAAACATAAAGCCCTCTCTCTTTTCTCTTGTTTGCTGGTTTGTACAGTAAAAAACGCTGTAAAATAAAGCATACAACATGCTTTCTTCAATAGTATATTCTAGAGTTAAATCTGATCTCCAGCTTTAGTTTCAGTTTAAATATATAGTTCAGGCCAAGCTGGCCCAATTGAGCCATTTCCCTTACTAACATGTGTGTCTGCTTGATGTGCTGTCTAAACTGTATATGGCTAAGGCTACATACAGTATACAGCATTGTGTTCCAGGTGTGTGACAAGACCTTCCAGAGGGCTGGTGCCACAATCTCTGACTCTGCCATTTAGAGGAAGGTTTGCATTAATTGATAGAGTACAACGTTTTCTATGAAGATGCCTCTCAGACTAAAGCTATTTTGTTCCAGGTGTGTGACAGCACATCAAGCAGCCACACATGTTAGTAAAAGAAAGTTTGTTTGGGCCAGCTTGGCCCAAACGACCTATTTAAACTAAAACTAAAGCTGTAAAACAGCTTTCATATTTACTAAAATAATCACATGACACAAGGCCATAGATCAGTCCCAGTTCCTTACAGAAAACACGAAAATAGAGAAGCTGGCTTTACATACCCCACAATTCAAGGATCACAACTTTTAGATCATATCTAGTTCTGGTGTGTTAAAAAAAAAAATGATTGCAATAAAATGAAACCTCTTCATTCCTTTGTTTGTCTTGCTCCACCATAAGATCTATTGTGAAGATGTCCAGGCTTACACAGATAAACAAACATCAAAGAAGAAACCTTTGTTGCATTTCACACAAAGTTCTTGCTTGTAGGCACTTTGAGAAACCCAGAAAGGTTTTCTCTTTGATGATTGCTTAGCTGTGCAAGTCTGTACATTTTCAAAATAAATCTTATGGTCAAGCAAGACAAACAAGGAAATTAAGCGGTTTTGATTTCCTGAAATTTTGTTGAACAGCTCAATTACTGCATCCTTTAAAACACATAGGATTTACATTTATTTCTGCTGCAGCTGGTGATTCCACCAGAAAGAGGTATAGGTCTTCATGTAATGAATGACCTACAAAGTCACAGGCAGGTCTATGTCGTATTGGAATGAGGGCCTGCACCTTAAAGCGGAGTTCCACCCTGGGAATACTTTTTTTAATAAAAATACCCCCGGGACAGTCAGGGCTAGTGCATTCCACAATGGCTAGCCTCTGATCTGTCCCGGGTTGCACTTACCTGCAAGAAGAAATACTTACCTTGAAAAAGTATTGTCCAGCGCTGCCATCTCAGGTGGGGGCAGCTTGAAGCCAGCGCGATCCTCTTCTGCGTCCTCTTTCGTCTTCTTCGGTCCCACGATGCACTGCACCGGCCCCGCCGTCACTTCCGGTGCGCGCGCGTCATCCCTCCACAGCTTCTGGGCATGCCCAGAAGCTGTTTAGAAGGGAATGACGTGCGCGCCCCGGAACTGACCTCGGGGCCGGTGCAGGCGCAATGATTCCTGGGAGCGATGACGTTCAGCTCCCAGGAATCATTGCAAAGCCAGGAAGTGACGACGGGCCGTGGCTGCCGAGTGGAGGAAGAAGGAAGTAAGGTAAGTATACTTTCTTCTATACGAGGTAAGTAAAAAAAAAAAAAATGCGATTATCCATTTGGTTTTCAGGTGACCCGGAGCGAGAAGATGGAGGTAAGTATAAATTTAGGGTGGAACTCCACTTTAATGCCAGTGACAGCAGGCAGGCCTTTCTAAAATGTCATAGAGGTAGGTGAGCCACTGGCCAGAAAGGGCAGGCCAAGCTTTGTAATTGACAATTTAGTGAGCTGGTAATTACAGCTTATGGCAGCAGTACTGTATATGTAGAGATCAGGGGCCAACAGGAGGATCCCCAAGTGGGCAAATATCAGCCCGCTCACATGCCATCTGACAATCTTCCGGGTTTCACTAAAAATAACATTGTGTGCCCACCCTCAAACTCATGCCTTAGGTTACCTATCTCTGTTCTAAAGGCTTGGAATAGCATTGCATGGATTTAAAATGACCATGTTTAAGATGATGCAAAATGAATAAACTATAAACTTTTAACACACATACTGTATTACGCAATATAGAAAGATTAATAATGGTTTTGTAACCCTTCAGAATACATGATGGTAATGGAGAAAGGACTGCGCATTTTCAAAATCTTCCAGGTAGTCACATGACTGGATTGTTCACAATCATGTTATCCAAGGCCACTGCTGACCAAGGTAGATGGAAGCCTTAGGGCAAGGCTTTGGATGTAACCAGTGAGAGCAATCTGTGAGCGGAAGAGAAGGTCCCAGACACTCCTAGAATTGTCAGAAGTGTACAGCTGAAAGATGAATTGTGGATTAATACCACACAAGAAGCTTCAGTAAATGCTTAGTCCCTGAATGTACATCATATGTTCAACCTGGTATATGTATTGTGGTGACAAGTTTACAAGAACTTGTGTGATATTATTTGTGAAATGACCACACTGTAACATAGCCCTATATCCACATATAATTAGAAGACTTACGTTAATGTTTCTAGATGTTGACGAAAGTGCTCTTTGCTTTTCATATAAATGTACAAGTGTTTTGACCGTCAGCACCTGGAATGAATGAGATATGGTTATTGGTTAACCAGACCCTTTATGTTGCAAAAGATGATAAAGGAAGCAGTTCATGCACTATATTAGGTCTAAAATTCACAAGGGTATTTAATAAAAGAGATCAAAAAGTAATGATAATGTTGCAAAACACAGTACACAATAGCAACCAATCAGAATTCAGCTCCATGCAGATTAATCTGTGAAAAGTGATTTCTGACTGGTTATTGAACATCATATCTGCTTTGTATCACGGAATAAGCACAATGATGAAACCAGCCTGATAATGTTCGGTCAGCCTTTTTCAACCAGGGTGTCCTCAGGATTTTTCAGGGGTGCCTTGGCAAATTGCCTAAAAATTGCCCCCAAACTGTATACAAGCCAGCAGGTGGACAAGGCCTGCCTTTTAGTTACACAAAACCACAGGTTTTCATTGTGCATTACATGGTGTTCTTCTTTGCCCCTCTCCGACAGCACTGGAGTCAGATTAGCTAAGCAAGGAAGAGAAACTAAGGGAGAAGACAAACACTGGAATATTAGTCAGGACCGGTGTGCAAAATGTTTAAATAGACATCCCAAGGTATTTAGTGAGAGGCATGTCCATGATCCACTAGAAGGGACCTGATAAAAAGGGAAAAGGGTGATGTCAGCCTGCCAGAGATTATTATCATTATCTACACTCCAGTTTCACGCTTGATTGACTCTTTGCCGCTGGCAGTTGAGTCCACGAAATCCGGAAAGAGTGTTAACTCCCCCTCCCGGATGGTGGATGTACACGTCCTGGTGACTGCCTCTTTGGATTAAGACATCTTTGGTTGACGTGGACTCTATTCCTGACTGCTTGTTTGGACTGCTACAATAGAGGCAGCTCCCCATTCACATTTACAGGGGACTGTCACTTTATGCACTTTATTTTTATGATACTTTTCTGTACAGCTATCAGCTAATGTTATCATACATTCATATGTATGGATTTGAATATGTTTATTGCATATTGCACTTTATTGTATGGCATCATATTTTTTAATTTGTTTGTTTAATAAGTACACTTGTCTATACAGGTACACCAGTTCATACATGATGGGTACACCTCTCACTAAACGTGGCACTTTTAATATTTTTCTTTGTTACACGATTTTGTTGTATTGTGGTGCTGGCAGCTGCACAATCATTTTTTTTCATGTATATATATACACACTATATTACCAAAAGTATTAGGACGGTGGCCTTTACACGCACAGGAACTTTAATGGCATCCCAGTCTTAGTCCGTAGGGTTCAATATTGAGCTGGCCCACCCTTTGCAGCTATAACAGCTTCAACTCTTTTGGGAAGGCTGTCCACAGGTTTAGGAGTGTGTTTATGGGAAAATTTGACCATTCTTCCAGAAGCACATTTGTGAAGTCAGACACTGATGTTGAAGAGAAGGCCTGGCTCAAAGTCTTGAAGTTGAGGTCAGGACTCTGTGTAGGTCAGTCAGGTTCCTCCACCCCCAAACCCGTGGACACAAACTGTCTTTCAATTCACTGAAGAGTTGAAGCTGTTATAGCTGCAAAGAGTGGGCCAACTCAATATTGAAACCTATGGACTAAGACTGGGATGCCATTAAAGTTCATGTGTGTGTAAAAGCAGACGTCCCAATACTTTTGACAATATAGTGTATATATATATATATATATATATATATATATATATATATATATACACGCACAGTATACAGTATGTGTTCAGATTTATATTTATACTGATAAATATGTAGGTGTGATCAGAAAAATTCAGTATACTACCTTTTCTTAGCTACTTCTTGTTCCACCAGTAAGAGTCTGTCATTATCATTTGGATCTCCTGAGATTCCAAAGTCCAAATATATTTAAAATGTGTCCACTTATACAGTTGATACCCTTACAACCTTCTGATGTTGAGTATTCAGATGTGCAGGATCATGTGTATGCTGCAGGAAATTGAACGGATTAGAGGCATTTAATGGATCAGCAAAGTTAAAACAGGTATATGAATACTCAAAGTTCCTATTCCAAATACAAAACAGCACTTTAATAGACATTAGTGAAACATAACATTGGTAAACCGTTGCTGAAAAGCAGTTCCAGACATAAAAGAAACCAGCTTCTGGCCTTCTGAAATGTTTGCACAATACATATGATGACAGTGGAAAAATGCCAGACATCATCCTGGTTAGAGCTGATGAAAGCTAAACCAGGGGGCAGATATAACAAAAAAAATAAAAAAGTGATTCTAAAGGTGCATTTATTTAAAATAATAAACATGTTATACTTACCTGCTCTGAGCAATAGTTTTACACAGAGAAAACCCAATCCTCCTCTTCTGGCGTCCCCCCGCTGGCGCTCCTGGCTCCTCCTCCCTTCTGAGTGCCCCCATTCCAAGCTGCTTGCTATGGGGGCACTTGTGTGGTCTCGCTTCCAATTGGGCTATGTGTGTTGACATATACAGTGCAGCCTAGCCCCCCCCCCCTCCTCACAGGATTTGATTGACAGCAGCAGGACCCAATGGCTCCTGCTGCTGCCTCCATTTCCAGTGTGGAGAAAGAAAGAGAGCAGTGCTGCTGCTCTCATGGGCACAGTGCTGGCTCAGAATCAAGCTCAGGTAAGTATTTAGAGGGGTATGATCACAGAAGGATTTTTACCTAAGAGCAGAGAATGCATTCGGGAAAAAAAAAACCTTCTGCCTTTACAACCACTTTATGTAGTTATGCATTATTAAAAATAATCATTATTTGCATTTTAAAAGCAATATGTGTTAATATAAACATTTAAATAGACAATCCCCTCACTCAGAGTGGGAGAGGAGTGGGCAGCACTAAAAACCAGTCAAGTATGCTGTAGTACTCATGTACTGACAAGGTATATGCTGACAGGGGGAGAGCAGAGTGATGACCTCATCAGTCTACTGCTTCTCCATCACTGTCCCAATCACAGATTGGAGGCACACTACAACTGTGTATATAGCTGTTTTCCTGGAGTTCAGCTTTACCCTCCCATTAGAGGTTTAAAGTTAATGTAACAGATTTAAAACTGTAAGATACCATACAGTGAGTTAATCAGCTAAACAGTAATATTGTAATTTTCACAGTTCATGTTTGTAATATATGAAACAGTAATAAAATCACTGCTTCTAACATGTACGTGTCCTATTCTAGGCATAGATGGGCAGATGTGTCACCAACACCTTCCTATCTCCAGTACCTGCTGCTGTCTCTTCTGCACCCCAGACAAGAAATGGAGCATAGAGTGATCCGTATCTCCTTCTCCTCCTCCGGACTGAGGGAAGGATCAACTAGGATACATAGAAACTTTCCAGCAGGCTGGACAGCCTCCGTGTGCAATATTGTGCATTTACTATGACAGAAACATTTGTAGAGGTATCCCTAAATATTCATTCCCTAAGTTATTGTCACACCAAGCCTTGAGATTAGTGCAGGATGTAAAATACCCGAACGTTAGTAGAAGATTACTCTTACTATAAAACATTGATCGTTTTTTGTAAGATAGTGTCACTTTAAGTTTGTGTTGAATTATTGCCTCTACCCCTTTCAAGAAATCTACTTCCGTCTGAATTAATACTCTTAAAATATCTGCAAATCTACCACAGTAGCTGCTTATGAAACAATAACACCTTTTATTTCACAGGGAATTAGGTAACCATTTACTTCAGCAGTCTGGCAGAGCGCATAAATCTGACAGTTTGTGAAAATCTTCTGCAAATGTCTAGAACTTCTGGAATTAAAAAGCCTGATCTTTAACTAAAGTGTTCTGTTTGCATGAATATTCGGAGCCTCTAACTGTAATATTATGTACAGTAATAAATCCAAGCATTGCTGTCAACACTCAGTGTTTTCCTTAAGTGCCAAATATGTCTTTGTCTTTATTTTAGAGGACAAAGTCACATTGAGGCTCAGTTTACACTGCCGTGACTTGAGATCTGACTTGTGAGACCCCCAAGTTGCATCACATGTGAAATCCCATGTTAGTCATTGAGAGCTGGGCAAAGTCGCAGCATAAGCTGCGCGACTTTCGGGTCACAGTAGTGTGAGCCGAGCCTAAAGGATATTTGTATAAGTATTTCAAAAAAGACAACACACCTGAAATAAAATCAGTTTGGCTAAAGGCCTAGTGCACAACCAGCAGGTGAATGGTGGGGCGTGCTGAGTGTACAGAAATGAATGATGGAGTGTGTTTAGTTTATAGAGGTGGACAGTGGGGTGTCCTGAGTGCTCAGATTTTCATGGTGGGGTGTTCTGAGTATATAGGCGTGTATGATGAGATCTGTTGAGTTTATAGATACAGTAGATTGTTTTAAAAAAGGCATGGGTTCTTTCGTAGATACACATAATATAACTAGATACAAATATTTATAGGTAAAGGTGATCCAGGGAATATCCAATTGCCTCTCGGGGAATCAGGAAGGAATTTTTTCCCCTGCTGGAGTATATTGAATCCAATTCTTCAACCAGACTAACTATGCAACTTTGGAGGTGCATGGTGGGGTGTCCTGAGTGTATAGAGGTGCATGGTGGGGTGTCCTGAGTGTATAGAGGTGCATGGTGGGGTGTCCTGAGTGTATAGAGGTGTATGGTGGGGTGTCCTGAGTGTATAGAGGTGCATGGTGGGGTGTCCTGAGTGTATAGAGGTGTATGGTGGGGTGTCCTGAGTGTATAGAGGTGTATGGTGGGGTGTACTGAGTGCACAGGAGATGCATGGAGGGGTGTGCTGAATGTATAGGTGTGAACAGTGGTTTGTGTGAGTGCATTTGTATGTATGGCTGAGTATATAGATGCGTATAGTGGGGTGTGCTAAATGTATACGTGTACATAGTGGGGGGTGCTGAGTGTATAGATGTGCATAGTGGGGTGTGCTGAGTGTGTAGATGTGCATAGTGGGGAGTGCTGAGTGTGTAGATGTGCATAGTGAGGTGTGCTGAGTGTGTAGATGTGCATAGTGGGGTGTGCTGAGTGTATAGATGTGTATAGTGGTGTGTGCTAAATGTATACGTGTACATAGTGGGGGATGCTGAGTGTATAGATGTGCATAGTGGGGTGTGCTGAGTGTGTAGATGTGCATAGTGAGGTGTGCTGCGTGTGTAGATGTGCATAGTGGGGTGTGCTGAGTGTGCAGATGTGCATAGTGGGGTGTGCTAAGTGTATATATGTGCATAGTGGGGTGTGCTGAGTAAATAGATGTGCATAGTGGGGTGTGCTAAGTGTATAGATGTACATAGTGGGGTGTGCTGAGTAAATAGATGTACATAGTGGGGTGTGCTGAGTATATAGTTGTGCATAGTGGGGTGTGCTAAGTATATAGATGTACATAGTGGGGGGTGCTGAGTATAAAGATGTGCATAGTGGGGTGTGTTGAGTATATAGATGTACATAGTGGGGGGTGCTGAGTGTGTAGATGTGCATAGTGGGGTGTGCTGAGTGTGCAGAAGTGCATAGTGGGGTGTGCTAAGTGTATAGATGTGCATAGTGGGGTGTGCTGAGTAAATAGATGTGCATAGTGGGGTGTGCTCAGGGCCGGTGCAAGGATTTTTGCCGCCCTAGGCAAAATAAAAATTGCTGCCCCCTGAAAAACATATTAGTTTTCCTGGCACTGCAGGACCCTCCCTCCATCTCCCCATCCCAAGTTGCTGAAAAACCCCTTCAGTGACTTACCTCTGTGATGGGTCAGGCTCCGCCTACTCTCCTTTGCCGCGCATGCACATTAGGTCTCCCCCGCCGGCTGACGTCGGCGGGGGAGATCTAATGGGCATGCGCGGCAATGGCCGTGCATGCGCATTTAACCTCCCCATAGGAAAGCATTATTCAGTGCTTTCCTATGGGCATTTTGGTGACCCTGGGGCCCTCACATAGCGTGGCTTGCTGTAACGCTTAGGCGGCGTACTAAATCCGGGTGCAGGATGCTGGCGCCCCCTGGTAAGTTGTGCCCTAGGCGGCTGCCTAGGTCGCCTTACAGGTAGCGCCGGCCCTGGGTGTACTGAGTGTATAGGAGTGCATAGTGAGGTGTGCTGAGTGTATAGGAGTGAATAGTGGGGTGTGCTGAGTGTATAGGAGTGCATAGTGGGGTGTGCTGAGTGTTTAGGAGTGCATAGTGGGGTGTGCTGAGTGTATAGGAGTGCATAGTGGGGTGTGCTGAGTGTATAGGAGTGCATAGTGGGGTGTGCTGAGTGTTTAGGAGTGCATAGTGGGGTGTGCTGAGTGTTTAGGAGTGCATAGTGGGGTGTGCTGAGTGTATAGGAGTGCATAGTGGGGTGTGCTGAGTGTATAGGAGTGAATAGTGGGGTGTGCTGAGTGTATAGGAGTGCATAGTGGGGTGTGCTGAGTGTATAGGAGTGCATAGTGGGGTGTGCTGAGTGTATAGGAGTGCATAGTGGGGTGTGCTCAGTGTTTAGGAGTGCATAGTGGGGTGTGCTGAGTGTATAGGGGTAGCATGTTGGGATATGGAGAGTGTATAGGGGTGAATAGTGGGGTGTGTTGTGTGTATAGGTATGCATCATAGGGGGTGCTGAGTGTACAGGGGTGCATGATGGGATATTTTGAGTATATAGGGGTGAATGGGAAGGTGTGCTTAGTGTAATGGGAGAATGGTGAGATGCCCTTTTCATACATGGTGCTGTGTGTGACATCCTCCTGACTGCTCCCCTGGGGTGCATGATGTGGTGTGTGATGTGTGTAGAGCTGCATTGTGGGGTGCGATTTATGTATAGCGGTGAATAGTGAGGTGTTGCTTAGTGTAGTGAGGGAAAGGTAAACATTTCTCCTGTACACTGTGTTGTACATGAAATACTGTAGACTGCTGCCTTCTGTATACTGTGCAGTACATTGCATACGCCAGACTGTTCTACTCTGACCGATGTGCTCTATATTATATACTCCAACCCGCTAATGATCACAGTGCTGTCTTATTGATAAGTAGAAATATGAATATGAATATCACTGGCTCATCCACATTTCTTCATTCAGTGAACGGACACACTTTTGCTAATTTTTGTATATACAGTCAGGTCCATAAATATTGGGACATCGACACAATTCTAATCTTTTTGTCCCATTACTTTTGGTCCCTTAAAAAGTGGGAGGCACATATACAAACTGTTTTAATTACACCGTTCACCTGATTTGGATGTAAATACCCTCAAATTAAAGATAAAAGTCTGCAGTTAAAGCACATCTTGTTTGTTTCATTTCAAATCCATTGTGGTGGTGTATAGAGCCAAAAAGATTAGAATTGTGTCGATGTCCCAATAGTTATGGACTGGACTGTATAACCATACACAGGAACATAATCTGGAACCTCAATGACTGTCTGTTAAACGATAAGAGCCTATGCACACTGGGCTATAAAAATACCTGTAAAAGCACCTCTATGTTAGCCAATGTGTCCACGCACACATAGTCCTTTACAGGTGTATAAGAAAAGGAGAATTTACAGGCTGAAAAAACAAAACATAACCTTAACCTGCATGTGCAGGAGAGGAGCATTCAAACAAAGAAAAATGCTTGACGCGCCTTAATGTGTTCAGGTGTATTTGAACATTAATGCATTCCAATGGCCAAAATAAATAAAACATTTTGACAAATGGAATACATTAATGCCTAAACGCATCTAAACGCTTGTACAATACACAGCTTTCTGATTGTTTCTTAGGCAGCTTTTTTCCTTTCAAGAAATAAAAGGCGTTCAGAGGGGTTAAGCAAACGTCTAGTTTGCATGAGGCCCATGAACCCCAGCAGATGCAGTTAAAGCGGTTGTAAACCTAAAATAAAAAAATAAAAAAAACAAAAAACCTGCAAGACAAAGGCATAATGAGCTAGTATGCATCGCATGTTATTTTCCAGGAAGCTCCCGGCAAGGGAAGCTGAAGGTCCGCCGGACCTTCAGAGCAAATGCGCCGCTTGCGTCAGCGGCTGCATGCACTGCAAATATCTCCTAAACCGTGCCGGTTTAGGAGATATTAATTGTACCTACAGGTAAGCCTTATTATAGGCTTACCTGTAGCTAAAAGTGAAAAAAAGCGGTATACTACCGCTTTAATGAAAACTCTGCCAAATACTTTTGGTCCAATGCAGGGAGCCCTCTGTCTTTAACAAAAAAAAAAAAAAAATGGACAAACACAAGACACTAAGGATTTTACTGCACCTTGCTCCTAATTTAATTTGAAACATTGGGACTGATACTTAAATCGGAAATTGAATTAAAAAAATGTGCCAATAAACATGCCACATAAATATAGATAACTTTGAAGAAAAAAAAAAGAATACTAAATACTTCACTGGTGCTTAAATAATAAAACGTATGCAGTTAATTCATACATTTAAAGTCCAAGTGCAAAGTGCTCCATACAAAGTTAAAGTGCGCATTAACTCCTCATTTTACCAATCCTACTGTGGGTTAATATCATAATTCCAGTGCTGTAAGTTCAGTGAAAAATAAATAATATGGAAAAAAGCAGCAATTTCTGATATATCCCATACAGAGATTCATACCACACTCCCAGTGCTGTCAATCCAACCACACAAGTGCTAGTAGAAAGTCCACAACTGCAATATATTGATTTTTAACAAAATGTCCAACATTATATATTTCTTAATCCGTGTGATTCAATATTTTTGTGTTTACAATGCCGTGCTCCACCCTTGTGCAAAAATGTCCGTTTTCCTTCAATATAGACCTATACTTTAATATAGGTCTATTTGCGCCTAATGGATATTCCTCTTTTAGGTTTACAGTCTTGTGTATATACACCATATCCTTCCTCTTCCACTCCTCTCCACAGTATATCCAACAAATCAGAGCTCTCTGAAGAAGTCATGTGAGCATGGGTGCAACATCTTGGACGGAGTCACTTCTGGTCATGGCCGAGACCGGAAGCCCTGGTGAGAGGACACTTGAATTGTTTACAAAGCCCATACACCCAGCTAAGGGTGTTTTTTTTTTTTTTTTTAAATGTGAGGGTGTTACTTTTTTTTAGGAATTAAGAAATCAGTTACAGTTTTACACTGATTATTATTGCTGGATATACTGTGAAGAGGAGAGGAAGTATATGGTGTATATACACAAAAGCGGAAAACTTTAAGTGGAATATCCATCAAGCGCAAATAGATATATGAAAGTATGTTTATATTGAAGGTGAGCGGCCATTTTTGCACAAGGGTGGAGCATGGCACTGTAAGCACAAAGGTTGAATCACATGCATAAATAAATAAATATATGCTACACATATGCACTGTCACTGTATTAATGACACTGGCTGGGAAGGGGTTAAACATCTAGGGCCATCAAAGGGTTAACTATGTGCCTAGCCAGTGTTTGTGTACTTTATGTGCTGCTTTTACTAAGGGATGTTGAGTGATTTTATTCCCTGCTTTGAAGGGAAGGAAAATCCACTAATTTCCCCCTGTCAGAACAGAGCTATGTCTTTTTTACATATGCAGAGCGCTATTCTGTGTCCCGACAATCGGAATGGATGTCGGCCGGCACCCACAGATCGGCTTCTGCTGTGAGTAATCACAGCAGAAGCAACTCGCCGGTGGTACGCACACGCGTGCCCATAGGGGAAGTTCAGAATCGCGTATATATAAGGAGGGCCGCCTTGTAGCAGTATATCTGCTATAGGACAGTCCTTAAGTGGGAAAGTAAGCACCAGCAAAATACTTAGTATTCATTTTTTTTCTTAATTTTATCGATATTTTTGCGACAAGTTTATTGGAGTAAGCACCACATTTTTTATTTCAATTTCTTATTTATATACACATGAGGACACATAGATTCAATGTGATCAGCTGCTTGATTATCTTTAATTATACATTTAATTAACAACTTAAAGTGGTACCGCATAAGATCCCGCTTGTATAGATACTTAAATTGGGCTTTAATTCTTCTATGTATACCGCAAAGCATTCTAGGAGCTATAGATAAACACATGTTAGCAGGACACAGGTTGTCTATGAAAGATCTAGTCTAGTCTTGCAGTCGGTATTTCAAGGCAGGAATGTGCACATGATCCATGTTTGCCTGTTTGGAAAACTTGACTTCCCCTGATGAATTGCACAAAAATGTAGAAAACATGAAAAAGTGAGTCATTTAGTTATCTATCCATCAAATAAGCTCCCGAGTAATATCTGACCTTAATTTCTTTTGGCAAAGGCTGAAACCAGACTGGCTGATCACCAGACTCGGAGTTAAGAATTCTGACATCAGGGTTACAGATGTTCATAAATATCACCAAATGTTTAAAAAACCACAATGCTGAAAATCAATGACAATAATCCGAGACAAGCTAATCAGTTTGATCCTGTCTTTAATTACTGGGCTCAATTTTTCTCTGTCTATTTGGACTATTAATCCAAATCTGACTTGTTTTGACTGCCCCAGTTGTACGTGTGCATAAACAAGGTTTGAAGTCCATGTAAAAAAACAGATTAAAGTGTTGGGAAGAGAGAATAGCAATTTTCGGCTTTGAAAAATAAACAGAGATTTCACCAGTAATGATGTCGACGATTTGGCCGAGGGCTAAGCCGGTTCGGAGATGGGAAAAATGTGTCTTAAAAGAGGACCATGTCGTATTCCTAGAAATGTTTTCATAATTGGATCTGCTGGTCCTTGGAGAAATGCACAGCCTATAGCACCGAGCAACACAAGAAAATGACACCCTTGTCTGATTCTATTTATTCAAGCTCCCGGCCAGTAAAATCCAAAAGTCAGGTTATGTCTGGAAACCCTCCAGGTGTTTTGTGTCTGGTTCAGCTTCAGTAAATAATAAAGCAGTATCCCAGAAATGACAGTAATGCTACCCATGATTGCAGGGTAAAATAAAGCTGGACTCCAGACAGATATAAAAAGACACATTAATGACAATTTGTATTAACCACTTAAGCCCCGGAGGATTTGGCTGCTGAAAGACCAGGGGGTATTTTGCAATTCGGCACTGCGTGACTTTAACGGACAATTGCGCGGTCGTGCGACGCTGTACCTAAACGAATTTGACGTCCTTTTTTTCCCACAAACAGAGCTTTCTTTTGGTGGTATTTGATCACCTGTGCAATTTTTTGATCATGCGCTATAAACAAAAAAAGAGCGTCAATTTTGCAAAAATAACAATATTTTTCACATTTTTTTATATGAAATTCCCCCCAAATTTTTTAAAATTTTCGGCCAATTTGTTTTATGCTACATATGTTTGGTAAAAAAAAATTGCAAAAAGCGTATTTTGATTGGTTTGCGCAAAAGTTATCGTGTTTACTAACAAAGGGAATGATTTTTGTCATTTTGTTGTTTTTTTTAACGCGCAATGGCGGCGATCTGCGATTTTTTTTGCGGTACTGCGACATTGGGGCGGACAGATCGGACCCTTGACTGACATTTTTGATACTTTTGGGGTTACCAGTGACATTTCTACAGTAATCAGAGCTATACATATGCACTGTTACTGTAAAATTACACTGGCAGTGAAGGGGTTAACTTTATTTAAGAGGGAGGGGCTGTGTGTGTCCCTAGGGGCATGACTCTAACTGTGATTGGCTGTGGCTTGAGCTGTAGGAACAATGATCAACGGTCCTACATAGTAGAACCGTATGATCATTGTTTCTACACAGGGGAGAATGACAGGCGGCTTGTTTACACTAGCCGCCTGCTTTTCTCCCTCTCCCCCGACGATCGCTGAGTGACCGGCGGACATCGGGTCCGCCGGTCACACGCGCGGGGGGGTCCGTGACCGCGCGGGAGCGGGAGCGCGCCGCCGGCGGCGCGCGCTCGCTCCCCAGAGCCTCACAGGCTAGTGACGTACCGATTAACAAGTGGTTAATAAACCATTACATAGTATTTTTTCATTCAACCAAAATAAGTATTTTAAATAAGACTTAAAAAATTACATTTTTATTAGTGTCAGTACTGGCTGTAGTTACACCCCAGGCTGAAGCCCAATTTATGGGCATACCTGAGAGGGAGGTACAGTCAGCACTGAAGCCACCTCCCCCCATTTGTTCTGCTTGACTTTGCATCCTCTGCCATATCTTCTGGGTGTTACAGAGTACACACAAAGCAGTCCACAGAAAACCTGCCTCCTCCTCTGAATGCTGCCAGGAACAAACTCTGCAGTTCTGTCCTTATGGCAGCCCTACAATTCCTCCACTGTACCCCTATGACAGCTTCATAGTAGTGAACAAACTTCTGTCTACTAAAGAAAAAGACCGAGCTGAGACCCACCTGCTCACCATCAACTATGCAAGGGAAGAGTGTGAGGAGATCTATTCTGACATCAAGTAATGCAGTAGCTGGCTTGTGTTGCTGAAGGCTTGGGTTTTTGTGAATGGCAGCGCTCATCTATAGTGGCTGTGACTCACAGAATAAGCTGACAGTTTCTATTCAACTCCCCCTGCAAATTTCATCCCCATCTGCTTTATTCAGCATGGTCTGATAGCAATGGGTGGGGATTTATATGACCTTGTACCCACTGCACAAGTTTCAGCTGGATCAAGTGTGATGTGCACCAAGTGACATTCTTTTAGTTTTAGCTTCTTTAAATCCCCTAAATAGGATTAGCAAGAAGGAACAAGCTGAAAAGAGAAGACAGTAGAGTGAAAAGAGAGATGACCTTATCAATCTCCTGCTACTCCTTCAATGTCCAATCAGTTGGCTGTCACAGCAGATGACACCATTGTATTGCTCGTCTGTAACTGTATGATGGGGCTGTGTAAATATCAGGACATAAAGTGGTTGTAAACCACAGACATGAAATATGAACAAAGCATAGCCATCTAAAGTGTGTACTTGTTGCTATCCAGGGCACTAAGTGTAATTTCTCCTTGCTGCCTCATTCCTTTGCTTTTATCATTAGTCCCTTCTGACAAGTTTCCCTGACACCAAAAGAAAAAAAGGTGACAGGGGAAGGATCTCCAGCACATAGCCTGTGATTGTCAGCCTCAGCTCTGTTCCTGTGTGCTGTGTGAAGGGGGGTGTGTCCCTTCCCTCCTATCAGCTCAAAGCTCTCCTTACTGAGCCCTGCAGAGTGTAACTACAGCTTCCCCCCTCACCCCCCCCCCCCCACACACACACACACACTTTCTGAAAGCTCAGACAAGCTGTAAAAATTCTGTACTTTGAACAGATGTTGAGAAGAGAAGACTGCAGATAAACAGGTAAAACTGATGGATAATTTGTTTAATCTCTGTGTATCACCTAAAGGCCAGGCACTTCACTGAGTATATGTAAGGATTTACAACAAAATTAATGAATAGAAATGCAAATCATTTGGCAAGTAGAGCAGCTCCCTTATATTTATTCAATATGTGTATTTAGCTAATTGTCTGGAGCTAAGTTTGGCCAATTATTGGGGTATGTTTTGGTGAAAAAAAAAGGAATTGTTGTGATACACTGGACAGGCAGGATGAATTTAACATCACATATAGTTTGCATATTTGTGCTTTATTTCTAGCATTTTGTAAGATTTGGCTATGTGGTTGTTCAGCCATATATTTTAAAATTAAAGACACACAAAGAGAACTAGCAAGCTTTAAAAGCCTGATTGTTAGTTGTATGTTCCACCCAGAATAGCTTTCTAAAAGCAAGCAATGCTCACAATTGCAAGCAATACAAAGAGAACAGGATACTTTTTAACACAAGTACATGGTAGTCACATATCAGGAATATGAAATGTTGAGGTAAAATATTCTTTAAGACTGGTGTTAACAGAAGTAAAATAACTAAAGCTGGCCACCGGGGTCGGGACAAGGGGTGGGCAGGAGGGACGGTTGCCCTGGGCACAATGGTTTATTGCAGGGATGGGGAGGCGCCTTGACCCCAACCCTAAGGGAAAGGGGGGGGGGCGCAGTTTGGCATCCCTGCCGTGGGCGCTGGATGACCTTGTCCCAGCATTGCTGGCCACACACATTAGGATTTCTCCTGCTCAGCCTTGCAGGCTCAATAGGAGAAATCACTTGATTCTTTAATCCATGCTAAATAGCGTGGATGAACAAATTTGTAGTGCTGGCTACTGAATTCTGATAGACGCAGGTGATGAGGAATGAATACACCTAATTGGGTGCAGGCACTGTTTTCTGCCTGGCTTCTTTGAAAAAAATCAACTGAAAAATCGACTTTTGTCAAACCGGGTGGTGCTGACAGGACAACCACCAAATGAATTTTGGATTATTTCAGCTGATTCAGTTCTTGTATGGAAAGTCCTTCCCCACATCGAGTTCTGGTGTGAACTGGCCCTATATGTAAGTTACAACTGCTAACATGTATTACCTCTGGACTCATTTTTCTACCAAGTTGTATCAAAGAACTGCTCTCACAGAGCGATATGAATGAAACGAACACATAACATTTATATAATAATTACAATACAATGGGAAACTGTTGTACACATTGCATGGATTTATCATATTACCACAAACTCCACATATTGTAGAGTTTCTGTTCTTGATTTTGCAAGGAATTAAATCAAATTTGAGGTACTGCAGAACCACTATTGTGGACTATTATATATATATATTGTGGGAGATTAGCTCGGTGGCGGGCGTGGATGACCCCTTGGGGGGGTTCGTTACACAGGGAGATAGCCGAGAAGTGGTTGAAAACAACAGTGTAAGGTTTTATTCTTGCAATTTTCTTCACACAAGTGCAAGCTTCAAAAACAGCTTAATTCAAAATAAACATAAATAAAATAAATCCTTGCCACTGTGGGCGGCTACCTTCTCACACACAGGAACCTACCTACGGAGTCTGTCTCCAACCTACTGTTGGGCAAACTTTGCTGATCCTACAGCAGACACTCAATAGTCCATGCTTTTTCTCTTCTCACAGCACATGTTCATTGGACTTTCCTTTCACCTAGAAAACATCCCTTTGTTTGTCTCTTCACACTCTTCACATAGCAACCATTCCTTTGCTTGTCTCTTCACATAGCAAACAGTGCATTTATTTCTTTCCACATAGAAATAGTCCAAGACCTCACCTTGAGTAGTCTTCAGTCTTAATTAATTTCCCCTTCACACAGGAAATGTCCATTGGTTTCTTTTCACATAGAAACGATCCAAGACCTCACCTCGAGTAGTCTTCACACTTGTTACCCTCCTCAGCGCACATCGCTTCAGGAGGTCTTCCCCATGCTCACACAGCTTTCAGGGGGCACACATCTGACTGTCCTCCTCTCCCCAGCTCACACAGCGTCAGGAGGCAGCAATCCTTAGACTTCCTTTGGACAAATTATAGAGGCCTTCATTTCCTCATTCTGAACAGCTGAATGGTTTTCAACTTCCTGCTGGCTATCTCTTCAGCCGACACCCTATAGTAATTGGTGAATTTTCTAAACCAGGTGGAAATGTATCTCCTGTCTGTGACTACATCCACAGATTTACCTGACTTCCTGTCACAATATATATATATATATATATATATATATATATACAATATATATATATATATATATATTAAAAATCTATCTAATCATTGAGGTGTTACTATTCAGACAGGATTTTACATTGGTGTCTAGTACAACTTTGTATCCTAGGTGGCAATGGTTTCCCAATATGTACTGGCCAAAGTCCCAACACTAGACTGGATCAAAGTCCAAGCGAAATGCTCTGATCCAATTTCCACTGGCGTATGGAAACATAGAACATCTTACTAGAGGCTTACAGGAGATTAAGGGTCATGAAATCTCATAATTGGGCTTTTCTAAAATATAAAACAGAAGAAAAATGTGGATGGAAATCCAGTAACAAAACATATTGATATTAATACAGCAATATTTTTTATGGTAAGTCGTGAACCTAAAATGAAGAAATGATTGTCCTAGTTGGCCAACTCATGAACCTGGAAGACATGAAGATCATGAGACAGCGTAAATAAGATTTTATTATGGCAACTCTGTCTAATGGAGAACAGCACTGAAAGTTGGAACAATAATTTGGTGAACATCCACATTCCGATACATCAACCAACTGTCAGAAAACACACCCTCAGCCCGAGTAACAATTCTTGATTTAGTATGTGGTAGGCTTAGTTAAGATTTAAGTAAAAAATAAAAAGCCAGGCTGCACCATTCTCCAACCCCTTTTGTAAGCTTTAGCTAAAGTAATTTTTTTTTTTTTTTTTTTCCAACCATACAGTGGTTGGAACACTTTGGACTCCCACTGACAAGTTTAATAAACTGTGGCTGTGTTTAGTTCACTGAGACTTCGGATCAATAACAAACACCTACAAGTGCCAGCACAAAGCACCCAATACCCATTGTAGTATACTGTGCAGATTGTGAACAACGGGTACGGTTTAGGGGAATAATTAAGCTGCTCACAAGCCCAAGAGAAGTGACAGTGCAAGTTTGCCTAATGGCTGATTGTCAAAAACAGAGTAGGCTTGGATTGCCAGAATGCACATGTATGCCAGTAAAATCAGGAGAAGGGAGCAGAACCAAACACATCCAGTGGCAATTGTCCAACGTCGGTATTGAACTTGATGTTGCTTAACTTTTTATATTGCAGGGCAGCTTGGTCCTTAAAAAACACTGATTATAAGGAGTTTCAGAAGCAACTTGATTTCCATTGCTGGACCTGGCACAGCCTACCTGCTAAGTGGATCTAACTTGCATCCTGACATTCAACCTGTTCTTATGGCTGTCCTGCTAAGCACATTTTAAAAGTTTGTGCTATGCTTACATTTTGAACTAGGGGCCAAAATACATACTAATGTGTTCAATGGTTCCAGAATCAACACTGTCCCTAGCAATAAACAAGTGATAAAGTGGCAGAGTTGTAAACAAATGACCGCTAATGTCCATGAGCAAAAAATAGTAGTCCCCTGCATATACCTTATATCCCGCCTATGCATCTCTCACTTGTACTGACATCTGAAATTGGTTACAGCAATGTCTTCAAATACAGGATCTCTAAACATATTCTCAAGGTTTGTTAGCAAAGCAAAGTTAAAGGCTGGCCCCTCCTCTGCCAATTCCTGCACTTTTTATTGGTCAGAAAGGCCATCAATCATAGTGTCGGGCCAATAGAGGAGTGCAGGATGCAGTGGGTAGTCTTTACAAGTCTACTGAACTTTTGGAATTTGCATACAGCCCTGGACTCTTGAGTAGACATTTGGAGTATGTTTTATCACTGCAATTTACTGTAAAATTAAACTCATTGTACTTTAAAACCTACTTCAAATCTACGTTTATAATTATTTTCTATAATACTATTTTCCAGGTCTCTTGTGATTCTTTCCTGGCCAGCCAAGGGCAGCTTTCAGTGATGCGCGACATTCAAGTAATGGTATTCGCTCAGCTCTCTGCAACACTGTACTGTTAGCACTGATCACCCTCCTGGGGTGGGTCCTCAATGCCTTGGACTTAAGCCCCGTACACACGCACCGATTGTTGGCCGTAAATTTTCGGCCAACGTCCGATCGGCCGATTGTCGGCTTGTTAGTATGATGCTTCCGACAACCGACTGCGACTTTTCGGCCGAACAAAATCTGGTGTGCATGCTATAAAATGTTTGTTGGCCTTCACCAGAACGGCCGATTGTTCGTCAGTCAGTACAGATTTCGGCCGACAAAAGTCAGATGAGCAAGACTGGGCATGCTCAGAGAAGAAAAAACACACGAAAAGTAGACCAGAACATGACATCACTTCTGCAGTTGGTTGTTGTTGGCCGACAAAATTCGTGTGCAGTCTAGAGCACATTTCAACCAACACAACAACACTGGACAAAAGACGGCCGATCGGTCGGCCAACAATTGGTGTGTGTGTACGGGGCTTTAGGTTGAAGAGTGGTGACAGTGGGACTGAATGGAATGCAGGGTGGGGTGAAGGGGGGGGGGGGGCGAACTGGAGAGGAGGTGAGAATTGCTCTAAAAGCTGCTTTTTTGCTTTCACGGGTATTGACCTATACAATTTCAATATAAATTTGAAAATCTTTTTAAAAGGATTGTAAAAGCAACTGGAAGTCAAAGAGTCTTCTTTGGTTTAGCTTGCATCAATGTTCTCCCTGGAATGGGTGGAATGGGACTTTGACTTCTGAACTACTGTTGCAAGGGCAAAATAGAAAGTGCTGTACCCATAAAAATAATGAAATCCGACATAAACTTCCAGATCTACAGAATAAGGGCAATGAACTACAGCAACAACTACATGAAACAGGGGAGCACCTGACTGTCAGACCCCTCATATACATTTTCTGGTGTTATGTTTAGTGTTGGCTGGAGGGCAACTTGAACTATTACTGGTCTCATCACTTTTTCTTGGTGACATATTTGCTTTAAGGGTCGATCCAGTGTCGCCATAGAAAAAGAAGACCATTTTACTATGCTTCTTCTGTAAAAAAAAGGTGTCTAGGAATGCATGACTGAGACCTGCATAACTATGTCCTACACTATGTGGAACTATCCTTAAAGCGGAAGTACAGCCTAATACCCTAAATTCTCCCCTGCAATCATTAATGTGAGCGGAGTTCAGCCTTTTGTGTCAAAATGAAAAAATCCCAGTTTTTCTACCTTTATTTTGCAGTTTTCAGTGCTGTCACATGACTTCAATTCTTCTTCCTGCTGAGTCCAAGAGCAACAAGTGGGTGTGGTTACTGAAAGCTAGTGACATCACTTCCAGGGAGGGACACTGTTTCTGTGTAGCCAGTAGGCATATACAGAATGGGAGGAGCTGATCATAGGTTCCCGCCCAGTGTTCTTTCATCAATATGGATGCATTGTACATTCTAATTGATTTCAATGGCACCTGTTCCCATCTTTGCGACTTTGAAAATCAGCGACCTAGAAAAGGTACCTGCTCTACTTTGATGAAACTTTTGATGCGACTTTGATCCAGAGAGTGTAAAGTTGGACTAAAGCTGCACTCCAAAGTCGCACTCTAGCCTAGTGGCTACGCTTCCACAGTATTTGACTCTTAAGTTGTGTGATTTAGAGTGTGACTTTGAGTGCAGCTTTGATCCAACTTTACACTCTCTAGATCAAAGTCACATTAAAGTAGTGCAGGCACCTTTTCAATGTCGCTGATCTTCAAAGTGGCATAGATGGGAACAGGTGCAACTTGTCATGAGACTTTGTGTGTCTAAAATCGCATGACAAGTGGCACTAGTAGAAACGGAGCCTATAACTCATTACTCACATGTAATGAGCAATAGAAATCGATCTGTATCCTTCTAAACTTTCAACAATGTTCCTTTGTACGTTATTTTTTTTACATATTGCACCGGTCACGTGACCCCCCCCCCCTTCCTCTATCTCTCTCTCTCTTTTAGGATAACCCGCTAGCCTAATTGAGGTTATGAAGACAGGAGATCATGTTCTTTGAAGGATGGGAGGGATGGGGGCGGGGCTGGGCAGGTCTATGCATGCCTGTCTAAGAAAGACTGACAACCTTTTCAGGCTGTGAAAGACAGCTTAGCAAATTCAAATAAAGGGAGATAGCATTGTCAGTGAGGAACAGGAAGGAGCTGTTTGTTTAGTTTAGATAAGAATTTCTAAGCTAGACAAGCATCTGGCCAGAAGATGAATAATATCAAATATAACGGTTTTAACATACTATTAATAGGAAAAATTTCATTTTTGACTGGAGTTTCCCTTTACATTCCCCATGTTCATCATATTGGATTGCTTGATATGATGATGATCGAGATCCACCAATGCCGAGTAAATTCAAAAGAGGAGCACTTACCCATTAAGGCAGGATGATCCCTTGATATAGATGTGATTTGATTGAATCAAGATCCCCATGTGTATTGTGTTACTTCCCAAGGACAGCAGTTTTTTGGGGAGGTGAGGCAAAAACTTTTGTGAGGTGAAGGACACTTGGTGAATTTTCAGTACTCATTATTCTTTTTGCACTGCGTGGGGAAAGTCAGCACTTTCTTTTTTTTTTGCGTTATTGTTTTGGACAATGGTTTGATTCATCTCATATAGACCTTTAATTATACATTTTGTGTTATCTCTGCAGATTGAGTTATGTACAGATTTATTTTGCACCAGCACTTTCTGAACACTTGATGTATTTTTTTGCAGATATATTTATTTTTGCACTATGATAGATTGATTTATTTAGATTGATTTATTTATTTTCAATTTGCACAGACATTGGTTTCGCACTACACAAGTGTTTGAGCGTGGTCATATTTTTTTTTTTTTTTTTTACATCCACACATTATTAGAGGAACTGAATTTATTCTCTTTTGAGAAGAGGAGATTAGGGGGGATATGATTAACATGTATAAATACATAAGGGGTCCATATAGTAAACTTGGTGTTGAGTTTTTTGAAATTTAAGGTCATCCCAGAGGACAAGGGGGCACAGGAAAAGAGATTTTGTCTCCAAAAATTGTGGAATAGACTCCCTCCAGAGGTGGTTCTGGCCAGCTCACTAGATTGCATTAAAAAAAAAAAAAGCCTAAGTTTAAATAATATAACTGGGTACTAATATTTAACGGTAACGTTGATACAGGGAATATCAAATTGCCTGTCGGGGGATCAGGAAGAATTTTTTTCCCCTGCTGTAGCAAATTGGATCATGCTTTGCTGGGATTTTTCGCCTTCCTCTCGATCAACTGCGGGTATAGGATTGTGTATATGGGATTGTATGGTTGGGTTTTCTTTACTGTTTTTTGTTTTTTATTGGTTGAGCCAGATGGACTTGTGTCTTTTTCCAACCTTACTAACTATGTAACTATGTGTTCATAGTGACCGCAGCTTAATTTATTTATTCAATTTTTTATTTTGTTTATTCATCACATTTCTGTGGTGTGGATTTATTTATATTTATGTTAAACCTGACTCTTATTTTTGGTCAAAATAATTAAGGTCTTAATAATTAGTATTAGTACTGAGTGAAGTGCTCACATCACAATAAGAAAGACATCAATAAAAGCGGACTTTGTAGTACAATGCCAGATTTGCATATGCTGTCTGGGCCCCCACCACTGTATAAATCACCTTTTAACAATAGCTGTAAAAGTTACCTGTAATAAAAACAATGTATAGTTATTCCTGTTTTCTGCCTAGCTGGGTATGAGAGCTTCCTTCTGAGAAGATTCTTGGGGAATACAGTCCACTGCAAGAGTATCTGGCTCTATATTCCCCAGGTCCTATCCAGAAGGAGAGTGACGTCACCCTAGCCTTGGTGCCACAGGTGGAAGACAGGGGTATGTGAATGTGAATCTTTTTTTTTTTTTTCATACCAGGTACCTCTTATATTTACTGACATCAGATTTTTTCAGAGGGAGGAAGCTATTACAGTATATACAGACCTTGCATTTTACTGAAATGCCTCCTGTAAATGTTCATTAAGTTCTTCCATTGTTTGCATCCAGCCAATATAAGAGCTCATATTTCACATGTTCTTGATTACTTAAAGTAAATGTTTCAAATTCAGTAAACATTCCTTGGACAGATCAATAATGCATTTCCAAATCCTCTACAAATAAATTTGGTAATGTTTTTAGAATTTCTCAGTATTTGATGTCTAATCCCTAGATTATCCAAACACATATCAAATACTAACAGACTTGAAACAACTGAGAATGCTAAACACATATGTCCAATAAGATAAAGGGATCATAACGGAAAAGCAGTGGGGGCCAGATGGCCAATATTTCACCAGACAATGGTGAGATTTTCTTTCCTGCAACCTGTGGAAAAAGAAAAGTGCTCGATTCCTCCATCAACACAATTGGGGGACAGGGCAAAACACTAATCCCTCCCGTGGCGCTATTGTGTTCTCCTGGTGGAGGAAGCCGTCCGTTCCCGGGAGAACACACAGTAATTATTGCTAGAGGCTTAAGCTGCTGGCAATAATTACATAAAAATCTGACAGGCCTGTTGTACCCAAGGTAATCAATCGATCAACTTGGGTAAAATCGGCCTGCCCATATATGGAGCCGGTTACTGCCTGAACCGCCCTGAGATTCGAACGTCTATGGCCGGCTTTAGCAAAAACAATAGAACAGGAATAAAGAGGAGAGAGGTGCCAAGGATCCTTATAGTGTAGTAAGTGGTGTTTATTAAAGCCGGCCATAGACAGCTTGAATTTCGACTGGTTCAGTAGAGGAAGAAATCGCACCATCTATGGCCGGCTTAAGAAAGATTTAAAAACAATAAATATGCACTCACAGATGTGGAGCTAGGCAAAGCATATCTCCAAACAGGACCAAGGTGGATGGATGGGGCAGCTGTGCGTACACAGGATTTAGAGCTGCTTGGACGCTGTAGCCTGTACACCTGCCCCATTAGGGTTATTAAAAATTCAATTTCTTAACCCCCAGTGTTCTGCATTGGGAGAGAGTGCCACAAACATTTTTTCTTTATCAATATTTAGCAATACTCTTTAATTCTCTGGGTTCCTCTGTTTAGAGACTATAGCAAACCAGAACAACAAACTTCTCTTATATGCTAATAGACAAGAATTGGGCTGCACTATATCTTCTGACCTGTGCCATTTCTTTAGGTTGCCAAGGGCCCATTGTGGACTAACTTGTCCCCTATTGGCTCCAAGCAGTCCTCTTGGGGAGACCAGCAACTCTTATTGGATGCCATAGTCCCATGAGCTTTGGGCAGCCTTTATGACAAAGAAGTGCTCAAAATCCAATTTTTTTGGCATTTAGAGTGCCCTTAAGCTGTGAGTATGTCAGGGACAGAGCCCCACTGGTTAGGAAGAGATTGGATTAGAGATAGGGAGAGGTACCCGATGAGAAGGGAAAGAGTAGGCTCCACTTATTGGGTTTCTCTTCTGCCAACTCCCTGGAAGTGTTTCTCTCCGGCCGTCAGATAATGAAAAGGACTTTGGGGATTGCAGGGTAACTGAGTAATCTTATACTACCTCCAAGCAAAGTATTGCTCGGGCTTTCTGTGGTCTCCAAGCTCATGTTGTATCACTACTGAAAAAGAGCCTTGCTTATAGACATTACCTTTTCTGCCTACTGCAATATATGGTATGTAGTGGCATTGCTGTAAACTGCCCTATTTCTGTGATCATTTAATTTCTAAAATATAAACAACGTTTAAGCATTTATGCGCATTAAATATTTAAAAATCTTGGCTTCACTGGTTGGACCCCACCTACATGCTCCTGTTTGGGCTGTTAAAAATACCATTAAAAGTGTTTAGATATATATGTTCACTAAGTGAAAAATATGTACACTTACTGTATTTTCACAAAGAGCATCCTAGGTCGTGAGATAAGGATAGAGGGAGAGATTTGGTAGTTTAGCAAAGGACGACTGGGCAGGGCTGACACAATTTAGTCCACAAAAAATTGCAATGAAAATCAAAAAAATGAAACTGCTCTTGTTGTTGTAAATAGGTGAAAAGTAGAGAAAAGCTTCTTCTTGCACAATATGAGATATAAGCACAATATAAAAATAAGTGCTGTGCTATTCTGCCAGTTTTCCCACACATACAAGGACAAAAAAGAGGCAAATGCTCCAAAGAGTGTAAACCGGTAACTAAAAAATGTATTAAATCAAATCTGCACTCACATATATTCTTGCTGTACAAAACAATATTCAGGACCCCGATGGGTATAGCTTGCCTTGTGTATGATGTATGTGTGAGAGACCTGGCGGAGATCCTTATATGAGAATGGCGGAATTCCATAGCGAAATTGACATCAAGGCATTGCTGTGAATTATCCACATCTTGACTACTCATTAAATTGGGCATCATACTCCTTCTCATAAGCCTTTATATATGACACCAGAGTGACATGGAATTTATAAAGAGAAGCACTGTGGGTGATCAATCTTTTGTATGGACTGTTATCACTACATTACGGACTGTATGCATTCACCTATTGTTATTCACATATTTTTATTTAATTATGTTTGCCTCATATTTGTTTACACTGATATCTAGATTTATTTTGAATAGCGCAGCACTTATTTTTATTTGATTTACTAATTATATTTTATAATGCATAAAAAACTTGCATGATATCTAAAGGGATAAAACACAGGCAAATGTGCATATATTGAAGAGATATACTGCATTTTGTTTTTTGCCCTGACATACATTTTAAGGATTTTTACTTTTTACTAGAAATGGCAGGGCAATCGTCAACTGGTGGTAGTAACATCATAAGAAGTAGTAAAATGTATCAGAGTACAAAGAAAAATGGCCAGCTGTGTGTTAAAGTACCCCTATGAGTTTCTAATAGAGCCTAGCTGGCCAGGTGGCATTATTGTAAGAGGTCATGCATACAGGTGGGGCCAGAACAATAAATGTAAAACTGAGCCAAAACTTTTTGCGCATAGCTCCTCTTTAAAACTGTAGCTACCACTGCAACTTAGCAATCACCATAATTGTTAAAAAAAAAAAAAAAAAATTTAACATTGCTCTTAACAAGTGGATACATCTCCAACCCAACATAATAAATGCAATCCTAAAAATATGTAATCTCTGAGGAATAGAGCACTTTGCAGGCCGCCATGTATTGGTATGCAGAGCATGGCTCGCTCTCTACCAGTATGATACAATAAATCAGCACTAAGCTCTCTGCCCGCTCCACTCAGGTCTTTCATTTCCCCTTGTCCTCCCTGCAGTTATAAAGGAACCATATCAAGTGACAAAGCAGCGGGCACAATTCTGCAGATTAATCTGTTTTATAGGAGTCATTAGCAACTTATCTACAGAAGAAACTCCCTTCTGTTAGAGTCTACACTGCATTTCTGGGGTTTTTAGTTTGGGGGGTCTCATCTGGGCACAGAGAAGCATGGTGCTGTATGGATGCCAGGAAAAACTTGACAAAATCACAAAATCCCTTTAGTATTATTTTTCTCATGAAAACAAATCTAGAAGTGATGAGCTGCCAAAATAAGAAAGTAACATTATTTCTGCAAGCGACTGACATTCCAATGACAATACCTACATTTCTGAAAAATATAAATGATAGAGGAAATAAAGAATGTTTGACATTTTTCCTGTTATTAGTAAAGGTTTTAGACTGTTCCTATATGGAGGACTGTCCACGCAGACTATGTAATGCCACTGAAAGTACAATGGTTTCTTCGTTTCTTTCTCCTCTGCTTTTAACATAATATAATGCTTAACAGAATAGTGTTACTTCTAATCAAACTTGGTCCCTGAGTGTACACCAAATGAATCTACTCAACAACTGGCGTTTCTCAGCTTCTTTGAATGGGACTATGCCATGACAATAAAGACTGAACTTAAAGCGGAGTTCCGGCCTCAAAAAAACATTTTCAATAAAAATACCCCCGGGACAGTCAGGGCTAGTGTATTTCAGCAATGATAGCCTCTGAACTGTCCCCGGGTTCACTTACCTTTTAGAAGAAATACTTACCTTGAAAATGTCTTGTCCAGCACTGCCATCTCAGGTGTGGGCAGCTGAAGCCAGAGCGTTCTCTTCGGTGTCCTCTTCGGGTGACGTCGGAATCCCAGAATGCCCTGCACCGGCCCTACTCGTCACTTCCGGTGCAGGCGCGTCATCCCTGCACAGCTTCTGGGCATGCCCAGAAGCTGTTTAGCAGGGAATGACGCACCTGCACGAGAAGTGAAGAGCAGGGCTGGTGCAGGGCATTGATTCCTGGGAGCGATGATGTTCAGCTCCCAGGAGTCAATGCAAGCAGGAAGAGACGGCACGGGCTGAGGCCGCAGAGGGAGAAAGTGGAAGGAAGGTAAATATATTTTCTTCAAAAACAAGGTAAGTAAATAAAAAAAAAATCGTGATTATCCAATCATTTTTCAGGTTACTTAGAGCAAGCGGATGTCAGATTTTCATTTTGAGGCCAGAACTCCGCTTTAACTCATTGGGCTTCCACCCCCCCCCCCTAAAAAAAACCCGGAGCAAATAGCTGATTAGGATGTGTTTTAAAATATTAATAAAATAAAAATTAAATTCACAACACACGTACTGTACATAAATCTAACATATGTCTATGGACCTGAATTCAAACAATGGTATGGAAACAACATTGTAAGGTAAGACAAGATGAAAAAGATCAGACAAACAGTTTAAAGTTTAAAGATAACGTTTACATTTCTACAGGATAATGTTTCCCATGCTTTCAGTTAATATGATCAAATTCCCCTTCAGTGCTTCCATTTTTTCTGCAAACTGGTGGGCAAGCAACTCATACAAAGCAGTGGTACTGTGTTGATTCACAAAAATGTTGTAGCAGAAAATAATCATGATGCTACTTCTGGCATGCTAGGGATTGTTGGACCTTGGCTTTCAAAAGCTTCATAATGGCTCTTGAAGATGAATGGTAGGGTATGGGTCAATGCAATAACAAATAGGTGACCAGTATGCATCTTATCTTTAATACTAGAATTCCTTTTTTGTTTAACAACTTATCCATAGTTTTAGTCACTTCTATCTTATATAACAATATGGCCATACATTTATCACTGTTATTGCATATGTAGAAGCTCTACTTAAAACTCCCGTGGCATGGTTTGGTTGCTAATCTGGCATTTTTCAAAAGGGCAAGAGTATGAGGTCCTGTGAGCTGCTCAGCTTCAAATGACCTAGTTTCTACTAAACAGTAACCTTCACTACAGTCTATACACATTGCATAGTATTCCCAGTACTGTAACCTGTTGCATCATATAAATGCTAACTAGTGACATTTACTATCAGAAGTGGCCTTTTCAATGGAAAAAATCAAGATGAATAAAATGGAGTCCACACTACGGCAATCTGAAGGTCTACTGAGAAGGTTAGTGGTAGAAGCACCCCCATATATTTATCTGCACTGAAACCTACTATTATTTATGTTTTTTAAAGAAATCTTTAGCAAACTTGAGACAAAATGAATACACTCGCGTAATTGTGATGGCATTTGCAAGCCTATATATAAAATTGCTTCTCAAAAGACACCTTTTCCTGATGGTTGACATTCCTATTCACATTGAACATAGCTTGTATTGCATGAACTGTTTAGGTCTCTTCAAGACCAGAATGTAGATGCATTTTTACTGCTATGGTTATAACAGAGAATAACTTTTTGAAGGATGATTGGACATTTTGTGCCCACAAACATTTCTCCTAAATTACCCTATTTTGCCTATTTTAGCATAAAGGACAGGATTTTTTTTAAAACCCCAATTCCAAAAATGTTGGGACGCTGTGTTAAATATACATCTCATAAACCAATAATATATTCACAATAGAAAATAGAAAACATATAAAATGTTTAAACTGAGAAAATGTACCATTTTAAGAAAAAAAATAAGGTAATTTTGAAATTAAGGGCAAAGTTGGGACAGGGCAACAAAAAGCTTGCAAAAGTGGTACTAACAAGGAAGAGCTGGAAGAGCATTTTGCAAATAATTAGGTTGATTGGCAACAGGTCAGTAACATTATTGGGTAAAAAAGGGGGTCTTAGAGAGTCAGAATGTTTCAGAAGTAAAGATGGACAGAGGTTCACCAATTTTTGAAAAGCTGCATCTAAAAATTGAACAATTTCAGCATATTGTTCCTCAACGTAAAATTGCAAAGACTTTAAATATATCATCATCTACAGTACATAATATCATCAAAAGATCCCTAGAATCTGGAGAAATCTTTTTGCACAAGGGACAAGGCGAAAACGCAATATTGAATGCCTGTGACCTTCTGGTTCTCAAACGGCACTGCATTAGAAACAGGCATGATTCTGTGATAGACATTACTGCATGGGCTTAGGAATACTTCCAAAAAATACTGTCTTTAAACACAGTTTTCCATGTCATCCAAAAATGCAAGGGAAAGCTCTATCATGCAAAGAAGAAGCCATACAATATCTGAACATGATCCAGAAATGCCATTGTCTTCTCTGGGCCAAAGCTCATTTAAAATGGTCTGTTGCAAAGTGGAAAACTGTTATGTGTTCAGGCAAATTTAAATTTGACATTCTTTTTGGCAACCATGGGGAGGAGAGGGACCTTTTGGGTTGTTATCAGCGCTTAGTTCAAAAGCCTGCATATCAGATGGTATGGGGGTGCATTAGTATGTATGGTATTGACAACTATATAAAAATGCACCATCAATGCTAAAAGATATTTTCAAGATTAAGAGCAGCATATTCTCCCATCCAGATGATGGCTGTTTCAGGGAAGGCCTTGCATATTTCAGCAGAAGGATGCTAAACCGGACACTGCATCTATGAAAAAAGAATGGCTTTATTGAAGAACAGTTTAGGTTTAAGTTAACAAGTGGCAGAGGAGTTGGTGTAGTAAGGAGGGTTTCGGGTTCCTGGAGAACACGGCCGGCTTCTCAGTCGGCTACCGGCTCTTTAGTAGGGACGAATTGCACCTAAATGGGGAGTGTGCAACCATACTGGGTGGGAAGATGGCCAACAAGTTAGAGGGGCATTTTAACTAGGTGATGGGGGGGGAGGGTACAGATGTAGAATTAGCCAGTGGGGAGCAAGGTTCAGCGGGCACAAATGAGGACGTTAGCGGTAGGGTGTTCAGAGTTCCTAAATCTAAGGTGGGTAAGGGGAAGGATCAAAAGAGCAGCCTAAAAACAACATCAAACGAGGATATAGTATGCATCCGGTCAAAATTACGAGGTTTGTATACCAATGCTAGAAGCCTGGCCAACAAGATGGGAGAGCTGGAGCTGCTGATGTATGAGGAGGACTTTTTTATTTTTTTTTTATTTTATTTTGTGGGGATTACAGAGGCTTGGTTCGACAGCTCTCATGATTGGCTGGTGACCATTCAGGGGTATTCCCTTTATCGCAGAGATAGAGAAGGTAAAAAAGGGGGAGGGGTATGTCTGTATATTAAGAACAGTGTACAGGTAAATATGAGGGATGATATTAATAATGGAGCTATGGATGAGGTAGAATCCCTGTGGGTAGAACTTCAAAGGAAAGGCACTATGGGGAAAGTAATATTGGGCGTATGCTATAGGCCCCCCAACCAGAGGGAGGAGGGGGAGGCGTACCTCCTTTCACAGATTGGATTGGCAGCAAGGATGGGAAATGTCATTATAATGGGGGACTTTAATTATCCAGATATAGACTGAGCAGAAGGAACCACGCATTCATCCAAGGCTCGGCAGTTCCTAAATGTTTTGCAGGACAATTTTATGGGTCAGATGGTAAACGCACCGACAAGAAACAATGCGGTACTAGACCTACTGATTACCAACAATACAGACCTGCTCATGGATATAGAAATATGGGGCAACTTAGGAAACAGTGACCACAGGTCAATTCGTTTCAGCATTAATCAGAGTAACAGGAAATACATGGGGAATATAAGGACACTGAATTTTAAAAGAGCCAATTTCCCAAAACTGCGCTCTTTGCTAGAAAATATCAAATGGGATAGAACCCTGGGAACAAAGAACACGGAGGAAAAATGGGAGTGCTTCAAGAGCATACTAAACAAAGGGATTGGCCAGTGCATTCCAAAGGGAAATAAATTTAAAAGAGCAAAACTAAACCCTGGGTGGCTAAACTCCAACATACAAATGCATATTAATACTATAGAAAAGGCCTTCAAAAAATACAAGGCTGAGGGGTCATTGGCAGCATGCAAGCATTACAAAGAGTGTAATAAGAAATGTAAAGGCGAAATCATGGTGGCTAAAATAGAACATGAGAGACATATAGCGGAAGAGAGTAAAAAAAACCCAGAGAAATTCTTTAAGTATATAAATAGTAAGAAAGCGAGGCCAAAACATATTGGCCCCATAAAAAATGATGAAGGGAATCTGGCCACAGAGGACAAAGAGAAGGCGAAAGTGTTAAATAATTTCTTCTCTTCAGTCTTCACAAAAGAATTGGGGGGCTACACTAACCCAGCTTGTAATGCTAAATTAAATAATACACCTCAGGAAGTACCCCCATGGTTAACAGAAGATAGACTTAGAACTAAACTGAAGAAACTTAACATAAATAAATCACCGGGACTGGATGGCTAGCACCCGAGGGTTCTTAAAGAGCTCAGCCAGGTGATAGCAAGACCATTATTCTTGATCTATAAGGATAGTCTACAGACGGGTATGGTGCCAGCTGATTGGAAAAAAGCCAACGTAGTACCAATATTTAAAAAAGGGCCGAGATATATCCCGGGTAACTATAGGCCGGTCAGCCTAACATCAGTAGTCTGCAAGATTTTTGAGGGGATGTTAAGAGACTACATACAAGGCTTTAGTAATGAGAACGGTATTATTAGTAATAATCAGCATGGATTCATGAAAAATCATTCTTGCCAGACCAATCTATTAACCTTCTACGATGAAGTGAGTTGCCATCTAGACAAAGGAAAGCCTGTGGACGTGGTGTATCTGGACTTTGCAAAGGCATTTGACACAGTTCCCCACAAACGCTTACTGTACAAACTAAGGTACATAGGTATGGACCATAGGGTGAGTGCCCGGATAGAGAACTGGCTCCAAAGGAGGGTCCAGAGGGTGGTGATAAATGGGGAGTACTCAGATTGGGCGGGTGTGGAAAGTGGGGTCCCCCAAGGTTCTGTCCTGGGACCAATCCTGTTTAATTTATTCATAAACGACCTTGAGGAGGGGATATCTAGCACAATCTCTGTATTTGCAGATGATACTAATCTAAGCATGCCAATATCCTTGATGCAGGATGTGGAAACCTTACAAGCGGACCTGAACAAAATAATGGGGTGGGCAACTACATGGCAGATGAGGTTTAATGTTGAAAAATGTAAAGTAATGCACTTGGGCATCAGAAACATGAAAGCAAACTACTCACTAGGGGGGGAACCTCTGGGTGAATCTAAGATGGAAAAGGACCTGGGGTCCTAGTGGACAACAGGCTTGGCAGTGGCATGCAATGCCAGGCCGCTGCAAGCAAAGCCAACAAAATACTGGCATGTATAAAAAAGGGGAGTCATTCCAGAAATAAAGAGATTATTCTCCCAATCTACAAGACTCTGGAGAAGAGACGCTTGAGGGGGGATATGATATCAATGTACAAATACTGTACTGGTGATGACCCTAGCATAAGGAACAAACTTTTCAGAGAAAGGGAATACAATAAGACACGTGGCCACTCACTAAAACTAGAGGAAAAATGGTTTAACCTTAAAATACGTAAGGGGTTCTTTACTGTTAGAGCAGTAAGGATGTGGAATTCTCTTCCATATGCAGTAGTATCAGCAGGGAGCATCGATAACTTCAAAAAACTATTAGATAGGCACCTTAAAGACCACAACATAAAGGGGTATACAATGTACGGTTAACATCAAACACACACACACACATCATAGGTTAAACTAGATGGACTGATGTCTTTTTTCAACCTCACAAACTATGTAACTATGTAGTTCAGGTTCCTAAATGGCCTGCCTCCAGTCCAGACTTTTACCAATTGAAAATATTTGGAACATTTTGAAACAAAAAATACAACAAAGACCCAGGACTGTTGAGCAGATAGAATCTTATATTAGGCACAAATGGGACAACGTTCCTTTCCCAAAAACTCCAGCAACTAGTTTCCTCAGCTCCCAGACATTTACAGTGTGTTGTTAAAAGAAAAGGGGATGCTACAGTATGGTAAACATGGCCCTCTCCCAACTTTTTTTTTTTACAACAATTTCAAAATTACCTTAATTTTTCTGAAAATGGTAAATTTTCTCAGTTAAAACATTTGATCTGTTTTCATTTTTTTTATTGTGAATCAAATTTTGGCACATATTTTTTTGAATGTTAACCCATTGTGAACTATGAAACTGCACTAAACAAAAAACAAATCATTAAGATTCAGATCCATTTCAAAGTCTGAAATTTTTCCCCTGTATGTGTATAAAACATATTAAACATGAAAAAGTTTTAGGTCTTTTAATTACTTTTCACATGGGTATTTGTTTCCCTTTAAATCAATACTGCAGTATGGTTACTCTCTCATCCCCAATACTTACAGTATCTCACAAAAGTGAGTACACCCCTCACATTTTTGTAAATATTTTATTATATCTTTTCATGTGACAACACTTAAGAAATTACACTTTGCTACAATGTAAAGAAGTGAGTGTGCAGCTTGTGTAAATAGTGTAAATGTGCTGTCCCCTCAAAATAACTCAACACACAGCCATTAATGTCTAAACTGCTGGCAACAAAAGCGAGTACACCCCTAAGTAATCATGTCCAAATTGGGGCCAATTAGCCATTTTGCCTCCCCGGTGTCATGTGACTCGTTAGTGTTACAAGGTCTCAGGTGTGAATGGGGAGCAGGTGTGTTAAATTTGGTGTTCTCGTTCTCACTCTCTTATTCTGGTCACTGGAAGTTCAACACGGCACCTCATGGCAAGGAACTCTGAGGATCTGAAAAAAAGAATTGCCAAGACCTGAAACTGAGCTGCAGCACGGGGGCCAAGACCATACAGGGGTTTAAAAGGACAGGTTCCACTCAGAACAGGCCTCGCCATGGTCCACCAAAGAAGTTGAGTGCACATGCTCAGCGTCATATCCAGAGGTTGTATTTGGGAAATAGAGTGCTGCCAGCATTGCTGTAAAGATTTAAGGGGTGGGGAGTTAGTCTGTCAGAGCTCAGACCATACGCCCCACACTGCATCAAATTGGTTTGCATGGCTGACATCCCAGAAGGAACCCTTTTCTAAAGATGATGCACAAAAAAGCCTGCAAACAGTTTGCTGAAGAAAAGCAGACTAAGGACATGGATTACTGGAAGCATGTGGTCTAATTAGACCAAGATAAACTTATTTGGTTCAGATGGTGTCAAACATGTGTGGCGGCAACCAGGTGAGGGGTACAAAGACCAGTGTGTCTTGCCTACATTCAAGCATGGTGGAGGGAGTGTCATGGTCTGGGGCTGCTGAGAATTACACTTTCTGGATTCCCCTGGGTTACCCATAGCAACAGTCTGTAGAAACTTAACACTTTAGACACTTGGCTCAGACAATGAACAGTCCAGGGGATTTGGTTTTTGTGTTTTTTTTTAGAACTGGGATGGGAGAAGGCATGAGTGGGATACTCCAACTATGAACTATGCACAAATCATGAGGACAACTGACTATAGTGTGTGCAGCAAGGCTGCTGCTTCACGTTGCCACTGAAGTAAACATAATGAATATGATCCTGAATTAGTTCCTCTTCAGGGTCCCCCTTTCTCACTTTCTGTGCGTGCTAGCCCCTGTCCACTCACTCTCCACTGGAGTGGTCCCCTTCCTGGGCAGACCCGTAGCAAGCTTCCCAGTACTCAAGGACAGTTTTTTCCCCAAGGTTGCTCTGCCTTCAGCTCCTTGTCAACTTGTCAGTATCCACTGGACCTCCGGGCTCAGTACTACACTTCTGGCTCACTAGGCCGACCGCCTGTGACCACCTTCTATACAGACAGGAGGAGAGACAGCCGTCACCCTCCTCCTGGGACCTTGCTTCCCGCCCAAAGACACCCTGTCACATGTGCCCGTGGCTTTTATAACCCAGGATGCACCACTGTTGTGCCAACCCACTGGGATAGTGATAAAAGCCTGGGTGTCACTGGCTGGGTTTCCTCCACTATCCAACAGGCTCCCCTATTGGATACAGTGGGGACACTCCCTCAAACCAGATGAATCACACATGGACATATGCAACAGGCCTAGCTACTGATCAGGCTCCCCTGATAAGCAGATGGAGCAGACTATGGTTTACCTGCTGTTCCCCTGATAAGCAGAAGGAGCACACTATTTACACTAACTAGCACCTATCTAAGAGGGTGCTACACTTGTGAGTTACAAATTTTAGTACAACCACTGAAACCGTTCAGAGCCATTAGATTGCATATTAGATTTCAGATAATCTGATTCTGTTCTGTATTGGCATATGTCATGATATAAAGCAGAAATAAAGGAAGCCTACTCTATGTCACACCAAGTCAATTACAAAAACTTATTAAACATAGTAATAGAAGCCATATGTCATGGATCAGGAAGAAAGACATTTGTTCAGTCCAGCACTTGCTTCCAACATATCAATTCATTACACAGGCTGAAACACTGTAATATTTTTGCTATGAACAATGAGGCAACATGTGCATAAGAAATGTAATATTAGCTAAATTGTGTAAATAGTTCAGCCCATTGCAGCCATTGTCCCTTGAAGGGAACTGTTACATTTTAGAATTGATTGCAGGGCTGGAATGCAAAATCCTGCCTGGAATATTTCTAACTTTGATGCTGAGCCGCAGCTTATAATGATAAAAAATGTATTTTTGTGTTTAAAGGGGAACTAATGTAAAAGTCCTGTATGCAGTTAACACATGCAATGATAGTATTATTTAAAATGGCATCATTCTCCATCCTTCAATTAAATCAAATCTTTAGTAGCATGCAAAAATCTGGAATATTGCTGCACTCCTTGGTATCTTTATTGAAGCATTTAAATCACAGCACAGGTATGACAGAAACATAAAAGGTAAAGTATTTTGCGCTAAAGTCAGCGCTTACTCAAACCTCCTGAGGTTTGCCCGGTCCGGGCAAGATCGCGACATGGAAGTCAGGAACCCACATGCCTGGACCGACACCTGGCTCAGGCTCTCGGTGGCTCGCGGTTTGTTTCACAGACCAGCGTGCGGGCAGGGTGGGCAGGGGGGGTCAAAGCAGAGAGCTGTGAGTACCGAGAAATCTGTGGTGTTCGATCACTCAGTTCTCAGTGTTAGAGGTGCTAGGGGACAGATGCAGCATCGGACCAATGCTACATCCACCTAGGTAAGTATGATTCTTAAAAAAAAACAAAAAACATACATCTCTTTTAAAGAGTTAGAATAAAGTTAAGGACCAACACCATCACTGAAGGTCAATTTTGACCCCAAGGATTCATTGTAATACCCAAAGGGAACAATAAAATAGCGGGGCATCAAAAATAGGCCAGTAAATATCTGTGCATCAATAAATAATACTGTAAGTAATAGAAGGTAGATTGGAGGCAATAATTCTTTTGAGGTCTCTGTAGAGCTTCACTCAAGTCTCTAGTCCTGAAGATGAGGTGACTAAAGGCCTGACAGTGCTACCCAAGGCTGGATGGACAAATGCTTGGGAGAGCAGCCTTGGGTTGTCCCTATCAGCTGTGGGTTGTTACTGGCCTTGTTTACCAATGTGCTTTACGTTGTGACCTTCAGCCCTCCCCCTTCCTGCAAAGATATACATACTGTTCTGTACATGTTCATGGTCTGTACTGAGCATACTCACCCATTCTGAAAAAACTTTGTTGGAAAGCCAGTAAGTATAAGCACCCTAAACTTTATGGCAGAGCTAGTGGATACATCAACCTTAAACTAAGTTGAAGAACTATTGAGTACACCCATCTCAAACTCTGTTGGAGTGTAAGTTAGTGTATTAACATTAGACTCTGTTGGAGAGTTAGTGAGTACACCCACCTCAAACTCAGTTGGAAACCCAGTGAGTATAACCCCCTCAAACCTTGTTGGAAGGCCAGTGAGTACACGCATCTCAGACTCTCTTGGAAAGCCAGTGAGTGGAAGTACTTCATCATTGTTGGAGAGCCTGTAAGCACACCCACCTCAAAGTCTGTTGGGGAGCCAGTGAGTACATCCATAATGATCATAGGAGCAGTGCCAAAGAAATGATTGTAACAACTAAAGTGACAGCTGCCAATACCAAAAGGAAGTGTCAAAAATATACACAAGAACATTATTATTTGTATCCAAATTATGAATTATAGTCATACTTATTAAACTAATTCATATTATAAATGTTAGGGGGGCAATGAATAATCCGAAACTTCATGGAATGGTTGATAGGCCGAAGAGTTTGGGGAATCCTGTTCTATTTTTTCTTTCTGGCTGCCCTTGCTGCTATTCCCCCTGGTAGCTACATTACTCTGCCCCAAAATGAGGTTGAAGGATTGTAAGAGGTGCATGAAAGTCAGCCAGCCCCCAGTCTGATGTACCCCCCCCAGTCAGACTGGGGGCTGGCTGACTTTCATGCACCTCTTACAATCCTTCAACCTCATTTTGTGTTTTGTTATAGGGATGGAGACGCCGGGCAACACCAGCTTGGGTCTCATATAAAGTCCCACCTAGTCCAATATGTTTAAACATTACTCTGCCCCAACATAGGCATTTAGCTACTAAGTTAGATATATCGGGCAAAGAGCTCACCTGCTTACAGTTGGCAAGAGGAGTTTCTTTTTTCAAAATCAAAACAGCGTAATTTATGTATAGCCAAAGAAACAACAATGTAATCAATATATACAATAATGTACCGCTGCTTATATTTTTGGGGAAAAAAAATCAGTCAAAGGTTCTTCTCTCAATTTCTGTATGTATCCTTGGTGTACAAGGAAGATGTACACCGCTCAGGTGGATCTATATCCACAATCAGTCATTCACTACTACTAACCAGCACGCTGTTGTTCGTGTGAAACGCGTCAACCACTTCCATTCTGTTGTACCTTGTATCCATTTTTGTATAATAAACCCTTTTCTACTATCAAGTCATCGTTTGGTGTGCGGCCACTTTCTCTTCATGTTCCTTGGTGTACAAGGTATGTACCCCACACCAATTATTTGGGAATAATTTTGAAACTGAACCTGTTACAATAATTTTAAGGCAAATGCTGCACTTTGCACATTATCATTACTCTGCTTATTTGAATGCCTGATTTTCTTTAGGAAATGATACATGAAAAATGTGCAGAACATAAAAAGAAATTCAAATATTGTGACATTTTACAGCACCACATCTGTTGACAGCCGACATGAGCTATGTTATAAATCACGCCGAGTATGTTTATGTTCTACTATCAAAGGGAACCTCGTAATTCCCGGACACAACGAATTTACGCCATACGGACTTCAATTAAAAACTTGCTTTCAATAGATTTATTGACACTGAATTCCATGGACACAGTGAAACATGTGAGGACAGATGTGTGTTTATGTGTGATAATAAATAGCAGATTACAGCACTTCTTGTTCTGCTTATTCTCTGATCTAATAGAATATATTTATCTTTTTTAATCTTTCTCTGATGACAGCACACAAGCTTTCTCAATGCAATAGTTTGAAAATGTGGATAAAAGTGGATAAAAAGGAGAGTAAAAATTTGACACGAACAAATCTGAAATACTTCCTGGTCCAATTAGTTGTGGTTCGGCTGCCGGACCAGTGAGTTCAGAAGGGACCCCACTGCAGCAAACAGGGTATTTCAGTGTTATACATGTTATTTTTTCCATGGCAGCAGCAAGTTGGGGAAGAAGACCTAAACATAACGTGTTTTTTTTTCTATTGGTTAAACTAGGTGGACCTGCTAAATCTACAAATAATATGTGACTTTATGTTCACCTTAAAGGGAATACAGCCCTTTTCAACCACTCTGTACGACTTTATAAGTCCAAATGCAGAAGAAAATCAGTAACGTTCGACTCTGTGTGCTCCCAATTCTCAAAAATTCTCACGGTGATCACAGGATTGGGAGGCCAGTCTCTGTCTCCTGGCATTAACAACCCTTCAAGGGCTAAAATAAATGTACTTTATGTGTGCTCCCAATTCTCAAACCATTGTGAATCAGAAAAATTAGGCGTAGAGTTAATGTCAAGTTAACTGCATCAACTCTCAGTTCCTGTTTCCAATCAGAAGTTAGGAACGGATCATGGGATCACAGTGAGAGTCAATCACAGTGATCACATGATTGGGAGGCCAGTCTCTGTCCCCTGGCATTAACAACCCTTCAAGGGCTAAAATAAATGTACTTAGGTATTTAATCATAAAAAATACATAATGTATTTTAAATGCAACTAGGGTAAGGAGAGAGTAAAGAGTGACTTCATACGTCTCTGGTTGCTTTTCCAGTGACATCTGCACAATATTGTTCTGGACTGGGGTCAACCAGGGGTGCATATGACAGGGTGACATAGCACAAGCTCAGTGGGGAGACAGTTTCACTTTATAACTGGAAGTGCATGAAATAAGTTCTTCATGTCAGGATCACTGGATACTCCTTTAAAGAAAACTGCAAATCAAATTTAAAAAGAGTGAAAACTTTTGAAATTAAATTAAATTAAATTAAAACCCAACTCTGGGCACACCAAAAAGAAAAAAAAAAGCCTTGCTGTGCTCCCCCTTCCCAAAAAAAAAAACAAGGGTACAGGCTCCTGTACTGTTCTCTTCTCTCCAAAGCTCTGGGCTGTGCAAAGTCCCCTGCATCATCACATCATCACATACAATACAGGGCCATTAGCCCTGCATTGTGTTTGAGACAGGGGGCAAACTTGTGACCACGGCCGAGAGAGCCACTAAGGGAGGAGGCTGCAGATCAAGGGAATCTGTTGTAGTGAGGGATCAGGTAAGAAATACAGCCATACCCTAGATTTAATGAGCAGAGAGAGTGCATTTTGAGGGCATTTTTTTGTTATTTCTGGCTTGAGTTGTACTTCATTACTAATCACACAAAATTAAACTTTAAGGAGCACATGATAGTTTAAAGTATTAAACAGACTGCTCAAAATACTTGAAAAATGTTAAAGCATTTCAATTCATTCCAAAAAACAAGTGTGAGAGTTATAAAGAGCCTGGGAAACTAAAATGTTCCACAGTTTACTAACCTTTCTTAGTTTGACATACATTTGCAAGATATTTAGGCTTTCATAACTTCATCTCCATCATAAAAACTTCTTAAATAAAAAAGTATATTAGTCAAAATAGGAGACAGATGTTTCTAAATGACACATTGCCTGTAAAGTAGATTAGAGACCTGCCTCCCAAAAAGTGGTGTGTGTACCGCGGGGGGTACTAGCCATCACGCTGAAAAGTACTAAGCAGGGCTTGGCATCTAAGGCTGCATTTACACATGATTTGAGCGCTACCTTTATAGGCTTTCTTAGCATTTATATAGCCATTTTTTAGTGTTTTTGCAGGTGTTTTTGCTTGAGCATTTCTTATTTTAATTATTTTAGCCAATGAAAAGCCAGTTACTATAGGGAAAAAAATATGCAATTCATACTATTATGCATGTTGTTAGCATTTCGGGAGTTCCCATTTAAGGCTATTGGTGCAAATATCCTTGAAGCTTGTAGCTCAAAATAAGCTAACAAACTTTTTTGAGCTACAAGCTATATTAGTTACACTATGCTTGATACAACTGAAAAGCAAGGACACTTCTTGCTCTCTGTTACCTATACTCCCTCTATTGCCTGGCAGAAAAACAAGAGTGAGAGTATTCTCTGTGTTCCCAAGGGAGCATAATGTTGGCTAATTTAGGTTACGGTGGCCATTTTTATGAGAGTGGTCCCTTGAATAAATGAAATGCCTTTAAAATTTGTATGTAAATCTGCATGCTATGTAATTCGACACGGAAACTTAACTAAAGTCAAAACTTTTTGCTTTAGAATTTTGAATAGAGCAGGGCAGGGTTTACATTTTAAATACAGTTTGTATCCATGTTGAGGTGATTATGCTTCTCTTTTTTTCTTTCTTGATGTGGCCAGAGCAGGAAGTGAAGAAGAAGGAAGCAAGAAGAAAAGTGAGGGAACAGCTCCCCGAAGGGGACACAGAAAGTAGTTTAGACAGTAGTCTACTTGGCGTCAATGAGTCATGCTACTCCCCTTCTTGAGTCTCAATCAAACGCATAACATACCAAAAAATATAAATGGAGAAACCATAGTGCTCTCTGCTATAAATTTAAAAAAAATTTGATCAAGGGATTAAAAACACTCACATAAATATGTGAAAAACAAGCATGTGCACAGCTCACCATGCTGATACTAGGTGAATAATGATGTAGCGGGCAACGGCTCCTCCCACCCATATGCGTTACGCTCTTCTCATGGGCAACAGTGGTATGTCAGGCCAGGCTTAGCTGCAAAAACAGGTTGCTACAATATCACCATTTATCTCCAAGGACATAAAGTCAGGGTTTTCAGGTCATGGGAGGTGAAGGAGAAGAAAATGAGCAGTGCAGCAAGAGCGATCATGTATTGTAATCTAACTGACCATTATTCCCCTGACAGTGAGCTGCCAGTAGCCATCTGCTACACATATATCCACCTTCAGATGATCATACAAGTAAAACACCCCAGTGATCTTAAAGCAGAACAGTAGGCAAGCAACAAGATTCATATTTCAAGAATCCACCAGTGCACAAGTGCTTCCCAGAGTCTCCCAAACAGACCACCAACGCCCCCTGGCGTACTCAGTTCAAAAATTCAATAGAATGTCCAGCGCTTCAGCAACAATTTTAAAAGGCGAATATTATTCTGCAGATGACTTTCTAAGCCTCTTACCAGATTTCCAATCCACTTATGCCAAATGGTTTCAATAAACTGTCAAAATCCCCAACTGTATGTCTTCTTTATTCACCTTTGCTTCCCAAATATCTTCAACGCATCACATGGGAAACCCAAAAGAAACAAATCTAGTGAAGCATTTTATAAATAAATGGAGACAAGCATATCTATATATCACATTTGAATATACCACCATCAAGGCACCACCAGTGATAAAGTATTCTACACGCCACTTGTGCAGCCTCTTACCAAATAATCAATTTAAAACTGCATATCATTCCATTCCAGGTTGGTCAGCAGATCAACATCCCCTAGTCTTTCATCTCTTGGTAAAACTCTAAAAATTACTCAAAAAAGTATAATTCTTTAAAGATTAACACTGCAAACCATATGAATAAATAAATCGTGCTCACATTTATATCAATAAAAAAAAGTGCAGACCTGTATATTCATCACCTAAAGGGGAATGTTTTTTCTCAACAGAAAAGGGAATTACTCAAAATTTGTCAGCTTGATCATGACCCATAAATTACATTATTGGTACAAAGAATGGTACCTTATGAATTGAAGTATTCTAAAAATTAAAAGCTGCAAAAAAAAAACAATTTGGAAAAGGGTTAACACACAAACAGAAAAATAAAGAAATAATTTTGAAAAAAAAAAAGCATTTTTGAAAAAAAAATAGCATTTTTGAAAAATAAATAGTATTTTTGAAAAAAAAATAGAGAAGGTGCAAGGAAATTTTAAATTGGAACTAAAGCCATCTATTTATTTGATTCCCAAAACACTTACATTCAAGGTATGCTGTGAATGATAACTGTCACAAGTAAACCAATAACCTTAAGAGTGCAGAGTTACCCACTATAAACTCATTTACTCAACTTTGCCATATACCTTTCAATCTCACACTCATCTCACTAATCACTGTCCCTGTTAGACCGGTGACCTGTCCCTACAGTACCCACATGAAAATGTGGGCCAAACCCGGGAGCCAGGGTCTTAAATAGACTCTGCTGACCTAGCATGGCTGCCAGAGTCACATTGGGCGAAGCCGCGAAAGCATCCCACTGGATAGCTCTCTCAGTGACCATGTTCCTTTTTGAGTTTCATAATAGAAAAAAGAGATAACATTTCAGTGCTTTTAGTTTTAAACTTTGAGAATTAATATCTCTACAATGCCTATAGGTACAGAAAAAAAACAACAACTTTTAAGTTCTTTTACTGCTAGTTCTGAGTTTGTAAATACTTTAAAGTGCATAGTCTGCGCACGGTATAACTTTAACTGCATGTTGACACTGCTAGATTTGGCCTTGACATCTAAGCTTCAATAACAGATATTTGACTGAGGCATATGAGTACCATTGATTAGTATGTTTCCTTTTTTTCTACTAAATGCTTTGATTTTTTTTTTTCTAAAATTATAACAGTGTAATTTTATTTAGCTTTTTTGTATACAAATTAGGCACAGTGCACCAGAACCAGAACTTCAGACAGCAATCATAAATATTTTAGCTGGTTACCCTTAATATGATTCCTACCTTGCACTTAATGCTATCCTCCAATCATTCAATATATACAGTATCTCACAAAAGGGAGTACACCCCTCACATTTTTGTGAATATTTTATTATAACTTTTCATGTGACGACACTGAAGAAATTACACTTTCCTACGATGTAAAGTAGTGAGCATATTTAACAGTGTAAATTTGCTGTCCCCTAAAAATAACTCAACACACAATTAATGTCTAAACTGCTGGCAAGAAAAGTGAGTACACTCCTAAGTTAAAATGTCCAAATTGGGCCCAATTAGCCATTTTCCCTCCCAGTGTCATGTGACTCTTTAGTGTTACAAGGTCTCAAGTGTGAATGGGGAGCAGGTGTGTTAAATTTGATGTTATTGCTCTCACTCCCTCATACTGATGATTGGAAGTTCAACATGACAAAGAACTCTCTGAGCACCTGAAAACAGAATTGTTGCTCTACATAAAGATGGCCTAGGCCAGTGATGGTGAACCTTGGCACCCCAGATGTTTTGGAACTACATTTTCCATGATGCTCAACTACACTGCAGACTGCGTGAGCATCATGGGAAATGTAATTCCAAAACATCTGGAGTGCCAAGGTTCGCCATCACTGGCCTAGGCTATAAGAAGATTGCCAAGACCCTGTGTTCACTATGCAGCAGGGGTGCCGCTCAGCATGGGACCCCGAAACTTGTGTACATCAATGTGGTGGAGCAACGTACTACAGTAATTTTCAGGTTCTAGGGATCCCACAGGTATGGCAGATATTTACTTACATTTGCCCCAAACTAGAGCAATGTAACTATGTCAAATCTTTTTTTTTTTTAATACATACCTGGATTAAATGATTTTTTTGTTGTTAGAAATAGATTTATGGCATTATGTAGAGCAATAGAGCCCTGACTGGCTTACAATTCTTGACTTCCATCTCCACTTCTCACTAGTGCTGTGCAGTGGATTACAGAAAGGTAATATGGAGACAGATTTAGGTACTTGTATTAGCTGTATTTATACAACAATAACTTTATTTTTAAATAAATACATAATTGGATTAAGTGAGGTGTTTGCTTATTTCCCTTGAGATTTACTTTAACTTATTAAATAGGTTAAATATGTTTTTCTTTCCTAATATTTTGGTAATACATACTATAGGTGGGCTTTCTAATAGCTGCCTATTTTTAGCAATAAACAAATATTATCCTAGACAGTTGTGAATCAAATCTTTTCTTAATGTAAGGAAAAGAACAGTGATCTTGGCATCTGACTCAAGATCTGGGACAATGCTTTCACTTCTCACATAAGAGAAACTTCGGACTTGTGGTTGAGGAAGGTTCCAAATTCACACACATGGCAGATGTAGGAGCTTAACTGCAAAATTCCAGAGGAAATTGACTCCCCAGACAGTACATCTGCTGGAAGACCACACCAGAGTTTCAAATTCTGCACCTCTAAAAATGGGGCTTTGACAAGGGCGTTATCTAGGAAGAACGCTTTAAGAAGATGAGCTGCAAGGTTACGTGTGTTATTTGCCTAGGTTGCAGGGCCTGAGTAAATTATTAGAAATACTTAGAGAAATAGAAAACATAATAATTATTGGAGTTATTTAAGAAAGTGCTGCAAGGAGCCATACTCAGATTTCTGATTGCTATATTCAGGTAACCATAATTATTATGATAAACTAATAATAAAAATCTGCACTCTGTTCAGTGCTTTTTGCTTTAAAGAGAATGTAAACACTAACAAAGGATTTTTCCTATTGGGTAACCCCTTTGGTCTTTGAATTTTGCAATGAAAGTGTCTGTTTAAGTAAGGCTAGCCATAAATGATTAAATTCCTCTTGAAGAGCCCCATGGACTGTAGGAGAGAAATACATTTTTATTCCCCAATCCACACCAAAAAGTGTGTTGATAAAAGGATCTCTTCTGCTCTCTGATGTATTCAGACAGCCAGCTGCCTAAATACCAACATGCAGTCACTGTTTGGCCAACATTGGGCTCCTTTGATTTGGAAATTGCCTTGTGTCGAGCGAGGTGGTGCCAACAGACCCACCCTCGGCTTGAATTTTGGCCAATTCAACAGAAATCAGCTGAAATTAGAACCATGTATTGGCAGCTTATGTACCAAAAATACCTATTCATCATATTAGAAATTTTGTCAGCTGACAACTGTGGCAACCTGTGTGCTCCCCTCCTCTGCTGATTGATATCAGTTACTATTGCTCCCAGCAACCTCCCCCCTAACCCCCTCCCAACCCCCTATAATATGGAGAAGGGGGCTCTTGTTCAATTTCAAATTAAGTAGGGTGAACGCTGTCTCCCTAAGACAAGATGTATGTTACTAAAGGAATCACCAAGGGTCCTTTCACACTGGCTTTTTGCCCGGCGGACACCGTTTTGCTCAGCGTGGACCGATCCGCCGATCCGCCCTAAGCAGGCAGATGACAGGTCCATCTCCGCTTACTTTGCAGAGACGGACCTGTCAGATCCCCGCTCTCCTCTATGGGAGTCAGGATGAAATTGGACCGCCTGTCTGTTTTCATCTGATCCGATCCTCCAGGCGGATGGAAAACGGTTTTCTATCCGTCTGGGTTTCGCAGACAAGATCAGATCGGATAGCAGCGGGTGTCAGCAGACATGTTACCGCTGACATCCACCGCTCCATAGGGGTGCATGCAGTGTCCGATCAGGTTCTCCTGAAAAACTGACAGGCGGACCTGATCGGAAAGCCCATGTGAAAGGGGCCTAAGTGTATCTAAAGAAAATAACATTACAAAAAAAAATTACAAAAAACAAAACAAATGCAGCTACTACATCTAAGTACTGGAAATGTGAAAGATAATATGTTTTTGTTTAGGGTTTAGATACATTATTAAGGTTTTCTACAGACAACAGGAATATTTTCCATTAAAACTCACCAGGGGGCACTGGTCATACTGTTTACAACTGGCATTAGTCTTCTACTCCTGCCTGCCCCGTCAGGTGAATCATATTTACTCATATCCTATTCTTCTAAATGCCCAATTAGGCTTACATTTATAAGAAGTGGTCAAATCTAGCCACATGTCTACCTGGATGAGATCTCTTTTCATGGCCATCTGCCAGCATGGGGGTAATAAGAAAAAAAGCAGGGTCCAGTGCAGGGGATGAAAATTGGCCTAAAGATGTTAGGTTTTAGGCTGCATTGAACATTTAAAGGCAACGGTTCCAGTCAATTTTGGAAGGGTCATATTATAAACACAGTTATGAAGACTCACATTTACCATTAATGAATGAGAAACCAGGATACTGGTAAACAGCGGTGATGGTGTTTTACTCTGCCTAACACTGTCCATGAATTTGCATCATAAATGCAACAAATCTTAGAAAAGCAGTAAATCAATCATTCCCACGTAATCAATATGAGTTTTAGCCAGTGAAAGCATAGTTCTAGCACTTCCAAACTCAAGCTCAAACTCAAAACTCAAGGTCATTACAATTATACTTACACATAATGCAGCATGAGAGGGAGGTTACCTGGCACAGAAAAATGTGACAAAAGGCTATATAAATCTGGCTACAATGTATTACACAACACTCAGGTAAATGACATTGACTTCCTGACTTTAGAAAAACTAAAAATATATCCTTGCTAGCGTTAGTTCATTCATTGATGGCTGCCAGCACTATCTTGTCCCCTCATGTGTCTCTCTTCTACCTATCACTGTTCCAACCAAAAGTGGGGTGCTGTAGGTAGGAGGCAGCAGGTCTTTAACCTGCATGGACAAAGCAAAGGTTCAATCAAACTCCTAGTGGGCATGTGATAAGTATACAGACACAACAGGTTTACTTTCCAGACTTGAAGAAAGAAGAAGATCATTCTGCCCACTGCAGAGTCTACTCAATCAGAATCCCAAATCCCAGAGACTATTGATGTACTCTCATCCTTGGCTTTCTTCATCAAGACATGGCTGCTGCCCTGGAAACCCAGACTATTTTTTAGGTGGTTGGTAAGCAAATTATTTTCCGGAACTTCTGACACAGGTCAAGCTTACAGATCATAAGTTCTGACACCACCGTGACTTTTAGGCAACTAGAATTTGCAAAAGGTCAGCAGTGGACTGTATGTCTTAGTTTAGTATGCTGATGGTACATTGTTCCTTAATAGAACACTGGGACTGATTATGTGATTATAGTAGTCAGACCCACCTGGAAATTGAATGCACAGAATATGCACAGAAAACTAGGAAGCAAGAGATCAATAAATGTTGCTCAACTCTTGTAACATACACAGTTGACTGAGATCATTTTCTTTCACAAAAATGGAGGTTAAGCTGGCCATACACGGTTAGATAATCATTGGAAAAAGTGTTCCATACCCTCAGTTGTTCAACTTTCGTAACGTTAGTGGGACATGTTTGATCATCGAAATGCAAAGCGTTATGTCAGATTTTTGGAGCCTAAACAATCAATTTTTGATACATTAATAGTGGAATTGATTAAAAACAGATAGAAAAAAATCTATAGCGCATATGTGTTTTAAAATGTTACCCCAGATTGTGTAATCTTTTGATGAAAAATGTACTGTTTATATTGTTATCGATTGATAATATGTTGATAATTAGATTGAGTTATCGAATGCATCTTTAAAAACCAGACTGTTTTTTTCTAACAATTTTCTAAAAGTGTATGGTCAACTTTAGGCTCAACAATCCTTTCCCTTAACACCAGTGATAGTTGATCCAGGATATATCAGATCGCCCTGGGGGAAAAGAAGTTATTTTTTCCTCCTATTGGAGCAAATTGGACCATGCTGTATAAGGGTTTTTTGTGTCCCTCTGGATCAGCTGTGGGTACGGAATACTGTTTAGGGAGGTTTTCTATTACTGGTGGAACTTTTTTAGACGTATGTCTTTTTTAAATTTGATTTGTTACTATGTTACCATGTTATTTAAAGTAGTTGTAAAGGCTCAAGGTTTTTTACCTCCATGAATTGTATGCATGAAGGTAAAATCCTTCTGTGTTTAGCAGAGGACACATGGAGCAGCAGCTCTGGAGCGAGTCTGCTCCGGTACCCCCATAGCAAGCTGCTTGCTGTGGGGGCAGGAGGGAGGAACCAGGAGCGTTGGTGGGTGACCCGGAAAGGGGAGGATCAGGCTGCTCTGTGCAAAACGATTGCACAGAGCAGGTTAAGTACAACATGTTTGCCTTTAATATCAATTTAAAATAATCACAATTATATTAAAATGTATTTGGTAACCTCAAATATGTTATTGAAAAGGTAATAACTTTGTATACAACCTCAAACTTTGTATATATCTCAAACTTTGTATGATTTGTAAAAATAAAGAGCCCAGAAGATCTGTAATTTGTGGAATCTTTCCATAGAATGTTAGAGTGTGCATGATATTGATATCTGCACAAATATGTAGACTCCCTTTTTTGGGAGTATAGAATGATATTCTTTTCTCAGAATCGGTTTATCAGAGATCAGAGGTATGTTTAACTTCTCTCAGCTTAAATCCTTCAAAGAAATCAAAGAAATTATTCATATCTCCAGCTTTTATGGGACGTTGTAATAATTCAAGCTATAAAGCTGTGGTTTCAGAAAAGATGTAGAAACAGAAGCAGTGCATTTGGTTGGGTAAACACCTGTGATTTTTTTTTACTGCTGTCCGTGTCCCTGTTTGGGAGATTTACTCTACTATACTACTTATTTATCCTGGTAGGAACTGGTAGTGGTAGTGACGGTTAAAGATAATGCACAATTTTAAATTGTCACCAGAAAAGGAAAAGATGGGAAATTTTCCAGTGGGCAGACATGTTATGATGACAACTTTCTAAGTGGGGATTTCCCTTGCTTTAGAGAGATTTCCTCTTACATTCTGTTGTGTCTGCAGCACAGGAAATGAAGAGAAATTTCTCCAATTGGGTACAGATGGTAAAAAAAATGAAATTCATCCTACCCAACGTTTTGTGACAGATGGATGCATGCATAGATAGATGGATGGCCTTCCAATGTATGCTACAGCAGGTATGTATGGCTACCAATAGAAAGAATTCCATGCATTGTATAATTTTACCTTAGCCTAGCTTGTAGCCCTGTACATACCATACTTGGCTGATGCCCTTGGAGGCTGGAAATCACTTAAAGTGATTGAAGAGTCTCGTGTTTATTTCTATAAAAATAAAAAACATGTTTTACTTACCTCCTCTGTGCAGTTGGTTTTGCACAGAGCAGCCTGGATCCTCCTCTTCTCAGGTCCCTCTTTGGCTCCTCTGGCCCCTCCCTCTTGTAGAGTGCCCTCACAGCAAGCAGCTTGCTATGGGGGCACCCGAGCCGAGTCAAAGCACCCTGTGTCCATTCAGACACATAGCCCCAGTTCAGCCCCGTCCCCTCTCTCTCCTGACTGGCTAACTATTTTGATTGACAGCAGTGGGAGGGAGCCAATGGCACCATTGCTGTGTCTTAGCCAATCAGAAAGAGAGTCCCGGAAGGCCGAGGAACTGGAGGGCGGCTGCTGCACACAGAAGGTTTTTTATCTAAAAGCACAGAATGCATTAGGATAAACAATCTTCTGACTTTATAACCTCTTTAACCACTTGCCTACTGGGCACTTAAACCCCCTTCCTGCCCAGGCCAATTCTCAGCTTTCAGCGCTGTCACGCTTTGAATGACAATTGTACAGTCATGCAACACTGTACCCAAATGAAATTTTTATAATTTTTTTTCAAAAAAATAGAGCTTTCTTTTGGTGGTATTTAATCACTACTGGGGTTTATTTTTTGCTGAACAAACAAAAAAAAAGACAGAACATTAAAAAAAAAAACAAAAAAAAACAGTTTTTAGATTTTGTTATAAAATTTTGAAAACAGGTAATTTTTTTTCCGTCACTGATGTGCGATAGGCTGCACTGACGGGCACTGATAGGCTGCCATGATGGGCACTGATAAGGTGGCACTGATGGGTGGCACCGATGGGCACTGATGGGCGACACTGAAGAGCACTAATCAGTGGCACTAATAGGTGGCACTGATGGGTGGCACTAGTGGACAATGATAGGCACTTTTAGGTGACACTGATAGGCAACACTGATGATGGGGCACTGGTAGGCACTGATAGGTGGCACTGGTGGGCATTAATAGGTGGCACTGGTGGCCACTGATAGGTGACACTGGTAGGTGGCACTGACCTGCACTGGTGGGCACAGTTGCTCTTCCTCTTTGGGACTGATGTCCCTCTGACAGCAGCCAGCGATCGGCTTTTGAGGAGAAAAAAAAAGCTTATTGCCAGGTGCTGTTTACATCACGTGATCAGCTGTGATTGGCTGAAAGCTGATCACGTGGTACGGGGGCCCGAGACTTGCTGATGGACTTGGACTTGCTGATCACAGAGCGAGCCAAGCGCACCCTGCAGGGAGTGCACAGGCAGCTAATGCACGGGAGGGTGTAAATGGCCACTTTTGCTGGAATTTAGGTCCACATCTTTCGGCTATAGCACGGGCATGAAGAAGTTAAGTAGACACGACTACTCAGTGATCTCTACTTGCTTTTAGATCCTGTGCTTGTTGGCTTGTTGTATTGTAAACACAAGACGTGACATCAGATCCCTGCCTCTCCAGTTTGTCCAATCAGAGAACACTTTGCATTCATTCAGAAAATGCAAAGCATTCTCCGAATGACGCCTGTGCTGAGTGGCTGACCTCCTGTGTTCAGAATGCATCAGAAGTCAGAAGCAAATGGAGATTAGTTCAAGCTGGACCCATATAACTATGTAAAAAATATCTTTACTAGAAATTCTTCTTTAATCAATTCCAATCTTGGGTACCTGCACTTATTATTGGTCCTGGTAAAGCAATGCATTCCGTATAAATTTCAATAATTTTAATTTTTTTTATTTTACACTGTACAAGTTAATTCAACGTAATCGGATTTTGACAATCTTTGTGAACAAAGGTTTTGTGCTTGAAATGCTTTAGAATAAATTCCTTACTTAAAACCAAACTCTAGCCAAAGTTTGTATAATATGATTTGGGAGGGGGAACTATTCCTCTGTCCACTTTCGGGGAATTTACTGTCACAAGGACAGGGAGTGCTGGGATCTTACTCTAATGGGGACAGAGACAGGAACAAAAGAGCATTTATTTTGTAGTATGGAGAGGTTAAAATATCTAACCCCCCCTAACTATGTATTCCTGTACAGTAACATTCTCTTTTGTGTCCTGATACCTTGACAGGAAGAAAGGGGAAATCTCCAAAGTGAGCACAGCAATAAAACTTAAATGGAAGTTCAGTCAAAATCAAACTAAGGCTAAACCTACCCCACCCCCATCCCGTTCTAAGACTAGTCTATCTACCCTGTGAAAGAAAACATGTGTATACCTACCTATCCTGAAGCTGCTCCAGTCTGGTCACATGATCTCTCCAACTGCAGCTTTAGTGTAGAGGAGAGATCACCAACAACAGCTGCAAATGCCTGTGCAGTGACATCATAGCTTACTGTGGGGCATCCATTGTCGGCTGCCCCTCCTCTATGCTAAAGCCAGAGCTGGCACCTGTGACTGGACTGGATTGACTTCAGAATAAAGAAGTATAAGCATCTTTTCTTTCACAGGGTAGATATAGAATAGGTTTAGCCTTAGTTAGATTTTAAGTGAACTTCCACTTTAATGGGAGTTCTGACTCTTACCCATTCAATTAGAGAAAAGAGGTTTTGGCTTGAATTGGGCTTTAATTTTTTTTGTGAAAATGTAATAATAAGTTTAAGCTATACTCTGAGTATGGTTGTGTTTTCTCATCTATCTATCTTTCTGTCTAGGGAGATTTTACTTTTTCAAACCCTTTACTCTATGCTTGGGGTTTTAATTAAATTTTTTGGGTAATGGATGTGACTTACATTACTATTTGCATGCCTGCCCCCGAGTTTACTCTCTTACATTTGATTATTATTAAAATAATATTTTCATTAAAAATGCTTTTGATAAATAATATACATACACTATATTGTCAAAAGTATTGGGATGCCTGCCTTTACACGCACATGAAATTTAATGGCATCCCAGTCTTAGTCCGTAGGGTTCAATATTGAGATGGCCCACCCTTTGCAGCTATAACAACTTCAACTCTTCTCAGAAGGTTGTCCGCTAGGTTGAGGAGTGTGTCTATGGGAATGTTTGATCATTCTTCCAGAAGCACAGGTGTTGTGAGGTCAGACTCTGATGTAAAACGAGAAGACCTGTCTCCCAGCCTCCGCTATTATTCATCCCAAAGGTGTTCTATCGGGTTGAGGTCAGAACTCTGTGCAGGCCAATCAAGGTTCTCCACCCCTAACTCCCTCATCCATGTCTTTATGGACCTTGTTTGTGCATTGGTGTGCAGTCATGTTAGAACAGGAGGGGGCCAAACTGTTCCCACGAAGTTGGGAGTATGAAATTGTCCAAAATGTCTTGGCATGCTGACACTTTAAGAGTTCCTTTCACTGGAACTAAGGGGCAAAGCCCAACCCCTGAAAAACAACCCCACACCATAGTTCCCCCTCCACCAAATGATTTGGACCAGTGCACAAAGGAAGGTCCATAAAGACATAGATGAGCGAGTTTGGGGTGGAGATCTCAATACTTTTGATAATATAGTGTACAATGTTTTTATATACTTTATTTATATACTTTTTTTTTCACCCCTATTACCAGTTAGGAGGAAGACTCCTTCTATCACAATATCAAGATCTGGCATGTAAAATTGACTTTTCCCCTCATTCACTAAAAATCCCATCCGTACAATCCCATCCCATACAACTCTGCATTCTGATATGAAATCTTCTTACATTAAGTTATTAAACATATTTTGCTGCTTCTTACAATCACAGTTTTTCCATAAAATAAAAAGGCATGCAAGGAACAACAAGGGTGTGATTATTTATCTGTTTGTAGACTGTCATTACTAAACATTTCTAATGATGCCTTTGTTGTATTTCCATACATGGAGCGAATTTTGGGTGGCCCTGTTGGCTGCCTCTCGCCTTACATGCTTGAATTGAAAAATTAAAGGAGTTGGGCAGAAAATTGTTGACCGAGTAGTGGCTGCATCTAACCAAGGCACTGTTCAGATATTTAGACAGGGCTAATTGTCAAAATGCAATATCCGAAGTGGGAGTTTTGTCCATCTATGCTGTGAAGCACCATGTAAATCTATATTTGTATGGCTAGCTTTACTTTACAGGCAATCTATTTAAAAAAAAAAATCCTTATCTTTCTATAACTAGTTTCCAAACCTCATCTCATTTCCTTTCATTTTTTACCATCTCTCCTTTTTCTTCCATCATGTTTTAGCAATTTACAGATTTTTCTAGGCGGTCCCTGGGTTACAAACAAGATAGGGACTGTAGGTTTGTTCTTAAGTCGAATTTGTTTGTAAGTCGGAACAGGTAAATTTTTTAAGTGTAGCTCCAGCCAAAATAATAGGTTTTATGTTTTTGGATAGCCTAGGGAAGGGTTAACACCCCTGTACCGTTTGTTTGGCTGTCTGTGCCCCTGTTCAGAAGATTTCACCTAATTTTCTGTCCCTGTGACAACTGGATTTAGAAAATGTTGTGTTGTGGAAACAAGGAATAGTGATAAAGCTTCAGTGGAGACACCTTTTTCCCATGAGAACTCTTACAGGAGTGAATTTCCCTTCCTATGGGGAGATTTCTAATCACTTCTTGTTGTCTCCCTTCATTTGTAAGTAGGAGTTGTTTGTAAGTCAGATGTTTGTAACCCGGGGACCGCCTGTAATTCACAATTTTTCTCCCCTTATTTCTATCTTTCCATTTTCTTTAGATTTCCTTCTGTTCTCTACTTTCTTTTTTTTTCTTTAGTCCATTGCCTACTATAACTCAAATTTACTGTCTCGCTCTATCTGAAACTCAAAATCCAAATTTAACAATTTGTGACAAGCAAAAAGTGACTCTGATGCTATTTAAAACATAATGATCACAGGCATGTAAGACGCCAGCCTTATTTGGCCCTTTATTCGTCACTTCATTATACATGTTACGATGTGTGTTATGTCTTATGACATCATTGCATTTGTTGCATGTGCTTGGTTATGAGTAATGCAGCATAATCTTTCTCAACATAGGAGGGCAGACCTTGCCCTCAATGGTTTACTAAACCATTGGGCCCACAAAATCTGCAGCGAACAGTCTAAAAGGCCACAACACAACAAAAACATGTCTGTAGCATGCTGCCAGTACAAAGAACTAATGCTGATATATGCTGTCCTGCAACAGACTATGAATTTTTGGCTTGAAATATCTAAAACAGGAGTTAACCTTACAGCCGTGTACAGTATCAAAAATCTGCTATTGTTGGCAAGGCAAAAGAGTGTAAATACCATCAGCGGACATATTTTACATACAGTGTAATAGCATAACCTGACAAGCAGAAAGGAGCACTCAAGCAATGGGAAATAATATATAAGGCTTTGGAAAAACACAGTTGTCTGATATAACCGTTACAGTAAAAACTGAGCTAACAAAGGGGTCACTACAGGTCTAAAAACCACCAGACTTTAAATCACAGAGTATAATGATACAAAGCAGAGACAAGAAGCCCAGAAACGTTATACTGTATTAAACAGCCACAGAAAAGAAGTTGGAGCCAAGCACAGCTTTCATTGCCTCTAGGCCTTATCTTCCTGAGTGCAGTGTTAATTTACAGTGTGCTGGAGCAAAGTTAACTTTTATTGTCTGACAAGGGTTTTAATCCAACGGGACATTCACTACTGCTTCTTAAAACTCTGAAAACATATTTAATTATAGCTGCACAGCTGATACCACTCTAAAACACAACATTTAGATTTCCAGAAGACTAGTCTCTCTGGGCTCTGTAGGTGAATTCCTTCCCAGACACATTCAGAATTTATTCAGAATAAATGCATTCCTATTGTGTAGGCTTAGTGAAGTATATTAGATCAACTCAACTTCACAGAAAGCCATAATGTTGCAATATACAAAACATCAGCAAGCAATTGTGTTACAAGTTTGAAAATGACTTCGCTTTTGCTAGACTTGCCAGGCTTCACAAGTTCGTTGCACAATTGCAGCAAGTCCGCATTGCATGGTTCCAGATCAACTTTCTTTGCTAACATGCAAGTTCTGGTTCAGTTATGTTATGCAATAGTCATCCCACCACAGGGGTCACTGTGGCTGAATTTTCATGCTGTAGACTTGCAGAGCTCTTGCTGTAGACTCACCACTGCAACTTTGCTCTTGCTAGAAACTTGGCACGCAAACTTTCTGCACATTGGAACATTGTCAACTAGAATTTGTGCTTCAGGTGCTCTGCAAGTGTACAACTTGCCCGTAAAAATGTGCAGCAAGTTAGCAGACTTACAATTCAACACTGCCACAAATTTGTGGTAAGTTTTTCTTGCTATCTATGAACACTATGGTGTGTTAATGTTTAAAAAAACTTTATACACAGAGGATGTTATATAGTTTTTACATATAAGCTGACACATTAACTTGGTATATACTCAAGCTCTACTTTCTGCTTAGCTCATATTCTATCTCAACAATTATTAAACAGGAAGGCTGAGTGATGCTGTGGAAAAGCCACTGCTCCTACTAGGGGCTAATCAGCAATAGGCTCGATTACTTGAGGGTTACCGAAAAAAAATTATTTTTATTTGTGGCTATGTGACTATAATTTCAGACTTAATTGGCCAGAAATAACTTATACCTTCTTTGAAAATAAGGATCCTTATTCTGGTGAGTTAGCTTCATGAATTGAGCTTCATGCCTATATTTACTAAAATTGCCAACATATGGGAGAGTAAGAATTTAGAATGTGAAAGTTAGATAAAACAATAGGATTTTTGTATTCACAGTAAAATTCTTTACTCGGGGACCACTGAGGCACACAGGAAGTCTTTCAACTTAGGGGTATACTGCTGCCTAAAAAATGCAAGCCAGCCCAGGATAACCCCTTCTGCTACCAGCATGCTTTAGCTTTGCAACAAAGCAGTACTTGAAGCTTGGACAATACAACTAACATACAAAGAGATGCCTAAAGGATCTTATGCCAAAAGCTAAAATCAGATAAGGACAGCAGATCCACTTGGTATGATTTAGTGAACAGAGGACCAGGTTGAAGCTTCGCAAATCTGGAAAACAGTTGCCTGACGCTGAAAAGCCTGGGAAACCTAATAGTCCTAATACAGTGTGCCTTGACAGGAGGGAATATAACCCCAGCTTGTATCCCTGGGATACCACCTCCTGTATCCAAACCTTGGAGATGTAAGCTGTCCAAATGTCTGCAAAAGTTAACTCCCACTTTGGGTAGTGGGGGGTTTACCTTCATGCAGATTTGAGCCACAGACCTTGTAGCAGGACTGGGAGCCAAGTTTGGGGGGTCCTAAAGTGAAGAGAATAGTAGTGGAGAAACTAAATAGATATTCTTAAAAAGATAATGAGGGAAGGCTAGTCAGCATGTTCCTTAGACTTCTTCTGCTGATGAAAATGGGTGCTCTTGCCACCAGTGGCATCCTTCATAATAGTATCAAGAGTTGAACCAAAAAGGCATTGTTCCTTGAAGGTCATACAGATTAAAAGTTTCTTAAATGCAGGCTTCACAGGCCAGTTCTTTAATCAAAAAGCCCTATGCATGTGTACTGATAGGGAATGTGAGAGATGAGGTGGGAAACTTCCAACAATACAGCAGAAATGGAAATCTACAGCCATCTGCTCCACATTTTATAAGCAGGGGATCAAATGCAAAAGTGGGAGGGTCTTTAAGGGATTTTGACCAGTCAGCTATAGTTTGTCAAAGTAAAGACACTGTCTGGATGGGGTAAATGGCAGGGCCCACCAGCGAGAACAGAATTCTAGAGAGGGCTTCCAACAGCTTATCGGCTAGGTCCATAAAGACAGATGCATCCTTCACCCCCATGGTAGTCACCTTGTTAAGACAGAATACTGCCTGATCCACAGTGAGAATAGACCAATTTTGTACAAAATTCTCCTCAAAAGGGCACAAGGCTAAAATTTATTTGGGGAGAGCAAACAGCTTGTCAGGATGTTTCAAGTCTCAGTACAGAAATAGTTGGAAAAGCTGGTGCAATGAATGCAAAATCTCTGCAGTCTTAGCAGCTTTAAAGGACCAAAATTAGAAACCCTACTGGTAGAAGCTACGGGGTGGTGTGCAAAGCATTGCTAAGAGCCGAAAGAATCTCTTAATTTGGGAGTGATAGCAGTAGACTGTGACTCCTACGGGGTAAGCTTATCAGTCAAAGGCTGGGGCAATTCAGAATCAGAGTCTCTGTGTCCAATGGAGCTAAAGCTGCTTAGGCTGCAAGCAAATCATACAGAGAATCTTCAGGTTAGGGTGCAAGAGCATGCTTGTGGTCTCTCAATTTGAGCCATAAAGTAATAAAAACCCCTGTAAAAAGTAGCCAACCACACCGAACAGACCTAAATAGAACTCTGATGAGCAACAGGCATGTAGACTTCAGACATCCGCACCATCAATAAGCATGCTACAAACAGCTTTGAAATCAATGTTTGAGTGGCTGTTGGGGGCACCCAGTACAGCTGGACAGCCCCCCCCATTGTTTAGAATCAGACATCTTGCAGTAACGCGGTGGTGAGGCAACATAAGGCTCAGAGTATGTGGCAAGGCCTCAGGTGCTCACGAAACCTAGACAGCTGGCAGCAAATGGGGGTCAAAAGGCTTGGAGGTGAAAAAAGTTAGTGTAGGTCAGTAGCAGAAACAGGTCAAACATTAGTGTTCCACTTAGAGTTCAAGTGGGTCTTGCAAGCTGGAGTAGCATCAGGGAGATGCTTCCTCAATGCTCAAGAAAGAGAGCTTGGACATTACGCCAATGGGTGTGAGTGTCAGATTGGTCTGCTCATGAAGTTAGTGTTCAGAAACAGGACAAGTACTGAGGAAATGCCAGCGGCCCTGCACCTGGAAAGCGCTTAACAGCTAAACTTTTACCCGAAGGGAGTCTGTAAAATGTCCTAGGTAGCACTCAGTGCCCAAAAGTCACTCCAGGGTTATCTTCCCAGCAACATCCAGCCCAGAGGAGTCCAGATGCGGCTCTTCCCATGCTAAGGATAGCCACGCTTAATAGCTGCAATTGAGGAAAGAGGGCTTCATCAGCAATGTAAAAAAGAATCTTGACTGAAGAAAAAAAAAGTGCAACAAAATGAATTAGACTTTAACACACTGGAGCTTCAGAAAAGTTTTTTATTGTCTTTGGACACTATTGACTGCCTACTTTTCATTCCTTTATCAAATGCTATGCATATACTGAAGTAATTGAGTACTGGAGATACTGGATGTAATTCCATTCACATGCTGAAACCCTAATACCAGATTTCACCAGCAGGTGACACTGAAGGCAAACTATGAAATTACAAACTCCTGTTTCTTGAGAAAACATAATGCTGCAGGAGCTATATTGTCAAGAGTCCTTGAATTTCCCCTTCAGCTGCCCAAGTATTCAATGCTGACTTCCATTCAGAAGCATAAAAAAAAGAAATTAGATCGTTGTCCATAGTGACCATTCAAATTACTTTTTCATATTCCCAGAAAATTAAAGACTTTGCTTTGGTTCCCATTCTCCTTTTCTTCTTTCTTACTTATAAATATCCCCCCTTTTGTGTAATTACAATAGTTTTGTAGTTTTTCTAGAATCTTTTTTTAATTATTATTTCAGTAAGAATATTATCCAAAATGTAAATGTTTATAGAAACACATATGTTACGCTAGAATTTGCAAATATGTCATTTGAAAAATTTGACGCTAGAACAACCTGCATAACTCAAACCACAGAGACAGAGTAAGAGGCGGTTCACACTGAGGCGACACGACTCCTTACTACTTCGGGGGCGACTTGTGCATTACCATGCACCACAACTTCGGAGCGATTTGCAGGGACTTCACATAATGGAAGTCTATGCAAGTCGCTTCGAGGTCGCCCTGAAGTAGTACAGGACCCTATTTCTAAGTCGGAGCGACTTGTGTCGCTCCTATTAAAACGGGTCCTGTAGCGGTCAATGGACCGCGAGGGAGCGCGACTTGTCAGGCTTACAAGTCGCCTGACAAGTCGCGCTAGTGTGAACCGACTCTTATAAGCATGCTGTTGCATAATAAAAGTTTTTAACATACAGAATGCTAAACAAATCAAAATAATATGGAGGATATCGGAATACTAATGATTTTAAGGTAAATTTACAGTTGAGTGCTCAAACAATTAAAGTAATGCACAACAGCCTGGGGGAAAAAAAGGGGGGGGGGTTTGGAGAACAGGAATTACTGATTGTTCACCAAACTATAGGATTATTAGACTATTAGGCCTCAAATAATATTTTTGCAGTACACTGCTATCAGAGTTCCCAGTCTACACAAAATTTGGTGCCTCCGTTAAGGATACTTGAAAATGTATATGTCAACTCTGAAGGAATTCTATGATATTAGAAGTTTAGACCTCCAATGATATATTTGCAGTACACAGGTAGCAGGGTTCCCAGTCCACAACGAATCTGGTATCTCAGTCAAAGATATTTGAAAGACCATTTATCAGCTCGGAAGGAATGTTTAGTTTGTTACACAGGACTCCGCTACTAGCTAAGGTAGGTAAATACATATCTGGCAGATTTACCTCTAGGACAGAAGCGGAAATACAGCAAATAGTAGCTGAAACAGCAAGTAACAGAGTGGAAATAGATGTGAAAATGGATGTAAAGGAGAGATAGGTGCTGCATTATGATACCACTAGAAAATGAGGAGGAATCCATAGACCTCCTGCCTCGAAACAACAATTCCAGGAGAGGGACATTGGTGCTGGTATCTTTCAGCACAAAAAAAAGCTTAAATTTATGTAAGGTAGGATTAATGTTAGGTTTGAGGGGAGGTTAGTGTGGGAGTTACAGGGAAGTAAGGGTTACAGGGATGGTGGATGTAAGGATTAGAAGAAGTGTTAGAGTGATAGGGGATTTTGGTAGGACAATGCTTTCTGCACCAGGAACTCTACCCTGAAAACTATCACTTCTGATCTTCTGCCAATGATGTACCTCATGGGCTCCATCAGAACATAACACTATGTCCCCCTTTTTACCCCATGTACAAACTTCCGCATTTCAGGTAAAAAACAATCAATGCTGCTTGGTCTTTTTATACTCATCATAGTCAAACTAAAGTGAATTAATTTACTACAGGGACAGTTTGGTTTCATGGGAGGATCATCAAGAAGCCACCTGCCTCAAAGTTGAAGGTCCATTTGTTTGTAGCTGAAAGGATTCCATGTAAATATGGGTGGATGCTGGTACAGTGAATCTCTCCATTCAGGATGGAACACCAACAGATGAGAGTACCTTCGCATCAGTTTCTGGATCATAAGCAGCAAAATGCCAAGATAAATAACAGCATATGGTAGGAAATCTGGCAGCTCGGGTGCCATGAACTAACCTCTGGTCATGGGTATTGTAGGAGGCAAGCTAATTACTTATAAATAAAAACACACATACTCCTTAATTGGATAAATAACGGCCGCGGCTTTATTATTGGTTTTAACCAAAATAGAATTAACCATACAAACATACTATTGAATAATTCATCTCAAAATACTGAAACTTCTAACATGACCAAGCCACTATGGCTCAGGCCTACCATCTTAAACTTTAAACTAGATTAACAATTACCCCCCATCTCCTTATTCTTCTTGAAAAGGCGGGGGGGTCCCACCACATAAAAAGCTGCGACGAGGGATGGGGGTGCGGGGAGTTGTCCTGAGAAATCCTTCTTCTGACATACCAAAAATTGCGCCAAAACTGCCTTTTTATAGACAAATCCCTGCATTCCAGAATTTTCCAAAGGTCAGGGGACCCAGTGGACCAATCCTGGGTCACCTTTCCCAAACTCTGGAATATGCCTAGACCACCTGACTTCGCTGGCCAATGAGGAAACAAGTACCTCATAAACCTTACAGGGCAGCTAGAAAATGCTGCCTCCACAATCCCATGAGGAAAAGGGGGGAAAACTTGTTTCCCCCCTTTTTCCTTACATTCCAACAGATACAAGATAGCAATGGCTCATGCAATCCATAGCCATCTACAGATTTGGATAAAATAACTACCAAAAAAAAAAAAATGTTTTGCGTCTATACAACTAGCTTGTATTGTTTTTACCAAACACAAGAAAGGACAATCAGACATGTCTGTTTCCCATTGGAGTGGCAATATTTAAAGCTAACAGAACATTAATAACAGATGCGTAGGTGAATGAGGGATATGTTACAGTAGCTGAAATTTCATTTAACATCCATGCAATGCAAGAGCTTCCAGCAGATATTGTAGCAAATTTCCTTTGTATTATTTTTTTGTGGGATTTTTAGTGCTGTGGTGCCCCAAAGCAAAATATTGCTACGGTTTTGTTTCAATGTCAGCGGCTGGTTATTATAAAAAGAAAGCTCTATAGAAATGTAAATTCTAATAAAAGCCAGAAGTTTGACCAAATATACTGCCAGAAAAAAAATCAGTTTAGAAAAATCACAAGCGTTTATACAAGAAATGAAAGGACAGCCTGATAACATCAAAATAGAAACATTGTTTTTTTTTTTCAGATATCCTTTTATTTGAGACAGAGCCAGTAAAAATTATAACACGCTGCATGCCAGGGGTGCAATTGGGTAAGGTTGCGCAAAAAGCGCTGTAGTAAATCTATGTAATAATAGTTTGTTGATTGGATGGGGTGGCTTTAGTGTGATTGCTATTTATGCAGACCATAATCATTTAGAGCAGGCATGTCCAACCTGCGGCCCAGGGGCCACATGCTGCCCGGAACCCCAGGCAATGCGGCCCACTGCCCCCCGACAATTTTTTCTTTTGCTGGGGAGGAAGGAAGGAAGTCGGGTTGGGGGCATGGCCATAGCGGCTTCCAACTAATGGTAGGCAGAGGCTGCCTCGGAGGGAAGGGGGGGGGGGAGGAAGGCGAGCATGTGCAGTGTTTCTGACTCCTACCACCATGACCACTTCAAATCACTGAAGTGGTCATGGTGGTAGAGAGTGTTCCTTTAATATCTCTCAGAAGAAGTAAAGCGCTGTATACAGATTCCATTTCATTTGATCATCCTCTAGCTGTGTTAAATTAGTGCGGGGGGTGCGGCGGCGCGAGAAGGGCACGGCGGCATTTTATTACTTATATATCTTAACTATAGTATATATTTTATATGCGGCCCGAGAAAATTTCTCTACACTCAATGTGGCCCAGAGAAGCCAAAAGGTTGGACAACCATGATTTAGAGGGAACTTTTTTTTGGAACAAGGACTTCCCAGTGAAGTAGATATATGTTTTTGATTAGCCCCATCTAGAAAGAGGATAGATCTAAAACCCATTTCTATTTTCCATATAAATTTGCTTTTAAAGATAGAATCCATAATGCCAATAAAAGACCCTCAGATTTCACCTATCATTTTGTTCTGCAGGTTCAAAAATGAAAGGATGAATATATACAGCTGCCTTGGACAACAAAAAATAGTATTAGGGCTTTATCAAAAACGGAGAAAGTGAAAGATGGGGGGGGGGGGGATATTCGGGAAGAGTTAAAAACTTTATTAGTTTATTTTTTTGTTGTTTCACTAAGTAGGTTTCCCTTCACTGCCTCTCCAGGAGATTAAACCGGAAATTTGATGAAATCTCACCAAAAGGGACACGCCATTCCTACACCAAGGGGACTTTCCGTCTTAGACAGCAGTCACAGAACATTTGTTCCCATTGGATAAATACCTTTAACCTCTTTGCTCTGATCACAACTCTAAAAATCTGGAGTTCCCTCACTTCGTGCCTTGGTGAAAATAGTCTACAGGGCAAACAGAGAAGATGAATATTGACAGAGCTTCTAACCCTTCCTTACTCTATCCAAAACGAAACAATTAAGTGACTTCAACCAACAAGATTTCAAGTGATTGCAAATGCCCATTATAACTCAGTATGGCCCAACCATGGCAAGTAATTCTTCAACTAGTTACAAATATTAGGCATGGCAAGCCTTATTCATGAAGCCGTTTATTCTGCCGCAGCATAAAATAATAGGATGGCAAGTGTACAAACAGGTAAATCTAATACCTAGGATTATGAACGCGTAGCACAGAATGTATACCACTTCTGGGAACAGTCATTGCAAAAGTAGAATGTTCTATAAGTATTGACCTGGCAAAGCGTTCTGGGATTCTTTTGCTGGGTTCATATTTTCCCCTTGTTTGAGTTCTGTCCCCTGACATAGAGCTGTTTTTTTTTTACCATGGATACACCTTGTCTAGAACAAAGAAAAATATCAAATGCTTTTTCAGGGGGAACTGGAAATCCTTTAATAGGTGGGTCTTTATAGTACCGCCACAAAGCCACTTATTCATTTTAATTTGCCAGCCAATATATTACAGGTGAAAAAAGCCAATGACAGGACAGACAGACAAATGTACTAATTATGCCAAAGTCAACAACACAAGTAGCTTGATAAACTTTTAGGCCCTGTTCACACCTGAGCGATTTTCAGCTTGAAACTTGTAGCTCTAAAATGCTCAAGAAGCCAAATCCCATTTATTTCAATGGCCCCTGTTTACATCTGAGCGTTCTGTCACCTCAAGCAAAACGCCTGTCACTCTAAAAAACGTACACAAGCTTCTTTTTGGTAGATTACAAGCATTTTTGTTCCCATAGACTTCAATAGAAAAGCCTGAAAACACATGACTTGAGCGTTTTGTGAGCGTTTAGTTGCACGTTTTTTGCTCAAACAGCAGCTCTACACCCTTGATTTCCTCCCCCTTACCCCCCAGTGCTTCCTATTGGCTAAACAAAAACACCCAAAGCTGTAAAATGCTTGAATTAAGCTTCTAAAAATGCTTAAAAACTCTCAAGTAATAACGCCTGAAAGTCGAACAGAGCCTTAGGCCTCATGCACACTGGTTTCATGTAAATTATGTTTCTCCTGACAGGAGAAAATCACTGTTTTAAACTTATCTAAGCTGCATTTTTTCAAAATAGTCTAGATGAGTTTAGCAGAGTTTAGCTGTGTTTGAGTTTAGACATTTATTTATTTCATTGGCCGGAATTTTAATTTATTCTGGCCATTGAAATAAATAAATGCTGAAGTGCTAAACGCGCCTTTAGGCACATTTCATTTTGTTTAACTGACCCTGGGGATGTGCTGCGGGTTGAGGATGACAGGGACACTGTTTGTCCCCATTGGCCCCCCATTCATAGGGTCCTAGTAAAAGGGTTCATTATTCTTCAGAACACCACAGCCTCATCCCCATTCCTCCCCCCTGAGACATGCTATTGGTGGGAGAGATGAAACATGACTGGGTTCTGTGCAGAGCATAGTTCATATTGTCAATATGTTATTTCTTTATGTCAAGAATTTTTGTATTCTGATACACAACTAATGTACAATTTGTATTTGCACTCAATGTACCTGTTGAGTTTTACTTTTTTACTGAAAACTTTCAATGAAAACTATTGGAAAAGAAATGTGTTCAACTGCATTTACACGCCTTTAACCACTTCTGGACCGGAAGGTTTTCCCCCTTAATGACCAGGCCATTTTTTGCGATTCGGCACTGCGTTACTTTAACTGACAATTGTGCGGTCGTGCGACGCTGTACCCAAATAAAATGATGTCCTTTTTTCCCACCAATAGAGCTTTCTTTTGGTGGTATTTGATTTTTATTTTTTTGTGATATAAAAAAATATATACATATATATATATATATATATATATATATTACTGTTATATAACATTCCCAATAAAAAAAAATTACAAATCAAAAATTTTTTTTGATCATTTTAGGCCAATTTGTATTCTGCTACATATTTTTGGCAAAACAAATCCTAACAAGCATATATTGATTGGTTATCGGGAGTTATCGCGTCTACAAACTAGGGGAAAGATTTATGTAATTTTTTTTTACTAGCAATGGTGGCAATTAGCAGGACTGCAACATTGCAGCGAACAAATTGGACACCTGACATTTTTTACACTTTTGGGGGGACCACTGACATTACTACAGTAATCAGTGCTAAACATATGCACTGTTACTGTACTAATGACACTGGCAGAGAAGGGGTAACACCAGGGGTGATCAAAGGGTTAAATGTGTCCCTAGGGGGTGATTTATAACTGTGGGGGGGGGGGGCTTGCTGCATGAACACAGAGACCTGTGTTCCTAAATAAGAGGAACACAGGATCCCTGTGTTCATTACTGATAGAACAGCGGTCTACCGTGTTTACAACAGAAGACCGCCTTTCTGTCTCCACGGGGAGCGATCGTGGGTGACCGACGGCAATTGCAGTCACCGGACACACTGATTTGCTCCCCCTGCAGCCATTTGGCACGTGCACGCCCCCTCACTAGCGATCTCGCAAAACACTGTACAGTTACGTCATTTCGCGGGACAGAGTCAACTTGCATGTACTGCTGGCGGTTGGCAAGTGGTAAACAGCATTCAGTGTTTTTTTTTTTTGTGGTCAAAATTCCCTCTCCTGAATGTGATTTTAAGGAGTTCAGAAAACATCCTCTAGACTCCCCTTCTACTAAACTCCTAAAAATGTCCACGTTAGGGGAGTTCAAGGGCAGAAAAAACATGCCTAAACTCACAAAAACGTGAGTTTAATAGCAGCAGTGCGAATGAGGCCTTAAGCATCACAGCTGTAAAATTTTAAGAAAGGACAATGACAAATGTCACAATTACAGATCTTCTTATGTAACTAAGAATTCATAAACAAGATCAACAGAACAAAATCATAAAATTGAAATGCCCAGGACATGGCACGATTGTGTAAGATTTGAGAAAAGAGATAGCTGCAGGAATCCATTATATGATCTTGTGCCCGTCGTAGGTTACAATAGTCCAATAACACTAAAAATGTAACATTTATTTTCACATCTTATCCCAGTTAAGGCTTTTAGACATTGCAGGCTGTCCTAAAGTAATACAGTAACATGAAACAACCAATCGAAATATCATATTTTACTTTTTAGAAGATTGATCCCTAAGCATCTTTATGCGTATCTTAGGTACCCCAATGGTGAGTTCTACGTAACTGGGTTCCTAGGGCTGTATACCTGTTTCTTTGATTGTGCCAGATTCTCACTCGCCATGTTGGATTTTTCATTTTTCATTATGAAGATTCCAGCAGAAGAAGTGAGTTCATGCAAACAATAAGCTTGTGGGACAGAACTGGCTCCACTGGAGGCCTAGACAGTTGCTAAATAATTCCACCCACTAGCATTCCATGGAACGATGGATTGGTCATATACAGTTTACACCCCAACTAAATCGATACACTAGTGGCGCTTTTCCACTGCATGGAACAGAACGGTTCGGCTCCCTTTTGTGCTTTTCCACTGCTGGTACCACATGGTATGGTGTAGGAACGGTTCGGTACGGCGGCGCTTTTCCACTGCATGGAACCGAACGGTACGGCTCTTAAAAACAGTACCACCTCGATTGTGGTTCCAAGAGGTACCATACCCGATACCATATCCCACAATCCTTTGCATGCAGTCACTACTAGCCACTGATTGGTCAGAGAATCCCACACACCCGTTGTTATCCCTCCCACTTAACTTTAGCACTACTTTAGTGGAAAAGCAAACCATACCGTACCGAACAGTTCCAACACCATACCATGCGGTACCAGCAGTGGAAAAGAAACCCGGGCCAAGCAGGGCCGAGTAGAGCCGAGCCGGTACTTGCAGTGGAAAAGTGCCATAGTAGAATTTTGTTCCATATTTTTCATTTTAAGAACGTTCATTTGATTTTCTAATCATTAGCGGGGTCAAATCAGCGTTCATTTTCGACCGTAAGGCCCCTTTCACACATACAGTCCGTTTGTCCGTTTTTCATCCATCTGTTGACGGATGAAAAACGGACATCAATGCATCTCTATGTAAAAACGGATGACAATGGATGATCATCTGTTAACATCCATTTTCATCCGCTTCCGTCAATGTCCGTTTTTTGGAACGGATGAATGTCCTATTTTTCATCCGTCAAAAAAACGGATCGGACGAAAAACAGATGTAACAAACGGATGAAAAACAGATGAAAAACGGATGAAAAATGGATGAAAAACGGATACATTTTGACGTGACTGAACTGATGAACTGAACGGACCGTATGTGTGAAAGGGACCTAATAGTACCAAGAAAGTTCAAAGGACTGGATGGAAAACTCTTCACGAACTATTGAATTTCTAATAGTAAATGTGATTTTCTTTTGGGAAAGTTAATTTGTTCCAAAATCGAACGTTAAAGGCAAACAAAATTTTGAAAGACTTTCAATTGACATTTGTCAAGTCATTGAATATATTGAGAATTTTTGCACACTTTTTCATATGGATGTTCTGCTAGTGTATGGCCAACGTACGTTCTTCAAAGTATTCGTTGTGTTCTTCTCTTATCCAAAAAAGACTGGAAGATAATTGATAGTTACATAGAAGTTCTCCTTTCAATGTCTTCAAGGAAATAGTAACTTCTGCCAAATAAAATTCCCCTCATCCATTCAATCAGGGAATCATAGGAAATAAGCTAAATAGATTTTAATGACAAAAATCCCTTCATTCTGTTAGAAAACAACATTTAAGAAAATAGCACATACCCAGGTAATGAATAACACATTGATGTAAAGACACAGTTTTTGAAAATGAAGATCTCTCCAAATGTGCTGCTGAGTTCCTTTATTTATTTTACATGGTATTTTAATTGCAGTTTTTTGGTCTGAGAAAAAAAAAAACTAAAATGAAGTATGTTCAAATCTTCTTAGAGATTGTTTACATTACGTACAGCAGTGTTGTATGCCTGGAATCTAGCTGTGTCATTAAACGGGTAGTTCACGGTTTTGCACTTTTGTACTAACTGTGCAGCAAGCAGTTGTGTGCACAAACCACCTAGTTTGTTTTTCATTAAATTTGCTAAACCTAAGCTGCTAAATGTAAATGTTCAATGCTAAATTTTGATTGGTTGCCAGGGATTACTGCACACCATTGCTTTGACTACATTAATAAAGAAAGAAGATTATTGCATTCTTGTATAACACCTGCAGGAGACTTGCAGACATGCAGATGTGCAGCACCAAGTGCTACCAAAAAATCCTTCTACCTAATCCATACTAGAATAATTGGCAGAAAACATATATTCTACTGGCTGCCATTGCAAGTCATTTGAATTATATTACCAAATAAAGCTAATTTCATTAGAACTGTTACTCAAAGTTAAGCTGGAAGCAGCAACCCCTGTTGATAATTTTACATTGCACATAACAGGTTCTCTTTTTCAGCATCCAAACCCAAGAACAAAAATTGATAGTATTCTAGCTCACCTGTCCTTAGATATAGTAACTACATTACTTTTAATTTCTTACACTTTTTTCCTCTTTATTTTACCCTGGTAATCCTGCCATTGATACACTTCCTTTCCTAGGGTGACAACAGTAATGAGCAGCATTATCATCAGAGATGTATAGTATCTAAGTAGAACTACTTCATTACTGTACTTAAGTACCGAAAGGCGGTATCTGTACTTTCCTAGAGTAGAATTTTTTTCTCCTACTTCCACTTTTACTTCACTACATTTTTTCAATGATTTCAATACTTCTACTCCGATATTTTTTTTGCGCTGCATAGTTACTCGTTACAATTGTAAAAATTACCACTGCCAGAACAGTAGATGGCAGGTTTCATGAAGCTCAAAACATGTGTATTATCAGCGCATACGAAAATAAATGCTACTGTATGTATAAATAAAAGCTGCATTTGAAATAATAAAAAACAATATGATGTTCAAACTTTTGACTTCTTTCTTTAATAACTACATAACACAGTACTTGTACTTTTACTTTCAGTACTTGAGTAGCAATTTTTTTTTCAAAACTACTGGTACTTTTACTTTCAGTACTTAAGTAGCAAAATTAAAAAAAAAAAAAACTACTTGCAATACTTAAGTACAAAAAATGTTGAATACTTTAGTACTTCTACTCAAGTCACTTTTTGATCGAGCACTTCCACTTCTACTCAAGTATGGGTTTCGAGTACTTTATACAACTCTGATTATCATCCTAGGACAGAGAGTTATTGTTAAGGATATGAAACCTTTCCTTTATTCTCCATAACAGGGGGAGGTGTTTTGTAGTCCAAGGAGATAGCAGGGAACAATGCTTCGCGATAACAGTCCAGAAAGTATAGGGCTCATCTAGACTTACAGTTGGGGGTGTTAAAAACACACGGTTAAACCGCATTTCTAATGCCACCTAACTTAAGCTGCAAAAGCAATAGATTGGGGTGTTCACATGCCACGGTTTTTGACGCTTTGCTTGGTGCCCACAGCAAAAATGATCACTCCTCTGCTGGCATTACTGCCACTGAACATAATCCATTAAAGCAAATGGGGACGTGCCGCTATGAACATGGCTGCAGCACACTGGTACATCACTATGGTGAAAGAGGTGCTGAGGAGGCATCATATCATCTCAGACACCTCTACAAAGTGTTCTGAACACAGATCAAAGGTATGGCAAAGAGGCTGCACATCTAAACCTAGTAGAAGTTATCAGTTCACAAGATTTCTGGCTAGATGAACTGCTACTTTTTTGCACTTGTCAAACAGATATAATAAAAGACTTTCAATGGGATATTTAACAGACCAAAAGATAAAATGACAAATAAAATAAATGTAATGCTAGAGTTTGGATACACTTTAATTTTTAAGGGGTAGTGCCATACACAGTAAATATTTCAGAGCTCAGCTGGAAGAATCATGCAGTTGACTTTTATATCTCTTTCCAAGAGAAAGATCTGGCTTTCAGCGTATCCCTCTTCCCATTGTGGAGTCTCACTCCTCTTGCAGCATCAGAAAGAGTCTCAGTGATGTTACTGCATATTCCCCAAAACCATAGCAGTAGGCTAAAATTGGGGGTGAGAGAACTTAGTGCTTCTTTTGCTATCTCTTAATGAAGAATTCCAACCGAGAGTCAGATCGCTTGTAAAGGCTAGGTAGGTGGGCAGAGCTGAGAACGCAATGATTTTACATATAGAGCTGGTAACAGGTATTTAAAGTGTATTGAACAATACATTTCTCTTATTTTCTCCCTTTTGGTCTGTTACATATACCATTCTTTTATTATATGTGAGCTGATATCTTCTATCTTGTGAGCTGATAATGTCGTGTACTCTTTGTTTCTAGACTGTTATCAGTTAGCATTGTTTCCTGCTATCTCCACGGACTACACAACACCTCCTCCTGTTATGGAGCTGATAGATGTGGACATGCTGGTAGGTTAATTGGCTTCTATCTAAATTGGCCCTAGTATGTGTATGTATGAGTAAGGGACCTTAGATTATAAGCTCCTTGAGGGCAGGAACTGATGTGAATGTAAAATATATATGTAAAGCTCTACTTACATTGATGGCGCTATATAAGTACCTGAAATAAATAACAAAAAATAAATAGTCCTCACACACTCCCTGTCCTAGGATGACTACGTTGCTCTTTACAGTTGTCACCTTAGGACAGGAAGTGAGTTAATGGCAGGATTACTAGGTTACAATAACAGCCCATTAAGACTGGCGCGACAGGATTTTGTGGGGCGACCTGTGAAGTCGCAGTGCACAGCGCGCACATCGACCTCGGCGTGACTTGCACTTACTTCATTTAATTGAAGTCAATGCAAGTCGCCTCCAGGTCGCCCCAAAGTAGTACAGGACCCTTTTTCTAAGTCGGAGCGACTTGTGTCGCTCCTAATAGAACGGGTCCTGTACTATTCAATGGCGACCGACCGCGACTTGTCAGGCGACCAAGTCGCCTGTCAAGTCGCGCTAGTGTGAATGGACCCTTAAAAAGGAAGAAAGTGTGGAAAAAGAAAACTAATGCAGTCACCACATTTAAGGACTGGTAAGCTGCAATACTATCCATTTTTGTTCTTGGATTTAGATTTGCTTTATATTAACTCTTCATCAACTTGATAAAACATCAGGGTTGGAGAGATGTACAAAAGGGTTTCCTTAATGAAACTTGTCCTTAATGATAATGACTAAGGACAAGTTTATTCTTCAAAAAAAAAAAAAGTTTTTGGTTTTGATTTTTGGGTGTCAAAATGTGACGGTTACACAAGAAAACTAAAACGTAAGAGACATGTGATCACTTTTTAAGAGACATGTGATCACTTTTTGCTCTTGGATTTAGATTTGCTTTAATTTAACTCATCATCGACTGGATAAAACATTAAGCTTGGAGAGATGTACAAAAGGGTTTCCGTAATGACTAAGAGCAAGTTTATTCTTCAAAAATCAAAAAAAAAAGGTGTTTGATTCAAATTTTTTGGGTGTCAAAATGTGACCGTTCATTATACAAGAAGACCAAAACATAAGACATGTGATCACCTGCCTTTGCTTTGTATTGAGTGCAAGTGATCCCAATACCCCCAGCCTTCAGATATAAGTACTGTCTGGGGACACCTGCTGAACATCTGTGCGGGAATACAAAGTACAGAATGTGACATCCCCTCCCTGCACCTTCTTAGCATTGATGTGTCATTTACAATCCAAAAACAATGCAGCTGCCCCCTCTCTCTACTCATGCCTGATCAAACAATCTTATTTTCATGAACTCTTCCCATGATCTGACTTCACCTCTATCAATCAGAAATGAGAAATAAATGAAATAGACAGGGGTCTAATTTAACTCTATTAAAGAGAAAACAAAAACTTTTAAAAAGTAGTTGGAAATAGGCACTGCAGCAGCAGCAGCAGCTGACCTGTCTGGTCTGCATCAACAGGTGGGCATTATTTTGCAGGCTGGTATAAAATCTAAGAAATAAAGCATGCCATCTTCTTACCTTGGTTATACAAGATCCAAGGGAAAGGTATGATGCCGACATGTGACAGTGAGGGACTGAGAAAGTTCTCTGATCAGCTGCTGTTAACATTCTCTTGGCTTTTATCTGCAGGTGGGAGGGGCTGTCCCCTGGAGTAGGTGGGCTGTCAGTGCAGCAGACAGACAGACAGACAGGCACTCAGTCCCCCATCCCCTCTACAAGCTGTACTTTCCAGGGAGCTAATCAGGAGGAGAAAGGAAAGTCAATTGTGCTTTTAGAGCAGGCTTACATTTTAAAAGAAAAAATGCAAATGGAACAAGACGTATGCAAAATTCATCCAAACTCCTTGGAACATTTTGATTTTCAGATGTTTAAAACATAAGAATGTACACTATGCGCCGGTCCCAGAGCAGACGGTTCATTTAATTCCACATGGGACAATATTTATTTGGGTTAATAACCCCATGGGGTAATAAAGTAGTAAAACACGCTCAGTTTTTTTTATAACTTAACACATTGAGCACAATAAAATAAAATAAAATAAACTTTCCCAATAAACTTATTTGTTCAAATTCTTACCCCAGCACTTGTAGTTTACATCTTTATCTGCTGCTGGCTCCTGCTCTCTCAGTGCTCCTTCTCTTCACTTCCAGTCCTCACAGGAAAGAGTTAACAGTGGACAGTGCAGTCTGATGTCATTGTGATGGCGAGGAGGAAGAGGGAGGAGGAAGGAGGAGGAGGGAGGGGCAGGGAAGTGTCTTGCCATTCTAGACTATAGTGCTATTGAGGGATTTACTAAAACTGATGCATGCAATATCTGGAGAGACATCAATCAGTTTCCAGACTTTATTGTCAAAGCTTAAAGAGGAGCTCCAGGCTCCTCCAGAAAAAAATGAAAAATCAGCAGCTACAAATACTGTAGCTGCTAACTTTTAATATTAGGGCACTTACCTGGCCAGTAATCCTGTGGTGTCTTACTCTTCACTTGAGCTGATTTTTCATCTCCGCCATCTCCATTAAGGGAATCCAGCAGTGAAGCATCGAGACTCCCTACTGCGCATGCGTGAAGCATGCCACGCTTTGTGAATGCGCAAGCATGGGGGAAGGAGGAGGGGGACTCGTGGCAAACTCAGCCGGAAGAGGGAGCGGTTACCTGTCAAAACCAGGTACCCGCTCCCCCCAAAAAAGGTGCTAAAAGTGGCAGCGGAGAAGGGGGGAGGAGGCAGACAAGCGGAGCTTCCCCTTTTGGGTGGAGCTCCGCATTAAGGCTCGGTTTACATATATGCGAAACAGATGCATTTTGAACCGCATCAGATTCGCATAACATGTGAACCAGGCTGGCTTTCAAAGAAGACGATTCACATATATGCGTGCCAGTTGCGGTGCAAATGAAAAAAGGCTCCTGTGCATTTTTCAGTCTAGTTCAAGTGTGATTTAAAGCATAATTTCACTTTTGTTGAGAAAAAAGATTCCCCTCTGGGTGATCTCTGTACTTTGCAGGGATTTTAACAAACTTTGTTGCAGATTTCTACCTTTTGTTATTCTAAAGAAATCCCTGTTTGTTCCTCTGTACCTCTGTGCTGAGTGAGTCAAATGGGAGTGGTTTCATAATTATCTGTCAGCTGTGGCAGCTGCAAGGCTCTAATGAGGAAATCTGCTGGACCTGCATCCCTTAAGGCCCCTTTCACACAGGCGGACCGTTCAGATCCGCCTGTCAGTTTTTTTGGCGGATCTGAACGGACGCCCCATGCATCTCTATGGGGCATCGGATGTCAGCGGAGACATGTCCGCTGACATCCAATCCAATCCATCAAATCTGGACAGATGGAAACCCTATTTTCCATCTGTCCAGCGGATTGGATCGAATGGGATCTGATGAGAACGGACAGACGGTCCGTTCCCATCCGATTCCCCCATAGAGAACATCGGGACCTGACAGCTCTGTCTCCGCACACAGCGCGGAGACACAGCTGCCATCCGCCTGCTCAGCGGGGGATCGGCGTATCGATCCCCCGCTGAGAAAAACTGAGTCCGCCTGACGGACTCCCTGTGTGAAAGGGGTCTTAGACGTGTTCCTATTGGGAGTATCTCACCAAAAATGACATTTTTGTTGCAGGGGATGCCAGAAATCTGACTTGTATCTTAGGCAGACTTCTGGGAAAACTAGTGAGCCAATCACACAAGCAGGAAATTATGTTTCTGGGGTGTGGTCAGTATACATTTTATATACAGAACACCTCCAGGTAGCCATATTCCATTGCATTTTCAGAAAATTACATCAGCTGCAGATTGAAAAGGAAAGGTCATTTTTAATAACAATCAATTACAATATGATCTGTGTCGCAATTGTATACGCTATATTGTTTTTTCTTTATTTGCTGATTTTTTCCCCACGAAATTGGAGTTACCCTTTAAGTTTCAAAATCGCACCCAAATTGCACCTGAACCGTTGAATGGAAACCGCACCAGATTCTGCACAGAAATTGGACCAGCATATATGTGTACTTAACCTAATTGAACAAGCTGAAGTTAGAAGCTTATTGGCTATCATCCACAGCTTCATGAGCTCCAGGTTTAGTAAATCTCCCCCAATGTTTTTCTATAGATGCATACAGTGTAGGGAGACACAGTTTTAGTCCCTGCAAGCAAGGGTGGCTCCATAGGATGCTCCAAGAGAAAGAAGTCACCCTGAGACATGAAACCTGGGGCAGTGATCATGGCACCAGATCAAACATAGGCAAGGATTAAAACATAAACCCTTAAAAAGACACTAAGGGTTTAAAGTGGTTGTAAAGGCTCAAGGATTTTGTAAAAAAAAAACCTTCTGTATGCAGCAGCCCCCCCCAAAAAAAAAAACTTACCACAGCCCTATCTCAATCCAGCGATGTGCATAAGAGCAGCAGCAATCTTTCCCCCCTCATCCTTCCTGCTACTGTCAATCACAGTCAGTGAGTCAATGAGGAGAGAACGGGGGCGGGGCCAAGCCACGCTCTGTGTGTGAATAGCCACACAGAGCAGTAGCTCAGATTTCCCCATAGCAAGCTGCTTGCTATGGGGACACACTGCAGGAAGGGAGGGGCCAGGAACTCCAGCAGCTGACCTGAGAAGAGGAGGATCAGTCCTGCTCTGTGCAAAACCACTGTACAGAGCAGGTAAGTATAACATGTTTGTTTTTAAAAAGAAAAAATGCCTTTAATATCACTATAAAGCTTAATTCTCTGCATAAAAATGAATTTTTTAAAATAAAATTCCCAAAGGATATAAATCCATTTTGTGTGAACCAGACACCTTTAAAACCAAGTTATTACCTTATGAAAGGAGTGGAAACAGCATCACTGAGCTGAACATCCTATACAGCCTGTACAGAGAGCAGAGTTGTGGGAGGGACCCATCAGGCCACACCCACTACAGGCTACCTGCAGAAAACTACAAGAGGGGGGCGGATACAAAACCAGTGACTCTACACAAGAGGAGAGAGCAGCAGAGACCGGTGTTGTAAAATTTTGTCGGACCCGTGAAAAAAACGGACCTCGTCACTTCCGGTGACAGAGCATCACAAAACAGCTGATGGGAGTCGTCTGTGCACATGCGCAGAAGACATTTTTCGAGGTTTGGCAAAATTATAACAGAGAGCGGACAGCTGATTGAGAGGAGGCGGGGCTGAGGTGCGACGGAGGACACCGCCGCGTCATTGAAGCATTACAGGGACGGAGGCACATATGCAGAGCTGAATAGAGGAGGCGGGACGGAGGTGCGGCCGTGTAATAAATGCAGGGCTTAAGCGACTCCTTCTGTTTTATTATCTTTAGTAATTATCGTATTATTTATCCTTAGGATTTCATTACATTTAGTATTTCTTATTTTGTATTATAGAAATACTAAATGTTATGAAATCCTAAGGATAAATAATATGATAATTACTAAATATAATAAAACAGAAGGAGTCGCTAAAGTCCTGCATTTATTACACAGCCGCACCTCCGTCCCGCCTCCTCTATTCAGCTCTGCAGATGACGCGGCCGTGTCTTCCGTCCCACCTGAGCCCCGCCTCCTCTCAGTCAACTGCCCGCTATGTGTTATAATTTTACCAAACCTAGATAATGTCTTGTGCGCATGCGCACTTGAGACTCCCATCAGCTGTTTCATGACGTAGGGCCACCGGAAGTGACGAGGTCCGATTTTTTTCATGGGTCCGAGAAAATTTTAGAACACCGGCCTTTATTACAGGAAACTCCTGCAGCGAGGAAAAGTGCAGGGTTCATTTCATGCTGGATTACTGCACGGATCTGGAGGAAATACACAACAGACACAGTCATTCAACTGGGAAAACACACGCCTCTTGTATTTAGACAATATTTGCTTAGCCCAGAGTTCAGCTTTAGCAATGTACTGTATGTAACCATAGATAACTTTTTCAAAGAAAGTTAAATTGGATGTAAACCTTCACTTATACCCAGTGAAGTGAACAGCCTCAGATGAAACACAGAGATGAACTGACATAAGTTTTATTTGTATATCTGCTGTCTTCAGCTTTCTACACTGTTTAGAAAGTGAACATTGTTTTAGAATTTGTTCTTCCTGTTCCAGCACTGGGTGTGAAGTCTTGGCATACACTGTGTGACAGCTGATTGGAGGAAAGGCACACCCCTCCCCCCTCCACATAGGCAGAGGAAGAAAGAAACACGCAGAGCTGTGAATAGACCAGCTCTCTGTTAATCTATCTCTGTGCACCCCCCCTGATACAATTTTCCAGCTGCTTTTATCTTCTGTGTCAGAGAACTTGTCAGAAGTTACCATGCTGATAACAGAAGAATGGAGCAGACGAATGACACAGTACTTAGGGCTTTGGGGAGAAAAAGGTAAACACTACAAATATATGTGCCCAGGTCACATTTCATAAATGGGGTTTGCATCCACTTTAAGTTCAGTGTTTAACCACTTTACCGTTAAGTGCTGTAATAGTACTGCGGCAAAGTGTCTCGTTCCCGTCTGATGACGTAGACCTACGTCGTCAGACTCCTCCCCTGTAGGCGGCGCTCTCGCGCCGCCGGAGGCGCGCTCCCGCTGTTTTCATTCACAGCGGGAGTCAGGCCAGGGGAGGAGCAGCGGCGATCGCCGCTGCTCTGCCCCGATCGTCGGGGATCTAGTGTGGAGATCCACCCGCCTGTGTAAACACAAGCGGGCGGATCTCCTCAGTGACAGGGAGTAACAGATCGGACTGTTCAGCATAGATGGACATCCGATCTGTCCCTGTCTCACAAAGTCACCTCCCCCCCCCACACGTCAGTAAGCACCAGGCATACATTAACCCCTCCCTCTCCAATAAAGTTAACCCCTTCCCACCAGTGTCATTTTTACAGTAACAGTGCATATTTATAGCACTGATTACTGTAGTAATGTCACTGGTACCCCCAAAAGTGTCAAAAATGTCAGTCAAGGGTCCGATCTGTCCGCCCCAATGTCGCAGTCCCGCAAAAAAAATCGCAGATCGCCGCCATTACGCGTTAAAAAAAAAAACACCAAAAATGACAAAAATCTTTCCCTTTGTTAGTAAACGCAATAACTTTTGCGCAAACCAATCAAAATACGCTTATTGCGATTTTTTTTACCAAACATAGGTAGCAGAAAACAAATTGGCCAAAAATTAAAAAAAAAATTGGTTTTTACATTTTTTTGGGGGGGAATTTCATATAAAAAAATGTGAAAATATTGTTATTTTCTCAAAATAAACGCTCTTTTTTTGTTTATAGCGCAAAAAGTAAAAATCACACAGGTGATCAAATACCACCAAAAGAAAGCTCTGTTTGTGGGAAAAAAGGACGTCAATTTCGTTTGGGTACGGCATCGCACGACCGCGCAATTGTCAGTTAAAATCGCACAGCGCCGAATCGCAAAAAGTGGCCCAGACGTAAGACAGCAAAATGCTCTAGTGGTAAAGTGGTTAAGTGTGAAAGTTATATCTATGGTGCCTACTAGGTGGACCACAGGGCTCAAAATCGTCACTATCCCATCATTGTAATACCAAATTAGGTCTCATTTTTATGATGCGGTGTATGTGTGGGATATGTTTACTTTGGGGTGGGGGGGGTATTATTGGTTCGGAACAGATCAATAAAGACCACCGCCTATGGAGGCAAAGTTTTGGCCCTGTATTTGAAGTCTGGCTCTGGATTGGGGGGATATGCTGTGACGAAGGTACTAGGGGGAAAGGTTATGGTTGGAAATGCCCTGCAAATAGAGCCTTGTTAATTTAGTCTATGAAAATATTTTTATCTAACTAAATAACCACTATTTTAGTCAACTAAAATACGACTAAAATAATTCATATGACCACAATACGACTGAATTAAAAGGGCATTTTAGTCAAAAGACTATGACTAAAACTAAATTGATAATTTGATGTCAAAATTAACACTGCACTACCACATAAGATAAAGTAGGGGGCATCTACTAAGCAGCTGAAAGCTTTTTTTTCTTTATATTTAAAGTTAGGAATATATTCAGGTAATATGTGCAAGGGCATTACAGACAGTTTACAGTTTTTTGAGATTTTTTTCTATATTTTAAAGTTGCACTTTTGTTTGTCAAAAAGCAATATTTTAGTTTTTTTATGAAACTTGGTTTCATTTATAAATATGTTATATATCACAATGGCTAAATCTGTGTCTGTAATGCATGCTAAAACCATAATACATAAATAATGTCTTATTAAATTTTTACTCCAGGAGCATATAATGTGTAGTAGTTGAGCAATTCTAGAGAAATGCTTAAATAATACATTACAATTTAACTAAACCTATCATATTTTAATCAACTTAAATATACTGCAGATTTTAGTCGACTAAAGTGTAGGAGATTTTAGTTGACTAAAATACAAATAAAACTAAAACAATTCAGGTGACTAAAACTAAAATGGCATTTTCAGTGCCATCTTTAACGTGGGGCAAAGGGGAAAGCTGCCCCGGGCTCATTAATTGTTGTAGGACCCAAAGCAGCTGCTTCTGGAGCTCCGCGCTGCACGCAAATAGCATCCTTTACAAACAGTCCTGGGACAGTCAATCTACGAAGACCTGGCCATCCCTCTAAACTTTCAGCTCATACAAGGAGAAGACTGATCAGAGATGCAGCCAAGAGGCCCATGATCACTCTGGATGAACTGCAGAGATCTACAGCTGAGGTGGGAGACTCTGTCCATAGGACAACAATCAGACGTATACTGCACAAATCTGGCCTTTATGGAAGAGTGGCAAGAAGAAAGCCATTTCTTAAAGATATCCATAAAAAGTGTCATTTAAAGTTTGCCACAAGCCACCTGGGAGACACACCAAACATGTGGAAGAAGGTGCTCTGGTCAGATGAAACCAAAATCAAACTTTTTGGCAACAATGAAAAACGTTATGTCTAGCGTAAAAGCAACACAGCTCATCACCTTGAACACACCATCTTCACTGTCAAACATGGTGGTGGCAGCATCATGGTTTGGGCCTGCTTTTCCTCAGCAGGGACAGGGAAGATGGTTAAAATTGATGGGAAGATGGATGGAGCCAAATACAGGACAATTCTGGAAGAAAACCTGATGGAGTTTGCAAAAGACCTGAGACTGGGACGGAGATTTGTCTTCCAACAAGACAATGATCCAAAACATAAAGCAAAATCTACAATGGAATGGTTCACAAATAAACATATCCAGGTGTTAGAATGGCCAAGTCAAAGTCCAGACCCGAATCCAATCGAGAATCTGTGGAAAGAACTGAAAACTGCTGTTTACAAATGCTCTCCATCCAACCTCACTGAGCTCGAGCTGTTTTGCAAGAAAGAATGGGCAAAAATTTCAGTCTCTCGATGTGAAAAACTGATAGAGACATACCCCAAGCGACTTACAGCTGTAATAGCAGCAAAAGGTGGCGCTACAAAGTATTAACTTAAGGGGCTGAATAATTTTGCACGCCCAATTTTTCAGTTTTTTATTTGTTAAAAAAGTTTGAAATATCCAATAAATTTCATTTCACTTCATGATTGTGTCCCACTTGTTGTTGATTCTTCACAAAAAATTACAGTTTTACATCTTTATGTTTGAAGCCTGAAATGTGGCAAAAGTTCGAAAAGTTCAAGGGGGCCGAATACTTTCGCAAAGGCACTGTATATATATATATATATATATACATATATATATATATATATATATATATATATATATATATATATATATATATATATATCATTATAAATACCTTTTTCTTCCCTTTTTTTCATAAGCGATCACTTTTCCTCTGTTCCCTCTCTTCTGCATAGGAGCTGGGGAGGAGAAACAGCAGCACACTGAGGTTCCCAGGGAAAAGCTGTGCAGCAGGGGCATGTCAGGACAAGCCTGATTATTGGAGGAGATAACACTGAGTTCCCAGCACAGCTAGAGAACTGACCACTGTGTTTGCTCCTGCTTAGTGTGGTCAGTTTTTAATAGGAAAGCAGAGAAACACCAGGGATTTCACACAAAGAAGCAATACAAAGAGAACACAATATTTTTTATACAAGAAAATGGCACAGCAGGCACATATTGGGAATATTAAATGTCGGGTTTACATTTACATACTCTAAGGAGAGAGAGCAGCAGTGACTGGTCTTAATAAAACAGAAGGCTCCTGTACAGAAACAAAGTTTCCCACTTGATGACATTCCACAGATCTGGAAGAAATACACAAAGCACACCAAGGTTTAAGTTAGAATGCACATTGCTCTTGTTTAGATGGTGTTTGCTTATCCCAGTCAGAGTTCAGTTGAAGGAATTAGGGATTCCTGGCCATGGTAAGGGAATGGGGCCAGTGATGTCACTGGTTGTGAAGGACTGTGGTGGGACCACCACCACCACCAGCATTCTTAACAACCACTGACAGTGGGAAGCTATCATGTATAACAGTGGTAGTAATTATACATGATGTTCATCTTCCACTGTAAGGGTAAATGTTCCGTCAGTCGTCAAATCTTAAGTTCATCCCTAGTGCTGGATAACATCTGTAGCTCAATTATTGAATTTACTTGGAACATTTTACTGTCTTTCAGACATTAGGTGTGCTGGACTATGGCCAGTGGGGGTAGAAAATGCCCTGGAGAGCAAACAATGCCTCTGGTGGTCTGTGGGAATTAAAATGTACATAGCACCTATGAACAGTAGGAGGAATAGTGGCCCATCACTGGTATTAGTGGGTGGAATAATGCCCCATTGTTGGTGTCAGTGGAAAGAATAAAGTCCCATTGTTGACTTCAGTGGAAGAAGGAATAGTGGCCTGTCATTGATGTTAGTGGAAAGAATAGTGCTCAATCACCAATGTCAATAGAAGGAATAGTGTCCCATCATTGATTGTCAATAGGAGGAATAGTGCCTGATAATTGGTATCAGTGGTAGATAGAGTGCCCCATTGTTGGCCTCAGTGGGGGGGAATTATGTCTAACTGTTGGTGTCAGTGGAAGGAATAATGCCTCATTGTTGGGGTGAGTAAAAGGCATAGTGCCTCAAGGGTCAGATAAAGGCCGGCAAAGAGTCACAGATCCACAGGCCACAGTTTGAAGGCCCTTAGTATACACCCATGTAATACTGACATGCTATGCTTTCCTTGAAGCACCCATGTGTGGCTCAGTAGGTTTTAGTTCAGCAGTCTTCATTCTTCCCTGGCTCTTCCCTGACCCACTTCGTTCTATCTTCCTGCAATGTCTGCTCGAAGCACGCAAGCTTCATTTACACTTATATTTTCATTTCTAGATGGTATTGCATCAGCAAGCATTTATAAATTTGAAGTAAGGTAACTTAATAAAAAAGCTTCATGGAGTTTTCTTGATGCCTTTACATGTTTCGGCACCAGTGTGCTACAACAATGCAATGAAATCTTATTACCTTCCTTCTGCAAACATCTCCTTAATGTCTATTGGGCCGAGCATTCACAGCTCGTTATACTGTACATTCTCTAAATTCCTTGCTGCTGTTATTAATAAACTCCAGTACATATGTGTTAAGTCATCCTGGCCCAGCCTATCATGATGGCTGAAAGTGCTGAACTGGAAGAGGTCAACGCCCTTGAGAAAACTTGCAAACATTGCATTGTTGGATAGGAGGTGAGTATTGGAGCATTGAGTTCCACTTTAATGTATATTTAAAGGCAATTCCTCTTTTCATGTTGGATCAAGAGGGGAGAGGGTTAGCCTTCCTGTCCTACTCGCTGAACAAAATTGAGCCGGGCTGAGCACTGCTTAGCCTTTTACAGGAAGCCTTGTTTGTCATTAATGGATACAGGGCCTAATCTGATTGGGTAGAGAGGTGGGCAGATAATGTCTCCACCTCAGCCAATCAGAACTAGCCTTGTAATCACTATGAAATACAAAGCTGCCTGTAAATAGCAGAGCAGCCCTCAGCCTGACTCAATTTTGTTCCAGGAGAGGGACGGGAATTCTCCATCCCCTTTCTGGAACACAGTGCTCTATACTCTATGTAGCCGATTAGCCGATGTTACATACAGTTTATACAGCGTTCCCAGCAGCTGCATCTGTTAGTAAAGCAATAGGTTTCTTTGGACTGGTCAACTTGGTCCAAACAAACTATTAAAGTAACAAGGAACCTGGAGCCAGGCTTTGACCATTCTATAGTCCATACAAAACAAATATTAGGGATTTTGGCTATACATACACTTTAATGAGGAATCCTGGTAGTAGCTTTAAACTAGCTTTTAACAAACTGAAGCTTGCTAAAATTATCTGACAACTCTAATCATTAGACAACACTACAGTTAAAAACTATATAAGACACTCTGAGAATGGAGTTCCTTAGGATGTCAGGAAAGCCCATAAAGCCTGTTAAATGCTTTGTAAATGCTTGATGAAGTTCATGCTTTGTTTTCAGACTAACATTTATAAGCTAGGATTATACAAAGCAAGTGTATTTAGGGCCTTTACGTGAAATAGCTGCTGCTAATACAAAACACATAAACACAGAAAATAGGACAAAGAATAAAGCTAAAATGATTGTTTGAGTTCCCCCTTTACTTCAGTTTTTGCAAAGACTGCTTTGTGAAAATGTTAACTCCACCCTAACTGTAATATAATAACCCTTTATCGCCTTTAACAGTTCCACATTAAACTGAACTCCAGGTTCCAATAAACTTTCATTGAAATGCAATTCTTAGTATTCACAAAGGAAACAAATACACTTTGTGTGCACCAAATGCCTTTTGAAAACCCAGATAGTGCCTTGTAAAAGTAGTGGTAACATCATCATTGGACATAACCTGTACGCTGGTACAATGCTGTGGGTGGGATCCACAGGCCCATCTACTACACAGGCCCCTGCAGAAAACTACAGGAGGGGGCGTAGGCAAGACCAGTCAACCTGCACAAGTTGAGAGAACAGCAGTGGCCGATAATTATTACAGGAAATTTCATATTAAATGACTGCACAGACCTGAAAAAAATACACAAAGCACACCAAGATTCAAGGAAGAATGCTTTTCAACCTTTCCAACACAGAAGAACCCTTAATTAACCACTTAAGCCCCGGAAGATTTTACCCCCTTCCTGACCAGGGGGTATTTTGCGATTCGGCACTGCGTGACTTTAACGGACAATTGCGCAGTCGTGCGACGCTGTACCTAAACGAATTTGACGTAATTTTTTTCCCACAAACAGAGCTTTCTTTTGGTGGTATTTGATCACCTGTGCGATTTTTACTTTTTGCGCTATAAACAAAAAAAGGGGGTCAATTTTGCAAAAATAACAATATTTTTCACATTTTTTTTATATGAAATTCCCCCCAAAAAAATTTAAAAATATAAATTTTTTTTAACATTTTAGGCCAATTTGTTTTATGCTACATATGTTTGGTAAAAAAAAAAAAAAATCGCAAAAAGCGTATTTTGATTGGCTTACGCAAAAGTTATTGCGTTTACTAACTAAGGGAAAGATTTCTGTCATTTTTGGTGTTTTTTTTTTTAACGCGTAATGGCGGCGATCTGCGTTGTTTTTGCGGTGCTGCAACATTGCGGCGGACAGATCGGACCCTTGACTGACATTTTTGACACTTTTGGGGTTACCAGTGACATTACTACAGTAATCAGTGCTATACATATGCACTGTTACTGCAAAATGACACTGGCAGGGAAGGGGTTAACTTTATTGGGGAAGGAGGGGTTAAGTGTGTCCCTAGGGGCGTGCTTCTAACTGTGATTGGACATGGCTACTGGTGTAGGAACAGTGATCAACGGTCCTATATAGTAGAACCGTATGATCACCATTCATACACAAGGGAGAATGACAGGCCGCCTGCCTTTCTCCCTTCACGGCGGACGATCGCAAGTGACTGGCAGACATCGGGTCCGCCGATCACACGCACGGATTTCCCAGGGAACGAGCCGGGGCGGGCGCGTGCCTCCGCGGGCGTGCGCTCGCCCGCTATTGGCTCACAAGCAAGTGACAGGCTAGTGACGTACCCATACATCACTTTGCCTGGCTGTCGGCAACTGGTTAAAATAACTTTCCAGTCCCAAGGAACCCCTGCTAAAACAACTCATGATACATTGGTGTGATGGTCAATGGGAAGAATGCTCCATACACTTGTGGTCATCGGGAAGAATTCCCCCCTTACAGATAGTTAAAAAAAGATCAGTGGTGTCAGTGGAAACATTTCTAAGAGGCAGAAATTGCTCATTGCTCAAGGAACCCCTAGCAACCTCTGGAGGAACCCTAGGGTTCCATGGAATTTACCTATCTTTAGATAAAATTTACCTATCCCAGAGTTCAGCTTTAAACAAGTGAGCACATTTAAATCACCAACATCTGACACCTTTAAGCAGTATAGTCATTCTTAAGCTATTTAACAAAGCAGGGGTAGGCAGAACACAAGAACATGTATATTGCTTTACAAATCTTTTGGCAGGTAAATCAGATTATATACAACATACTGTAAATGTTTCAACCAGGGGCACAAGAACAAGGGCAGCAGAGGTCCCAAATGCGACTAAGCCTCTACTCGCGTAAGGGCCTCTTACTTTGTCACCTAATTGTCCATTGGTGTTATGATGCTTTAGGATTACCATTGTATGTGGTGTCTGCAAAGCTATGAATTGTGATGTCCAGTGACCGAAATCTTGGCACAGAAGGAAGGATCCTTCACTCAGACATATTTATTAGCACAGTATGCACTGTTCATTTCAGCACAAGCCAACTGGCACCCCCTGAAATCTGCAGCATGTGATATGGGTAACACGATGCAGAATGCCAAGAGCTAAAAATCCTGGCAGCCCAATGCAAATGGCTGGTGCAATGCTGACCAATAGTGAGTGAGTAGGGGAGAACTGATGGGAAACTCTATTCCTATTGGTTGGGGTCCCCCAAGGCTCAGTCCTAGGACCAACCTTGTTCAATTTATTCATAAACAGCATTGAGGACGGGATCAGTAGTTCAATATCAGTTTTTGCAGATGACACAAAATTAGGCAGGACAATAACAGCACAGCATGAAGCAGATATCCTACAGAATGACCTGGACAAAATAACGGAGTGGGCAAAGACATGGCAAATGAGGTTTAACGTGGAGAAATGTAAGGTTTTACACTTGGGGACTAGAAACATAAAAGCACAATACACGTTAGGAGGGGAACCCTTGGGAGAATCAAAAATGGAGAAGGATCTGGGAGTCTTGGTTGATGATAGACTAGGCAACAGCATGCAATGTCAAGCGGCAGCTGCCAAGGCTAGCAGAATATTAGCATGCATAAAGAAAGGGATGTATTCCAGAGATAAGACTATAATCCTTCCACTTTATAAAACTCTGGTCCGACCTCATCTGGAGTATTCGGTCCAGTTCTGGTCACCAGTCCTCAGAAGGGATGTGTTGGAGCTGGAGAGAGTCCAGAGAAGGGCAACTAAACTAATTAGGGGATTGGAGGACCTTGATTATGAGGAGCGTCTGCAATCGCTTGATTTATTCTCCCTGGAGAAGAGACGCCTGAGGGGGGACATGATAGCAATTTTTAAATATCTAAATGGGGATCTAGGCTTAGAAAAAAAGCTGTTCAGTCGAAGGGATTGCATGAGAACTCGGGGGCATACAATGCGATTAGAGGAGAAGCGTTTTAACCTCAGGCAACGTGGGGGGTTCTTTACTGTTAGGGCTACAAGATTGTGGAATTCTCTACCACATGAGGTGGTTTCTGCGGGTAGTATGGTGGCTTTCAAAAGACTCTTAGACGTACATCTCAAGGATCAGAACATTCAGGGGTATGCAAGATGATTACAGCCACACACACCTGCACAGGTTGAACTGGATGGACTTTTGTCTTTATTCAACCTCACCAACTATGTAACTATGTAACTATGTATTTATCCCAGAGACATGCTATGGTAAATATACAGTATATTACAGCCATTGCCCTGTATATGAAGGTCTACATAACTTTATATCTTTCAGTGAGCCCCCGCAGTTCGAACCTACGTCATTGGTTTCAATAGTGGGCTTAGATGTTGGTGTCTTATTTTTATTCAGCAGAGCATGTACCTGCCTTATATCAGAATATATTTCAGAATATAAAATATACAAGAAGAAGCGTAACATTTTTAAGCAGGTTGAGTCTCATAAAAAAAGATGTTTAATATAGTATCTTAGACTAGCATTGGTATGCTTTCTGTTGTAAACTACAGATATCTATATGCATTTCTCAGATTGGATAACTGGATGGTTCTGATGATGTACGTAGGTAATGTACAGTGGGAGATAGTCCACTAATGGCTAGCTTTTTGAGACGCAAAGAGCCCAGCACATTGTATCACAATACAGGGAAACTCTGGAACTGTAAGAATGTGCAATGTCTCCCAGAACTGATTTTATATGGACAGCTCATGTCAATAAGCATTTTTTGGAAAGCAGGATTTCATTAAATACAAAGTGCAGCTCGGAACACTTGAAAAGAATACTTAAATAAGTATATTGGAAGATTTTCAATTACATTCATATTGCGATTTCAAATAAAAATGTTTCCAAAAGATGGAAATTCCATTAGCGATAGGCACATTCTAACACAAGACTGAAATGCTCTTGATGCTGTGGGAATATAGTACACTTACAATGTATTATATTACATCGATGTGGAGGTATTTTCCAATTATGTCTTTGCCTGTAAAGCTTTTTAAACATTACGTGAATTTTAGGCTAAACAAAGCTGGGTGTTATCCTTGCACAGAGTGCATTACCTAACATGGCATGTCATGGTTCTGATATGGTTTATTGATGACAGCAACAGACTAAGGTTGCACTATGTGTGTCAGTATGGCTACTGATAGCCTCCACCAAGATAGTGTGTGGCAGGGTATCAATACAGAAACACAATTGGGAGACAGTTTTCACTTCATTAAAGAAATGCCTACACAAGGGCCTTCATGGCAGGTTCACAAGGTATTCTTTTAATGAAACCTACATGAAACCTTTCCCTGGACCACATTTCTTTCACTATGACTAGGTCACCTACTTGCTCTGTTCTTTTCTACCTAAATCACATCTTCATAACTCACACTTCATCTTCCACTCTCCTCTAAAACTTGCACTGGTCACGCCCATAAAAAACTTGCACTGGTTACTCCCATTAAAAAACCCTTACTGGACCCCACCAGTTTGAACAATTTAAGATTGAACATCGCCTTGATCCTGTTTACTTCGAAACGTCTTGAACGTCTTGTCTACAACTGTCTAAGCTTCTACCTCTCTAATAACAATCTTCTTGATCCCTTACAGTCTGACTTTTGCCCACAACACTCCATTGCAATGGCCCTACTAAAACTCATTAACAACTTACTAGCCACTAAAACTGAAGGCCACTACTCTATATTCTAAGGCAGGGGTCTCAAACTAGTGGCCCTCTAACTGTTGCAGAAGTACAATGCCCATGAGGCATTGCAAGGCTGACAGTTACAAGCATGACTCCTATAGGCAGAAGCATGATGAGACTTTTAGTTCCGCAACAGCTGGAGGGCTGCCAGTTTGGGACCCCTGCTCTAGGACCTTTCTGCAGCCTTTGATACAGTAGACCACCCATTCCGCCTCTAAGACTTTGCTCTTTCCTTGCTCTTGTCCTACATATCTCAGCACACCAAAAGTGTTACTTACAAATCCTCCTCTTCCCCTTTCTGTAGGAGTAATCTAAGCCGCTGTCCTCAAACTCCTTCTATTCTTTGTCTGCACCTCTTTACTGGGTCATTTGATAACTTCCTATGGCTTCCTATTCAATCTCTATGCCAACGAAATCCAAATCTGTCTCTCTACTCCTTAGCTCAGTCTTTTAGTCTCCTGAAACATGGATATCAAATCCCACTCAGTCTTTCAAAAATGTTACTCATAATAGTTCCTCTTCCCCATGTTCCCTTGTCTGACTTTGCCCCTTAGATCAATAGCACAACTAATAGTTCCTCCAGTCATGTCAGGCTGCTAGTTGTAGTCCTGGACCCTAACCTATTCTTCAGACCCCCACATTCAATTGCAGTGCATTCGGAAAGTATTCAAAGCGCTTCCCTTTTTTCACAATTTGTTATGTTACAGCCTTTTTTCAAAATGGATTGAATTCAAATATTTTCCTCAAAATTCTACAAACAATACCCTATAATGACAAAGTGAAAGAAGTTTGTTTGACATTTTTGCAAGTTTATTAAAAATAAAAAAAATGAAAACAATCACATGCACATAAGTATTCACAGCCTTTGCTCAGTACTTTTTTGAAGCACCTTTGGCACCAATTACAGCCTCAAGTCTTTTTGAGTATGATGCTACAAGCTTAGCACACCTATTTTTGGGCAATTTCTCTCATTCTTCTTTGCAGGACCTCTCAAACTCCATCAGGTTGAATAGGGAGCCATTTTCAGATCTCTTCAGAGATGTTCAATCGGGTTCAAGTCTGGGCTTTGGCTGGGCCACTGAAGGACATTCACAGATTTGTCCTGTAGCCACTCCTTTGTCATCTTGGCTCTGTGCTTAGGGTTGTTTTCCTGTTGGAAGATGAACCTTCGCCCCAGTCTGAGGTTAATGGCGCTCTGGAGCAGGTTTTCATCACGGATGTCTCTGTACATTGTTGCATTCATCTTTCCCTTGATCCTGACTAGTCTTCCAGTTCCTGCTACTGAAGAACATCCCCACAGCATGATGCTGCCACCACCATGCTTCACTATAGGGATGGTATTGGCCAGGTGATAAGTGGTGCATGGTTTCCTTTAGACATGACGCTTGCTATTCAGGCCAAAAAGTTCAATCTTTGTTTCATCAGACCAGAGAATTTTGTTTCTCATGGTCTGAAAGTCCTTCAGGTGCCTTTTGGCAAACTCCAGGTGGGCTGTCATGTGCTTTTTAATGAGGAGTGGCTTCCGTCTGGCCACTCTACCATACAGGCCTGATTGGTGGAGTGCTGCAAAGATGATTCCTCTTATGGAAGGTTCCACTCTCTCCGCAGGGAAATGCTGGAGCTCTGTCAGAGTGACCATGGGGTTCTTGGTCACCTCCCTGACTATGGCCCTTCTCCCCTGATTGCTTAGTTTAGGCGGGCGACAAGCTCTAGGAAGAGTCCTGGCGGTTCCAAACTTCTTCCATTTACAGATGATGGAGGCCACTGTGCTCATTGGAACCTTCAATGCTGCAGAAATGTTTCTGTACCCTTCCCCAGATCTACGCCTCGGTGCAATTCTACTTTGGAGGTCTACAGACAAACCCTAAGGCTGCATTCACATGTCAGCTTATAATCGCGGGCAGAACCGCCGCGGTTCCGCCCGCGATTCGGAGATTTATTGCAAATCGCGGGACGCCTAGCGTTGCCCGTTGATTAGCAATAGCCCCCCAAACGCCGAGCGATGTTGCCACGATTTACGCCCGCCGAATCGCGGCAACATCGCGCAAACAAAATCGCGGGACGCAATACGCTCCAAAAAAGTACAAGAGCTTCTTTGGAGCGTATTGCGTCCCGCGATTTTGTTTGCGCGATGTTGCCGCGATTCGGCGGGCGTAAATCGCGGCAACATCGCTCGGCGTTTGGGGGGCTATTGCAAATCAACGGGCAACGCTAGGCGTCCCGCGATTTGCAATAAATCTCCGAATCGCGGGCGGAACCACGGCGGTTCTGCCCGCGATTATAAGCTGACATGTGAATGCAGCCTTAGACTTCATGGCCTGGTTTGTGCTTTGACATGCACTATTAACTGTGGGACCTTATTTAGATAGGTGTGTGCCTTTCCAAATCATGTTCAATAAACTGAATTTACCACAGCTGGAGCTTTGCACACCTCCAATCAAGTTGTAAAAGCATCTCAAGGATGATCAGTGGAAGCAGGATGCACCTGAGCTCAATTTTGAGTGTCATGGCAAAGGCTGGGAATATTTATGTACATGTGATTTTTTTTGTTTTTTATTTTTAATAAATTTACAAATATTTAAAACAAACTTCTTTTACGTTGCCATTATGGGATATTTGAATAAAAAATGAATTTAATCCATTTTGGAATAAGACTGTAACATAATAAAATGTGGAAAAAGTGAAGCGCTGTGAATACTTCCTGGATGCACTGTACTGTCCTACCATCTTAACCTCCATAGCATTTCCAAAACTCACCGCCTTTTGACAAATAATACCATGAAGATACTAATTAATCTCTTGCCTCCTAAGTTATCTCTCGCCTTGTCTATTACAACTCCCTTTTGTTAACGTACCTTTACACAAGCTAATATATCTTCAGTCTATTCTGAATGCTGCTGCCAGACTCATCCACCTTACTAACTGTTCATTGTCCACAATCCTTCTCTTCTAATTCCTCCATTGACTGTTACTAGCCTAAGATAAAAATTAAAAAAAGTTAACAACATACAAAGCCATTCACAACTCATCATCTACATCTCAAACATTATCTCAAAACACCATCCAAACAGTCTCCTTCTCCACTTCTCCCAGGACCTCCGGCTCTCCGTCATCACCTCCTCCCATGCTCACCTCCAAGACTTCTCCAGAGCTTTCCCTTCCCCAATCTTTCTGGCTATCTCCTACTTTGTCCCTCTTTAGATGATTCCCTAAGCAATTGTCTGACCTATCCCACCTCCACACAAAAACTGTTCTACTTTGTCCATCAGTTCATTCCTTAACAGTTGTTAGTACCTTCTGTATCACCTGGCCCTTCCTTTTGGATTGTAAGCTCTCATGACATGGCCCTCCTTTTATATTTGTATTGAGTTGTATGGTAACTCTATTGTTTCCCTATACTTTGTAAAATAAATTGAAAACAACTTTAAAATCGCATTAACATTTTAAAGCTTATAAGAGATTTTAGTGGTTAGATTTAGATCTACTAGACACAAATACAGGTATACATTGGAAAATGTATCACTGCCCTTTGTGTCTAAGTAGCTAAAGATGCCTTCCTGTTTTCCTTGTGTAGCACCCTACAGGTAAATGTATAGCGGGACTCGTCTGCTTAACAGCAGGGCTGTGATTTATTTTGTAGGGTGTCAGGGCTTCCAGATGTGACTGCTGAGGGGAGAAGTATCCCCACTGGCTCCTGTGAGAGGAATCTCATAGGACAGTGTGGGAAGCCCAATCAGGGGACACATCCAGGCTTGTAACTACCCTAGAAGGCAGATTATGCTGCAAAGGATTCTGGGAGTGGGTATAAGTTTGGGGGAAGTGCGTGACAGGGTGTCTTTGGCGGGAGCAGAGTCCCAGGAGGGAGAGTACGGCTGTCTCTCCTCCAGTCAGAGGAAGCGGATATCTCGGGGTGTCATCTAAGAATCCAGAGAGTGTTGAGCTGAGTTAAGGGGATCCAGTGTGCGAGAGAGGGGTCCAGTCACAGGAAAGCCTACAAAGGTCGTGAGTACTGCGGATTGCCCCTGGGGGTCTGCCTAAAGTCAGAGGTACCACTCCGGAAGAGGTTCTGGGATCCAGTGTCAGCTAGCTGAAAGGAGGTACCTAGGTTGAGGACCCTGAAGTTACAGAGGGGGGTACATAGTCAGTGAGCCCCGAAGAGTTCAAGGTTAAAGGGGGCAACTGCATATGGGCCCTAAATTGGACAGAGTGTGACAGTTGAGAGTTGCAGCTTTACAGAAATATACAGTGTACTACCTCAAGCCAGTGCAAGGCGGGGGGGGGGTGGTATTCAGTGACTTTGCAGTGCGGCAGTGTCAGTAATTCTACAATTTACAGTCTTGGGTCTTCTGGACTTATTGTCGAGGATCCAGCACTTCTATTAAGCTACAGTGTGTTCTCAGTGTTAGTGAGCATTGGCTGGCGTTGGCTGGCGTCAAGGAAGCGCCAACGGGCATTTTTCTAGGATTAAGTCCCAAGTATAATTAGTTAAGCCTAAAGGAGTATCCCGCTCATTCCCTTCTCCCATCCCCTTTTCTACAATAAAAAACACAAAACCAAGATGCCGGAGTCGTCCATGTCTCAGTTCTCACACCCAGGGTCGCAGCTCACATGGGCTGGGGAGGTAACCGGTACCAATGGCAGACCCACATCAGGCCACAGGCCTGGAAAACCTGCTACACTTGCTTCTGTATCAGTAACTGTCTTATAATGACATAAGTCAGATCAAACAAAAAGTCAGTTTTTACAACCAAGGTAGTTAAAGCCGCATTGAGTCTTAGCAGGTGAAATTGTGAAAAACAACTTTTTTCGCCTGACCCATGGAATGCCATTATATGCCAATTACTGAAGCAGAGGTTGGGAAGTTTGGGTCTTTCTGGTTTATTTATCCATTAAATATATTCACTTCTGATGGAACAAATATTCATTGAATATTATTACAAGCTCTTTGACTTAAAACTACTCGTAATGTATGTTTAGTAGGTCTTTTCTAGACCACAGACAATGTATTTAATGAAATGGAACACAGTGGGTCTACATGGGAATGAATTTGCACACATTCCAATAGACTGGCAGCCATGACAAGGGCTATGCTTTGCAGGTCCGAGGTTATCGTCCCCTGTCAATAGCCCTATTGAACTATAAACTAACAGGCTATTCTTGTGGTGAGCGCATTTACATTTTCACTCACTATGATGGATGCCATCCATTTAGTTTTCAGGACAGATTGACTGCAATCTGCAGTAGTTTGTGACATTGCTGTTGTTTTCTCATCTGGTTTTGCTTATTTTCATTGGACTGCTAGTTTACCGGTAAAATAAATGAGCTTTCTTAGAGGTTTACTGAGAAAACACACAAACAATTCAATTAGCAAAAGGAGAAGGGGACACTTGACATGAACCGCATGCTTGAATAAAACACACTCTTATGTATAGGTACATAAGCCACACACACACACACACACACGTATGATACCTGAAATGGAAAGGCTCTTAGATTTTTCTCCAGAAGTTATAAGAGTCATTCATAGTAGGTGACCTGATTCCTGCTATATTCTAGTTGATATTCCAGTAAATTAAAAAAAAAAAAACAGACAACATTCTGCTCATTTTGGCCTAATTTACTAAAAAGCCTAAAGTTGTAATAAACCTACAAACAAACATTTAATATATTGCAGTGTAGCAATCCTTAAATGGGGTGGCTGCATTCATTTTCTATTTCCAGGCTTTTTTCTTTTCTTCTTATCTGGTGATCTGGCTGGTAACAGACTTCCTGTCTTTGGTTGTCTCCATTCTGGATGGAGGAGCAACAGGGACACACTATTAGGGATAATCAAACTTTTGAAAAGTTTGGTTCGACCAGAACACCCGAATTTCCCGAAAGTTCGGTTCGGATTCCAGAACCCCATTGAAATCAATGGGACCCGAACTTCTGGAATAAAAAAACACCATTTTGAAGCCCTAAAACCCAATAAATGCCCCTAAAAAGTGCCTAGGGTTTTTGATAGAGAGCCAATTATTGAAAAAATTATTGAAAAAAAAAAAAAAGAGATTTCTTTGGATTTAGTGTCTGGGGGGTCTAAAAAGTGTACCTGTGAAGATTCAGCTCTGTAGCATGTCCAGAACCAGAAAAAAAATGATTATTTTTATTAGAATTTCAGTAGCGCAGGGATGGTGTTACCCTCCTTTCACACCTGAGCGTTTATGTTTCAGGAATTTTTCATGCGTTTTTTGGGCATTTTTTTTAACTTCTGTATAGGGGTATATATATATATATATATATATATATATATATATGTGTGTGTGTGTGTGTGTGTGTATATATATATATATATATATATATATATATATATGTGTATGTATATATATATATATATATATAAATATATGTGTATGTATATATATATATATAAATATATGTGTATATATATATATATATATATATATATATATATACATATGTGTGTGTGTGTGTATATATATATATATACATACACATATATGTATACCCCTAACCCAGAATCTGCATAGTGGGGTCACCCTGGCATGGCAGAGTCAGTTCACACTAAACTACACTACGGTCACCCCCTGACATAGCAGAGTTCGGTCACCCTGACATGGCAGAGTCAGTTCACATTAAACTACACTACGGTCACCCTCGCATGGCAGAGTCAGTTCACACTAAACTACACTATGCTCACCCTGGCATGGCAGAGTCAGTTCACACTAAACTACACTACGGTCACCCTGGCATGGCAGAGTCAGTTCACACTAAACTACACTACGGTCCCCCTGGCATGGCAGAGTCAGTTCACACTAAACTACACTACGGTCACTCTGACATGGCAGAGTCAGGTCACTTAAACTACACTACGGTCACCCTGACACTTAAATCTATCCCTACAAAAACTAGATTTTTGAATCTAACTATAGTGGTATATAGTACCCTAACTACACTGCATATCCATTTCCTCACACTAATAATTGCAAAATGACACTGGAGCTTTACAAGCAGCAGGAGAAACACAAATGCTTCCACTATCTTCCACAGCCTCTGTATTACAGTGCTAGAGTTTTGGCGGGGCTATGTTATATACTGGGGGGTGTATGTGGGGCGTGTTCACTCCTGATTGGCCTCTGGACCCCGTAGTCACTCCAATCACATTTTACTGATGTTTCTAGGCCAATCATGGGCTTTTAAAGCCCAGTTCCTGTCCCATTGCATTTTGGGCGGTTCTGGTGGCCGAATTCCGAACTTTTACCGCAAAAAGTTCGGAATTCGGCCGAATTTCGAACAGACAATGTTCAGGTCGAATTGATGGTCGACCCGAACCGTTCGATCATCCCTACACACTATGACAATAGCATTATCAGCTTGGGACCAGGGCAGTGTTAAATGCTCCAGCAGATTTAGATGGACTTGACTAACAAATAAAAGCCGAACTCCAGCTAACACTTTTAACCAGTTGCCGACCGCCGCAAGTACATATACTGCGGTGGTCAGCCCCGGCCAGGCAGTGACGTATGGGTACGTCACTCGTCTGTCACTTGCTTGTGAGCCAATAGCGGGCGAGCACGTGCCCGCGGAGGTCCTCCAGTCACTCGCGATCATCCGCCGTGAAGGGAGAAAGACAGGCGGCTGATGTAAACAAGCCGCCTGTCATTCTCCCCTGTGTAGGAATAGTGATCATACGGTTCTACTATGTAGGACCGTTGATCACTGTTCCTACACCAGTAGCTATGTCCAATCACAGTTAGAAGCACGCCCCTAGGGACACACTTAACCCCTCCTTCCCCAATAAAGTTAACCCCTTCCCTGCCAGTGTCATTTTGCAGTAACAGTGCAGTAACAGTGCATATATATATCACTGATTACTGTAGTAATGTCACTGGTAACCCCAAAAGTGTCAGTCAAGGGTCCGATCTGTCCGCCGCAATGTCGCAGTACCGCAAAAAAAATCACAGATCGCCGCCATTACGCGTTATAAAAAACCCACCAAAAATGACAGAAATGTTTCCCTTAGTTAGTAAACGCGATAACTTTTGCGCAAACCAATCAAAATACGCTTTTTGCGATTTTTTTTTACCAAACATATGTAGCATAAAACAAATTGGCCGAAAATGTTAAAAAATTTAGATTTTTTTACATTTTTTTGGGGAATTTCATATAAAAAAATGTGAAAAATATTGTTATTTTTGCAAAATTGACGCTCTTTTTTTGTTTATAGCACAAAAAGTAAAAATAGCACAGGTGACCAAATACCATCAAAAGAAAGCTCTGTTTGTGGGGAAAAAAAGGACGTCAAATTCGTTTAGGTACAGCGTCGCACAACCGCCCAATTGTCAGTTAAATTCACGCAGTGCCGAATCGCAAAAAAAACCCTGGTCGGTATGGGGGTAAAATCTTCCAGGGCTTAAGTGGTTAAAGTGATTGTAAAGGGTCATTTTTTTTTTACATGTTACACTTAAGTGCTATTATTGCACAGAGCAGCACTGATCCTCCTCCTCTGGGGTCCCCTGCCGCCACTCCAGGCTCCTCCTCTTCTTGGGTGCCACCATAGGAAGTCTCTTCCTTTGGTGGCATACCCATGGATCAATCCCAAGCCACGCTGCCTGTGTCTATAGACACAGACAATGCAGTTTGGTCCTGCCCCCTTCTCCTTTGTCACAGAAATTGAATGACAGCTGCAGGAGCCAATGGCCCTTGCTGCTATCTAATTGCACTGTGAGGAGGGAGAGAGTGGAGAGAGCGGAGAGAGCCACTACCACTGGGCACACAGAAGGTTTTTTACCTTAATGCAGAGAATGCATTAAGGTAAAAAAAAAAAAAAACTTCTCCACTCTAGGCATTTGCAACAATATTTTTTCCCTTTTGGGAGAAATGTTTTGCATAAATAAATAAAAGGGTGTTATTGGTTTGTTTCAACCCTCTAACTTCCACTTTTACTGGACAGCTTTGTCCAGTAAAGGGAGGTTAAAAATAACAGACTTACTGGTAGGATCTTCTTGTAAAAATAAAGGAAAAAAACAGAAAAAAAGAAATCTGATGTAGCCACCATCCTCTATGGATTGGTATTGTTTTTGTTTTGAGGGCCCATTCAAAATATTGTACCACATTAATGTGCATTTTGTTGCACTGCCAAAAATGCTTTATGCTCCTCCACCTACAAATTTCTGGGCTGCCATAATGCAATATACACTATATTACCAAAAGTATTGGGATGCCTGCCTTTATATGCACATGAACTTTAATGGCATCCCAGTCATAGTCCGTGGGGTTCAATATTAAGTTGGCCCACCCTTTGCAGCTATAACAGCTCCAACTCTTCTGGGAAGGCTGTCCACAAGGTTTAGGAGTGTGTCTATGGGAATGTTTGGCCATTCTTTCAAAAGCGCATTTGTGAGGTCAGGCACTGATGTTAGATGAAAAGGCATGGCTTGCAGTCTCCGCTCTAATTCATTCCAAAGATATTCTATCGGGTTGAGGTCAAAACTCACAACAGGAGGGAGGGACCAGGAGCAGAGAAGGAGGACCCAAGAAGCGGAGGATCGGGGCTGACTTTGCAAAACTTCACACAGCAGGTAAGTATACACGTTTGTTATTTTAAACTGTAGCACCCTCCTAGGTAAGTGCTAGAGAGAAAGTATCATTTTGAGTCCTGTCTGCTTACCAGAAGGATTGCAGGTAAATCTATATTGTTCTCTACTTACCAGAGAGCAGGATCTGTTAGTGAGGTCTAATCATGGTGCTCAGGTGCACCTCGTTCTGTCTGCAGAGTGTTTCACACTGTTCCAATAGGGACGTATATTGGAAAGTGGGAGGAAACCTGAGAAATGAGTGCACAGGCGCTTGATACAGCCCTGGTCATTTGGCAGAGGAAAAGTGCCTTGGTGCATGCTGGGATACTGTAAAATGTCTAGAAGCACATGTGCTTTCGGCCGGATAGCAGAGTCCCGGAGGGAGGGGGGGGGGCGGCTGCCTCCTCCTCTGTAGAGGGGTCGTGAGGCCTCAGGTAGTCAACATGAGAGCCTAGAGGGTCAAGGGAATCTGACTGAGATGGGAGACACTGGAGGATCGGATTCTACTGTACAGTGAGTGCAGATCTGTGTCAAGGAGCCTGACCTGAGGGGGGCCACCCCTGCAGCTAGAAGAGTCAGTGGATGAATGCCAGTAAATGAGATGCTAGAGAGTGTCCCAAAGATAATATAGATTCGCCAAGTCTCAACTATTTAACTCAAGTCTATTGCTAGAACGAAAAGAGCAAGGAGACTTAACCCTTTCCATACATGTGGCAGTATGGATTAGGCAGTGCAGCTGCTTCCACAAGCAACCTGGTGAGGCCAAGTGAGAGTTGTCCTTATCCAATGTAAATAGTTACAGTTGGAGTATCTCACTTTTCCCTTCTCCCATCCAAGTTCCAAAATAAACACTAAAAACCAATACCCCTGGACTGTTTATTAAGTGATGAGCCATCGGGAGTAAGAAGGGATGTGTGAACTGTTCCCTAAGTGACTGTGTGCTGGTAATGAGAAGAGGCCTGGGAAATCGTCTTACAAGACCTATGAGGGCAGTGCTACATAACCCAAAAAAAAAAAAAAAAAACAAGACTTTACAATCACTTTAAATGTGGTGTCTGCAACACTTTTCTTTTTTCACACTTTTCTTTCCTTGTAGTCCAGCCATTAACTCACTTCCTGTCTTACAAAAGTACTGAGCGGTGTTGTCACCCTAGGACCAGGAGTGTGTTATGACTACATAACTGTGGTGTTTTTTAGTATTCCACAGAGAAAGAAGGAAAATATGCTAACTGATAATAGTCTAGAGACAGAGTACAGGAAATTATCAGCTAGCAAGGTTTCTGGCTGAATGACCAACTATTTTTTTTTAACTTGTTAAAGAGATATAACAAAACCCTTTAAATGGCTTTTTTTTACAGGCCAAAAGACAACTAAAAAGAGAAAAATGTATTGTTAGAGTTTTAATACATTTTAGGAATACAGTAACAATACAACAACAATGCTGAATGTAGAAATTGAATGAAGTCACCACACCTAATAACTGGTAATGTTAGATTAATAGCAAAGATTTCAGTGTAAAGTTGTTCACTGGGTCGAATGAAGAAATGTAACCCTTTTTCCCCCATTCATATTTTAGAGGTGGATGGGGAAATCTCCTCGCTGTGTCTTGGTATTCTGCTTCCCTGCCATCAGAATATACTGATCAGTGCTGAAGTCTATAGCCTGCAGCACTGATCAAGCGGCTAAAATCCGAAAGGGTGACTAGACAAAAGTAATAAATATAATTTATGTTTACTATGCTTCAGTTTGTGAATAAACAGGAAGCCGCACAGCAAAGAGCACATCCTATTCATTCAATGTCCAGTGCAGCTGAGGCTGCAGTGAAAGAGACTGGAGAAGCTCTGTCCTCAGTCCCTTTCTCTCTGTTTAGACCCCTGGTGTTTCACCAAAGCCCCCAACGAGGTTCCTAAATAAACTGTAAAAAATAATAAAATAATATTGTAAAAAATAATAATAAAAAAAATTGTAAAAAGTAAATAAATAAATAAATAAAATATAATAAAAATATAAAATAACAAAATCTCTGCTCTACTAACACCGTCCATGGCTCTGCTGATATATACGCATGTGTGTTTGTGCTCTGGGGTGCACACCCCAATACAATAGACTGCGCACACCAATGCAGTGAATTAAGGATGCATAGCCACTCTAGAACAAGAAGTGTGTCATTTACAGGATTACCAGGTGAAAATAAAAGAAACAAGGCTGAATGTAGGAATCTAATGAAGTCACCACACCTAATATCTGACAGGATGCAATTTATCCAAATTTAGTTTTTTTGGTCTTATTTACACTGTAATTGCGGGGCTTTGTTGCCCAATGCAATACCAATGCAAGCAAAGGTAAAAAAAAAAAATGTTTTGCAATAATGCCAATTCACATCAATGACCTGAGTTGGTGTGTGTTAAAAAAAGGACAGGTTGCATTTCATTGCAGCACGTGTTGAAAGTACAGAGCGCGTTAGTGCACATGCGTTATGTATGCATTGTAGTTTTTTTCATTCCCATTGAATGAACAGAGTAGTGAGAGAGCAAAAGCAAGGTATATCTATGCTACTGAGGAGGGCTAGGTTAAAGCAAACCTGTTGCTTTACCCAGCTCTATCTATCAAATTGCAGATTCACTTTAAGCCCCATTCTGGGATTAAACAATTTTTTCTCCATCTCTCCCTCCCACTGCCCACCCACCTCTAACTCATCCTACTAGGCATTTATCCGCCTTACCTTGTGAAGCCAAATATACTCACCTAAGTCCGCCATCCAGGACCCTGCCACCGCCGCTTCTGGGTGCAAGGGACCACAAATCCAACAGTGCAAATTGAACCTAAGATCACTGGTCCCCTTCCAACCCTCCATTTGGATCCTGAGAGGACCTCGCTGCAGGACGTCCAATTAGAAGTGGTTAGGTATAAAAAGACACTTACAGTAGATAGCCTTTTCCATTTTTTTTTAAACAGCAATAGAGGGGGTGGGTGAGGTGTCACATTGAACCCAGAGTGGGGCTTTAAGCTTTCCTTTAGGCCTTATTCATATCTCAACATTTAAGATCGCAGGTAGAATTGGCACAATTCTGGACACAATCCTAAATCGTAGCAGAAAGTTCAATGCCCTTTTTAGTGACATTATTTTTTAATGGAACCCCATATGCGATGCAACTCTGCCATGATCGTCTCGTAATGTGATCACGTGGCGATCGCGACAAAACGCAAGTTTTAAAAACCAGCTACGCTTGTCATCCAAAAAGCAGCATGAGCTTCTTTTTGAGTGACAAATGCGCATAGGGCAGCCTATAAAGTAAATGGGCTGTCCTATTTGCGACACCCGAAATCGCATGCAAATCGTTTAACCAAAATCACGAGCAGGATTGACCGTTCCTGCTATGCAAAAGTATAAATACAGCCTTAACTACATGCATTACTAAAAGGAATGGATGAGAAATAACAGTCGTAAAATCATTATAAGCTATTCTAAAAAAAAAGTGGGTTTAGTCTAAAAAAAAAAAGCGACAAAAAAATCAGTCTAGACTAAAATAATACATTTACTGTACATAAATATAATGAATCAATATGCAACCAGACAGAAGGCTGAGATTAGCCCCAGCATAGAAGGACCTTTGTAAAAATAGTTATCCTAAATAAACAGAAAGTCTTAAACAATCTTTAACATGGAGAAAAGTCACCACTTTGGAAAATATAAGATCTCTTTATGGCTTTGCAAGGGCCCCATATTTCTGAAAATCACTGAAGCCCATGAAAAATATGTTTGTTTGTACAGCTGTATATTATTACGGTACAAAGTAACACGGCTAATCATGGCACACTTGTTACATGGTGAAACATGCTATCCTGACATTAATACTTTATATTATTTTGGAATTACCAAGCACCGTGTGCTGACTTGTTCAAGGAAAAGCATGGCAATCATTCTTACAACTTTCCTAAAGGAATTCCTGCTTATGGCAATTTTGCAGGCTGACCTATGCAGAATGAATATATTCGATTCTACGACATACCTGTCTCAGCTTATTGTAATTAAAGTGCATCTAAGCCTAAATACTGAAATATGTGGCTACAAATGTTCCTGTAATTTAAAAAAAACAAGTAATGATTTTTTTTGTATGTCCTGCGTTCAGTTAACTGATACCTGTAATGTGTGTTCACCAACATGTCAAAAAGTTAAAGCCTTTTTTTGTCCTGCTCTTGTTTTTATCATACTAGTAAGGGTATATCGACCGGCACCTATTTACTCGGGGTGACAACGCTTACTCAGTTCAGCTACAGCGTAGTCACCCTTTTCTGAGCACTCCTAATTTGGATATGAGTACCACAGAGCACTGGTACAGTACATCCAGAAAGTATTCACAGCGCTTCAGTTTTTCTACATTTTCTTATGTTACAGCCTTTTCCAGTATGGATTAAATTAATTATTTTCCGCACAATTCTACAAACAATACCCCATAATGACAAACTTTACCACTGGAGGATTTTGCTGTCTTACGTCCAGGCCACTTTTTGCGATTCGGCACTGTGCGACTTTAACTGACAATTGCGGGGTCGTGCGACGCTGTACCCAAACAAAATTTACGTCCTTTTGTTCCCACAAACAGAGCTTTCTTTTGGTGGTATTTGATCACCTGTGCGATTTTTAATTTTTGCGCTATAAACAAAAAAAGAGCGTAAATTTTGAAAAAATAGCAATATTTTTCACATTTTTTTATATGAAATTCCCCCCCAAAAAAATGTAAAAAATTAAAATTTTTTAAAATTTTTGGCCAATTTGTTTTCTGCTTCCTATGTTTGGTAAAAAAAAATCACAATAAGCGTATTTTGATTGGTTTGCGCAAAAGTTATTGCGTTTACTAACTAAGGGAAGGATTTCTGTCATGTTTGGTGTTTTTTTTTTAACGAGTAATGGCGGCGATCTGCGTTTTTCTTTTGCGGGACTGCGACATTGCGGCGGACAGATCGGACCCTTGACTGACCTTTTTGACACTTTTGGGGGTACCAGTGACATTACTACAGTAATCAGTGCTATAAATATGCACTGTTACTGTAAAAATGACACTGGCAGGGAAGGGGTTAATTTTATTGGAGAGGGAGGGGTTAATGTATGCCTGGTGCTTACTAACGTGTGTGCGGGGAGGTGACTGAGTGACACAGGGACAGATCGCATGTTCAGCTATGCTGAACCCTGCAATCTGTCACTGTTTGTCACTGAGGAGATCCGCCCGCTTTGTTTACACAAGCGGCGGATCTCCAAACTCGATTCCCCGACGATCGGGGAAGAGCAGCGGCGATCGCCGCTACTCCTCCCCTGGCCCGACTCAACGCTGCGAATGAATACAGAGGGAGCGAGCCTCCGGCGGCGCGTGAGCGGCGCCCACAAGGGGAGGAGTCCAGCGACGTAGTACTACGTCGCTGGACGATAACGAGCCACTGTGCCGCAGTAGAGGCACAGTGAGCGGTCGTAAAGTGGTTAAATCTTTGCAAATTTAATAAAAATAAAAAACAAAAAAGAACATGTACACAAGGGTCCTTTCACACGGGCGGTCCGTATGTCCGTTTTTCATCCCATCCGTTTGCGGATCAAAAACGGACATAATGCATGTCTATGCGATTGCGGATGTCAGCCGATGACCATCCACTGACATCCGTTTTGCGTCCATTCCGTTCAGTTCAGTTTTTTGAAACAGAAGAGAACCCTATTTTTCTTCTGTTTAAAAAACGGAACGGACGCAAAAACGGATGTCAGTGGTTTCATCCGCTGACATCCGCAATCCCATAGACATGCATTATGTCCGTTTTTCATCCGCAAACGGTTGGATGAAAAACGAACATACGGGACAGACCCTCCAAAAGTGAATCAATGTCCATTTAAAAAAAGAAAAAGTCACTGAGCGGATGAAAAAACTGAACTGACTGTTTGAAAGGACCCTAAGTATTCACAGTCTTTGCCATGACACTCAAAAATGAGCTCAGGTGCATCCTGTTTTCACCGATCATCCTTGAGCAGTTGCTACAACTTAATTGGAGTCCACCTATGGTAAATTCAGGTAATTGGACCTGATTTGTATATCCTGTCTATATAAGGTCCCACAGTTAACAGTGCATCAGAGCACAAACCAAGCAATGAAGTCCAAGGAATTGTCTGTAGACAGGATTGTATTGAGGCACAGATCTGGGGAAGGGTACAGACAAATTTCTGCAGCATTGAAGGTCCCAATGAGCACAGTGGCCTCCATCATCCATAAATGGAAGAAGTTTGCAGCCACCAGGACTCTTCCTAGAGCAGGCCTCTGGGCAAAACTGAGTGATGGGGGGGAGAAGGGCCTTAGTCAGGGAGGTGACCAAGAACCCGATGGTCACTCTGACAGAGCTCCAGCATTTCTCTGTGGAGAGAGGAGTCCCTTTTAGAAGAACAACCATCTCTGCAGCATTCCACCAATCAGGCCTGTATGGTAGAGTGGCCAGATGGAAGTCACTCCTCAGTAAAAGGCACATGACAGCCCGCCTAGAGTTTGCCAAAAGGCACCTGAAGGACTTTCAGGCCATAAGAAACAAAATTCTCTGGTCTGATGAAACAAAGATTGATGAATGGCAAGCGTCATGTCTGGAGGAAACCAAGCACTGCTCATCACCTGGCCAATACCATCCCTACAGTGAAGCATGGTGGTGGAAGCATCATGCTGTGGGAGACTAGTCAGGATATAAAGAAAGATGAATGCAGCAATGTACAGAGACATCCTTGATTGAAACCTGCTTCAGAGCTTTCTGGGCCTCAGACTGAGGCAAAGGTTCATCTTCCAACAGGACAATGACCCTCAGTACACAGCCAAAATAAGAAAAAAGTGGCACAACTCTGTGAATGTCCTTCAGGGGACCAGACTTAAACCCGATTGAACATCTCTGGAGAGATTTGAAAAACGATGTGCACCGATGCTCTTCATCCAACCGAATGGAGCTTGAGAGGTCCTGTAAAGAAGAATGGGAGAAACTGCCCAATAATAGATGTGCTAAGCTTGTAGCATCATACTCAAAAAGACTTGAGGCTGTAATTGGTGCCAAAGGTGCTTCAACAAAGTATTGAGCAAAGGCTGTGAATACTTATGTACCGTACATGTGATTTTTTTCATTTTTTATTTTTAATAAATTTACAAAGATTTCAAACAAGCTTTTTTCGAGTTGTCATTATGGGGGATTGTTTGTAGAATTTTGAAGAAAATAATGAATTTAATCCATTTTGGAATAAGGCTGTAACATAACAAAATGTGGAAAAAGTGAAGCACTGTGAATACTTTCCACATGCACTGTGCATTCTGCCTAGATACCACAGTAAAACTGTGATGTTCGGCTTCTGCTGGAGTATGCACATATCCGCAGAGGGTTCTTTCAATTAGTCTATACGATTGGGGTTGGCTCTACTTTAAAATAAATGTGCACCATAACTTGCTTAACCATTTAAGGACCGGAAGGTTATACCCTCATAATGACCAGGCCAATTTTTGCGATTTGGCATTGCATTACTTTAACCGACGATTGCGCAGATGTGCGACTCTGTACCCAATTAAAATTGATGTCCTTTTTTTTGCCCACAAATACAGCATTCTTTTGGTGGTATTTGATCACCTGTGCGATTTTTACTTTTGCGCTATAAACAAAAAAAAGTGCGACAATTCTGAAAAAAAAAAAAAAAAAACAATATTTTTCACTTTCTGCTATATAACATTCCCCAAAAAAATAAATAAATAAAAATCAGATTTTTTCACCATTTTAGGCCAATTTGTGTTCTGCTACATATTTTTGGTAAAAAAAAAATCCCAATAAGCGTATTTTGGTTGGTTTGTGCAAAAGTTATCACGTCTACAAACTAGGGGAACGAGTTATGTCCTTTTTATCTATTTATTACTAGTAATGGTGGCGATCAGTGATTTTTAGCGGGACTGCGACATTGCGGCGGACAGTTTGGACCCCTATTTTTGACACTTTTGGGAAGACCAGTGACATCACTACAGTAATCAGTGCTACAAATATGCACTGTTACTGTAATAATGACTCTGGCAGGAAAGGAGTTAACCCATGGGCGATCAAAGGGTTAAATGTGAGCATAGGGGGTGTTTTCCAACTGTGTGGGGGATGGGCTTATTGGATCAACACAGGGACCTGTGTTCCTAAACAGGAGGAACACAGGAGCCCTGTGATGATAACTGACAGAACAATGGTCTGCTGTGTTTACAAGAGCAGACCGCCGTTCTGTCTTCCCAGGGAGTGATTGCAGGTGCCCTGCGGCAATCGCAGCCGCCGGCCTCACACATCAGTGTCCCCTTTCGTTAATCGCTGCGTGTGCATGCACCCCCCATGCTCCTGAGGAGCGCGCAGCCGGTTACCCTGGCATTCATGTGTTTATTCTGATTCATCCATGTTGTTAAGGGATGGTCTGACACCAGACAAACATTCCTGCCAAGGAGAAAGTAGCATAGTGAGTCTAGAGCCCACTTAACGGCCAGTCCCTCTCACGCCACTACGCCATAATAACTCTTGCTGGCTGTCAACATTTTACCAAGTAAAACTATGGGGTGTTTCTCCCCATTGACCTCTTGAGACAGAAAGACTATTATTATTATTATTATTATTATTATTATTATGATAATACAGGATTTATATAGCAACAACAGTTTGAAGAATGAAGGAACAGAATAAAAACACAGTTTACTAGTTAAAAGCAGGATAGGCTTCTTTAAGGCTTTTTAGGGATCTTCTATAGATGGATAGATAAGGAGATAATCAGACAAATTGGGGTAGGGGGCTCCAAAGGATGGGAGAAGCTCAGGAGAAGTCCTGGAGGCGAGCATGGGAGGAGGTGACAAGGGAGCTAGAGAGCAAGAGGTCTTGGGAGGACCAAAGAGAGCGGTTTGGATGATATTTTGAGACCAGGTTAGTGATATAGCTGGGGGCAGAGTTGTGGATGGCTTTGTAAGTCGTTGTTAGTCATTTTCATTTTATTCATTAGGTGAGCGGAAGCCAGTGGAGGGATTGGCAGAGAATGGTTGGTATGATGGATGAGTCTGGCAGCAGCATTTTTGATGTACTGAAGGGGTGATAGCCTTTGTAAATGTAATATAATAAGGAGAGTGTTGAAGTAGGCTACTAAGCTTAGCTGGAGGCAGCCGCTTGAATAACAAATTCCTTGGAGAGGTCTGATGCAAAAAGCAATGGGCACTTCACCCCTATCATCCCACTTGGCCATAACTTCTTCCTACCCTTTGTCAGGTCAGTCAGTGGCACAGCAATGGCCATTCACTTAGAGATTCCTAAGGCCCCTTTCATACAGGCGGACCGTTCAGATCCGCCTGTCCGTTTTTTTGGCGGATCTGAACGGTCCCCCCATGCATTCCTATGGGGCATCGGATGGCAGCGGAGACATGTCCGCTGACATCCAACCCGATCCGATCCGTCAAATCTGGACGGATAGAAACCCTATTTTCCATCCGTCCAGCAGATCGGATCGGATGGGATCGGATGAGAACGGACCGACGGTCCGTTCCCATCCGATTTCCCCCATAGAGATGCATGGGGAACTGACAGCTGTGTCTCCGCACACAGCGCAGAGACACAGCTGTCCTCCTGCTGCTCAGCGGGGGATCGGCGGCTCGATCCCCCGCTGAGAAAAACTGAATTTGTCCAATGGACGGATAGTGTGAAAGGAGCCTTAATGACATTGAGTTCCAGCATTTTCCAAACATCATCCAACACTGTTCAACAATGTCAATGTGCAATCACCCTAGTAAGATCTGAAAATCCTGAAAAAAATGTTTCCATTCTTTATAAAAACTGTTATACCTGCTAAGTTAGTGTCTTGGACAGGGTGGTAGAAACTAGGACTAAGTCCACCCCTGCAGGAGGCCTACAGCTAACTGCAGCCAGGGAAGCTACCTGCTCCCGGTCCTTCCAGGGTGTTAAAAGATTAACGTGGTAGATTTGGTATGGTTTTCGCTTCACAGGTTGGTGTACTTTATAATTTACCTCCCTAACTTTTACTATCACCTCAAATGGCCTCCTTCACCTGGCCAATAACTTACTTAACTATCAGTATTAGCACCGGCACCCGGTGTTCAACATGGAATTGTCTAAGCGTGACAGACCGTTTGTTATCAGGGGTGTAAATCTTATCTGATTGCTACTGTCATTATAATAAAATTTTGGTTAAAATTTATATTGTTAGCAATAATGTTGTTGTAGACCGTTTACTTTTCTTTACCACTGGAAATAATGATTAGTCCTATATGCTTTATGTTTCATTTGGTATTGGCTTTTGTCAGGTGTGGGACAACAGTGTATTCCAACATAATGCCATTCCTCCATTATTTGTATAGTGTGTGCCAGTCTGTGGTCTACCACCGTGATTACCACTGTGTCCCACAACCTCTCCCCTGTTTAAACAAATGATTTCAGGTTGTTTTTTCAGAGGCCTGCTTTTCACATAAGGTTCATTGTAAGAAATTATTCCTGAAAAAATTTTTGACTTTCCAGTATTTTTAGACATTCTAAAATGTGTCCAAATGTTCCAGACTCTCCGGTTTTATAAATGGCATCATTAAGAGCCACCCATGATATACCATCTTGTGGTATATTATAGTTAAATAGAGGAAGGCTCTTTAAAAGAGTTTAAACACAATGGCCTGGTTTGGTAAGTAGTGGTTGCAATGCAATGTCTCGGTCTGCAAACCAAAGGTAATGTTTATGGTTCAGCCTCGGTCATATTAGAAATGTTTTATGGCATTTTACATATTTGCAGTCTCCATGACTCACTGTGCCTAGTTGTATGATACCAATATTGCCACACACTGTTGGTACTGTCCAATTGCTAAATCTTCAAAATGACACTAAACTCTGTTTTTTTTCAAAACAAAAATCATTTCAAGTGAGTATTCTTAAAGGGTAACTAAAGGCAAAACTTTTTTTTTTTTTTTTTTTTAGTTTTGGATAGAGTGGAGAACATTCTAGAACATCTGTTTTTATTGCAGACTGTGCCCCCCTTAGGGAGATCCACAGTCTCTATTTGTCCTGTTTTTTGTTATCATCAAAAAGGAAAGACCCAAGATATTGGCGTTGACTGAACAGTAATAGAAAATAAGGGAATCTATCAAATGGGACACTTGTTCTGGTGACCCTGGTAACATTCAGGGATTTCCTCACTTTGGAGGGATTTCCTCTCACTTCATGTTCTGGCTATGGGACAGGAAGTGAAGGGAAATCTCTCCAATAGGAATAACTCACAGGGGTTATAACCCTCCTTTACTCTATCCAAAATGAAAAAATAAAAGTTTTACCCTTAGTTAGACTTGATCTCAGCCCCCTCCAAATATCCAAATTCCTTTTTATCTGACTTCCTGTAAGAGGATGGCTACATTTGTTCTCCATGGTCCCAATGTAGGTAGGAACATGGCTACCCTCTTTTAATCGCTCCAAAGATAAAATAGGGACTATGGAATTTGTAGTGTGCATAGAGCAGTGTACAGGACCGCAGTTAAAGTGATATGTAGCACAGTTCCCAGCCACGGTGCTGGATGTGGATCCCCCTGGGTTACCGTGGTAACATTACAAATACCTTTTGTCATGTTTCTCCAAGTGTGAGCACTGAGACAAAAACCAGTCCAGTATCTTTGGTTTTTAGGTTTATTTAGGAACTTTGATGGGAGAAGGGATGAGTGGAATACTCCTACAACTGAACTATGCACAATTTGGCGGGGACTCTGAAAATTGCTGCTTGACGCTGGTTAATGCAGGCCGGATGCCTGTTAACGCTGACTTGACGCTGGTTAATGCTGGCTGAATGCCATGTAACGCTAAATTGACTCTGTAACTTTGCCTTTGACTACAGAAGTCCTCTTTAGCTCCCTTAGGTACTCTTGCCTGAGGTAACTACTTGTACACCTTTGCTGCACTGCTGAACGCTTCAGGGCCCACACTGGTGCCCCCTTTCACTTCCCTATCTTCAGGGCTTTTACACTTGCCACCCCTTTCACTGGCACTATTACTAGTTAGCTGGCTCCTGCATCCCCTTGATCTTCTTGAGTGGTCCCTTCTCTTAGGCAGACCCCTGGGCAGATCTTGAGTACTCACGATACTGTTTTTCCTGAAGGCTTCTGCCCAGCAGCTCCACTCGGTCAGCAACACTCTGGATCCCTTTCTGCAGCCCAGCTCAACCTCCGGTCCCTTAGGCCGACTGCCTGGACCACTTTCACTCTCTGACAGGAGGAGAGACAGCCGTCACCTCCTCCTAGGACTGATGCTCCCGCCAAAAGACGCTCTGTCACATGCTCCCGCCGGATTTATATCCAATCCCAGGGTGCATTGCGGCAATCACCGCCCACTGAGACCAACATAAACCCTGGTGTGCTATTGGCCAGGTTTCCTCCCCTGTCCAAGAAGGTCCCTCAATGGATACAGTGGGGAGACTCCCCAGTCTCAACAGACACCCCAAAAACATGTGACAGACTAGCTGACAATTCAGGCCCCCCCCTAAAAGGCAGACAGGGCCACATATGTGTTTACTTAGAACCTGCCTAGGAGGGTGCTACAGATACTAAACACACACTGTTTAATTTACATTAGCCATTCTATTTCTGTATGTGGATGATGGCACTGTAATTATTTTAATTAAAAAAACATCTACGTACCTTTTTCCTAATCGATATATAGTACGGCTGTCACGTGACCCAAATCTTTCCCAGCCTGTCTTCAGGGAAACATAAGCAGGAGGAGCTTCTAGTCCTCTGCTGCTGGTCACATGTTAAAAAAAAAACAGCCTTTGGAATACAGGGTAAAAATAAATAAAGAATATCAATAAACTGTTTTTAAATAATTCTACAAATATATATATTTGAAATCAAGTGTTTATTATTTTGTGGAAATAACATGGTGTGGGCGAATTTCTGACAGTCACAGGCTGTGCCACTCCCCTCCAGCTTGTGTCATAGAATAAGAGGGAGGTGAAGCCACCATTAATCCACATGTAATATCCCACCCCTTTTGTGTTTAGCTGGTTAGTGGGCATGGAGGAGGGAGTGGGCTGTCATATACCGCTGTATATACGCCCACATGTGTGACTCTATAGTCACATAGGCTGCTCAGATGTGATAGGGAGGAAATACTTAGCATTGAAAACTGAGCTGTGTAGAGTTGCCACTACAGCTGCAAAATCCCTAGCTGAATTGAGAACATAAGCAGAGGGTGGAGATAGAGAGCAGCAGAAACAACCAGGTTTTTTGCAGAATACAGAGAATGAATCTGATAGTGACTGAGTAAGTATGAACATCACGTAACACAACATTTATTGGGAGTTTTTTATGATGTAGCTTTAGTGACATTTTAACATGCACTGCTCTAAATAGATGGAAATTAAGAAGGAAAAGAGAGGTTCAGGAGTTTAGAAAGAATGTTACAAGGAAGCAGAAAAACACAGTAAGAGTCAGTTCACACTGGGGCGACATGACTCCTTACTACTTCAGGAGGCGACTTGTCAATCCCGTGCACCACGACTTCGGAGCGACTTGTAGGGACTTCACATAATGGAAGTCTCTGCAAGTTGCTCCGAGGTCGCCCCGAAATAGTACAGGACCCTTTTTCTAAGTCGGAGCGACTTGTGTCGCTCCTATTAGAACAGGTCCTGTAGCGGTCAATGGACCTCGAGGGCGCGACTTGTCAGGCTGACAAGTTGCCTGACAAATTGCGCTAATGTGAACCGACTCTTAGAAGCCATGCCAAAACACAAGATGTCTTTATGTCTTATTTCTTTTACAAACACATACAATTAAGACTTTATTCCTCATTTTAGACCAGTGGGCAGTCATGAAGATCATCCCTTTTTACTCCAAGGCAACTGCTTATCCAGAATTCTGGTATATGTTAAAAATATGGCCTAATATTATAGTCAATAACAGTATTCTGAGCTGTATACAGCTATTTAAAGCTTGTTGATCATTGTAAGTGCAGTTTATGAAAGACTGAGAGTTTGATAAAGCCTCAACAACAGGTGATTATATGTAAAACAATATTAAGCAGATTATCACATAAAAGTCATAAAGTATAGTAAAATATACCAGTGATATATGATGCAAGATTACACTCTTGTAAACAACGAAAAGCAGAGCAGAAGAGGGAAGGACATGAGGGACTTTTAATTTGAGAGTGAAGGTCCACTTCATGAGACCCTACTGGCCAGAGAGGCTCAGGGATGCAGGGACTAGGGGAGAAGATCCTGTCACTAGAGGAGGTTAGTCTGGGCATGGCTGCAGCAGTGGGAAGAGGTTACATGTTCCTCCCTAAAAAAGTGGTACATGTAACATGTTCCCAAAGGTGAACTTACCCTTTAAGTTTCCTTGGCCGACCACTGTGTCCACGGTTCTCAAGGTTGCCCCATTAATGGTGTCCTCAATGCAGAGAAATACAGGCAGACACTTATCCATCATGCCATTCTATTAGGGAGGAGTGTGATTGGTCCTAAATTTATTCTACAGCAGGACAATGACCCCACACTGACTCACTTTGAATGACAATTGCACAGTCATGCAACACTGTACCCATATGACATTTTTATCTTTTTTTTTTCACACAAATAAAGCTTTCAGACAATTGTTCCTGCCAAGGAGAAAATAGCATAGTGAGTCTAGAGCCCACTTAACAGCCAGTCACTCTCGCTCCACTATGCCGTAATTTTTTCTCGCTGACCGTCAACATTTTACCAAGTAAAACTATGGGGTGTTTCTCCCCATTGACCTCTTGAGACAGAAATAATATTATTATACAGGATTTATATAGCACCAACAGTTTGAAGAATGAAGGCACAGAATAAAAACACAGTGTATTAGTTAGAATGGGCTTCTTTAAAGAGAGGGGTTTTCAGGGATCATCTAAAGATGGATAGATAAGTAGATAATCAGACAGATTGGTGTGGAGGGTTCCAAAGAATGGGAGAAGCGCAGGAGAAGTCTTGGAGTCGAGCATGGGAGGCGGTGTCAAGGGAGCTAGAGATCAAGAGGTCTTGGGAGGACCAAAGAGAGCGATTTGGATGATATTTTGAGACCAGGTTAGTGATGTAGCTGGGGGCAGAGTTGTGTATGGCTTTGTAAGTTATTGTTAGTAGTTTTAATTGCATTTGTTGGGTGTGCGGAAGTCAGTGGAGGGATTGGCAAAGAGGGGTACAAGACACTGAATAGTTGGTATGGTGGATGAGTCTGACAGCAGCATTTATGATGGACTGAAGGGGTGATAGCTTATGTAAATGTAAAATAATGAGGAGAGAGTTAAAGTAGGCTACTAAGCTTAGCTGGAGGCAGCCACTTGAATAACAAATTCCTTGGAGAGGTCTGGTGCAAAAAGCAATGGACACCTCACCCCTATCATCCCACTTGGCCATGACTTCTTCCTACCCTTTGTCAGGTCAGTCAGTGGCACAGCACAGTGGCACAGATCGGTAATACTGCTACAGGGCCGGACCTGTGCGCCGGATCACGTATCTATACGTGATCTGGCTCTTCTGGATAGGGGGCACTGCTGGTTCCCACTGATGAACGAGCAGAGAGGCCATCCTGACAGGAGGGAAGGCATGGATCCCGTGTCTCTACAAAGCAGAGACTAGGATTCATGTCTTCCTCTAGTAAAAGCACACCCCACAGTTTAGAAAAATACAGGCTAGGCACACAGTTAACCCTTTGATCACCTCTGATGTTAACCCCTTCCAAGCCAGTGTCATTAGTACAGTGACAGTGCATGGTTCACTGTATTAGTGTCACTGGTCCCCAAAAAGTGTCAAAAGTGTCAGTTAGTGTCAGAATGTTCACCGCAATATCACAGTCCCACTATAAGTCGCTGATCTGCACCATTACTAGTAAAATAAATAAATAAAAATATTCCAAAGTTTGTAGACGCTATAACTTTTGCGCAAACCAATCAATAGACGGGGACACAAGCATACTGTGTAATGAGGCCCATACCCCTGAATGATAATATGCAAAAAATGAGAAGAGAAAAGATGGAGCTTTGCGGGCCAATGGGAGGAGAAGGATCACAACAACACCAAAAAATATAATAAAAGATAATTTTATTGTACAACTTTAAAACTATATATGAGCAAAAATGTGCATGTTAGAAATGATAAAATAAACAAATCAAGTCACAATGTAGAAATACTTCCCAACAAGGGAGAGCTGCTAGCCTGTATAGAAAGGTGGCGTAAGGGTCTCAGATGGAACACGGTCAAGGAAGGTCCCCAGCAAGCCAACGCGTTTCGCACGAGGCTTCCTCAGGGCCAGAGAGACCAAAACAGACCGATATTTCTACAAATTGTGTATAATATAAAGAATTAGCAAACAGTAAATTCCTATATACATGCATATAACATTAGTAGCATGCCTATATATCTGAAAACCAATAATTTTATACTGACCTAGTGTGACTCAAGAGGTAGCAGGCAGCAGCAGGACGCAGCAGAATGTCCAAAAAGATACAATGTATATATGATTGCCCCACTTGGCACCAGTGACCAGAAGTTTCACTATCACAGCATATATGGATATGTATCCATCTCCATATTCCAGGCCAAATTGGCTACTGTAATTAGATAAACATAAATAGAAGAATATAGGAATGTCCAACTGTATAATGAGTTTAATCATCTAAATAGCAATAATGGTATGGACCCACCTCAATATGTCTCTGTGGATAGTATATGGCCAGAACCGCTAAGGGCATCCCAGTAATAGGATGACTAAAGGGTCCTATATGCCATAGGCTCTAATCATACAAGGAGAGAGATAAATATCAAATCAACATCCAGGTATCAAGACTATAGTCATCATATAAAGTGATCTTAGGGGGAAGGCCATAACATACCTATAAGCAGCATATAGAGAGTATCAAGTAGGTAACACCTCTAGTCTATCAAAGGTCAAGAAAGGGAAGGGGAACAAACGTTGTTCCCCCTAAGGATGCCAGGTATAGTGGACCTATGGAACAGAGGTAATAAAACATTATATTATAGTAAATCACTGAATGGTTTAACAGCCCTCACAACTGCAGGATAACCTACCTATACACAGTATATAGGCAGCCCAGGGCAGGTAGCACTCCAAAACATCTCCATCCTATATTAGGAATGGGGTTTCATATGGACACCGGGCAACAATAAGCCTATAAGATAAGGTAGTCCAGGGTTATACCTCACTGCAGAAAAAATATCATAGCATAAGAATGAAGAGGGCATATTCTCCTTAGGGATCATACCTTTTGCATTTCCTCTGTATGTGTGCCTGCCTGTACTAGCCATATCATTCTGGCTATAAATAGCATCCTGTTTGTGACGAATTGGCGCCAAAAAATGGGGGGGGGAGGAACTTCCCTATCCTCATAATGGTGTTGGGTGTGATCGAGTCCCTGCCGGAGATGATCGTAGCTCTGCAATCAATCAATAGACGCTTTTTTTTTTCACCAAAAATATGCAGCAAATTACATATTGGCCTAAATTTATAAAGAAATTTGTTTTTGTTTTTTTTTACATTTTTGTATTGGATTTGTTTTATAGCAGAGAGTAAAAAAATATATATATTTTTTTTAAATTGTCGGTCTTTTTTTTCTTTACAGCGCAAAAAATAAAAAACACAGAGGTGATCAAATACCACCAACATAATGCTCTATGCGTGGGAAAAAGGACATTGATTTGATTTGGGTACAGCGTTGCAAGACCACAATTGTCAGTTAAAATAATGCAGTGCCGTATCGCAAAACATGGCGTGGTCATGGAGGGGGGTAAATCTTCTAGAGGTCAAGTGGTTAAAGGTCCACATTCTATCCACTTTCATAAGGACTACTTTAACCACTTCCATACAGAGCAGTTACACCCCCTTCCTGCCCAGACCAATTTTCAGCTTTCAGCGCTCTCACACTTTGAATAATAATTGCTCAGTCGTGCAACGCTGTACCCTATCAAATTTTTTGTCATTTTTTTTTTCACACAAATAGAGCTTTCTTTTGGTAGTATTTAATCACCACTGAGTTTTTTATTTTTTGCGATATAAGTGAAAAAATAGCAAAAATTTTGAAAAAAAAACATTTTGTTTTAGTTTCTATTATAACATTTTGCAAATAAGTAATTTTTTTTTCATAAATTTGGGCCAACATTTATACTACTACATATCTTTGGTAAAAATAACCCAAATTAGTGGTTATTATTTAGTCTGTGTGAAAGTTATAGAGTCTACAAGCTATGGTGCCAATCATTGAAAATTAATCACACCTAATCACACCTGATGTACCGACGGCCTATCTCATTTCTTGAGGCCCTGAAATGTCAGGACAGTACAAATACCCCCCAAATGACCCCTTTTTGGAAAGTAGACAGTCCACGGTACTTAGTAAGAGGCATGGTGAGTTTTTTGAAGTTGTAATTTTTTCCCACAATTCTTGGAAAAATTAAGAAATAATTTATTTATTTTTTTTACACAAAATTGTCATAATAACAAGTTATTTCTCACACACAGTATATGCATACTTGCAATGACACTCCTGAGTATGGCAATACCACATGTGTGAAACTTTTACACAGCCTGGCCACATAAAGTGGCCCAACATGCAAGGAGCACCGTCAGGTGTTCTAGGAGCATAAATTACACATATAATTTCCTAGCGACCTATCGCACTTTTGAAGGCCCTGGAGCACCAGGACAATGGAATTACCCACAAATGACCCCATTTTGGAAAGTGAACACCCCAACGTATATTTTATTAGGCATGATGAGTCTTTTGAACATGTCATATTTTTCCACAAGTTTTTGGAAAATGTGGAAAGAAAATGAAAACATATATTTTTTTTTTTACACAAAATTGTCAATTTATAAGATATTTCTAACACAAAGCATGTGTACATAGCAAAAATTACACCCCAAAATACATTCTGCTACTCCTTCTGAGTATGGCGATACCACATGTGTGAGACTTTGTCACAGCATTTCCACATACAGAGGCCTAATATGCAAGGAGCACCATCAGGTGTTCTAGGAGCATAAATTACACATATAATTTCATTACAACCAATCACACTTTTGAAGGTCCTGGAACACCAGGATAAAGGAAACCCCCACAAAATTACCCCATTTTGGAAAGCAAACACCCCAACACATAATCTAGGAGGCATGGGCTGCAGCTAGGTACTCAGGTATTCTGATGAGCTGCAGATGGGTACTCAGGCACTCTGATGGGCTGCAGACAGGTATTCGGGTACTCTGATGGGCTTCAGAGAGGTACTCTGGTAATCTGATGGGCTAGAGACAGCTACTCGGGTAATCTGATGGGCTGGAGACAGGTACTCAGGTATTCTGGGCGGGAGACAGGTACTCGGGTACTCTGGGCTGGAGACAATTACTTGGGTACTCTGGGCTGGAGACAGGTACTCGGGTACTCTGATGGGCTACAGAGAGGTACTTGGGTACTATGATGGGCTGCAGAGAGGTATTTGGGTACTGCAGAGAGGTATTTGGGTACTCTGATGGGCTGGGGACAAGCACCCGGATACTTTGATGGGCAGGAGACAGGTACTCAAGTACTCTATTGGGCTGCAGATAGGTACTCGGGTACCCTGATGGGTTGGAGACAGGTACTCGGGTACTCTGATGACAGGTGCTTGGGTACTCTGATGGGCTGGTGACAGGTATTTGGGTACACTGATGACATGTTCTTGGGTACTCTGATGGGCTGCAGAGAGGTACTTGTGTACTCTGATAGGCTGCAGAGAGGTAATTGGGTTCTCTGATGGGGTGGAGACAGGTACACGGGTACTCTAAGCTGGAGATATGTACTTGGGTACTCTGATGGGATACAGAGAGGTACTTGGGTACTCTGATGGGCTGGTGACAGGTACTCAGGTACTCCAATGACAGGTACTCTGATGACAGGTACTCGGGTACTCTGATGACAGGTACTCGGGTACTCAAATGACAGGTACTCGGGTTCTCCGATGACAGGTAGGACAGTGCAGGAGTCAGGAGAGTAAGTAGTAGTAGCGTTAAGAGGGCAGTGGTTTGTAATATTGTCCCCCTTATTGCTGGTCAGTGGGAGAAAATATACCATAAAGTTGGTGTAAGAAAGGGGAATAATAGACCCCCTCCAACACCTCAATCCTAAAATGGTGTGCAGCATCTCATCTTTATCCTTTCCACCAGCTCCTTCACTGCTTCCTCTGCTCCAGTGCCGGATTAGGATCTGGCTTCCTCAATACAGAAAACTGCCCTGCCCCCCTTTCCGCTTTCCTCCATAAACCTTCAACTGAATGAGCCTCCCAGCTCATTCATATGCAATTGCCACTGTTATTTGCATATGAATGAGCAGTGGCCATATTGTAACAAGGTATGGAGCGACTCAGTGGGAGGGGATAAATGTGGCAGTTGAAAGAATTGTGATTAGACTGCAAAGCCGGGTGATGCAGGAGAAAGCCTCAGGACAATGGACAGTCAGAATATGTGTGACAGTCCACCCCAGCCTGGGATTGTTGGGAGGTGTGCTCCTGTAGTACGCCCTCAGTCACCAGTGACCATCCTTTGTCATATGCTTACATTCTTTGATCATCTCCTGCAGAAAACCTGCAGTCTGACCATCTTCTGTAGTATGTCTGCAGTCTTCTGAAGCATTACATATATTGAATATATGTATGGCACCTTGATGATGTCATAAGCAACAAATAACAACTCTTATATACTACCTGAAAAGCTGACCAACAAATCTATATAAAATAGGATTGCTTCATAACTATACCAAAGTCATTGGGGTTGATTTACTGAAACTAAAGAGTGCAAAAAGTGGCGCATCACTGCAAAGAAACAAATCAGCTTCATGGTTTATTGCCAAAGCGCAATTGAACAAGCTGGAGTTAGAAGCTGATTGGCTGCCATGCACAGCTGTATCCAGATTTTGCAGGTTTATAATGAACCCCATTGTATTGTTCAAGAGCCTTGCTCAGGTATGATGTATATCCTAAAGCTAAGCTCCTGGCAAGGACTGGAGTAGATAATATGTAGTTCATCACTCCCTCTACTATTATCTCTAATTGAAATAAGAAAATTGGAAACGGTATTTGATTTATTCCAAAATTGCCGTTACATGATGTTTTTGGAGAGCAATGCTTTATATACAGAGCATGGGGATATTTGGCAGTGGTGCTGTAATGTACCTAGCACCTGGTGTCTCGGGTGTGATGTGTCTTTGAGAATTGATATAGTTGTGTTTGGGCAGAAAAACAGTTCCTGCTTTATATAGATATTATAGTGCAGAATTCCTAATATTCCAATGTTATTCATATCTCTTCTACCTCCTTGACCTCTATAAACTATCATGTGTGATAGATTTTGGATGTTACATCCTGTTGATGTGTTAGAAACAGATGGAAGGCACTTTTTTCTTTTTGTATTTTTTTGTTGTTTCTGGAACGCAATGCAATTGCCAAATTTAGATTTTACTTCAGAAAATTCAGTGGTTTAAAAGCACACAGTGGAAATGTATGTAGTCCAAATGGTGAAATCACTGCTCTGTACATGAGAACTAATTTATTTATAACCTAGGAAGTTCTAAAAAAACAGAACAATCTAGTTGAAAACTGTGATTTATGAGTGGTGTTTACACAAGTTTTGCCAAGTAACTAAAGCTACTAATACATCTCTGAAAGAAAATGGAAACCTGCAGAGCATACTTTACTGAGGTGGAACTCCAGATAAACAAAAAAAGCCCTCAAACTCAGTCGCGTTTTCCTTCCCCAGCCTTTTTCTGCCACAAAACCATTACTATATATGTAAGCAGGGGTTAATACAGTAAGGTTCCTCCCCTGGGTGGATTTGGTAGCTGGGCTTGCCCATAATATATAATCTAAAGCTGGAAGGCGTGGGGAAGAGGGTGATGTGGCTACCCCTGGTATGCTGATATGTAAGCTGTAGCCTCAGCAAGTTAATCGTTCAGTGTAGACCCATGACAGACTAAATCCTCGTACACACGCGTCGAAATTCGGCAGGGAATTTTCGTCCGACGACCGATCTGCTGATTTTCGGCTTGTTAGTATGATGCTTCCGACAACCGACTCCAACTTTTCGGCCGAAAAAAATCTGGTGTGCAGGCTATAAAATTTTTGTCCTCCGTCAAAACACGGCCGATTTTCGTGCAGTCAGTACAGATTTCGACAGGGAAAAATCTTATGAGCAAGACAGGGCATGCTCAGAGAAGAAAGAACACAAAGAAAGCAAACCAACACATGACAACACTTCTGAAGTAGAATTTTGTCGGTCGACAAAAGTCCAGTGCAGTCTAGGCACATTCCAACCAACAAAATACCACTCTGGACAAAAGACGGATGACTGGTCGGCGGAAAATCGGTGCGTGTGTACTAGGGTTTAGTTAGAGATCTCACCTATTGGGGACCTGCAGTGAGGACAGTGGAAGATTTGGAAGGTTATCTTAAGCTTGTGTTGGACATGCACTGTGCAGAATATGAATATTGAGTCTGGCAGAGCGGAGCTGAAGGTCAGGATATAAAAAACTGGACATTGTGGGGTTGATTTACTAAAGGCAAAAAGACTGTGCATTTTGCAAAGTGTAGTTGCTCCAGAGCTTAGTAAATGAGCAGGAGCTCTGTTGACTTCCATCATTCAATCATGTGCAAGCAAAAATGATGTTTTTTTAATTTTTATTGCATGTGATTGGTATTCTTTGCAAAGCGAAGCCTTACCTCATTTACTAAGCTTTCAGGCAACTGCATCTGCAGAGAGCAACTACACAGTGTGTTTACCTTTAGTAAATCAACCCCTATGCCTCTGTGACAGTAGAAATTGTTATAAGGCTGAATGTGTGGACACTTCTTTTTTCTAGAGGAGGGCCTCAGGCCAGGAGAATGTGACTGACTCAAGATGGTGGAGTTTCTCCTTGTTACAGGTGTCATAATTATGAATAAGCACAAGATGATAGTGGGAAATGTGTTAACAAATTGTCCTGTCTTGCTTCTCTAAATATGAAGACAATAAAAGGATTAATCTTGCAATAGCACTGTGGTGGTGTGTGGACAGTTTCATTTTATCCTTGATGTCTGCAGGGGTGATCCAGGGCAGGCACCCACAGTGAACTGCTATTCAGTAACCACCTGAGCAGATTACACACCCTACGTGGATACAGGTAGAGGTTTGGTAGGAGGTGCACTTAGCTAACAAGGCCATTGCTAGTGGGAAATCAGTGCTGCTTTCATGTTAGCTACAAAAAAAATAAAATAAAAGTTGTACCAAATAAATCCGTGGTCATGTGATGCACTGGGTTCTGGTGTTCCATGTTCTTCCCTACAGAAGATAAAGTTCCTTCTTGAGGTGTATACGTCACTGCCTTGGTGATTTGGACACTTCCTATTGTGTATTGAGCTGCATTAATAGTTCACGAAGAGGGAGCTGCAGCATTGGACCCACTGATTGGCACATCTTGAAGAGGCAATATAAGAAGGAGAATTAAGCTTCAAAAGGTATTTTATTTGACAAAAATGAAAAAAACTTGTGAATGGATGGGAGGGCAGTGAAAAGGAGGATAGCATATGCTTGGAGATGGGCTTGAAACCTATTTTAAAAAACTTTAGGTAAAAAAATATGTCTTTATTGTAGGCTCTCACAATCCCTATAGGTGAACTCAGAGTGGGACATTATGCTCTGTGAGAAGGCATTATTACAAAGAGTGCAATGTTTAGGTTCTAGGAGGTTACTTTGAGAAGAAGGAGGAAAAGCAGTTTGTCTTTCATCATTTTTGTCTTGAAAAAAATTGCAATGATTCTTTCTTTCATTCATATGGCATATTGTTCTGTAAACTGAGCAGAGCACTAGTTGTATCAATGCATATGTCCACATTTAAAATAGTGTAAAGTGCAATAGGGCTATACCAAATAATAACAATAAATGCCTTCACTTTCTGAAAAAAATGAAAGTGCAATAGTGCCAAAACTAGATCGCAATAATCTTGTGCATGAAGTGCAATGATGCTGTATATATAACAATCAAAATAAAATAATTGGTGTTAAAATGCAAAAAATTAGGTAAACAGTCCCACTCAAAGTGCAGCTTCAATAAGGTGCTAAAATCCAAAATGAAGGCGCGTAAAGTGCTTCACACAGTGGAAAGGTGTTCCAAAAAAACCTTTTGGGGATCCACTCACCAGAATTAAATGATTAATAGACCTTGAAAACCAGTAGTCTTTCAGCACAGTAGTGTGTCCCCTTCTGGGGTTACCCAATGGATAGATGCGCCTCTGAAGTAAGTGGGTCAATAAATCTCCAGTAATATGAAACCATCTGATGACGCTCAAAAGCAGTGGCGGCCGACCGATAGGGGGGCGCCGCCCCCCCCCAAAAAAAAAAGAAGAAAGAAAAAGATAAAAAAAAACGTGTCTATTTTTCGCCCACTAGGGGCGCCGGACTTAGTGCTGGGTATGGGGGGGGGTTTGACCCCACCCTCGGCTGGCAGAGGCGCCGATCGGCGCTCTTCTGGGGGTCATCGGGGCGCAGAGCAATGCGCCCCGAAACTCCCCACTTTCCTGATGTCCGGGCTGTGATTGGTCCAGACTCCAGCCTGGACCAATCACAGGAGGACATGGACCTGGTGACGTGACGCGTGGGGGCGGTGCACCGCCCTGGCGTCACGATCACCTTCCGGCTTTTGTTCCCGGCGCAGAGAGGCAGAGAGGGGAGTCGCGTCGGACAGGAGTCCAGGAGTCGCCTTCCACGGCCCGGTAACCCAGCGACTCACCGCAGCAGCCCCATACTCCGAGTCCACAAGCAGGAAGACACCCGAAGCAGCAACAATCCAGTCCAGACTCTGAAGCCGACAGCCCGACACACACTGCCACTCAAGATGGCGCCGACGAGCTCCCTCATCCCTCCACACCGCAGCTCAGTACAGGACTCCCCCACTAACACCATGGAGAGGGGTAAGAGGGCTGCAGCTTCCCCAGCCACTTCTCTGCATTGGGGGCATGTATGCTGGTCACTGCATTGGGGGCATGTATACTGGTCACTCCATTGGGGGCATGTATACTGGTCACTGCATTGGGGGCATGTATACTGGTCACTGCATTGGGGGCATGTATGCTGGTCACTGCATTGGGGACATGTATGCTGGTCACTGCATTGGGGGCATGTATGCTGGTCACTGCATTGAAAGGGGCATGTATGCTGGTCACTGCATTGGGGGAATGTATGCTGGTCACTGCATTGAAAGGGGGCATGTATACTGGTCACTACATTGAAGGGGGCATGTATACTGGTCACTACATTGAAAGGGGCATGTATGCTGGTCACTACATTGAAAGGGGGTCTGTACTGTGGGATTAGTGCTAGGAGGTCTGTACTGTGGGGTTTGTGCTAGGGGGCCTGTACTGGGGGGTTTGTGCTAGGGGGCCTGTACTGTGGGATTAGTGCTAGGGGGCCTGTACTGTGGGATTAGTGCTAGGGGGTCTGTACTGTGGGGTTTGTGCTAGGGGGCCTGTACTGGGGGGTTTGTGCTAGGGGGCCTGTACTGTGGGGTTTGTGCTAGGGGGCCTGTACTGTGGGATTAGTGCTAGCGGGCCTGTACTGTGGGGTTTGTGCTAGGGGGTTTGTGCTTGAGGGGTTTGTGCTAGGGGGCCTGTACTGTGGGATTAGTGCTAGGGGGCCTGTACTGTGGGATTAGTGCTAGGGGGTCTGTACTGTGGGGTTTGTGCTTGAGGGGTTTGTACAGGGTTTGTGCTTGAGGGGTTTGTGCTGGGGGGGTCTGTACTGTGGGGTTTGTGCCACTCTCAGTCAGTGTATCCCATAATAGGATGTCTCTCCCAGTATATCCCATAATAGGGCCCCTGTTCCCTATTATGGGATATACTAGTACTGATGGACCCCTTAATATGAGATGTATTGGGAGAATTTTTTTCACGCAAGCAAAATACAGGGGACAAAATGGGTGGAGTCTATAAGGGGTGGGGCTTCTGAGAAATGGGAGGGGTCAAAATGGAAGGGCGGGGTCCCCACCATCTTAAAACTTCACCAGCCGCCACTGCTCAAAAGGAAGGAATGGACCTTCCTTTTGAGCGTCAGGATTAAAAATACTCACATATAGTAAGGGGTAAAAACGTATGCAAGCCACATCAGAAACAAACAAACACTGTCTCCTTCCGGGAACACAGCCGGCATGCGTTCCACGAGATACAGGAAGTGACGTTGTGTGGTTGCCGTCTGCCGGAAGTGCGTTGACGCGTTTCGCCCGCCTACAAAGGGGCGTTATCAAAGTGAAGTAGCAGCTGCAATACACAGTTTATTAATCATTTTAAGCACGGGTTATCATAATTCTTATACACATATGTCCACATTGCCACTGTCTATTGACTTTTGAAAAAGATTTCTGCCAAACTTTGCTTTTTTAGGGCAAAATGTTTACTTTTATGAGGTTGGTTGTGGTAATACATGGCATATTGTTCTTTGGGGGGACCTAGACCTATTACTTCCAGCAATTGCTTCAACTTGTTCTTTAGTGGTACCTGTGATTCTGCAGATGAACACAACATGTAACATCAGTATCAGCACAGAGCTCTTACAGTTAGCAATTCTGAAAATTATCTTTAAGCATAGCTGAGGTCTGTACGTGTTTTTTTTTTTTTTTTTTCTTTTTTTAAATTGCACTGACAGTTCATTTTTCAGTATACACTTTTAAGAGATCCTCTTTCTTATCTATTACAAGCAGTACTAACAGAAAATAGAAGTAACTCTCCCAAAAACATGTAAAAAAGCCTGAGAGCGAACTTTTAGGGCAAATGAAAAAGTATTACACACAGTACTGAACTGGAATAGCTACAATTACGCAACTTGCGATTCATAGCATCACTAAAATCACAGTTTTTAACTTTTAGCAGTCCGAAATGTATCTATGCTGTGTACTTTGTATAGTATATCTTCTTATTTTACTTACATTTAAGTTGTAAGTTGGTTGCAGTGCAGATGTGCGACTGCACTGTTAAAGCAGAACTTTAGGGAATTACAGCCCTTTTTAGAATGTGCTGTTTTTTTAAGGTGTTAAGTCTAACAAGGTGTATGCCAACTAATGGACTCATCTCCTTCATTTGCTGTTTACTTTTAACTAAGCGCTGGGAGTACAGATATTGCTATACTCCTGTCCTGACAATCTGAAAGGGGAGATGTGCTCTTTTACATAGCATCTGTGCTGCCTGCCCGTCCCTTCCACAGCCCATTTATAGAATACTTTGAATTTTGTGAATAGCTTTACATAATACAAAGTCTTCTATGATTGGGTAAGAGGAGATGATGGGTGGGCAAAGTGTCTGTAAGATTGAAGACCCGAAGATCTAGAGCTGCAGCTATACTCCTGGCGCTCAGTAAAAATTTAAATACTGAATAAAAGAGATACATTCATGACGTGGCATTCACCACATTCGGCCTAACTCCTAATAATCTAGCACAATTTAAAAAATGCGGCAATTGTTGGAGTTTTTCTTCAGTGGGGAAATATATTGGGTTTGGTTAATTTTATTTTGCATTCTTTTTTTTAGGTTTGTACATTTTAAACACATTTTCTCTTTATAAAATATTTAAAAAATATTTGCCTTACAAATAAATATTTAATACAGGAAGCGTTCATGGCACTGGTGTCACAGAAAATGATTAGGTTTTTAAACAGAAGAGCAGAAGCTGTTTTCTTTTAGACTCTCTTCAGCTGGGATTCTAGCAAACCTGTATTTGTTGGCTTTGATAAGTATGTGTGTACATCTACTACCTTTTGATTTTGTATAATTCACCTTAAAGAAAGTCTCTTCCCAGACAGTTAATTTTATTCAGCAGAAACTTCTTTAGAGAAATTGTCCATATGTAACCTTTGTGTATCGCTGAAAAGCCTTTCCTTGAGTTTGTAATGCAGTCTGTTACACTAGCTCCTCATAAGGTGAATAGTTAGCTACAGCCATAACAGTACTTTATGACAGCAAAGTAATGTAATTCTAGAAATCTGAGAGTCCGGTACAGTAACACAAGAAACATGCATGTGAAGATCATGTGGGACTTGCAATCCATCAGTTAGCTTTCATCAGTCCTCTTAGGCAGACAAAAAAAAAACACAAGTGGAATCCACTCCAACTTCTCTGCTCTATCCTCTAGGGCAGGGGTGGGGAACCTACGTCCCCCGGGCCGTTTACGGCCCTCAAAGTCATTTGGTCCGGCCCCCCATGCAGCTGAGTCTGTGTCTCTCAGCTGATCTGTCAGAACGGAGCCAATGCTTCCTGTATAGTTCCGACTCCGTTCTGACAGTCTGAGTGAGTCACAGGCAGAGTAATATTAAATGCACTCCGCCTGTGACCAATACAGGAAACATCGCTTCTTCCTCCAGCACGGCGCCGCTGCTAACAAGCATTTCCCGCCAGCAGCACACACAGCAGTACCAGCCAGAACCAGCAGTATGAGCCAGAGCCAGTAGTACCAGCCAGAGCCAGCTGTAAGAGACGCTCAGTGCGCATGCCCAGGCACACGGGAAGGAATGTGCGAATGCGCATGCGCCAATGCGCGAACGCGCGAATGCGCGAAGGCACGAACGTGCGTACGCAACGTGCGCACGCAATTGGCGCCAAACGGCCTATTTATACCAAGCGGTGACAGGAGCACATTGCTGAGTGGTCTTTCAGCTTGTGTTCCTGTCTACCTGTGCCCTGACCTGCTTGTGGATTTCCCGTTATACTGACCCGGCTTGCCTTTGACTCTCCTTGGATTCCTGCCTGCCTACCTGTGACCTCAGCCTGTGTTTGACCCTGCCTTGCCTTATGCCTTTGTACCTTGCTGCCAGACTGTGTACCGACTTCGGCCTGTATCCTGACTCCGCTTTTGCCTCACGTTCCTGTACCCGTGCTGTCCGGCTGTTGACAACTCCTTGGCTTGTGTTCCGACTTCGCTCCTGCCTTCTCATCCAGCATCACCGAGTTCCAGTTCCAGGTGTTCATCCGGTGATCCACAGCCATCAGTCTTCTGCCAAGACATCACCTGCTATACCGGCCCTCGTGCCACTCTGTGTCCTACACCGCCTGTCATCTCTATCAGGGGTGTTGGACAGGAGGTGCAAGAGAAGCCCCCTCTACAGCTTGGTCTCCACCAGGTACGTGATAGTACCACTCAGCCAGATGTCGGAGACCGAGAGAGGGGCTTCACCTCTAGAGACATTATGCCAGCAACTTGCTTCGCTTACCCAAGCAGTCAAATCCTTGCAAGAGGGCTACTTCCAATTAGAGGGTCGCATCCAATCCATGGCTTCTATCCCGGCAACCCCGGCACCTGGGTCCTCCGTGCCCGAACGGGCTCTATCTACACCTGCAGTGGTTTTGCCACCACCAGAACCTCGGGTACCTGCTCCAGAACGATTTTCGGGTGACCGACACAAATTCCGGGCTTTCAGGAATTCTTGTGAGCTATACTTTGCCCTGCAGCCACGTACTTTCTCACTTGAATCCACCAAGGTGGGGTTCGTGATCTCTCTACTTCTCGGAGAGCCGCAATCCTGGGCCCACCGTCTGCTGGAACAAAATAGTATAGCCCTGAACACCATCTCATCATTCTTCGAAGCAATGGCGCAGCTTTATGACGACCCCCAGCGATCTGTTACAGCCGAAGCAACCCTACATACGTTACAACAAGGCCGCCGCCCTGCTGAGGACTATGTCGCCGAATTCCGCAGATGGGCTTCCGATACAGGCTGGAATGATGCAGCCTTACGGCATCAATTCCGTCTCGGCCTATCAGAGGGCCTTAAGGATGAACTTGCCAGAGTGGGTACGCCTGATTCTCTTGATGACCTTATTAGTCTTACTATCCAGCTTGACCGCAGGCTCAGGGAACGGAGAGTGGAAAGAGCTGGAAGTTCCAGACCTACCTGGATGTTGCCTCAAGTGCCGTCACCTCCGGCTTTTCGTCCACCTGTCTCTTTCCCCACAACCTCCAGTGTGGAGCCCATGCAACTTTGACTTTTACGCTCTCCACTAACCACTGAGGAGAGATTGCGAAGACGCCGGAACAACTTATGCCTTTATTGTGGGGAGGCCGGACATTACCTTCAGACCTGCCCGGTCGGCCTAGTAAGTCTCAGTTTGCTTTCCCTTCTTACCTTGCAAACACTTATAGGAGGGATCTGTCCACTCACATTACCCTACCTCTCTCGCTACAGATTCTCGGAAAGACCATCCAAGTCCCAGTCATTATTGACTCCGGCGCTTGCAGCTGCTTCATGGACAGTGACTTTGCTCAGCGTCATCAAATCCCTCTGCAAGCAAAGACCCGCCAGCTATCTATCCATCTAGCTGACGGATCCCATCTCAAGTCTGGGCCTATAACCCAAGAAACCTGCCCATTACTGGCTATCTCTAATAAAGGCCACCGAGAATACTTATGTTTGGACATTATCCCATCTCCTCTGTTCCCTATCATTCTCGGTATTCCATGGCTACAAGCACACAATCCTCAGATAAACTGGAAGTCAGGAGAAGTGGCATTTCCATCCACCTACTGTCAACAAAACTGCTTCCAGCCCAGTCCTGGGAAACCTGCATCACTTTTGGGCCTGCAACCTGATCCCTCTGCATCCCAACTTGTGCCCGCAGCTTACCATGAGTTCTTGGAAGTCTTTGATAAACAGAAAGCAGACATCCTACCACCTCACCGGCCGTATGACTGCCCAATTGAACTTTTACCAGGTGCTGAGATACCGTTTGGGCGTATCTTCCCCCTCTCTGAACTGGAGCTCGAGGCATTACGCCTTTACATTGATGAAAACCTGAAAAAAGGCTTCATCCGGCCCTCTACGTCCCCCGCGGGGGCTGGTATTTTCTTTGTTGAAAAGAAGGATCATTCTCTACGCCCCTGTGTTGATTATCGGGAGTTGAACAAGGTTACTGTCAAAAACAGATATCCTCTGCCCTTGGTTCCTGAACTATTCCAACGTTTCAGGGCAGCCACGGTATTCACAAAACTTGACCTACGAGGAGCATACAATCTAGTACGGATCCGCGAGGGCGACGAGTGGAAGACCGCCTTTCGCACAAGATTCGGACACTTCGAGTATCTTGTCATGCCCTTTGGATTGTGCAATGCTCCAGCCACTTTTCAGCATTTTGTAAACAACATTTTCAGAGACTTTCTTGATCTATTTATGATTGTCTACCTTGATGACATTCTTATCTTTTCAGATTCCATTCAAGTACACCGTGAACATGTCAAGAAGGTTCTCGGCCGCCTAAAAGACCATGGATTATACGCGAAGGCCGAGAAATGCAAGTTCGAAAAGGAATCAATCCAATTCTTGGGACTCGTCATTTCCACTTCTGGGATCTCCATGGACCCACAAAAGGTCAAATCGATCCTCGAATGGCCCACTCCCACAGACAGGAAGAGCACACAGAGGTTCATTGGATTCGCTAATTTCTACCGCAAGTTTATCAAGAACTTCTCCGCTATTATCCTTCCGGTCACCCAGCTAACAAGGCAAGGTACCCGTTTCCAATGGACACCGGCAGCACAAGCTGCGTTTGACCAGTTAAAGGTCCTATTTACTACTGCACCTATCTTACAACACCCAAATCCTGCATTACCCTATGTTCTTGAGGTGGATGCTTCAGAAAATGCCGTTGGTGCGATCCTGTCACAGCGTTCAGGTACGAAATCTCTTCTTCACCCTGTTGCCTTCTTTTCCAGGAAGCTCAGCCCAGCAGAAAGGAACTACGATGTTGGAGACCGGGAACTACTGGCCATCAAGGTAGCCTTGGAAGAATGGCGCTACCTGTTAGAAGGAGCATCCCACCCTATCCTGATCTTTACCGATCACAAAAATCTGGAGTACCTCCGAACAGCTAAAAGACTGAAACCACGTCAAGCCAGGTGGGCACTGTTCTTTTCTCGTTTTATCTTCCATATCACCTACAGGCCGGGCTCCAAGAATGGCAAACCTGATGCGCTATCCCGCATGTACCCAGAGGACGAAGAGTGTAGTCATGTAGACACAATCCTGCCGGCTCAAAGTTTTCTACTGTTGCAAACAGATCTGTTAACACAGCTGAAGCAGGCGTCCACAAGGGATGTTTTACCATCAGGTATGTGCCTTCAGGAACAAGAGGGACTTTTTTTTTACAACCAAAAAGTGTTCGTACCCCCAAGTCTACGTGCCAAGGTCCTCGGCCTGTGCCATGATCACCCCTTGGCAGGGCACTTTGGAATATCTAAGACGGTTGACCTGGTACAACGGTACTTTTGGTGGCCTGGTCTGAGGTCTGACTGCCATAATTATGTTAGCACTTGTGGAATCTGCATTCGGAACAAGAATGACAAGGCCAAAGCCTGGGGTCTACTAAGGCCCTTGCCCATTCCCAAGAGGCCTTGGGAGATGATAAATATGGATTTTATAGTTGAGCTTCCTCCTTCTGAAGGATTCACGACCATCTTTGTGGTGGTCGACAGATTAACAAAGATGGCCCACTTTATCCCTATGTCAGGAACTCCCTCAGCAATGGAAACCGCCCAAACTTTTATCAAGGAAGTGGTTCGGCTCCACGGGGTACCTAGCAACATCACCTCAGACCGGGGGGTGCAATTTACTTCCAGATTCTGGAGAGACCTCTGCAGAACTTTGAAAATCGACACGTACTTTTCCTCTGCCTATCATCCACAAACGAACGGGCAAACGGAGCGTACAAACCAGACCCTGGAGCAGTATAATATCTCCGGTGTTTTTCTTCATTCTCACAGGATGACTGGGCATCACTTTTACCCCTGGCAGAGTTTGCATATAATGACGCAGTGCATTCGGCCACGGGTCAAGCCCCGTTTTTTGCAAACTATGGGTACTTCCCAGCTTTTATACCTGATGTGATGCCTGATTCCTCGGTTCCTGCAGTCCAGGAAAGAGCCACATTTTTGCAAACCAACAACAAGCTATTGCAAGACGCCATTGTCAAAGCACAGCAAGACAACAAAAAAATTTTTGATAGGAAAAGAAGGGGAGATCTGAACCTCAGACCGGGAGACAAGGTTTGGTTATCCACCATTAATTTGAAACTGTCATGTCCATCTAAAAAATTGGGACCTAGATATATCGGTCCATTCTCTATTAAGAGACAGATCAATCCTGCTGCCTACGAACTTTCACTCCCGGAAACATACAAAATTCACCCTGTCTTCCATGTGTCCTTACTGAAGCCTACCAGACCCAATCCATTTCCTGACCGTGAGTCGGATCCACCCCCGCCTGAAATTATTGATGGCAACGAAGAATATGAGGTTGAAGCAATATTGGACTGTAGGAAAAGAGGAGGTACTGTCCAGTACCTGATTAAATGGAAGGGCTATGGCCCGGAAGAAAATTCATGGGAACCAGAAGCCAACCTCCATGCTACGGATCTAATACAAACCTTTTTTCAGTTTCATCCTGAGAAGATGTTGCAGATGGGCATCCGGAGGCCGCCCATTGGGGGGGGGGCAATGTAAGAGACGCTCAGTGCGCATGCCCAGGCACACGGGAAGGAATGTGCGAATGCGCATGCGCCAATGCGCGAACGTGCGAATGCGCGAAGGCGCGAACGTGCGTACGCAACGTGCGCACGCAATTGGCGCCAAACGGCCTATTTATACCAAGCGGTGACAGGAGCACATTGCTGAGTGGTCTTTCAGCTTGTGTTCCTGTCTACCTGTGCCCTGACCTGCTTGTGGATTTCCCGTTATACTGACCCGGCTTGCCTTTGACTCTCCTTGGATTCCTGCCTGCCTACCTGTGACCTCAGCCTGTGTTTGACCCTGCCTTGCCTTATGCCTTTGTACCTTGCTGCCAGACTGTGTACCGACTTCGGCCTGTATCCTGACTCCGCTTTTGCCTCACGTTCCTGTACCCGTGCTGTCCGGCTGTTGACAACTCCTTGGCTTGTGTTCCGACTTCGCTCCTGCCTTCTCATCCAGCATCACCGAGTTCCAGTTCCAGGTGTTCATCCGGTGATCCACAGCCATCAGTCTTCTGCCAAGACATCACCTGCTATACCGGCCCTCGTGCCACTCTGTGTCCTACACCGCCTGTCATCTCTATCAGGGGTGTTGGACAGGAGGTGCAAGAGAAGCCCCCTCTACAGCTTGGTCTCCACCAGGTACGTGATACCAGCAGTACTCACAGAAATACCAACCAGAGCCAGCAGTACTCACAGCAGTATAAGCCAGAGCAAGCAGTACCCACAGCAGTATAAGCCAGAGCCAGCAGTACCCACAGCAGTACCAGCCAGAGCCAGCAGTACCCACAACAGTACCAGCCAGCAGTACCTACAGGACAGTACCAGCCAGCAGTACCCACAGCAATAGCAGCCAGGAGTACCCACAGCAGTACCAGCCAGCAGTACCAGCCAGCAGTACTAGCCAGCAGTACCCACAGCACAATACCAGCCAGCAGTACTAGCCTGATCCAGCAGTACCCAAGGCAGTACCTACAGCACAGTACCAGCCTGAATCAGCAATACCGACATCAGTACCAGCCTGAGCCAGCAGTACCAGCCAGCAGTACCCACAGCACAGTACAAGCCAGCAGTACCAGCCTGAGCCAGCAGTACCCACAGCAGTACCAGCCAGCTGTACCCACCAGCAGTACCAGCCAGCTATACCCACCAGCATTACTTTTCAAAACTTACCACCACAAAGTCAACTGCGCTCCAGACTGACCGACGCAAACCTGGAAAACCAGTTGCGAGTAGCAACATCATCACTACCAGCTAACATCACACACCTCACCAAAGAGAAGCAGTTGCAGCCATCACATTAGGGGTGAGTTAATTAAATTTTTGACCAAATATAACAGGCACATTTTTAAGTTGATAATTTTGTACGGCCCCCGAATGATTTTATAAATACCCAAATGACCCTTGGCAGAAAAAAGGTTCCCCGCCCCTGCTCTAGGGCAGCAGTCTCCAAAGTGCAGCCCTAATGAGGCATAATTACTGTCACTGATACCAACAATAGGCCACTATTCCTCCCACTGACACCAACGGCAGGACAGTATTCTTCCCACTGACACCAATAATTGGACAATAATTGGACAATATTTCAAAGTCCAGGTAGCTACATTGCTAGAGTGACGTAGAGACAAAGAACAGTCTGGGTGACATAGTAAGAGGTTAGAAAAAAGGTTTAGCTTAGTTTAACACTTTTGGTAGTTAGGTATTACATTTTGCTACAATGGTCTATACTGTACACCACACCAAAAAAAAAAAAAAGGGGCAACTGAGGAGGAAAGAGGAACAGGGGGATTTGGTACCTGGCACAGTCCCTCCAAATCAGGGCCAATTGAGAGTTATGCCATAGCTGTATTCTGCAATCCAATATAGACATAAACATGGCAACATGTGAAATGTGGGGGTGCTGAAATCTGAATTGGAGGTAGAGTCAAAATGTGCATACAAAAGGCTCCTTTACACTTGTGGTTGGAGGCAGTAAAAATGTGGTTGAGCTGTGTTTTTACCACCCCCAACTGCTCTCTTATAACCTGAAATGGCAGTTATAAAACAACAAAAGGTGTGCAGCGCTTTCTGTGATGAGTATAGAACAGTCATAAAATGTAAATAAAGTTCTGATATATGAATCAGTGACCTAATTTCACCAGATCTTCAGTGTAACCCGGCATAATTCCAACACTGTGCATGAAAAGTCTAAGCACTCACCAGAATGTGGAAAAAATCCAGCATAAGATAAATATCACACAATGTGCTTGGGAACAATTAGTCACACACGTGCATTTCCACCAATCTGTACACTCACCAGATAGTAAATGCCCCTTAGGTCATTACTCTGAAATGAAGAGACATCTCCCCCAGGTATACTGGTAGGATGGTGGTCCCCGATAAGGTCAGGCACTATGCAAAAAAAAGTACCCGTGGGAGCCCAAATGATGCTTATATAGTGTAGTCGTTTATTAAACCTAAAATCAAGTGCAAAACCTGCAGCATAAAACAAATAAGGCCAAAAACGCACAAAATCAGCTACTGCTCCTACCACGAGGATGCAGTGTCAATGACTTTAGCACGTAGGCCCCCCCCTTGACGAGTTTGGTGCTCGTGCATGGGGGATCCGCCTATCACTGACGTCAAGTCAGTCTAACATCCTTAAGTAGCCACAAAGCCGGAAATGTAAAAATTCCGTACTGGAAGTGCCATCACTGCCATTTTGAGGGGCGTCGGTGTTCCGTGAAAAAACCATACCGTGAAAATTCCCTACCCTCGTCACTTCCGGTGCACCTACATCGCACCTACGTCATTCAACAGCTGAGGAGCTTACTAGTGCGCATGCTCGGAGGGTAGGGAATTTTCACGGTAGTGTGTTGTAACGTTACACCGCATCAGCTGTTGCGGCGGTTACATTAAAACATCTCGGCTGCAACATGAGTCATCTCCGCTCCTACCCCTGTCACTTCCCTGATCTTGGCTACTAAATATAATAGCGGCGGCGGATCTATGAAAAAACCGCCGCCGCCGCTTTTACATTTAGTAGCCGAGATCAGGGAAGTGACAGGAGTAGGAATCGGAGATGACTCATGTTGCAGCCGAGCTGTTTTAATGTCACCACCGCAACAGCTGATGCGGTGTAACGTTACAACACACTACCGTCAAAATTCCCTACCCTCTGAGCATGCTCCATTACGTTTCTGACCGGAAGTGACGTGGGTATGGAATTTTCATGAGGTATGGCTTTCTAACGTTACACCGGAAGTGTCATGCCGCCATTTTTCAGGAAACTAAAAGTGCTCCGGTTGCCATTTTGTCAGATTCGCAGCCGGCTCAAGCTACTGAATAGAAAAAACAATGTGCAAGGTAATTTCTCATGTCCACAACCAGTGCCAAAAAGATAATTAAAGTGACATATGGACCTGGGCTATGGTATGACCCTGTATGTGTGTTAAAATTACACTAAAAAAAGACTTTATATATAAGAAATCTTCATATGTGAAAAAACATGATATATTGATAACTCAATACGACATATGTATAAGTGTCCACTGAGGTCAAATATCTCAAGTATTATAAACAGAAAATTAAAAGTTTAGGGAGAAACTTTGTACAAATATAAATGTATCAAAAAAGTATAACTGAAAAGGCTATTTATTTGTTCCATCATCTGGATACAGAATGCATATAAGGGGTATACGCACGCTGCGGCTGCTATGCTTTGCTTTGTGGCCATGGCAGAAAATACACCCCTTTGTCGCATTTGGCATTAGATCAACTTTAAGAAAACACAGAACTATGTCCATCTCATTTTGCATGGTGTTAGGCACAATTGTTAGATTGCTATGATTAGAGAACCACTGTATAGTATTTCCTTTATTGCATAAAAAGATAATGGAAGCAACGTCATGTTTTTAATTTGCATGGTCGACAGTTTCTGTGGGAAGCTTTGATAAATTAGCTAAAATTTTACATTGCCAGGCAAATACTTCCTACATGAATAAATTGGTCTCATGAATATTTGGCACCCAACAAAAATGCCAGACATATTTTACAGAAACACTATTTGTTATCCACTGCCAAAGGATTGGCTTCCATTAAAGTCATGCATTCTTTTTGACTTTAAGAATGAAATCTCTACAGTATCAAATTAAAACCATGCCAAGCTGCACCGACTTGGCTTTATAATTCAAATTAATCTCTTTTTGCAAATCACAATGTGGGTAATTTTCCGTGGTAAATAATCAGGACTGTTATATTTCAATGTCTACCAAATTGTATTTCTGTTCTCAGTATGAAAACATAGCAGTGCTAAGAATCCATGCAGATAAAGCCCAACTCCAACCTTTAGCCAAGTTCAATAATGTATACAAGGCACTGAAATAACTTTGCATATGTTTTTAAATATATTTAAATTTCTAGTATCTAACCAAAACTGAAATATTAGCATTATGTTAATTAATAATTCAAGCTTTAAATTATCAAGTGCACATCAGAAAATGAAAAAAAGCATCTGGTTGCCATGTTCAACAATGTAACTTTCGTAACCTGCAGACTCCTGGTTCTAACTTGGGCTATAGACTAAAATCACATCACCTGTTTTTTTTTTTTTTTTTTAGGTTACTGCTTCACAAAAATGATTAAACTGAAGTTTTGAAATGCCTTTCCTTAAGCCAATAGTAGTCCAGGCTACCTTTGGATGCTAGCCACATGAACAGTGTTGAAAACCTGGCCAATAGGGAGAGCTTATCCACAACTGAGCTAAGGCTTGTGATGGAGCAGTCTGCTTGGTGTGGAAATATGTCCTAGGACCGAGCTGTACAACTGGAGGTTTGCAGACAGCATGCAGAGTAGCAGTGGGATACAACAACACATACTGGCATTAGTCTTTACTAAAATAATAACACGACACAGGGGTTGGAGCTTGTTCAAAAGGGTTGTCAATGTTCAGGCCTGCCTAGCCCTAAATATGGTCCTATCTATTGTCTTTAGGTCAGAATAGAATAGAGCCTTAATATTGTCGCCTGTTATTGTCTATTCTGAGATTGTGTTCATTGAGCCACTACATATCTGTAGTTTATATATACTATGTTTTTGCTCATTGAAGAGCAATTTTTTGCTGAATAATAGCATCATTGGTATATTGTTATCACTTCACTATCCTTATTTTTTGTAGGAATATCCTTACTACCATACAACTTATATGCAATCAGGTATTCCCGGAGCAAGGGGTCCAATCGTGTGCAGCACAGAAGAGAAGAAACTTCCAGAAGCTGCTGCTCCATGTTCCCCTCCTCTGGATACCCCTGGTTGGTGGTGGCGGAGGTGGACCAGCTTCTATCTCAGCTGCGGGTTGTGGCAGCCTCTCGTGGCACTGCTTGGCTGCAGGCTCAGGTAGCTTCACTGATGGGAGAGCAGGACACTGGCCCGCCTTCGGGGGGGCAGGAGCTCCAATGTGCTCGGAGGTCACAGCCTCCAGAGCTCTTCAGCCCAGACTCCTCCTCCGGGGCTCAGCACCAACATGGGAGACCTGACAGAGACCCTCCAGGCCCCTCCAAGAAGCGTCCTCTAGCTTCGGTAGGAGGTGAGCCTGGGAGGATTCCCTGATGTCGGCAGAGCTCAGCAGGAGGGTAAAGAGGAGCCGCACTCGTCTTCACTTCTGCTCAGCAATTGTGTCAGGAGCATACAACTGCTGCCTCTACTGATGTCCCAGGCAGCAAAGCGGCTTGGTGTGGGAGAGCTGCTGTGGCAAATGGCGGCCCATTTGGGGAGGAGGCCAGTGGTCCCATTGCATCAAGGGTTCGGAGAAGCAAATCCAGGACATTGGTGGGTGGGTCTGGTGTGCATGTCGGGAGAAACAGGCAGGACCAGCGGCACAGACCCTCGGCAACCAGGTCAGATAACCCTGGGGTGTAGATTGAGTGGCCAGCAGAGGTGAATGTCAGGTCGGAAGGAGAACTGTCCGGGTCCGAGGCAGAAAATTACTGGGGACATCTGGCTCCAAGTCAATTCTGGCGAGGTGGCTGCTGGGGCTAGTTCTGGGCAGCCTGGTGAGGGTGTCTCTGTATTGTCTTCTTTGTTTGTGCAGTCTGTTTTATGGGATTTGTTAGGGAGGGAGGCTCCAGGTGACAGGTTGTTGGGAGGGAGGCTTCTGTGACAGGTGGTTTGGCGGTTAATGGAGCCAGTGAGATGTCCGCCCCGGGGCAGCGGAACCTGTTTCTGCTACTGTGGGGTCAGATGCGGGTCTGCGGGATCTGTTACTTGGATTACAGGATTTGGTCAACTGGTTTGAGCCAGGTGATGTTGCCAGGGCATCACTTGTGATAGAGTGGGTGCCGCTGTGGAGTTGCAAGGTAAGTACGGTGGAGTCCTCCCTGTCCGCAGAAATGCTCGGTGGTTTGGGGGGCCACCAGTGGCATCAGCCGCAGGAGAGGCCACGGGTACTGTTCATGGATCGGGAACCACCATAAGTTCTTCATTGGTGGACAAGTAGAAAAAAAGGTGGATTGCATTAGATTGGCCGACTCAGAGAAGTGCAAGGTCTATGTTTGTTTTGAGGGCCCTTGGGTGCTCATCTCCAACCAGACATAAAAGAAAACATTTTGAAGGTTTAGTATGTGAAGATTTTTTTTTACAGTACTGCCCCTGGAAAAATTCAATCTTGATAGATTGAAGCCTATGGGGTGTAAGAAGTTGGATGAGGAGACGCGCTGATACCATCTAATTCCATAAACTTTTTCCAATTGGTTACAGGCTTTTGCCATTCTTGTGAGTGTCATTGGGGAAAAGACTCCTGAGCATTGTTCTGTGCTTTTCTGCTACCTAGAGGCCTAGAGGCCATCAGTGAGGCTCACAGGACTTATGGTGGCATGGCCTGGCTAGGCTACGATGAACAGTTCAGGCAACAGATTGCTATCAGAACGTCTCTACGTTTGGGCCAAAAGGACATACGTTTAAACCAACCAGATTTTTAAGGGGGAGGGGGGGGTCGTGGTTTCCTCTGCCTCAGGAAAACTGTTTTGGGCAACATTTGTGCTTTCTTTCTTTGGGGCATTGCGGGTGAGAGAGCTGGTTAGCCTGTCCAAACAGGCCCAATGGGGTCTGTTGGTGCATGAGGTGTTCTGTACTCAGGACTCGGTTAACTTATGGATACGACGGTCCAAAACCGACCGGAGCAGAAAAGGCATGCAAATTGTTGTTTTTTGCATTCCGGATCAAGTTCGTCGGTGCCTGGTATGATGTGGAGTAGGGTGGTGCCGGAGGGGCATCGCTTTGCTCACCTTGATAGATCCCCTGACATTTTGTTGCTGCATGTAGGTGGGATGACATGGGGGCCAGGTTCATGCGTGAGCTTATTCATGATGTCAAATTCGATTTTCTGCAGCTCTGCACAGCGTTTCCTGGTATGCTTATTGTGTGCATTCTGGTGTTTGGCCAGGTCGGTGGAAAAGATTAACAAGGCCTGCATTAAGATCAACAAAGAGGTGGAAAGATTCATGGCTCGCAATGGAGGATTGGTTATACGGCATCTGAAGCTGGGCAGAGTCCCTTGGCGACTCCTGGCTAGCGGATCCGGGTGTTTCCGGCAGATGGATGAATGGCTTCTTCTCCGCTTCCTGGCGGTGATACGTCACTGGCCCATCTGCGGTCCAAGGTGCGGTCCAGGCCTCGCTTTCGCCCACACTCCCCGGAAGTCTGCACATCCTCAGAGGAAGTGGAGAAGAAGCCATTCATCCATCCGCCGAAAAACACCCGGATCTGCTAGACAGGACTCACCAAGGAACTCCGCCCATTGTTTTAATCCAAGCTTTTAATTATGCAACTGAATGTGAGTTTACACATCTATATGTCGCAATAAATTTTTATATGGTCTGCACTTAGAGGCGCCTCTATCTTTTTTCTTTATCTTTTCTTGTGACAACACAAATTACACTTTGCTACAATGTAAAGTAGTGAGTGTACAGCTTGTATAACAGTGTAAATTTGCTGTCCCCTCAAAAAAAATCAACACACAGCTGTTAATGTCTAAACCACTGGCAGCAAAAGTGAGTACCCCCCTAAGTAAAAATGTCAAAATTGGGCCAAAAGTGTCAATATTTTGTGTTTCCACCATTATTTTCCAACACTGCCTTAACTCTCTTGGGCATGGAGTTCACCAGAGCTTCACAGGTTGCCACTGGAGTCCTCTTCCACTCCTTCATAATGACATCACGGAACTGGTGGATTTTAGAGACCTTGTGCTCCTCCACCCCACCTTCTGTTTGAGGATGCCCCACAGATGCTCAATAGGGTTTAGGTCTGGAGACATGCTTGGCCAGTCCATCACCTTTACCCTCAGCTTCTTTATAAAGGCAGTGGTCGTCTTGGAGGTGTGTTTGGGGTCGTTATCATGTGGGAATACTACCCTGAGGCCCAGTCTCTGAAGGGAGGGGATCATGCTCTGCTTCAGTATGTCACAGTACAGGTTAGCATTCATGGTGCCCTCAATTAACTGTAGCTCCCCAGTGCCGGCAGCACTAATGCAGCCCAAGACCATGACACTCCCACGACCATGCTTGACTTTAGGCAAGACACAGTTGTCTTTGTACTCCTCACCTGGTTGCCACCACATACACTTGACACCATCTGAACCAAACAAGTTTATCTTGGTCTCATCAGACCACAGGACATGGTTTCAGTAATCCATGTCCTTAGTCTGCTTGTCTTCAGCAAACTGTTTGCAGGCTTTCTTGTGCCTAATCTTTAGAAGAGCCTTCCTTCTGGGACGACAGCCATGCAGACCAATTTGATATAGTGTGCAGTGTATGGTCTGAGCACTGAAAGGCTGACCCCCCCCCACCCCTTCAACCTCTGCAGCAATGCTGGCAGCACTCATACGTCTATTTCCCAAAGACAACCTCTGGATATGACGCTGAGCAAGTACACTCAACTTCTTTGGTCGACCATGGCGAGCCTAGTCTGAGTGGAACCTGTCCTGTTAAACTGCTGTATGGTCTTGGCTGCACAGTTTCAGGGTCTTGGCAATCTTCTTATAGCCTAGGCCATCTTTATGTAGAGCAACAATTCTTTTTTTCAGATCCGCAGAGAGTTCTTTGCCATGAGGTACCATGCTGTACTTCCAGTGACCAGTATGAGAGAGTGAGAGCGATAACACCAAATTTAGCACATCTGCTCCCCATTCACACCTTAGACCCTATAACACCAACGAGTCACATGACACCAGGGAGGCAAAATGGCTAATTGGGCCCAATTCGGACATTTTCACTTAGGGGTGTACTCACTTTTGTTGCCAGCGGTTGAGACATTAATGGCTGTGTGTTGAGTTATTTTGAGGGGACAGCACATTTGCACTTTTTTACAAGCTGTACACTCACTACTTTACATTGTAGCAAAGTGTAATTTCTTTGGTGTTGTCACATGAAAAGATATAATAAAATAATTACAAAAATGTGAGGGGTGTACTAACTTTTGTGAGATACTGTATATCCGTTTTGTAATGTAAAACATACCTGTTGATTTTGACAGAAATTTTGGGAGCTGATACATTTTTGTCCTCCATGATGTCACCAATAGCCACCAACAACCAAATTGGCCTTTGATGACCATTTAGACCTCAAAGTCATAAGAGGTCCCACAGCGCTTGAAATGAACTCCCGCACAGAGATAAAATATAAAATGTGTCCATATGTTTGAAGTGGAGTTCAGAATGTGCAGACTTGCTAAGCTTAAAATATTTTCTTTCCTAAGTGTTGAAAACAAATGTACATGTCACATTTAGGTATTACAGACATTCTTTTTTACTTCAGTCATAATAATAAATTAATTAATACTACTTACTAGACTTTACTATAAATCCTTCTGCTACTCCCAACGTGCACATTTGTAAAGAACACTTGGCAATACCATGTGTTCAGGGTGTCTCTGTTTGGTCCTGAGATCTTCTTTTTCTAGGAAAAACATAACTATCGTATATACAGTCGTCGCAACACTCATCCAAAAGCCGTTCTAAATATTTATGGAAGTCATTATGTAATGGGGTGATAAACTTAACAAATATATTTATTGCTGATTATTTAATCTAAATGTCTGTTTCAGCACTCTAGTGTCACTTGATATGCCTCGTATTTTCACCATTACCTCTCTAGCTTTGCACCCTTAAAGGGAAAATGTGGTGCATTTTCAGTCAGTGCACGTCACATCAATGGGACATTTGCTGCTCTATATTTCCATGATTGCTTTTAATATACAAATATGTAGATGCTTTTTTTATTGGCTTGCTTGTCCATGTCTGAATAATAGTTAGTATAACCCAGACAGTTACCTGAGCCCAAAGTGGGAGCCAGAATGAGCCCTTTGTGGTTTAAGTAACCTACTTCTAGGAATAGCTGGCAGGGCTTGTAGAGCGGCTTTATTGTTTCTGTTTGAGTTGAGCCTCATGGGACTGAGCTGGGTTACTGAGTGGCCAGTGGCCACCAGCACGGTCACATGGGAGGATTGGGACCCGCCTCCTTGAGAGAGGTTTTTCTAGGCGTGATGTTAATCCATGATGGGCTCCCTTTCCTCTCCTTTTCCTCCCTCTTTCCTTTTTTGTTTGGGGGGATTCTACGTGATCGCAGTGTTTCCTCTGCTTGGTTGGTCATGTGTGGCAGTTCTTTGGTGTGGAGGGCTGTTGTGTGCTTTTTGGGCGCACATGTGGCAGTCTTATGGACCCTCATGTGTGGCCCTTTTGGGTGTCAGCGGCTTGTTGATACCATTTTCACGTTAATAATTTTGTCCACGTGCCCTGTGGTGCTTTGTATTGCACGGGATGTTAGGGATCGACCGATTATCGGCGAAGCCCATTATCGGAGGGCCGATATCAACTTTTCTCGATATATCGGTATCGGCCCCGGAACTTGCCAATATTACCGATATTTTCATGACGCCATTCTGCCTTCTTAGGCCACCTCCCTCGCCTTGGACAGCCTCGTCTGGAGTCAGAATAAGTCTCGCGGGAGTGTATCACAGCCATACACCCACCCACAGCAGCCCGGTGCCAGACAGCCACCCACACCCACAGGCCCTGTGCCAGCCACAGGCACTGTACCAGCGATCCAGCCAGCCACCCACAAGCCCTGTACCCGCCAGCCACCCACAGGCCCTGTACCAGCCAGCCACAGGCACTGTACCAGCCAGTCACCCACAGGCCCTGTACCAGCCAGCCACCCACAGCCCCTGTGCCAGCCACCCATCCACCACAGGGTACCAGACAGCCAGCCACCCACAGGCCCTGTACCAGCAAGCCAGCCACCCACAGACCCTGTACCAGCCAGCCACCTACAGGCCCTTTATCAGCCAGCCACAGGCACTGTACCAGCCAACTGCACACAGGCCCTGTACCAGCCAGCCACTCACAGCCCCTGTGCCAGCCACCCACCCACCACAGGGTGCCAGCTAGCCAGCCACCCACCACAGGGTGCCAGCCAGCCAGCCAGCCACCCACCACAGGGTGCCAGCCACCCAGTCACCCACCACAGGGTGCCAGCCAGATAGCCAGTCACCCACCCACCACAGCATGTCAGACAGCCACCTACCCACCCACCACAGGGTGCCAGCCAGCCAGCCAGCCATTCACCACACTGTGCCAGACAGCCAGCCACCCACCACAGGGTGCCAGACAGCCAGCCAGCCAGCCACCCACCACAGAGTGCCAGACAGCAAGTAACCCACCCACCCACCACAGGGTGCCAGCCAGCCAGCCATCCACCACAGAGTGTCAGACAGCGAGACACCCACAGCAGGGTGCCAGCCAGCCAGCCATCCACCACAGGGTGCCAGCCAGCCACCTACCACAGGGTGCCAGCCACCCACCACAGGATGCCAGCAAGCTAGCCATTAAACATTAAAAATTAAACAAAACTATTCAGTAACAGATTTGTGTCAAAAATTGTCTTTATTTTTCAAAACTGTAAATGTACAAAATATCGGCCCATATCGGCCAATACTGATACGCTGTGACCAAAATATTGGTATCGGTTTTGGCCCTGAAAAAAACATATCAATCTATCCCTAATCTTGATTATCAACAAGGTGAGCACAGCGGTGAATACTTAGGGCCTAACAAGAGAGCCTCCACCAATCCCCACTCAAGATCGCCCATCTTGTGGTCTCACAAATATGGGTGTTTCCTTTGTGGTTCATTTGCTTTGTGATTTGGTGGGGTCTCGGGAGACCCAGGAATCATGCTGCCAATCCTACGGATACATATTTGTTTTTAAGTGGGCGGTTTGCCCATATACCTTATGGAGGACACTTTTCTCTACCTCTTATGATGGTGAGATATGATTATGTGTTCATGTGACATGGTTGGATTGATCCTTTTTTTGGATCTGCTTAAAAAACTTTTAGGATTCTTATGTATGTTTTTATTACAGAATTTGTCCGCTTTGTGTTTTTTCTCCATTTCTATTTGTTGTATGTAGGGCGGTATGATAAACCCCATAATTTACAGTGGTAAGCTTATTTTGAAGTAATGTGATGGTTATCTGCCAGTAATATGTACTGTACAGTAGACTGAATGGTGATCCTGTCCAGAGTTTAAAACGTGAGATTGATGGATAAGTGAAACAGGCATTTTTTAGAGTATTTATTGATACTAAAAGCTACAAGAATATTTTTATATCATAGCACTTCTCACATTCTTATTTTACTGACTTCCATCGATCCATGGGACAAAAGATGACCATAGATGGGTAGAATTTTCAGCAAAAATTCTTAGGAGATGTTTGTTTTTTTTCCAAATCACTTGTGGGTCAAATCAATGTTCCTTTATGACCAGATTCAATGGAGCAGGATGAAAAATGTTTCTTGAATGAACAAATTTCTAGCAGTGTATGTGTTTTTCATTCTGTGAAGTCAATTTATTCGAAAATTGAATGTTAAAATCAAATGAAATCTTTCAAACAACATTCAAAAGTTCTGAGAATGTTTTCTGAATTTTTGGTAAGATTTTTCCTATCTATGGCAATCCTTAGAAGGAACTAACTTCTTGAATTATTCTGCATAAACGTTGATAGTCTCCCTGCTTTTTGCTGGCCTAAAAGACTTTGCTCTTAAGCTGCTTAATGTTCTTACTTGCAACTATTTTAGTTTAATAACCAGCTTTATACAGCAGTTCCAGGGCACAGCCATGAGCTTAAATGTACAACCCCTGGCAAAAAGTATGGAATCATTCTTTTTTTTTTTGTAAAAAGTTAATTCAGCTGTTTCATTGTGTAGAAAAAAAACTAACCACAAACATGCCTCAAAACTATTTTCATCTAACATTTCAACCTGCTGGCTTTAGGAAACACTTAAAAAAAAGAAAGAAAACTGTAGTCAATTGCAACTGATTTTGAAGATCAAGCAGAAAAAAAAAAATATAGAATCACTCAATTCTGAGGAAAATATTATGGAATAAAAACAAAACACTACAGTACACCACTTTGTTGCACCACCTCTGGCTTTTATAACAGCTTGTATTCTCTGAGGCATGGATTTAACTATCGACAAACAGTATTAGTGTAAAAGGAGCCTTAAGGTAAACAATAGACTTCCGTCTCTGCAACATTGTTTCAATTCTACTGTATATAGCAGTTCTTTCTCTGCAGTAATTGATTTCCAACACTGTCGGTTGTGAGCACAGAAATCTCCGTACATTTTGTACACATGCTTTTGGTCTCCCTTATCTTATTTCCTCTTTTGGTTGAATAGCCTATAGCAGCGTTTCCCAATTGGTGTTCCGCTGTCCTCAAAGACAGTAGAGTTGCACAACCGCGATCTCATAAGAGATTGTGAGAGCGTGGTCTTAAGCCCGCACTGCCATCAGCCTGCCTTGCCGTCAGAACCCGCCCTAGCGCCCGCCCTGCCATCAGCCAGCCACTTAGACTTAGCTTGTCCGTGAGAGAGCCCGCCCAGCCGTCAACCCGTCCGCCCAACAGTAAGCCAGCCAGCCCTGCAGTCACCCATTTTCAATCACTTGTGGTAGAGGAGTGATAGAGAGTGGAGCTGATAATTACATCTCTGGTATTGTCATAGATAGAAAGCTTTGTTGGGTAGGGACATAGAACGCTCAGTTTGGTAGAGACATTGAAATTCTCTGTCTGAGGCATTAAAAGACTCTGTCAGGAGCGTTGAAAGACTCTTTTAGGGGCATTGAAAGACTCTGTCAGGAGCATTGAAAGACTCTTTTAGGGGCATTGAAAGACTCTGTCAGGGGCATTGAAATTCTCTGCTAGGGACATTAAAAGGCTCTGTAAGGGACATTAAAAGACTCTGTCAGGGGCATTGAATGATTCTGTCGGGGCATTGAAAGACTATTTGAGGGGTATTGAAAGACTCTGTCAGGGGCATTGAAATTCTCTGCTAGGGACATTAAAAGGCTCTGTAAGGGACATTTAAAAGGCTCTGTAAGGGACATTAAAAGACTCTGTCAGGGGCATTGAATGATTCTGTCGGGGCATTGAAAGACTATTTGAGGGGTATTGAAAGACTCTGTCAGGGGCATTGAAATTCTCTGCTAGGGACATTAAAAGGCTCTGTAAGGGACATTTAAAAGGCTCTGAAATGGACATTAAAAGGCTCTGTCAGGGGCATTGTAACTCTCTGTTAGGCACATTAAAGACTCTGTAAGGGACATTAAAAGGCTCTGCCAGGGGCACTGAAAGACTCTGTCAGGGGCATTGAAACACTCTGTCAGGGGCATTGAAAGACTCTGTCAGGGGCATTTAAAGACTTTTTGAGGGGCATTGAAAGACTTTGTTAGGGGCATTGAAATTCTCTGCTAGGGAAATTAAAAGGCTCTGTCAGGGGCATTGAAATTCTCTGCTAGGGACATTAAAAAAGCTCTGTAAGGGACATTAAAAGGCTCTGTAAGGGGCATTGCAATTCTCTGTTAGGGACATTAAAAAGGCTCTGTAAGGGACATGAAAAAGCTCTGTCAGGGGCATTGAAAGTCTCTGTCAGGAGCATTGAAAGACTCTTTGAGCGTCATTGAAAGACTCTGTCAGGGGCATTGAAATTATCTGCTAACGACATTAAAAAAGGCTCTGTAAGGGACATTAAAAGGCTCTGTCAGTGGCATTTAAAGACTCTGTCAGGGGCATTGAAATTCTCTGCTAGGGACATTAAAAGGCTTTATAAGGGACATTAAAAGGCTCTGTCAGGGGCATTGCAATTCTCTGTTAGGGACATTAAAAGGCTCTGTAAAGGACATTAAAAAACTCTGTCAAGGGCATTGAAAGACTCTGTCAGGGGCATTGAATGACTCTGTGAGGGGCAAAAAACTGTTAACTGTATTTTTCAAATTGTTCAAATCTTTTTGCTCCACGTCTAACTCAAAAATCCTGCTTAAGTTTAGTTCTTTCTAAGAGTGTTATCAAAATCAGCATGCTTTTCAGTCAGGTTGCGAGATCTGTATTTTCCAAAGTGTTTTGTCATTTTTTACCAATAAACAACCATGAATTTGGAAAGCTGGTTAAAGCAGGGAACTCTTCAGAGAAAAATTACTACTACTTCTACCTGTTCGGCACTTATAGAAACTGAGAAAGAAGATATAACTAAAAATCCAGAAAACATGCCTGAAATTGTTGTATCTAATGTTCCTCAAATAGCAGAGACAAGTCAAAAAAAAAAAAAAAAAGAAAAGCACACAATGCTTTCCAATCTTCTTCTCAAACAAAGAAAAGATAATTTGATGATAGCTACTTGTCATTTGGATTCACGAGTGCCAGAAATGAAGATTGTTCTGAAGCACAATAAGTACTTTGCAATAAAATATTGCCAAACGGTTCATTAGTGCCTGCTAAACTACGTCGTCATTCTGAGCAAAACCACGCAGAGTACAAAGATAAAGACATTGACTTTTTTAAGCGAAAGCTACAGGAGTATCAGAAGAGTAAGCAATTTATCAGCAAAAAATTCTAATGAAAAAGCCACAGAAGCTTTTTGCAGGAGAAGCACACACAATTAGGGAATCACTAATAAAACCAAGTGCAAAAGAAATAGTCTCATGTATTTTAAGTGAGAAGTTGAGTAAAAAGAAATTGAAGCTGTGCCACTTTCCAACAACACAGTTTTGCGCCGTATTCATGATCTTTCTGATGACATCCATACTGAACTAATTTCTCGACTGCATCAATGTGATGGGTACTCACTGCAATTAGACTAGTCCACAGATGTTGCAGGACTTTTAATGGTGTTGGTTTTGTTAGACATCATTTTGAAAAACAGATTGAAGACTTGCTTCTGTGTGAAACTTTGAAAACTCATACCACTGTTGAGAACATATTTAACTGTATCCAGAAGTTCATGGACACACACAGTATAAATTGGAACAAATGTGTAGCTGTGTGCAGTGATGGTGCCAAAGCAATGGTTGGGAAAGTGGCAGGTGCTGTGACACGAATAAGAAATGTAGTAAAAAACAGCACCAGTTCTCACTGTGTTCTTTACAGACATGCACTGGTAGCTAAAACTATTTCAATCTCACTTAAAACTTTGCTAGACGAATCAGTCCAGATTATTCATTTTATAAAAAGTCGAACATTACAGTCATATTTAAAATGATATGTGGGTAGTCACCACTCTGCTCTGCTTTTGCATTCAGAAGCCTGTTGGCTATCACGAGGAAAGTCCTTGTTAGAATGTTTGAATTGCATCAAGAGTTGTTTGCATATTTCCAGGATCACACATTGGGATTATCTGATCGATTAACAAACACTCTGTGGTTATCTAAAGTAGTATATCTTGCAGACATATTCACAAAATTAAATGACATATGTTTATCACTCCAAGGAAAAAACAGTAATATTTTTAATGCAAGAGATAAAATATTTTCACTGTGTCGTAAGCTGCAGCTTTTGGATCTCCTTCTGTTGAGCAAAATAACTTGAACTCTTTGCCAACACTTAAGGATTTTCTTGAAGAATCAGAAATTGAACTTGAAGATGAAATTAACAATGAAATTGTAGATCATCTTTGCCATTTAATCACATCTATTAATCAGTATTTTCCATTTTTGATTGAGAACAATAATGACTGGGTTTGAAATGCATTCATAAAAGACAAGGCAGACAATTTTTCTGATGTAGATTTTGAGAATCTGATCGATATAAGTTCTGACAGTCCACTAAGCCATACATTTAAATACATTTCTCTTATTGTTTTTTGGGATGATTTACACGAAGAATACCCAGAATTGTCCAAGCGGGCAATCAAAGTTCTTTTGCCATTTGCCAACGCATACTGGATTCTCGCTTTACTCTGCAACAAAAACAAAGTATCGAAATCGACTTGACCCAACTGCAGACATGCGAATACAATTGTCAACAATTAAGCTAGATATAAAAATTATTTTCCAGCAAAAGAGATAATTACACTCTGCTCATTGAAAGGTTTGCACTACACTATTCTACGGAACACATTTTTTTTTTGGGGTTCCAAGGTTTTGCTATACCATGTCAAAGGGTTCCAAGGGAAAAATTAATTGGGAACCCCTGGCCTATAGTGTTAGGCTTTTTTCTCTATTGGCCAAAACTCTTTTGGTCAAATGTTCTTAAGGTGGTTGTTAACCCACTATTGTATCTGTTATATAACGCTATGTGTTTCTGTGCCTGTGCTGTATAAAAATGACGATTATACCTTATTTCAGAGCATCTCCCGGCGCTCACGTGACTCCTTGGCTCTCTCCTCTGCCTGGCTGACAGCTATAGCAGGAGGGGGCCCAGCACTGCCGCTGACGTCAGCCAGGGAGGAGGGGAGGAGAGAGGAGAGAGAGACCTGAGGAGTCACGTGACGCCTGGAGATGCTCTGATATAAGGTATAATCGGCATCTTTTTTATACAGCAGAGGCACAGGGACACATAGTGTTATATATAAGAGGGGATAGCATGCTTATACTATAGATATGAGAGCAGCAGGAGGGGAGGATCATGGAGTGGACGGAGCAGACAGGCAGGGAGGGGAGGGGGAAGGTGGACAATGGAGAGCAGAGAGGAGAGCTGCGGATGACGGAAGTAGGTAAACTGACCACGGTGTCAGGGCTCAGCAGCCATGATAAACTGTGATCAGTTTACAGGGGGAGGCAGAACCATGCAGGATCAGCCAGGTATTTTAGGTGATACGGGGGGGGGGGGGCAAATTACACAGCACAAGCACTGTGCTGTATAACATGATTTAAGGGAACAGGATTTTTTTTTTTTTCGGGTAACAAACACTTTAAGGCTTTTTTTTTTTTTTTTTTAGGAATAAATGTTTGTAAAAGTTAAATTCTCCCTGCAAAAGGCAAAAAACATAATCTGGCATTTCACACATATTACAAGCATTTTGAGTATGAAATGTTACTTTGTGCTAATTCTATGGCATTCACACAGCCAACAAAGAAATTATTTACCATAATATCTCACATTGTATAACATCAATTTCATACAGTGGTAAAGCCTTTAATACATAACTTAACTTTAAAAACTTGTTCTCAGCTGCTGGGATATAAAATGTGTACCAAGTAAATAAATAACAAATCATACATGCCATTTAAATTAATTTTTGATGTGACCTTTAGCAAGTTTTTCATTAGCTATAGAGAGATATATTATCCACCTGCAAAAACCTTACAGAAAATCAGATAGCTGACATTTGTTCACCTTTACCTGTGCAGCCTAGTTCTCTCTTAGCTATCATGTTAGGAAAGAAGGAGACATCAAAGTAACAGATTGTTTTTCTCTACAAACTATTTACAGTGCAAATGGATTATGTTCTAATTATCTACAGACAGAACAGGAGAGAAGGCAATAAAAATGCCCTTGTACAACACTGGAGCCCAAGGCTGATGCAAATGGGCTGCGAAGGAGGATCAATGAAAATATATTTACCAATCCCCACTCTGTGGAGTGAACCTGGAAACGTAGTGCCTCTGTTATGAACTTTGATGATGGATTGCTACACAATGCCTGCAGCTACTGAGGTCAACAAGGGCTTGTTTTAAAGCAAATTTACTAAGAATATCTAAATACTTGAATGTCTATAGCCTGGCCACAGGCTCTTTTAAAGAGACTTTTCCCATTCAGGAAAAAGTCTTTCAACTCCTTTGGTTTTCTGTTATGTTATGTTACCTTTGTAACAGGTGCATTCATAGATGCTGGCACCAAGGGCACATGTCCAAATCTTTCTGGTATGTGCCCTGGTGTTCATTTTCAATAATTGTTGCCATGATTCTAAGACATAGTAGAGAATTATGCTTCGTTCCTCCTCAGTTGTGGCTTTGCACTAAATTGTTTACAATGGATTACATCCATTTTCACACATCCACTAGAAACTGCATTTCCCCCTCACAGTTCTATAGAATTACTTTATGATGGACAGATCATTAGTGAAATAGATAATCTAACCCAGCAGTGTAGGGATTTGATTAAAGATAGTCAGATTTCACCACCTTGAGCAGAGACTAGGTGTACAAGGAGGAAAGTTCCAAAAGCACAACATACAATATGAAGTATAGATTTAATGCTATTCAGATTATTGCATTTTAAAAAACCAATGAGTTTCAGGGGTTCAACAGGTCCCCCTTCATCAAGGCTTAGTATTGTTGAACAAAGCAAGTACTGCATAGCTCCTAACTGTCCCTGGTTTTGAGGGACTGTCCCTGGTTTGGGACAAAGTTCCTCTGTCCCTCTTTCCTCCTCATTTGTCTTTCATTTTGGTCTGATCTATATAGTTGTATATAAAATGTACTGGTTATCTTTCAAATGTGTTTCCCAGTGCTAAAACTTTCATCCAATTTCTCAATTGCTGCGTTTGTAAATTTCAAAAGCCAATATAAAGGAATAGTAGTGGCACAAAAGCATTTGTGGGTTTAATTTTTTAAAATTCTCCTTTAAGGGGGCGTGGCAAGGGTGTGTCCTATGCCTACATACTTTTGCTAATAGGTGTCCCTCATTCCCATCTCAATAAGTTGGGAGGTATGTGTACTGGACAAATAAACTGAATGCCAGATCTCAGCTCCAGTCATTGTTGGCCTGTTTGCCCATGGCCAGCTTGCTGTATCACAAACATTTTTGCTGATTTCGGATCTTCCTTTGTTCTTAAAAAATTACTATTTGTTTTGCTATGTCCTTTCTAAAACTGATTTATGAATGCGAGGATCCACCTCTATTATATCTGCATGGTGCAATCTAATTTTTGTAAAGAGAAAAGCTGCAGTGTTTGTATTCCTTAGAAAGGGATGATCCTTATAAAGCATATAACCAAAAATTAAACTCCAATTGCAGGGAATATCTAAAATTTGGAAAATCAAGTACAGAGGTAGGACATTAGATTTCTTGGGCTATGTACAGAATGCCTCAGGGCTAACATACAGTGTTACAAGGAACATTTTAATACTTCGTAATTTTAAAAATATAAGGCCTAAACTTTGTTTGGCATTCCTCTTTTATTGACAGCATACCTTTAACGAACATAAAAACAGATATGCGAACATGTAGTGTTGTATTTATAATTGAGGTGTCTTAGGTTGCAATTGCATTGCCTAGGTGCTGGTGTAATTTTCAAAATAAATTGCACCACAAAGGAAGTAGTGCAAATAAGCAATTTTCTGATGGCATCAGCGAATACTTGAGCTACACAGCCATTCATGTCAATGGGAGGCTGTACACTGTACCTGGGCTTCATTGGAAGGGGTGTAAAACAGTGAAAAAACCTTGCGCTTATGGTGTGACTAAATAAATATAAGAAATAGATATAAGAAATAACACTCTAAAGTGTCTGTGCAATAGCTGCTTGCTGCAAATTAAAGTGCATGTGCCTTTAAATAAATGTAAAACCAGTGTTGCAGCGTGCTACTTAAAACCAATACAAAATTGTGCAAAATATAGCAATTAGTGCAAATGTGCAAACAATATGCAAGTATAAGATATGTGAATCTCACAATATGCTTAATCAGTAATGCTAAAATTACTTAAAACATACTGTTAAAAATCCATAAATAATGTGCTAATAAATAAAGCATAACTGTTGTAATTAAGAAAGTCCATAAATATCCATCCATATCGCAGCGTGCGCCTCACCGGCCGGAAATTACGTCTGGTCCGTAGCTACAGAAGACGCTGTGATTGGACGGCGAAACGCGTCTAGCGATTGGCTGAGCGGACCTGACGTAATTTCCGACCGGTGAGGCGCACGCTGCGAGAGCAGCAAACCACCGTGCCGTGCTTTCATGACGCCCTTATGTTATGCATGTTTGTGAGTATATTTCCTTGTCTTTTAAATAAACTTTGAGTGGAACGTACTTCACCATGTTTGGCCTTTGTTCTTATGCCTGAGGGAACTCGGATCATGCACTAAGGACCATATAAGGATCTATCCCAACAAATTATTGTGTCCAAGCTGGCGAGGCAAGCTGTCATTTATGATTGAACTGCGGCTGACCAAGCGTTTTGGGGTGAATAGATTACCACAAGGGGGTGAGCACCCGGATTGATTCAGCGGAGCACAATTATTTTAACAATTTGATGGGTATTTGTGGACTTTCTTAATTACAACAGTTATGCTTTATTTATTAGCACATTATTTATGGATTTTTAACAGTATGTTTTAAGTATTTTTAGCATTACTGATTAAGCATATTGTGAGATTCACATATCTTATATTTGCATATCGTTTGCACATTTGCACTAATTGCTATATTTTGCACAATTTTGTATCGATTTTAAGTAGCAGCGCTGCAACACTGGTTTCACATTCATGGGAAGGGGAGTGATGCTGGAATTTTTTTTTTAATTGGCTTAGCCGCCCATGTGCAAGAGCCCTAAATGTTTATAAATGTTTTATCAAAATTGGACCTTTAAACTTTATTGTGATTCTGATAGATTTTTTTCTTTCAAAAGCCACCCTGTAAAAGATGATGACAACTGCTTACCTCTCTGATAGGCAGTGACTATTGCCTGTTTTCTTAAAGACCTATGGTGCCAAAAAATCTTCTGCATCCCACTAACATCCAGATGTGACAAACCCCTTGTCCTCCACAGCATGCTATGGTTCAATTCAACTAGCCCTGGTCACTGCAGGATAAAGTATTGACATATTGTAGGGGCTGGCAGACTGAAACACAGCACGCAGCAGAGGACAGCAAAGGAAAATTCCTGTATCTCTTTAATCACTTTACGGCCACCCTATAGCAGTTTTACTGCTAAAGGGCGGCCGCTGTGCGCAGAATTACATATATACAGTATATCACAAAAATGAGTACACCCCTCACATTTTTGTAAATATTTTATTATAGCTTTCCGTGTGACAACACTGAAAAATGACACTTTGCTACAATGTAAAGTAATGAGTGTACAGTTTGTATAACAGTGTAAATCTGCTGTCCCCTTGAATAACTCAACACAATGTCTAAACGCTGTCAACAAAAGTGGGTACACCCCTAAGTGCAAATGCCCAATATGAGCCTAAAGTGTCAATATTTTGTGTGCCCACCATTATTTTTCAGTACTGCCTTAACCCTCTTGGGCATGGAGTTCACCAGAGCTTCACAGGTTGCCACTGGAGTCCTCTTCCACTCCTCCATGAGTACATCAGAAAGCTGGCGGATGTTAGAGACCTTGTGCTCCTCCACCTCCTGTTTGAGGATGCCCTACAGATGCACAATAGGGTTTAGGTCTGGAGACATGCATGGCCAGTCCATCACCTTTACCCTCAGCTTCTTTAGCAAGGCAGTGGTTGTCTTGGAGGTGTGTTTGGGGGTCATTATCATGTTGGAATACTGTCCGACCACCCAGTCTCCGAAGGGAGGGGATCATGCTCTGCTTCAGTATGTCACATTACATGTTGGCATTCATGGTTCCCTCAATGAACTGTAGCTCCCCAGTACGCACTTATGCAGCCCCAGACCATGACACTCCCACCACCATGCTTGAATGTAGGCAAGACACACTTGTCTTTGTACTCCTCACCTGGTTGCCGCCACACACGCTTGACACCATCTGAACCAAATAAGTTTATCTTGGTCTCATCAGACCACAGGACATGGTTCCAGTAATCCATGTCCTTAGTCTGCTTGTCTTCAGCAAACTGTTTGTGGGCTTCTTTAGAAGAGGCTTCCTTCTGGGACGACAGCCATGCAGATAAATTTGATGCAGTGTGCAGTGTATGGTCTGAGCACTGACAGGCTGACCACCCACCCCTTCAACCTCTGCAGCAATGCTGGCAGCACTCATACTTCTATTTCCCAATGACAACCCCGGGTAATGACGCTCAGCACGTGCACTCAACTTCTTTGGTCGACCATGGTGAGGCCCGTTCTGTGTGGAACCTGTCCTGTTTAAACGGCTGTATGCTCTTGGCCACCATGCTGCAACTCAGTTTCAGGGTCTTGGCAATCTTCTTATAGCCTAGGCCATCATTATGAAGATCAACAATTCTTTTTTTCAGATCCTCAGGGAGTTCTTTACCATGAGGTGCCATGCTGAACTTCCAGTGTCCAGTATGAGAGCGATAACACCAAATTTAAAACACCTGCTCCCCATTCACACATGAGACCTTTTAACACTAAGAGTCACATGAAACCGGGGAGGTAAAATGGCTAATTGGGCCCAATTTAGACATTTTCACTTTGGGGTGTACTCACTTTTGTTGCCAGCAGTTTAGATCTTAACCGGTTGCCGACCGCCGCACGACTATATACTGCGGCGGTCAGCCCCGGCCAGGCAGAGTGACGTAGCGGTACGTCACTAGCCTTCGCCGCTCTGGCGCGCGCGCGCGCGCACCCGCGGTCCCGCCGATGACTCGATTGGGTTCAGAACCGATCAGTCATCAGGTCCAGGCCAATCATTTTTGGTCTGGACCTGTTGATCGGTCCTGCCCAATCAGATCTCCCTCTAAGCCTGTGAAATGTAAACACAGGCTTAGAGGAGATGTGCCCTCCCCTCCCAACGGTCTTTTTGGATCCAGCGTGAGAGGAGAGCACATCTAATTGTAAGTACAGCACCAAGCACGTACATACACAGTTAGATAGGCACATTTCACCCCCGATCGCCCCCCCAATTAACCCCTACAGCACCTGACACAACACACACTATATACAGCATATAGCATATACCTATATACCTGTATAAGTGTGATTTGTGAACAGGTGTAGCCCTTGCGACCCCCCCTTTTCCACTCAAATTACCCCCCACCCCCCCTAATAAAGATTTAACCCACTGATCTCCCCTGACCCCCCCCCTGATCACCGCCGTTAACCCCTACACCCTCTGTCACATCAGCACTAATACAAACGCAATATACGGTGTTATTGTATTTTTGTATTAGTGTGATTGTGATCAGAATTAGCGCAGGCGACTAAGTTTCTGTCCCAAGAAGGTTTAGGGTCCCCGCCACCCGCCCAATAAAGATTTAAGCCCCTGACCCCCCCCTGATCACCCCTACACCCCCTGCCATAACACACACCGTATACAGTATATAGCATTTTGCTATATACCCGTATAAGTGTGATTTGTGGTCAGGTCTAGCGCTTGCGACCCCCTTTTTTCCACTTGAATTACCCGCCACCCCCCCCCTAATAAAGATTTGAGCCCCTGATCTCCCCTGACCCCCCCCTGATCACCGCTAGTTAACCCCTACACCCTCTGTCACATCAGCACTAATACAAACGTAATATACTGTGTTTTTGTATTTTTGTATTAGTGTGATTGTGATCAGAATTAGCGCAGGCGACTAAGTTTGTGTCCCAAGGAGGTTTAGGGTCCCCGCCACCCGCCCAATAAAGATTTAATCCCCTGATCCCCCCCTGATCACCCCTACACCCCCTGCCACAACGCACACTGTATACAGTATATAGCATTTTCTATATACCCGTATAAGTGTGACTTGTGACCAGGTTTAGCGCTTGCCACCGTTCCTTTTATCCTTAGGATACCCGCCAGTCCCTTCCAATAAAGATTTAAACCCCTGATCCCCCCCTGATCACATCCCGTTAACCCCTACACCCTCTGTCACATTAGCACTAATACACACATAATATACTGTTTTTACTGTATTTTGTATTGGTGTCATTGTGACTTGAGGTTGCGCTAGCTAGCTAGTTTCTTTCCCAAAGGAGGTTTAGGGTCCCCGCCACCCCCCCCCAGATCCCCGGCGCATAGTTTAGAAGTAACCCCTTGATCACCACACACGCACGCACGCACCTACACTTCCATTTCTAGTATAGTGTTTGAACAGATCAATATCTGATCTGATCAGAGCTATACTAGCGCCCCCATAGTTTAGGGTTCCCAAAACGCGGTGTTTGCACGATCAGCACTGATTCCGGCCAGCACCTGCGTTTAACCCTTTCACCCAGGTAAGTGTAGTAATCAATAGATTACTGTCACTTACAAAAAACACAAGACACAAAACCGCTGTGTTAGCAGAGTCAGGCCTGATCCCTGCTAGCATTAGCAGTTTTTTTGGTAGCGCTTGAAATAGTCTTCGACAACCAGGTGCTTTTATTACCTGTGAGTCGCATCACTGTACGGGTAAATTTAGTTACCAAAATGTCTAAACGTTCGTACAGTGATGAAGCTATTTACAGTATAATGACCATGTCAGGTGAGAGCGATGGGGAAGCCTCACCGGCAGAATCAGGGTCAGTATACGAACCAGATGACAGCAGCGGCTCCCTGACAGGCAGCTCCGACGACAGATGGGTCCCTGTTAGACCCAGGCGTACCCGACCCCATTCTGGTGTTGTTGAAATGCAGGAATCGCAGGGTGCTCGTATGGAGCAGAGTGTGGGTACTAGCAGAGATGTATAGTAACGAAGTAGAACTACTTAAGTACTGTACTTAAGTACCGAAATGCGGTATCTGTACTTTCCTAGAGTAGAATTTTTTTCTCCTACTTCTACTTTTACTTCACTACATTTTTTCGATGATTTCGATACTTCTACTCAAGTATTTTTTTTTTGTGCTGCATAGTTACTCGTTACTTTTAAAAAGCTCAAAAAAATGTGTATAATATCATTTGTAAATCAGCGCATACGAAAATAAAGGCTGTGTATAATAAAAGCTGCTATACCAAATCTTTCCAATAAAAAGAAAATATGAAACAAACAAATAAATGGTGCTACAGCGCTTAAAGTGCATCAAGAAACTACTAACAAACACAACTTGGCTGTGCGAATAAAGTGCCTGTGCAATCGATATAATATCATTGTTGCCCCCAGTGCCCTGCCCACACTCCACACAGTATCAAAAATAAAGTGACATGAATGTGCTAAAGCCTAAATGCAGTGAAAATAATTATTCCCACAATGTAACAGTAAATTCAATTCATATAAAATATGACAATAAATTACAATAAAATACGTTATGAAATAAGTTAGGTCAGGTGCGTGCAACAAGTTGAAGTGTGTAAACCTATCTATAACGAAAAGTCCATAAATGAATTCCAGTGTGCAAATCTAAAGTGTCACTTCACTTGTCAGATGCTTCCACCTCCTTCAGTGCTCGAGTGACCGACCAACACACTTAATGGTGGTGGCACTGGTGGATAGCGTCTGGGTGGCACTGTAGCACTGACTGCACTGGTTCAAAAAGCCATATATATTTAATTATTTCAATTCTCAATCCCATAGGTCCTCTCCTCATAAGATATTAATAACTTAAGATTAGGTGATGAACTTCTTGGCGGCCCTGGCAGGATGACGGGGACACCCGCCACTTCTGGAGCCGAGCCAATGTGATTCCCCAACATGTGACAAAGTGACAGCCAGGAGATCTAGTGACTAGTAGTGCTCAACAATACCGCTTTTATATATAAAAATGAAATAAAATATACTGACTCACAATTTAGTAGTAGGTAGCGTGTAGCAGTAGGCAGCACAACTCAATTCAATCAATCCCACAGCCTCGCTCGCGCCGCGGCCCGCAGAATCACTGTCATGATCATCAAGTTAAGACCGCACTGGAGGAGCCATGCTGCCGTCTTCCCGCTCGAGGTCTCCGCCTCTAAACGTGTTGTGTGTCACTCAGACTCCACCCCTTAGGGCCCTTACTGAGAGGAGTTGTGACACGGGCGGCATTTTCTTCGTTATCTCATCTTCTTCTCTATGAGGTGAGTGAGGTGGACCGTGGAGAGGGCCTAATCCTTGCCATGGCAAATGTGCCATTTGAGAATCAAATAATCAATATAAAATATTAATATATTATATACACACGGGTCATGGGTGGCTTTTTTGAACCAAGAAGAGTGAGACTGACGGCTATGATGATTATCCGACCATCCATGGTCCATGGACCATAAATGTTGTGTTGTGGTGGTGCCTGTGCTTCCTGCGGCCTGCCTCTGCCTGTGCGGCTGTGCCCGCACTGCAGTGGCCACTGGCAGTGGCACTTGACTTGAGCAAAGCAAATGAGCACTACTAGTGTGAAGGACAGGTGGTGGAAGCATGTTCTGACAAGTTCTTATAATGAAAATAATATAGACAGCTTTTTGAACCAGTGCAGTGCCAGTGCTACTAAGGTGAGAGGCAGAGAGAGAGGCTATCCAGTCCACCACTTTATTGAGCAGATCACAGAAGAAAGGTGGAAGCATCTGACAGCAAGTGACAGCACTTCTTAGATTGCACACTGGAATTCAGTTATGGACTTTTCGTTATAAAGTTTAGTTTACACACTTAAACTTGCACCTATCTTGTTCACAATCACAACTTATTTTATTGTGGTATTGTCATATATATTTTATATGAATTAAATTTACATTGTGGGAATAATTTGCACTGCATTTAGCACAGACATGTCACTTTATTTTTGTTACTGTGGGCGATGATTTTGAATACAAGAAGAATATATATATATATAATTGCAGGCACTTTATTAGCATTTTTAGCACAGCAACTTTGTAAGTAGTTTTTGATGCATTTTTCACTTTAAGCGTTGTAGGTTTGATGAAGCTGGCCTGGCACATCATCATCAATTGAGCAAATCAAATCAAACCGCGATTAAGAAGATTGCGCATGCTCCTGTTCTGCCTTTTGATCAGCTGAAAAGATGGACTAACCAAAAACACCACCTTCCACCCCTGGCCCTTCAACTTCAAGTGATCTGCCTGGCTGTGAGAGTGAGGAAGCTCAGGAAGGAGACCACCCCTGGCTTTAAAAGGGGAAGGGAGGGACATACTTTATCTGTTTTTTGTTTACAAAAAGTTACAGCCTAAGGAATTGTGATTGTCCTTTAGGTTAATCATTTGAATAAATCATTTGAAATAATAAAAAACAATATGATGTTCAAACTTTTGACTTCTTTCTTTAATAACTACATAACACAGTACTTCTACTTCTACTTTCAGTACTTGAGTAGAAATTTTTTTTCAAAACTACTGGTACTTTTTACTTTTAGTACTTAAGTAGCAAATTTTTTGAAAAAACTACTTGCAATACTTAAGTAAAAAAAATGTTGAATACTTTAGTACTTCTACTTAAGTAACTTTTTCTGCGAGCACTTCCACTTCTACTCAAGTCACTTTTTGATCGAGCACTTGTACTTTTACTCAAGTAGAAATTTTGAATACTTTATACAAGTCTGGGTACTAGTGCCGCTCATCCTTCTGGCGACCTGGCAAGCGCCAGCGGCCTAGTACAACCTGGACCTAGTACAACCAGCACTGCAGTAAGACCTGGTGACGTGGCGAGTCCCCTAAGTGCAGTTGAAGCTGGTGCGGTGGCTAGCACAAGTAGTGGCCCGCAGCCACCGCGTATTCGAAGACAGGCCCGTAGAGCCCATAGTGCCCTCCCTGATGCGCTGGCATATCCCAATTGGCAACCCACTGATTCTACAGCGCCAGTACTTCCCCCATTCACCGCCCAACCTGGAATCCACGTGGAGACAGCTGGTTTTACGCCCCTGAACTTTTTTGAGCTGTTCTTCACGGAAGATCTTTTCAGATCTATTGTGGATCAATCAAATTTATATGCTCAACAATTTATCGCCGCCAACCCAAATTCGCACCTTGCCAGACGATTCGGCTGGAATCCTATAACGGTTTCCGAATTTAAGATCTTTCTGGGCCTTTCCCTCCACATGGGCATAACTAAACAAAGTGAATTGCGGCTATATTGGTCCACTAGCCCAGCTCACCATATGCGCATGTACTCTGCCTCCATGTCCAGGGGGAGATACGAGCAAATTCTGCGATTTATGCATTTCAGCGACAATGAAATCTGTCGTCCTCGGGGAGACCCTGCATACGATCGGCTCCACAAAATTCGGCCCCTCATAGACCACTTCAATCAGCGGTTTGCAGCCTTGTTTACCCCCGAACAAGTTGTCTGCATTGACGAGTCCCTGATTAAATTTACTGGCCGTCTTGCTATCAAACAGTACCTCCCCAGCAAGCGTGCCAGATACGGGGTCAAGTTGTATAAGCTCTGTGACAGGGCCACAGGCTATACAGTTAATTTCCGTGTCTATGAGGGAAAAGATAGCACTGTGGAGCCCCCGAACTGCCCAGACTACATAGGGAGCAGCGGTAAGATTGTTTGGGACTTGGTGTCACCCTTATCCGGAAAGGGGTACCATTTGTACGTGGACAATTTTTACATAAGCGTGCCACTATTTAGTCACCTGCTTGATTTACAAATTGGCGCATGTGGCACCGTGCGACCTAATCGCCGGGGCTTCCCCCAACGGCTTGTAAATTCCCGTCTTAGTCGGGGGGCGAGAGCCTGCTTGAAAACGGACAAATTACTTGCGGTGAAGTGGAAGGATACACGGGATGTTTATGTTCTGTCCTCCCTTCACGCAGACACGACAGTCCAAATCCCTACGGCAACTGGCGTTATGGAGAAACCCCTCTGTGTCCACGAATATAACCTTAACATGGGAGGGGTGGACCTTAACGACCAGCTTTTGGCGCCGTATTTAGTTGCCCGTAAAGCCAGACGCTGGTACAAAAAAGTGTCTGTTTACCTTTTCCAATTGGCTATGCTGAACGCCTTTGTCCTATACAGGGCGTCAGGACGAACTGGACCCTTCCGGGAATTCCAGGAAGCGGTCATCCTTGCCTACCTGTACCCAAGAGGCATGCCTGCCCAACTTCCCCTTCCAGATGCAGTGAGCCGGCTGCATGAGAGGCATTTTCCTTATGCCCTCCCGAGTACCCCTACCCAAATACGACCCCAAAGACGATGTCGTGTCTGTAGCAGGCGCGGATTTAGGCGTGACACCCGTTATTATTGTCCCAAATGTCCTGACCATCCTGGTCTCTGCATCGGGGAATGTTTTGAGCGCTACCATACACTAGTGGAGTATTAGTGTAGGGTACAGCACGACACAGTGTAGGGCACACAAACACAGGGTCTCGAAGGATGTTGGATGTCCATCGACATTTTGAGAGACCCAAGCTGGAAGAGAAGATCGCAGAAGATCGCACTCCCTCCCAAATCAAGAAATAAAGGAACAGTTAGAAAGTAAAATAAAAGGATCCAAAAACTGTTGTGGTGTCAGTAATTTTATATGTCCTTCTACTCCTTCCTACTATACTTTTTTCAATGTCCTTTGTTTGTTTTTTCATTCTTTTGTGACCTGTTTCTCTTGCAGGTAATTGTCGGCTACCACGCATTGATTTTATATATTCTGACACAAACAGCGTTTGCGCTCAGCATATATGGATACCTTTGCTGATAGCAGCTGTGGTGATTTTCTGATTTCAGCACTGCAGTTAAAATCTTATTTTGGTATACGTGGATAGCGCCGTGTATACCCATCATTAAATTCAGTGGGTGGTTGTTTGGGCGGTTAATGATGAGAATCCAAAAACTTTTGTTGTGTCAGTCATTTTATATGTCCTACTCTTCCTAATGTACTTTTTTTTAATGTACTTTGTTTGTTTTTTCATTCTTTTGTGACCTGTTTCTCTTGCAGGTAATTGTCGGCTACCACGCATTGTTTTTATATATTCTGACACAAACAGCGTTTGCGCTCAGCATATATGGATACCTTTGCTGATAGCAGCTGTGGTGATTTTCTGATTTCAGCACTGCAGTTAAAATCTTATTTTGGTATACGTGGATAGCGCCGTGTATACCCATCATTAAATTCAGTGGGTGGTTGTTTGGGCGGTTAATGATGAGAATCCAAAAACTTTTGTTGTGTCAGTCATTTTATATGTCCTACTCTTCCTAATGTACTTTTTTTTAATGTACTTTGTTTGTTTTTTCATTCTTTTGTGACCTGTTTCTCTTGCAGGTCCCTCGTCGGCTACCACGCATTGATTTTATATATTCTGACACAAACAGTGTTTGCGCTCAGCATATATGGATACCTTTGCTGATAGCAGCTGTGGTGATTTTCTGATTTCAGCACTGCAGTTAAAATCCTATTTTGGTATACGTGGATAGTGTCGTGTATACCCATCATTAAATTCAGTGGGTGGTTGTTTGGGCGGTTAATGATGAGTAATACTACGCATTATTCCTGTGCTGATTTCTGATAGGTTCTCTTTTTTTCCGTTCAGCCCACAGGCTGCATGAAAAAAAAAAACCTATATGCCAAACAAGGACCAGCAATGTACTGGTACGTTGCTGGACTTTGAGTGGTTGTACCAGGATGATGCCTGCAGATTTAGGCATCATCTTGGTATCGTTTTTTACAGCCAGCGGTCGGCTAACATGTAAAAGCAATCCTAGCAGGTAATTGGCCGCTAGACTGCTTTTACATGCAGTGGGAGGGGTCTCCCCCCCCCCCACCGCCGCCTTCCGCAGCCTTCCGTGGTTTTTCTCGGGCTCTCCTGTCCCACCGGTTAACCCGAGAGTGCAGCCGGTGGTTCAGTTATCTAACCATAGAGCTAATTGAAGATTAGAATGGCTCCAATCATCTCTATGGCCTAAGATGCCAGAGGCTACGAGCATTTCATGACTTCTTTTTCGCCAGAAATAAACAGGGCCATTGGGAAATTGGGAAAGTATTTTATCACACCAATTTTGGCGTGGTCAGATACATTAAGGTCAGAGGAGAGATCTAGAGTATAAAAGACCCCAATTTTTTTAAAAAAGAGTACCTGTCACTACCGATTGCTATCATAGGGGATATCTAAATTCACTGTGATAACAATAAAAATGATTTAAAAAAAAAAAATTAAAGGAAAGGTGTCAAAATAACATAAAAAAGCAAAAAAAAAAAAAAAAAAAAAATTGAGCCCCCCCCCTTTCCCCCCGTGCTTGCACGCAATGGCACACGCAAGCGTTGGTCTAGTGTCATATGTAAACCGCAATTTCAGCATGCATGTGAGGTATCGCCGCGATCGCCAGATCGAGTGCAGTAATTTTTGCAGTAGACCTCCTCTGTAAGTCTAAAGTGGTAACCTGTAGAGACTTTTAAAGTTTTTAAAAATGTACGTACGTTGTTGCCGCTGCGCAGGCGTGCGCAATTTTTAAAGCATGTCATGTCAGGTGTCTATGAACTCGGCATAAGATCATCTTTTAAATTTTACCAAAAAAATTGGAATTATATAGTGTATTTGTGCAATAAATTAAAAAAAATGTATTTTTTTCGCAAAAATTGCGTTTGGAAAATCTGTGCGCAAATACCGTGTGACAAAAAAATTTGCAACATCCCCCATTTTATTCTATAGGGCCTCTGCTTTAAAGAAATATATAATGTTTGGGGGTTCAAAGTAATTTTCTAGTAAAAAAAAAATATTTTTTCATGTAAACAAAAAGGCACAGAAAAGGCTTGGTTTTCAAGTGGTTAGAAGAGTGGGTGATGTGTGGATAAGATTGAGCATAAAATGCCGGGACAGTTCAAACACCCCCCAAATGACCCCTTTTTGAAAAGTAGACACCCAAAGCTATTTGCTGAGAGGCATGGTGAGTCCATGGAATATTTTATATTTTGCTACAAGTGTCGGGAAAATTATTATTTCTTTTTTTTTTGTTGTTTTTTTACAGAAAGTTGTCACTAAATGATATATTGCTCACACATGCCATGTGTATATGTGAAATGACACCCCAAAATACATTCTGCTGCTTCTCCTGAGTACAGGGATACCCCATGTGTGAGACTTTTTGGCAGCGTAGCTGTGTACGCGCCCCCGAAAACCAATCCACATCTTCAGGTTTTCTAATGGCGTAAATTGCTGATTTTACCCCTGACTACCTGTCACAGTTTCAGAGGCCCTGAAATTTCAAGATAGCACAAAACCCCCACAAATGACCCCATTTTGCAAAGTAGACACTCCAAGCTATTGGCTGAGAAGCATGATGAGTCCATGGAATAGTTTATATTTTGCCACAAGTTTCGGGAAAATAATTTTTTTTTTTTTTTTTAACACAAAGTTGTCAGTAAATGATATAATGCTCACGCATGCCATGGGTATATGTGAAATGACACCCCAAAATACATTCTGCTGCTTCTCCTGAGTACAGGGATACCCCATGTGTGAGACTTTTTTGCAGTCTAGCCGAGTACAGGACCCCGAAAACCAACCTCCACTTTCAGGCTTTCCAAGGGCGTAAATTGTTGATTTCACTCCTGACTACCTATCACAGTTTCGGAGGCCCTAAAATTCCAAGATAGCACAAAACCCCCCCAAATGACCCAATTTTGCAAAGTAGACACTCCAATCTATTTGCTGAGAGGCATGGTGAGTATTTTGCAGCTCTCATTTTTTTTGGAAAATGAAGAAAAAACAGGAAAATGCATTTTTTTTCCTCTTTTTTCAATTTCCAAAACTTTGTGACAAAAAGTGAGATCTGCAAAACACTCAACATGCCTCTCTGCAAATAGCTCAGGGTGTCTACTTTCCAAAATGGGGTCATTTGGGGGGGTTTTGTGCTATCTTGGAATTTTAGGGCCTCCGAAACTGTGATAGGTAGTCAGGAGTGAAATCAACAATTTACGCCCTTGGAAAGCCTGAAAGTGGAGGTTGGTTTTCGGGGTCCTGTACTCGGCTAGACTGCAAAAAAGTCTCACACATGGGGTATCCCTGTACTCAGGAGAAGCAGCAGAATGTATTTTGGGGTGTCATTTCACATATACCCATGGCATGTGTGAGCAATATATCATTTACTGACAGCTTTGTGTAAAAAAATAAAATATATATATATATATATATATATTTCCCGGAACTTGTGGCAAAATATAAAATATTCCATGGACTCACCATGCCTCTCAGCAAACAGCTTGGGGTGTCTACTTTCCAAAATGGGGTCATTTGGGGGGGTTTTGTGCTATCCTGGAATTTTAGGGCCTCCGAAACTGTGATAGGTAGTCAGGAGTGAAATCAACAATTTACGCCTTTGGAAAGCCTGAAAGTGGAGGTTGGTTTTCGGGGTCCTGTACTCGGCTAGACTGCAAAAAAGTCTCACACATGGGGTATCCCTGTACTCAGGAGAAGCAGCAGAATGTATTTTGGGGTATCATTTCACATATACACATGGCATGTGTGAGCAATATATCATTTACTGACAGCTTTGTGTAAAAAAAAAAAAAAAATATATATATATATATATTTCCCGGAACTTGTGGCAAAATATAAAATATTCCATGGACTCACCATGCCTCTCAGCAAACAGCTTGGGGTGTCTACTTTCCAAAATGGGGTCATTTGGGGGGGTTTTGTGCTATCTTGGAATTTTAGGGCCTCCGAAACTGTGATAGGTAGTCAGGAGTGAAATCAACAATTTACGCCTTTGGAAAGCCTGAAAGTGGAGGTTGGTTTTCGGGGTCCTGTACTCGGCTAGACTGCAAAAAAGTCTCACACATGGGGTATCCCTGTACTCAGGAGAAGCAGCAGAATGTATTTTGGGGTGTCATTTCACATATACCCATGGCATGTGTGAGCAATATATCATTTACTGACAGCTTTGTGTAAAAAAAAAAAATATATATATATATATATATATATTTCCCGGAACTTGTGGCAAAATATAAAATATTCCATGGACTCACCATGCCTCTCAGCAAATAGCTTGGGGTGTCTACTTTCCAAAATGGGGTCATTTGGGGGGGTTTTGTGCTATCTTGGAATTTTAGGGCCTCCGAAACTGCGACAGGTAGTGCAGAGGTGACATGAACAATTTACGCCATTAGAAAACCTGAGAGTGTTGATTGGTTTTCGCGGTCCTGTACACAGCTAGGCTCCCAAAAAGTCTCACACATGGGGCATCCCCATACTCAGGAGAAGCGGCAGAATGTATTTTGGGGTGTCATTCCACATATACCCATGTCATGTGTGAGAAATTTATCTTTTAGTGACAACGTTGTGTAAAAAAAAAAAATTAAAAAAAAAATTGTAATTTTCCCGAAACTTGTGGCAAAATATAAAATATTCCATGGACTCACCATGCCTCTCAGCAAACAGCTTGGGGTGTCTACTTTCCAAAATGGGGTCATTTGGGGGGGTTTTGTGGTATCTTGACATTTCAGGGCCTCCTAAACCGTTATAGGTAGTGAGAAAATGCAATGAAAAATGTACGCCCTTTGAAATTCTGATGGTGGTGATTTGTTTTCCGGCTCCCGTACACAGCTACGCTCCCAAAAAGTCTCACATATGTGGTATCCCTGTACTCAGGAGAAGCAGCAGAATATATTTTGGGGTGTAATTACACATATACCCATGGCATGTGTGAGCAATATATCATTTCAATGACAACTTTGTGTAAAAAAAAAAACACCTGTGACAAAAAAATAAAATATTCAATGAGCTCAACATGCCTCTCAGAACATTCCTTAGGATGTCTACTTTCCAAAAAGTGGTAGTTTGGGGGGGTTTTGTACTGCCCCGCCATTTTAGCACTTCATGAAATGAGATAGGCAGTCAGAAATTAAAGCTTCGTAAATTTCAGTATTTACACCATAGTTTGTAGACGCTATAACTTTTGCGCAAACCAATAAAAATACACTCATTGATTTTTTTTTTGTCAAAGACATGTAGCTAAATATATTTTGGCCAAAAAAAATGACATAAATTGAGTATATTGGATATTTTTTAAAAGACAAAGTTGAAAATGTCATTTTTTTGCAAAATTTTCGCTCTTTTTTTATTAATATCGCAAAAAATAAAAAGCGCAGAGGTGATCAAATGCAACCAAAAGAAAGCTCTGTTTGTGGGAAAAAAAGGACGTAAATTTTGTTTAGGTACAGCATTGCATGACCGAGCAATTATCAGTTAAAGTCACGAAGTGCCAAGTTGAAAAAAGGGGTCTGGTCCTTTAGCAGCCAAATCCTCCGGGGCTTAAGTGGTTAATGGCTGTATGTTGAGTTATTTTGAGGGGACAGCAAAGTTACACTGTTATACAAGCTGTACACTCACTACTTTACATTGTAGCAAAGTGTCATTTCTTCAGTGTTGTTACAAAAGATAGAATTAAATATTTACAAAAATGTGAGGGGTGTACTTACTTTTGTGAGATACTGTATACACGTGATCCTCCACTTCCGGGAAGCAGGCACGAATATTTGCTATCAGCAGTTTACTCCCGCTGTGATTATACACAGTGGGAGCTGATCAGTGGGTACCATGGACTCAATGTCTACCGGCACCTGCCGATTGTTCGGTAGAGAGGCAGAACTGTGATGTAAACAAGGTAGATCGCCGTTCTGTCAGGAGGGAAGAGCATGGATCCTGTGTTCCTACAAAGCAGGGACAAGGATCCATGTCTTCACCTAGTAAAGGCACCTCCCACACAGTACACAAACATTTGCTAGGCACACAGCTAACCTTTTGCTTTCCCCTGATGTTAGCCCCTTCCCAGCCAGTGTCATTAGTACAGTGACAGTGCATATTTTTAGCACTGATCACTGTTTTAGTGTCACCGGTTCACCGTTTCCCAAAAAAGTGTCAAAAGTGTCAGTGTCTGATTTGTCCCGCTATAAGTCGCTGATCGCCCTCTGCCATTACTAGTAAAAATTAAATAAATTCCATAAAAATATCCCTTAGTTTGTAGATGTTATAACTTTTGGGTAAACCAATCAATATACACTTATTGGGATTTTCTTTTACCAAAAATATGTAGCAGAATACATATTGGCCTAAACTGATGAAGAAATTAGATTGTTAAATGTCTTTATTGGATATGTTTTAGAGCAGAAACCAAAAAGTATATATTTTTTTTTTTCAAAATTGTCGATCTTTTTTTGTTTATAGAGCGAAAAATAAAAATCGCTGAGGTGATCAATTGCCACCATAAGGAAGCTCTATTTGTGGGGAAAAAAGGACAATAATGTTATTTGGGTACAGCGTCGCACGACTGTGCAATTGTCACTTAAAGTAATGCAGTGTCGTATTGCAAAAAAATGGCTGGGTCATGAGGGGGGTAAATCTTCCAGAGCTAAAGAAGTTAAAAGAGAAAAGACAGGAGTCACCCACACAGAGATATAAGTGTTCTTCTTAAACAAGGTGGCTTTTAAAAGAAAAAAAAATTAAGCAACAATGACACTTTGGGTTTATTTTCCTCTCCATCCTATCTGACTATCCAGCAGACAGATGAAAGCCATAAATTTATTCTGTAGGGTCTTTGATAGTACTGTATACACAGAAAAGGAAGCCCTGTCAGCCAGCAGGCAGCATTGAATAGAGGGGATCATGGGAAAACCTAGGCACCCTGGAGATTTATTTCAGCTGAACTTTTAAGGTTAGATACATATTTGCACATTTTTTGATGGATTGCACTACTGTGGTTTTGGTAAATGGTCACATTCTTTCTTTTCTGAAATGTTTTGTGGATTTTAGGTTTAGCAAAAGATAGATGTACAGATATACTATTACATCATGTCCCGCCAGTACTAATCTTTCACTCTGTACTTGCAGTGTCATATGTTTTTGTATGCATTTTCATGATGAGGGTGCCACAGGCAGTATAATTATATATTGTATTTATGTGGAATGCAGAAACATATGTGGGTATGTAATACAGTGCTGGCTTGAAGATTTACTTTTCAGGAACCTGTGACACAGCAACATGTACCATCTGAGCTATAGGAATTTTCCAATTCCAGGTGTATAAACTTGTTCAGTAATTCTCTCTGGTGTGCCATACCATCTTGGTCGAAGAAGAATTAAATTATACTGTTAATACATTTTATATGTGAATGCCAGACTGATCAAAACCCAGCATTCAACTTCAAAAGGTGCATCTAATGCTATGAGAAATGTTGGTATTAAGTGCTGGTTCACACCAGATGCAGTCCAGTGTACTTTTAATCTGCATCAAAATCGCAATCACAGTGTTTTCCATGTATTCCAGTGGCCTTAGTTCACACCAATGTAGTCAGTTGCAGTGCAGTCAATAAAAGTAGAACCTACTGCATTTTTTTCTGTATGAAACTCATCTGGAACGCAGCAAATGCATGTAAATGCACAACAAATGTACCAAATTGCACAATTTCCTTACATTTTTCAAGTGTCAAAATGAAAAAAACACACTGGAAGCATTGAAAACACATAAAAATATGTGCAAACGCGTATGCAAAAAGTAATCCAGAAATTGTGGTGTGAACCAGCCTGTACAGTAGAGTCCAGCACTAAGAACTGCACTGTCTTAGCCTGGATTCCCACTTGAGCGTGTTTTCAGGCTTGAGCGTTTTTGTTTTACCCTATGGAAAGCTAGTCCTTGGTGGATGGTTTTAAGACACGCAATTATGCAAATATTAGGCATTATGTGTGTTATTCAGGTGCTCCCATTGAAGTCTATTGGGGCCATAAATGCGTGATCATCTCCCAAAGATGGACTGACTCGGGACCTCAAAGTGCAAATGTTCCTAGGTTTGTATTATAATTAGTGTTCACGGAATGTATTGTTCGGGTCCGTACCGGATAATTGGATTTTTGTTACCCGGACACCGCCCACGAAAAACTTTACTGTATGTTCGGGTTTAAAATCCGTGTTCGGTAATTTTATTTCCTGTATGTAATGGCGGGCTTTCAACAGCCAATCAACAAGCGTTTAACTGGTGTGCCATAGAAGCCATCACAGCCATGCCTACTAATGGCATGGCTGTGATTGGCCAGCTGAAGCATGTGACCCAGGTCTTTATAAGCTAGAGACACGACGCGCTGTGCGTCAGTCTGCTGTAGTGTAGGGAGAGAGCACACATAACGGTGCTGGCTGCTGCTGATTAGGGACAGACAGGGAAAAACAACATTGTGCCCGAAAAGAATGCAGGGACAGGTCGGAGTGTAGGCAGGGAAAGATATTTGAGCATTTTAGGGACAGGCTAGAGAGATTAGGCAGGGAGAGATTAGGAGACACAGGACAGAACAATCGTCCGTTAGCGATCTACATCGATTTTGCTGTGTGGGGGGGTGGTGCAGTGAACAATCTTTTTGCCCTCACTTGAGCCCACTGAGGAGGAGGAGGAGGAGGGAGAAAAAAAAATATTTTTATCAGTCTGTTGTGTGCAGCGTTCAGCTATATTTTACTACAGAGTGCAGTTTTTTTAAGAGCACTTGCCATGCTCTTAACTACATTTTGCTGCCATTTGCAGCACTCTAGCCCTTTCCATTGTTTTTTTAGAGCCATTTTAGTGCCTGAAAGTTCTGGTCCCCATTGACTTCAATGGGGTTCGGTGTCCGGGTAAAGTTCGGAAAACCCGGACTTTTTTTCCAAGTTCGGCCAAACCCGCCGAACACGGACATCCAGGTGTCCGCTCAACTAAAATAATGTATCTCTAAGTAGTCCCTGTACATGATGTATCTCTGGGTAGTCTCTCTTCTAATTTTTAAAGACATCATAATCAGGAAACCAATTAGGTTTTTCTAAGATTTTAATAAATTCCTTACATTTTTAACATTATTAGTCACAAAGGTGTTTTACATGCTATGTTTTGATGCTAAGCGTTGCTAAACACTGCTTGCAATGTATGAGTTGACATCAGCTGAAACAGGTTGGTGAATGTAAAGTCAAGCTTCACGCTTCAGTCAAGCATAGAAATGTATGCATTACTGAATGTCAATACATTTGAATTGACTGGTTTAAAGTGTCTTTCTGGGCAAACTTCCATTTGCTTTAAAAATATTTAGTCTATTGTTCCGTTGCTGCTGCAGGACAGGAAGTGAGGGGAAACCTCTCCAGGAATACAGATACAGCAAACAATATCTTGATAGGTTTTATAGGAGTCATAACCTCTCTATAAACGAAAAGATCCATTTTAATAAAGGCACAAAAGGAGCATACTTGTAGGCAGGTAATGGTAATGCTGCCCTGGTTAGGAGGGTTGGGTTAATTGTGTTTACAGGGTCTTTAGCAGTGGATTTCCTTGGGTCCAACCCCCCCGTCCTGGGTGCTATAAAAGGGACCAAGGGCTGTATGCAAAGCACTGAAATTGTCGGCGCTATATAAATGCCTGCAATAAAAATAAACTCCTACCCAACTAGTGCGGGACCGGACTACTACAATATGCATGCACTTATATGTTTATCATTATTGTTGGAGTTGCCTGTGTGCCCCTTTAAGACTGCTTTCAGAGGGAGATCGGCCTCTCACAGGAAGTGGAAAAATTGGATTGTGGGAGATATAGTTCTGTATGGGGAACAGACTGTTATCTGGATTGCTGAAGGAACTGTACTCCCAGGGAGCAATGGGGAAGTGAAGGATCAAGGGAGAGACTATAAGCCTATCTGCTCCACAGTGTGAACTCTCTCTTGCTTCCGAGACCCAGTGAGTGCGGATCAGCCTGTTGACAAATGCGTGCTCACAGAACTGTCGGTGGCTGAGGCCTGGTACACGAGGCCTAATCCGAGTGCGGAGCTTGTACTCAGCGGAGCAGATGCTGATACCTACAATGTGGATGCTGACACAGTATAGCTGAAGAGGAAGCGAGTGGAGGCCAGAAGGACAGCCTGTGGCTGCAGAGTGTCGCTCACTCCCAGACGCCAGAGCATAGTAGAGTGCATTGCCTGTCTTGCAGGATCCTTGCGAATGGACATCATAGAGAGAAAGGGTGCCTGTGTGGAATCCTGACCGCAAGTATAACCTTTATTTCATCAACACACTGACAGCAGATAATATTGGACACATCATTTTCTTATGATTACAAATATCACATTGGACTGTGATAAGAGCTCCAACTGCCGTTGAAGAATGAGCAAGGCCTTGCTAGGGGAAGGGTGTTGACATCTGTTACATCTTAAAGGGGACACACTTGAGTTCTTTTATAGCAGTGCTAGTTAGAACATAAATAGCCCTAGGACAGCTCTAAGCTCTTTTCTTCAAGTCAATAGTGACAGCAGTATTATATAGGTCAACAGTTACTTTTTCTAATCACAGAATATTGTGTTATTACTGTTTATTAATATTGTCATTCTTTATTTGCTATTTCTTTATATTGATGTAGCACACTCCTAGGTAGGTGCTAGGACAAAGCATATATGTGGCCCTGTCTGCTTATCAGGAGGGTCTGGCCTGTGAGCTAATCTGTCACATGCTTCCAGGTGTGGTCTGTTGAGTCTGAGGAGTCTCCCCACTGTATCCAATGAGGTATTGTTGGACAGTGGAGGAAACCTGGCCAATAGCACACCAGGGTTTATGACTGTCCCAATGGGTGGGCATTGCTGCAATGCATCCTGGGATTAGAAATAAATCCTGAGGGAGCATTTGACAGAGTGTCTTTTGGCGGGAGCATAAGTCCCAGGAGGAGGTGACGCTGTCTCTCCTCCTGTAAAAGTGAGAATGCGGTCCAGGCAGTCAGCCCAGGGACTGGAGGTTGAGCTGGGCGGAAGGGATCCAGAGTTGCTGACCAAGTGGAGCTGCTGGGCAGAGATCTTCAGGAAAAACAGTGTTGTGAGTACTCAAGATCTACCCCAGGGGTCTGCCTAGGAGAGGGGACCACTCCAGTGATGTCAAAGGGGATCCAGGAGCCAGCTAACCAGGAGCATACAGTAAAGGGGGTGCCAAGTAGCAAAGCCCTGAAGTTTGGGGAGTAAAGGGGGCGCCAGAAAGGGTCTTGAAGTGTTCAGCAATACAGTTTGCTTTAAAGTCAGCTACCTCAGGGAAGAGTATTCTGGGGAGCTCAGAGGGACTTTTCCACAGTGAGAGGTGAAGTTCTAGTAACTGGCCTTGCTGAGGCCAGCATCAGTAAGCGTTAACCAGCATCAGTGAAGCGCTAAATAGCGCCAAGCAGCATTATTCAGTGTCCCTGCCTATTTGAGCATAGTTCAGTTGTTGGAGTATCCCACTTCTCCCTTCTCCCATCCAAGTTCTCAAATAAACCCTAAAAACCAAAGAAACTGGACTGGTTCTTGTCTGAGGTGCTCACACTTGAAAAACATGTCTAAAGGTACTGTTGTTGCTAGCAGTAACCCAGGGGAACCCACACTCAGCAGCTCCCTTGGGAGTAGTGCTACATTAGTCTTGCTGAATTTCCCCAGTTTAGGTGGGATTTGACTGACTGATAGAGTTATACCTGTTTATCCTTTCAGTAAACAGCAAAACCTAATTTATTTTGTGTCAGTGTATTCTTAAAGGTGTACTCATAATGTCGGGACCTAGAGTGTCAGGTGGGTTGGACGGTAAATAGGGTCAAAGGAATGCTTAGGAACACGCATCAACCAGCAGCCCTCAAGGGGGCAGTGCTACAAAAGGAAAGTGCAGTTGAGGCTATGAAAATGTACACCAATCAGCCATAATGTTACCCCCACCTAATCTAGAATAGATCCCCCTTTTGTTGCCAAAACAGCCCCTTTTGCTGCCAAAACAGACCTGACCCATCAAGGCATGGATGCCATTAGCTCTCTGAAGGCATGCTGTGGTATCTGGCACCAAGCTGTCAATAGCAGATCCTTTAATTCCTGTAAGTTCTGAGGTGGGGCCTTTCCAGCGCATTCCACAGATGCTCAACAGAATTGAGGTCTGGAGAATTTGGAGGCCAATTCAATACCTCAACTCATTGTTATGTTCCTCAAACCATTCTTAAACCATTTTGCAATGTGGCTGGGTGCATTATCTTGCTGAAAGAGGCAACTGCCATCAGTGAATACCATTCCTATGAAGGGGTATACTTGGTTTTGCAACAATGTTTAGGTGGGGGGTTTGTGTCAAGTAACATCAACATGAATGACAGGACCCAAGGTTTTCCAGTAGAACATTGCCCAAAGCATCACACTGCCCCCAATGGCTAGCCTTCTTCCCATACTGGATTCTGGTACCATCTCTTCCCCAGTGATGCACACACACCCGGCAATCCACATTTTGTAAAAGAATACATGATTTATCAGACCAGACCATCTTCTTCCAATGCCCTGTGGTCCAGTTCTGATACTTATGCCCATTGTAGGCACTGTTGGCTTTGGATACAGGTCAGCATGGACACCCTAACCAGTCTGCGGCTACGCAGACCCACACACAAGCTGCAATGCCCATTTTTCTGCTTTTAACACATCAACTTCAGGGGTAAAATGTTTTCTTGCTCCCAAATATTTCCCACTGACTTTCAGGTGCTATTGTAAGAAAATAATGTTATTCATTTAACCTGTCAGCTCCCAAAGTTGTGGCTGATAGGTGTAGGTTGTTACTACATTATCTATGTGACTACACATCTATGATTTCTGCTGCTTCAACTGGGCTTCAATTTAAAAATTTAGGGGAGAATTTTCAATGCAAATCACTACTTTGTATTCAAATTTAATAAAGCTGCCATGTCAGTACTGTAGTCAAACACAGTCCTTGGAAAACAGCATGGTCCGTGTACAGTACAGGGTGTATGTAGGGCAAGTATTCACCATTGTATTGTGCACCTTGTAGGAGAGAAAAGGCCTTTGTTTAGTCATGTGAACAGTTTGCCTTTCTAAACAGGAGAAAGTTTGGAATTCTGCAATAAATGAAAACACTATTGATGTTTGGGCAACCTTCTCCTCAATCCAATTGCTTAAAATGTAAATAACTTTTGTTTTCTACCTTTGTGGAATTTTCATGAGGGATTCGGTAGGGGTCATTTTTAAACATGCACTTAGGTGCAAATATTTCAGTATTTCCATAGTAACCAATCCGACGTGATCTTGGTTTCTAACTTAAACAGACAGAGTTTAATCCTTGCTGGTTGTTTAGCCTGCAATAAAATAATTTCACCTATTGCATTTCACATTTCATCATTTCATGCAGTTATAACATTCTCAGTATTCTAGTCAGCACTCCATCCAGGATCTGAATTGTGGAAGATGTGCCCCAAAAAATACAGGATTAAGCATAGCCCCCAACTGTCCCTGATTTCGAGGGACTGTCCATGATTTTGAACAAAGTCCCTCTGTCCCTCTTTCCTTCTCATTTGTACCTCATTTTGGTCTGATCTATATAATTGTATCTTTCAAAAAGTGTTTCCCAGTTCTAAGCCTTTCATCCAATTTCTAAATTGTTGCATTTACAAATTTCAAAAGCCAATATAAAGGAATAGTAGTGGTAAAAAAAACTTGTGGGCTTAACTCAGGGATCCTCAAACTAGGACCCTCAAGCTGTTGCGGAACTACACTCCCATGAGGCATTGTAAAACGCTGACATTCATAGAGATGACTAGGCATGATGGGAATTGTAGTTCCTGAACAACTGGAGGGCCATCGTTTTTTTTTATACAATTCTCCTTTAAAGGGGCGTGACAGGGGGGCGTGTCCTATGCATACATACTTGTGGTAATAGGTGTCCCTCATTCCCTCATTCCTGTCTCAAAAAGTTGGGAGGTATGGATTAAGGCAAAGGACCAGTATTGTCTTTGGTCTTCCTGTTAAGTTCACAAGAATCACAAAGTGGCCTCATGGGATTGTGAACCCCTTGCAGCCCCTTTTAGTTTTGTTCAGGTTACATTAAGGCTGTTGCTAGGAAATTTTTGTACTTAGCAGTTTCAGGCTATCATTTTTGTCTATTTCAGGTCATCTCTTAACCACTTCAAGACCGGGCCTATTTTTGACACTTTTTGTTTACAAGTTAAAATCAGTATTTTTTGCTAGAAAAATACTTAGAACCCCCAAACATTATATATATATATATTTTTAGCAAAGGTCATTGCAATATTTTTTGTGAAGCGGTATTTGCGCAGCGGTCTTTTAAATGCCATTTTTCTTTAAAAAATCAAATTTCCCTGCATTTAAAAAACTAAACAGTAAAGTTAGCCCATTTGTTTGTATATTGTGAAAGATGAGGTCACACCGAGTAAATAGATACCCAATATGTTATGGTTTAAAATTGCGCACACCCGTGGAATGGCGACAAACTACGGTCAATAAAAATCTCCATATGCGACGCTTTAAAAATGTTTAACATTTACACGTTTAGAGTTAGAGAGTAGCTCTTTTTTTAAATTATTGCTCACCCTCTGGCGATCATGGCGATACCTCATATACACACAGATACATGAGTGGTTTGAACAGCGATTTCATTTTCTGCGCGACCTCCATATACGTTTTCTTTTGTTCGCGAGCTCACGGTGACGGGGGCGGCTAAAATTTAAAAATTTTTCCTATTTATTTATTTATTTTTTTAAATTTTACCACAGGTTTTAACCCTCCTAGCGGTATCCCCGAGCGCGACTCGGGGTGGATTTTCCATGCTATTATCGGTATCCCCGAGTCACGCTCGGGGTGAATGGGCAGAGCGCTCAGCGGTCTCTTACCTTCTCCTGGCGATCCAGCGATGATCTCCCATTGCTGAGATCGCCAGCCGTCTGAGATCCCCGCCGCTCGTCCGTCCTCCGTCGGTGTGATGACTTCCTAGTTCCGTTCCCTGCAGCAGCAATGCTGCATGGGAGCGGAACTAGGGAGGGAAATTCAAACATTGAACGTTGCACAAAACACAAACACACACATAACATTTATATTATATATATATATATATATATATATATACATACATACGTGTATATGTGTGTATGTGTATATATATATATATATATATATATATATATATATATATATATATACACACACACACACACATACATATATATATATATATATATATATACTGTATATATATATATATATATATATATATATATACACGTATATATATATATATAATATATATAACGCATGAATTATAATCTAATCAATAATATAATTTTATTATATAATGTAATATATATATATATATATATATATATATTATATTATATTATATTATATTATATTATATTATATATAATAAAATTATATTATTGATTAGATTATAATTCATGCGTTTGTGTTTCAAATTTATCACATCTGGGATGTCTACTTGTTTTGGTCAGGTTTAAGTCAGTAATTACTAAGAATTGTAGGCCTATAATACATAACGCCAAATTTCCATGAAAAAAATTGTACCGCTTTTGGTACAGAATTCCTGACAGAATCATACCGCCAGGGAGGTTAAAAAAAAATTAAAAATCTGATCACTTTTATTGCTGTCACAAGCAATGTAAACATCCCTTGTGACAGCAATATGCAGTGACAGGTACCCTTAATGGAGGGATCAGGGTCTAAAAGACGAAAACGGCATTTTTGAATACAGTCACTTTTTGAATCTGCCGCCTTTAGCAGCTGAGTAACCCGGATGGAACGTCATGGACGCTGCCTCCGGGTTACGTCATCGGAGACCTGATCGAAGCCACATCCGGCTTAGATCGGGACTCCATCCAGCGGTGGGACAGGAGACCCGGGCAGAGCCGCGGAAGGCGGCAGGAGGGGGCATCCCCTCGCGCTTGCCGAGGTAACGATCGAGCTGCTCCCGAGCCGCATCGGTCATTACTGCCGGAAAGCCGACCGCCGCCTCTAAACAACGGTACCAGGAAGATGCCTCTAGCTAGAGGCATCTTCCCGGTACAACCACTTAAGTTCAGCCGACGTAGATCTATGTCAGGTTGCGTTAAGTGGTTAATTAGCTGTCTCCAGGCAGGAATTTGGTCAACAGTCCCTGATTAAAAGTGAAACTGCTGCAGAAAAATTACATCCCCAATGCTATATGAATTATGAATATTTATTTCACCCCGACCATGAAAAAAATGTTCAGGGAGCCCTTCTAGAAAAGTATTTTATCCCCCAGGCTTCACCTTTAGATAGGAAATGGGCCTATGCCCATAGGGCCAGAACCATAGTAAGGGAGCCATCTTTCATGAGCCATCTTTCATGAGCTATATTTCAGGAAGCCTGTTCTGTAAAATGTGGGTGTGAAATTAAAGTGGAATTCAAGAACTTTGCAAAAAGTACAGGCACGCTATATGTTAAGTTCAAATAGGTGCATAACCCCCCTTTGGGACTTATCTTTTTTATCTGGTGCTGACAGGTTTATTGCACTCCTGGAGGATACACTCCGGCTGTGAGAGGAGAGAAACGTGCAGAGCAGCTATGCCCATCCCTCCCCTCTGCTGCCCATTTACAGAAGCTTTTGTATTTTGTGAATGAGTTCACATGATATAAAGGCTTCTACGAATGGGCAGAGGGAGGGGAGGATCGGGCATCACTGAGCCAGTCACATCAGTCTCTGATCCTGGAAACCGCCAGGTCATATTATGCTGACCTCCTGGGCAGGAGGGACCTTGATGGGGCTGGCATGTCAAGTTTTCTAGATTCTATTCCAGGACTGGGAAATGTCTGTTCTCTTGTGAGTTTGACAGTGGACATCACTGCAGATGAAGTGGTTAAAGCGATTGATAAGCTAGGATGTTGCCTGGGCCAGATGGAATGACAGCTGAGTTTTATAAGCACTTTAAGGTTACTTTGGCCCCATATTTTGTGGAGGTTTTTAACGGCTGTCTGAGAGACAGTTCGCTCTCTCCCTCCATGTGACAATCTGCGGTGATTCTTCTGTCAAAGGGTAAAGATTCTATGAGAATTGGCGGCCCATTAGCCTTCTCAATGTTGATAGGAAGATACTGGCAAAAATCATTTTCTGGCGTTTATCGTCTGTAGCGGGCAATCTATTTTCTCACCACCAGCACTGTTCGGTTCAGGGAAGAAACACTTTTTCAGCAGTGTTAGCTGTCCTGGAAGCCCTGGAAAGGTGCAGGGCTGCAGGCTGGAGAAAGTACTTGCTGGCATTGGATCAAGCTAAAGCTTTTGATCACCTCAATCATGAGCACCTATAGCTGCATCTTGGCAAGTATGGCCTTGAGGGGGGCTTTATCGATTGGCTGAAGGCTTTGTACAGAGGGGTTGAAAGCTTCATGTTTGTGAATGGTTGGATCAGATAACCCTTTGAGGTTGGCTCGGGTTTGCGTCAGGGGTGTCCTTTGAGCCTTCTGCTATACGCGTTCGCAATCGATCCCTTCATCAGGAGGTTAGAGAGCGGACTGTTGTGCGGGGTGCCTTTGGGCATTCCTGGTGAGCCCCCTTTGAGGGTTGTGGTCTATGCTGATGACGTGTCTGTTTTCATCTCGGGGATAGAGGAGGCGGAGGAGGTGGTCTCGGTGATGGAGCAGTATGCCGAGGCATCTGGCTCAAAGATCAATTGGGATAAGAGTGAGGTTTTTTTGGATGGGAGAAGAAGGTGATGGCTTCAAGCTTCCTGACACCTTCCCAGAGGCCCGGCAGGAAATTAAAGCTTTAGGCATCAAATTTGGTCCTGGCAATTAAGGCCTTGCAAATTGGGAAAGTAGGCTACAAGATGCCGATGTCAAGGTTGCCAGCTCTAAGGAATGTAAACTCTCTTACAGGGAAACAATTGACCTGATTAAAACTTCCCTGATCCCGGTATTTCTGTATATCAGCTTTGTCTGTGTTTTGCCAGTGTCTTTCAATGCAAAGATCTACAGCTGTTTCAAGCTGTTATGGGGGAACAAACTGAACCTCATCAGGGGTCTGTAACCTACCTTCCCAGGTGGATGGGTGGCCTAGGTATGGTCAACCCGTTGGTATTATTTTCTCTGATGTTTTTGAAACATGATTTTGGTAACATGCTGGCAGAGGAACTGCTTAGGTGGGTTGGCATTTTTCAGTCCTGGTTTAGACCGTTTCTGCAAATCTGTGAGAATGGTGGGCCAGTGAAAAGTCTCAGGGTCCAACATGGTAAGCTCCCGGCTTACGTTGCCCCGTCCCTGAAAATGCTTTGGCAGTGGCAAGTGACTGCGGAGGAAATTAAGTCTCTTCCTAGGAAGGGAGGGTCTGCGTTTGATTAATCTAGAGAGAATCCCTTTAAAGTTTCGGGATTTGGCTTGACTCTCGTTCCATTGCAGACTCTATGTGAAGAGCAACTTATAGCATCGCTGTGCGGAGGACTGTGGTTGTCCAAGAGTGGAGTGCGGTGGTGTGGAGGAGACGATGGACCATTTCTTGCATCAGTTCCCCCTATCGATATAGAAGTCTATACGCCGGTGGGGGGGGGGGCTCTGAGTATCCCTTTCCTTTCCCGCTTGAGCTATGCGGAGTGGTCGTACGGGTCTTTTCAGACACATCAGGATTTTGATTTTGAGACACTTTTTCTAGTTTGCTTTGTAGTCCATTACTTCACGTGGAATGCATGGTGTCAGGTTTCCACTCTGAAAAAAGTCCTTCCTGTTGAGGTGGTGGTGCACAACATTCTGGGTGAGGATGGGAAGATTTGCGGTCTTGAGAAAGACAGGTGGCGGCTGGGAGCCTGGACAAAGGCGTGGAGTAAATGTCAGGTCCATGTAGCTGCTGTCTGTCTGGGTGTGCGGCTTTTATTTCTGTTCTTTCACATCCCCTAGATTTTTATAAGATCAGATTTAAAATAATCCAGTGGTTCTATGTAACTTTTAGAAATAATTAAAGCCAGTATAGGCAAGTATTAGGAATTACAAGTGATTTCTGCTAAGTTGGCAAAGCACATTAAACCTTATACAGAACTTCAGTGGATGTGCATGTGAAATGAAAACACATTCTTCTAGGGGTTTGACCATTCGTGATGGTGTGATCCAGAACATTTGAGTATGACCAGCCTGAAAATCTGCGGTCTGTTGTTTGTGTGTGTTTAGCCAAAATCCCTCCACGCACTGTAAAGATAAAGAGAATATTACTGTCTCTCATATAAACCTTTATATTAAAACAGTTTGTTGTTTGCATGCAGACACTTCTAGGCACACAATGCAAGCAGTGCCAGGTTGTAAAGTAGCTTCACGGTATGGCCATGCTAAAAATACTACTGATGACAACCAGCTGTGTAGCCCAGCATTGTTCCACTAATTGGTTACATAAACATATTTCCTTCATTTTTTTTATTTTTATATTTCCTTCATTATAAATGGCTGTGTAGAAGGGTTTATAGGTGGCTGCCACAGTGCACTGGAAATGGAATTTGAGCATGATTTGCTCACGTCTGAACATGAAGACTTTCTGAGGATAGAAAGTATTCTCATGCTCGGTGCCCAGTGCCAGCGGCCATCATCCCTGATCAGTGTATACAAAAGAGTTCCCCTTGAGGTATGGGACTATAAATGCCGCTAGACACTGTATACTATATAAAAAATACTTTATTGGTACAGAAAACATATAGTGAAAACACAATATGGGAAGAAACACAAATACACATACAGGGCATTAAAATTGCATGCATTTGACAGACCGAATACCGAACCAAGATGTGGACACCTAGGTACATAGGGCAATCGTGGAACCGGAACCGACCCTACGCGTTTCGGGCGTGAAAGCCCTTCCTCAGGGGTCACCCAGAGTTACCAAATAGAGCACCTAGTGTATCTAGAAAAATAAAGCAGTTTAGTAAATTGTAGAGCAAGTATCTGTGTAGTTGCATATCTCCTAGTGTATCTAGGAAAACAAAATTGCTTTGATATACTTTCAAACAGACATTTGTACAACTATATATACACAGGTCGACAGTTGTAAACTCTGTCTTTCAATATCAGCTCTATGAGGATCGACCTACCCTTTGTGTCCAACCAATGGATTGGATCGATCTGTCGGATAAAAACGGTATTGCTACCGTGTGGAGGGATGCCCAAATTTTCCCAAAGCCCGGACAGGGCATGGAGCTCCGTACGAGTATGAAGAGTATAGTAGCAGTAGCTGCCTGGAGGAATCGACAGGGCACCACGATGACCAGTCAGTGGCTCAACATGGACCGCTCACATGTAGAAGAGTATAAACATTTGTGATACCTAATGCAAAGAATATAAGAGTACAACACCAAGGGTTGGAGATAACTAGGAACAGTGATTCCCTATGAGTTTGACTTAGGCCCATGATGGGGACCATGAAAATATTTACCTTGAGTATATAAGGTGAATATGACCGAAAGGTCAAATAAAGTAGATATAATATATATCTTATGTTGGCGTGGTCAACATTGTGAAGGTGGTCTGAAAAATATAAAGGAGGGGTATAGAGGCTATTAGGGCCCCAATGGATTACAGAAGGTAAAAATAAAAAGAAAAGGGGGGAGATGTGATGAAGTCAACATCCCAGGTTCGTGTAGAAAAACCAGGAGAACCATGCACAACACATAATAGTGCAACAGAAATTAGAATTACCAACAAATGTGCATAGGATACAAAGTGCATATAACATGCGCATAATGGAGGGCATGGGCGCGCAGGTGCCTGAATTCGTTCATAATGTGCAGCATAACAGTGTGCTATATCTTCACACTGACATGACTTCAAATAGTCAAAGAGGAAATTAACTCAAGCTGTCCACATTGATGTATGCCATAAACATATGGTCAAATATACGTGAGCAATACAAGTTTAAATCCCAGGCAGTGCACATACATGGCCCCCCACACCAACCGGTAAAACGTGCCCCATAGCAGAGTGATGATATAAGGAAAAAAGGGGGTGATGAGTCTTAAATCTTGGAGAAGAAATGAATGTGAGGAAAATACTAGAGGAAAGGGGGGATGGTGTGGTGAGTGAGGAATTGTATGCTGAATAGTAGTACAGACCATTAGACCAATGGTACAGGTCGAGAGCATGCAAAAGTACAATAAGAATCAAAGTAATAAGAAGCCAGGTTAGTGAACCGATGACATATGTCATCGGTTCACTAACCTGGCTTCTTATTACTTTGATTCTTATTGTACTTTTGCATGCTCTCGACCTGTACCATTGGTCTAATGGTCTGTACTACTATTCAGCATACAATTCCTCACTCACCACACCATCCCCCCTTTCCTCTAGTATTTTCCTCACATTCATTTCTTCTCCAAGATTTAAGACTCATCACCCCCTTTTTTCCTTATATCATCACTCTGCTATGGGGCACGTTTTACCGGTTGGTGTGGGGGGCCATGTATGTGCACTGCCTGGGATTTAAACTTGTATTGCTCACGTATATTTGACCATATGTTTATGGCATACATCAATGTGGACAGCTTGAGTTAATTTCCTCTTTGACTATTTGAAGTCATGTCAGTGTGAAGATATAGCACACTGTTATGCTGCACATTATGAACGAATTCAGGCACCTGCGCGCCCATGCCCTCCATTATGCGCATGTTATATGCACTTTGTATCCTATGCACATTTGTTGGTAATTCTAATTTCTGTTGCACTATTATGTGTTGTGCATGGTTCTCCTGGTTTTTCTACACGAACCTGGGATGTTGACTTCATCACATCTCCCCCCTTTTCTTTTTATTTTTACCTTCTGTAATCCATTGGGGCCCTAATAGCCTCTATACCCCTCCTTTATATTTTTCAGACCACCTTCACAATGTTGACCACGCCAACATAAGATTTATATTATATCTACTTTATTTGACCTTTCGGTCATATTCACCTTATATACTCAAGGTAAATATTTTCATGGTCCCCATCATGGGCCTAAGTCAAACTCATAGGGAATCACTGTTCCTAGTTATCTCCAACCCTTGGTGTTGTACTCTTATATTCTTTGCATTAGGTATCACAAATGTTTATACTCTTCTACATGTGAGCGGTCCATGTTGAGCCACTGACTGGTCATCGTGGTGCCCTGTCGATTCCTCCAGGCAGCTACTGCTACTATACTCTTCATACTCGTACGGAGCTCCATGCCCTGTCCGGGCTTTGGGAAAATTTGGGCATCCCTCCACACGGTAGCAATACCGTTTTTATCCGACAGATCGATCCAATCCATTGGTTGGACACAAAGGGTAGGTCGATCCTCATAGAGCTGATATTGAAAGACAGAGTTTACAACTGTCGACCTGTGTATATATAGTTGTACAAATGTCTGTTTGAAAGTATATCAAAGCAATTTTGTTTTCCTAGATACACTAGGAGATATGCAACTACACAGATACTTGCTCTACAATTTACTAAACTGCTTTATTTTTCTAGATACACTAGGTGCTCTATTTGGTAACTCTGGGTGACCCCTGAGGAAGGGCTTTCACGCCCGAAACGCGTAGGGTCGGTTCCGGTTCCACGATTGCCCTATGTACCTAGGTGTCCACATCTTGGTTCGGTATTCGGTCTGTCAAATGCATGCAATTTTAATGCCCTGTATGTGTATTTGTGTTTCTTCCCATATTGTGTTTTCACTATATGTTTTCTGTACCAATAAAGTATTTTTTATATAGTATACAGTGTCTAGCGGCATTTATAGTCCCATACCTCAAGGGGAACTCTTTTGTATATATGAAGACTTTCTGATGACATGCAAAAGGCTTGGACTGGCTCACCAGCGGAATAGAGGCTCCTCCGATAGACCCATGCTGCAGTAGTAAAAAAAAAAAATGCTCTGCTGCAGTAGTAAAAAAGTGCAATGTACCGGGGTTCTCTGCATTCCAGCAGTCCTGTATGCAACTGTGCTAATTAGCTGTAGTGTTAACAGTGATCTGCTGTTCAATAGTTAGATTATAGTTTCAACTCTGGCAAATGGAACAGCATGTGAAACAGGGAGCAGCCAGGTGTGGGCACTGAGGTAAGTAAACCTGCTAAACACCACTGATTTATTGTATTTATTCATTACAGGTACTTATATAGCACTGCCAATTTACCGTATATGTCACTTATATAGCATTGGTTAATTTGTGCCCATTAACTGGACAAGAAACAAACAAGCTGTCTATATGACAGTTTTTCTAATGATTTTTTGTCTTGTGGTTGGGCACCATTAGTCTTTCTTAAGTGTTTTAACGCAGACAGCATGTACAGTAAGCTTTCCGTTTATATTCTCTGCATTGAAAATCATATGCAATAGAATTGTTTCATTTTGACAGGCTGTTGTTTTGCGGGCATGCTTTGGTACATGCAAGCAGTATATGACAGTGCTTTGTAACATGTCCACAGTCTCTGTTAGTCTCTGTAACATATAAAAATTAACTGCAGGTAGTACAAACTATCTTGCTACTTTAAAATTGAATAAAAACCTTTAGGCCCCTTTCACACAGCTCCGTTCCGTCGACTGAGCTGTGCTGCTCAGCGGGGGATCGATCCGCCGATCCCTCGCTGAGCAGGTGGATGACAGCTCCATCTCCACTCTGTGTGCGGAGATGGAGGTGTCAGATCCCCGCTCTCCTCTATGGGGGAATCAGATGAGAACGGACCGCCTATCCGTTCTCATCCAATCCAATGCGCCAGTCAGATGGAAAATAGGATTTCCATCCATCCGGATTTGATGGACAGGATCGGATCATATGTCAGCGGACATATCTACGCTGACATCCAATGCCCCATAGAGATGCATGGGGCATCCGTTCAGATCCGCCTGAAAAACTGACAGGTGGATAGGAACGGTCTGTAAGTATGAAAGGGGCCTTATGGTCAGAATAATAATAATAAAAAATAACAGCAACATTTTCCTAATACTGGCCCTATTTTTCTTTACAGATTAAGGATAAGCTGTAAATGTTAAACAATGCCATTTTGAATCATGGCGGGCCCTCCTCACTTCCTCTAGTGATCCCCAGGTTGCCAGTCAAATACTGTTATTCAGATGCAGCACCCACAATGGGTCAGACCCAGTAATGCACTTACAATGGGTCACAATGGGAATTAATTCCTTTGAAAATGTTATGTGTAATGAAACGTGTTAGGATTGTCAAGAGTGCCGAATTGTATTGAATGCTTCTTACCATCTGACCCATTGTAAGTGCATTACTTTCTTTGCTTTAATAAACCATTTAAACGGTATCACGCTATGGTGTCTTTTCGATTTATCCCACATACACCTTTCTGAGTGGGGATTTCCAGATATCCATATGTGTACCATCCTTGAGTGACCTTCCTATATCCACCATTTGGAGGAGAATTTGTGGAAATGGAAACCTCTGCCATCTGTTCCAAGGAGATCATCACTTTCAGCCTGCATGATCCAATTGCTGTAAGGTACTTTGGGTCCATGCCATCTGGTGAGCGAATTATAATTATTATGGTGTGGGATTTATCACAAGTATTCACTCTTCTATGTGGGACTGGTCACCTTCCTTTTTTGTCTAATTTTGAATATTGGACTTTATTTCAGTGTGTATCCCATTGTACTCACTTTAACATTTGAGGGCTGCACAATTTATGTTATATAGTGTTTAGGTGCCACCAACACGCAAGGCCCAATTTTTCTGCACCTGTTTGACAAGTGCATGTAATATAATTTTTTTTTTTTTTTCTAATTTTTAACAGCAGGGCCCGTTCCTGCACCCAGCAACAGTTGCTCTATTTCCTGCTGTCACATAATTGGGATGATTTAGAAGTGTAGAAACTATTCTGTTTTTTAAAGTGAACAGCCTCTAGTCAAGTAGTACCAACCCCAAGTACAAACCCGATTCCAAAAAAGTTGGGACACTGAACAAATTGTGAATGAAAACAGAATGCAATGATGTGGAAGTTTCAAATTTCAATATTTTATTCGGAATACAACATAGATGACATTTCAAATGTTCAAACTGAGAAAATGTATCATTTTCAGGGAAAAATAAGTTGATTTTAAATTTCATGGCATCAACACATCTCAAAAAAGTTGAGACAAGGCCATGTTTACCACTATGTGGCATCCCCTCTTCTTTTTATAACAGTCTGTAAACGTCTGAGGACTGAGGAGAAAAGTTGCTCAAGTTTAGGAATAGGAATGTCGTCCCATTCTTGTCTAATACAGGCTTCTAGTTAACCAGCTGTCTTAGGTCTTCTTTGTCACATCTTCCTCTTTATGATGCACAAAATGTTTTCTATGGGTGAAAGATCTGGACTGCAGGTTGGCTATTTCAGTACCCGGATCCTTCTTCTACGCAGCCATGATGTTGTAATTGATGCAGTATGTGGCCTGGCATTGTCATGTTGGTAAATGCAAGGTCTTCCCTGAAAGAGACAACGTCTGGATGGGAGCATATGTTGTTCTAGAACTTGGATATACCTTTCAGCATTGATGATGCCTTGCCAGATGTGTAAGCTGCCCATGCCACACGCACTCATGCCACCCCATACCATCATAGATGCAGGCTTCTGAACTGAGCGCTGATAACAACTTGGGTTGTCCTTGTCCTCTTTAGTCCTGATGACATGGCGTCCCAGTTTTCCAAAAAGAACTTAAAATTTTGATTCATCTGACCACAGAACAGTTTTCCACTTTGCCACAGTCCATTTTAAATAAGCCTTGGCCCAGAGAAAAAGCCTGCGCTTCTGGATCATGTTTAGATATGGCTTCTTTTTTGGCCTAGAGGTTTAGCCGGCAATGGTGGGTTGTGTTCACCGACAATGTTTTCTGGAAGTATTCCTGAGTCCATGTTGTGATTTCCATTACAGTAGCATTCCTGTATGTGATGCAGTGCCATCTAAGGGCTCGAAGATCACGGGCATTCAGTATGGTTTTCTGGCCTTGACCCTTACGCACAGAGATTGTTCCAGATTCTCTGAATCTTTGGATGATATCATGCACTGTAGAGGATGATAACTTCAAACTATTTACATTTTTTCTCTGAGAAACTCCTTTCTGATATTGCTCCACTATGTTTTGCCGCAGCATTGGGGAATAGGTGTTCCTCTGCCCATTTTGACTTTTGAGAGACACTGCCACTCTGAGAGGCTTTTCTTATACCCAATCATGTTGCCAATTGACCTAATATGTTGCAATTTGGTCCTCCAGCTGTTCCTTATATGTACATTTAACTTTTCCGGCCTCTTATTGCTACCTTTCCCAACTTTTTTGGAATGTGTAGCTCTCATGAAATCCAAAATGAGCCAATATTTGGCATGGCATTTCAATATGTCTCACTATCAACATTTAATATGTTATCTATATTATATTGTGAATAAAATTTAAGTTTGTGAGATTTGTAAATTAGTCCATTCCTTTTTTACTCACAATTTGTACAGTGTCCCAACTTTTTTGGATTCGGGTTTGTAGTAGAACCAACTCCAATATCTTTTTATGGATTCCTAATGGCAAAGATCAGAATAGAATATGTTGCACTTATCACCTTGTTCTGGTTAGTAAAATTTTTGTCAAGTTTTGAATTGATAAAGTTAAATTAAAATCTGGCTTTACGACCTCTGAATTTATAATGTGTGTATTTTACTTCTTTTATCATTCATTCGGTAATATCTTGGTTGACATTAATATGTTTTTTATTCTTTCCAAAACTTTGCACATAATTTTATCATGTCCTGCCTGGTCACGGAAATCATATTAATGTCATATACTATTAGCATGCTTTCAAACTCTCCACATGTTTTTGTGATATTCTTTGTTGAATAAATTTACTATTAAATTTTATTTTTCTATTGGTAGCTAAGTTAAATTTCCACTGTAAAAATTACACAGTAGTAATCACTGTTCACCTGTACTCGCCTGCTAGTAGCCAACCCTCACATCCAAGATAATGAAGAACTGTTTTCCACACCATTTGGCCTGCATATCCTCATGTGTGGTAATGGAGAAAAGCAGTCATTTGATTTCAGAGAATCTCTGGAACTCAGAGGCTATGTACATTCTTTAACAAATACTGATTCCTGTGGCAGGAATTAAACTATTAATTTTTTTAAACTTATTGAATATGGTATGGGCAGTCAACCTATAGGCATGAATAAATTAAGTGACTGAGGTGTCCAAGGGAATGTGGTAATTGCCAGGAAAACAGTCAAATCTTTGGGGAACATGTGGATTCCATTTTTGTTTCACTTTTATGTTTGCAGAACCAGTCCTCTCTCTCAGTTGTAGCCGTACAAATGCTTTTCTTTCAGAGTAAGAATATAATTTGAATAAAAATATTATGAGGTCAGTTTTGGAAATATTGAATTTGAGGAAATGGTGTGACATCTCTACTGACATGTCAAGTATTAAACTAGTGATGCAGAAGGAGATTTATGTATCTTTAGCATAAAAATGTTACTGGAAGACATGGGAGTTTATCAGCCAACCAAGGGAGCAGGTCCAGGTAGAGAATAGAGGGGTCTGAGGACAGAGTCTTGGGGGACCCCTAAGAAAAGAGGAAGATGAGAGTAGGAGCTACAGTTGTGCATGACACTGAAGGAGCACTTAAATGGGTAAGAGAACTAGGCATGAACAGAGTCTTGGAGGCCAAGGGAATAGAGTTTTTTTTAAAAGGAGCAGGTCAGTAACTGTAACAAAGGCATCAGACAGATGTAATAGTGTGTGTAAGGAGTAAATGACCAATGCTTTTAGCAGTTAGTAATACATTAGTAAGTTATAGAAGCATCGTTTTTGAGAAGTGTTGTGGATGAAAGTCAGACTGTAGGAGGTTAGGAAGGTTGTTAGATAAGGTGTTATAGAAGTTTTGAGGTAAATGAGAGCAAGGAGATGGGTCTTAAGTTGTTCACACTGGTAGGGTACAGCAAGAACCTTTTAAGTGTGGAGGTGACCAGATTGCGCAGAATAGAGCAAGGGAGTGAGTGGAGTAGTTTTAAAGGAACAGGCAGGTGGTTAGGTGGGCATGAAAAAAAGTTTAGCATCCTCGTGTTGTGACATGGTCAAAAGAGAAAAGTATTGAATGTGGTGGAGATATCTAGACAGTGGGGATCTTGTCATGAATTGCATCTATCTCGTGTTTGAAAGAGTGGCAATGTACTGGACAGTGAATGGACTTGTGACTGGAGGTGGTGAGGAAAAAAGTAGAGAGTCACAGGTAGAAATGAGTTGATGGGGACTTGATGAGAGGGTGTCATTGTAAGTGATAAAATAGATCTGTTTGGAAGCACGGAGGGAACAATTTATACATAGTGAAGCCCAGCAGGGATTTAGTTTTATGCCACACTCACTCAAGAACATGGCTCGGTGTGCGGTTTGAGACTTCTAGTGTTGTCTCTTTGACAATTGTAGTAATCAGGACCTCATTTTTTTGCATAGTGAGGAGTGCAAGTATGTCCACAGAGGTTGAGAACCAGCTGTTGCACACAGAATTGACCAGGTCGGGGCTGGACATTGCTGAAATTTCATTGTAGAAGTATAGTTTTCAGCTGCAGAATAGAGAATAGAAAAATTGTTAAGGTTTCTATGTGTAACTGTTTTCTGGTTGGAGGAATAGGGGGTTGAAGAATGGGAGAAAATTATACTGATAAGGTTGTAAGCATAAAGAGTGGGAGGGGTGTTGAAAATGTTGCTAGGATTGCAGAGGTGGGAGAATACAAGGTCAAGAGTTTGTTATGTTGTGTTTTCATTGTGTTAGGTCAAAAGATGCAGTTGAGTTGTGAAGTTGAGTGACAGCCTGGATGTTAGCATTAGCAGGAATGTTAAAGGCAGAGAGAGAAAGTAGGGTAACCAGGCAGAGAGTTAGTATAGGAAGTATGACACCAATCCTGAGGGCCAATAAATTACAGCAAATGTTAGAGAGACTAAAAAAAGATGAAAAGAGAGAGAGAGCAAAAGGGAGAGAGAGAGAGAGAGAGAGAGGGAGGGAGGGAGAGAAAGAGAGAGAGAGAGAGAGAGAGAGAGAGAAAGAGAGAGAGAGAGAGCGAGAGAGAGAGAGAGAGAAAGAAACATGTAAACCACACAACAGGCTTTGATCCTGCATAATACTTTCTTGGCCAAAAATTAATGAACTAGCCACCTGGGCTGATCTCTTTTGATGATCAAACGGTTCAGGTCGACCATCGGTTCGACCCGAACATTGACTGTTTGAAATTCAGCCGAATTCCAAACTTTTTTGCGGAAAAAGTTTGGAATTCGGCAGCCAGAACCGACCTGCAATGGGACAGGAACTGGGCTTTAAAAGCCGTGATTGGACCAGAAACATCAGTAAAAGCCAATTGAGGGGGCAGGAGGATGCTAGGAATGTGATTGGAGTGACTAGGGGGTCCAGAGGCCAATCAGTAGTGAATACGCCCCCCCAGTATATAACATAGCCCCGCCAAATCTCTAGCACTGTAATACAGGGGCTGTGGAAGAGAGTGGAAGCAGTTCTGCTGCAAAAGTGTCATTTAGCAATTATTAGTGTGAGGAAAGGGATATCTAGTGTAGTTAGGGTACTATATACCACTATAGTTAGATTCAATAATCTAGTTTCTGTAGGGAAAGTGTTAAGTGTCAGGGTGCCCAATAAACGCCTGCAACAACACACCTGGGCGTTTTTGTTGCAGGCGTTTATTGGGCATTTTTGGGAGTCTTTGGAGGCAGGCATAACATCTGAACTTCTGTATAGGGGTTTATATACACACACACATATATGTATATATACACATACACACATATAGGTGTAATAGGAGTGGAACCCCATCCCTGCGCTAATGAAATTATTTGCATGGATGGGGTTCCGCTACTTTCACACCTATATGTGTGTATGTGTATATATTCATATATGTGTGTGTGTGTATATATACCCCTATACAGAAGTTCAGATGTTATGCCTGATGTTATGCCTGCCTCAAAAGACGCCCAAAAAATGCCCAATAAACGCCTGCAACAAAAACGCCCGTGTTGTTGCAGGCGTTTATTGGGCATTTTTTGGCCATCTTTGGAGGCAGGCATAACATCTGAACTTCTGTGTAGGGGTATATATACACACACACATATATGTATATATACACATACACACATATAGGTGTGATAGGAGCGGAAGTTCGGTTGTTCTGGTCGAACCGAACTTTTCAAAAGTTCGATCATCCCTACTGATCTCTCTAATGCCGGGCATTGACTTATGGTTAATAACATTTTATGTCAGATCAAACTTGATGTGCAGCTCACATTTTCTTTCATGCATTACTTTGCTAGGCCTAAATGAGATGACTGGTGGCCTACACCCATTGTATTGTGGAAGATCTGGAACACTGAAAATGTAGTCACTGCTGTACAGTGCAGGGTGATTCCACAGCATTTCCAGTAGCATTGTAATTTTTACCATAGTAATACTTTAAACATGCTCTTTTTCTAGGATTTCAAAGCTTGCTGAATCCTGAAAACACTGCAGGAGTATCTAAACCCAAGAAAAAGAAAAATCTAAAATATTTTCCAGATTACCAGCTTTTAAGATGTGGAGATTGCACTAGTTTGATTTTTTGTTTAGGATTTTTAACTTTGTTTTCACTTGGTACTATGGCTAGTAACACAATTCCTGTACTAAGGAGACAATGCTCACTCAGCAAACCGTATATCTATGCAGGAGAAGGGTTAACAAGTTTTTTCTTTACACTTATAGAACACATATAACAACCAGAGCTATATTCAACACAGCAAATAAGAAAAGTAAATTGAATATTGTATGTCATTTTTAAGGATCTAAAGAAACATCAGTGGCCTGGTGACCTGGTCAACTAAAGCTAAAAAGAAGCCTTGGGTAGGTATGCTATGATCCTTAATGCATATCAAATATTAGTTTTCACCTTTGAGTGACATATGCAAGGCTTTAAGAAGAAGGGAGTATTTGTTTTTTTCTGATTTTGAGTGTAGATAACAAAAATGAATTCACACCTCATAAAACCTGCCTGCATAATATCAATGTTTCAACCGGCAGCTCAGTCAGTGATGTGTTTCTTGAGAAGGCTGATGTATGTTAAAAAGGGCAGCCACTCCCTAGTCAAGTGCAGCTATTTACTAAACATCAGTAAACAGCAATTCAGATCAGCCTTTCAGGGCTATTAAAGGACTGTCTGTGTTGTACATGACATTTCACGTACTAAATGTTCCTGTTTATTTACCCTCCTATTTTCATGTTTGATGGAACCTTTTAAATTGAGTCCATGTTTCTAATGTGAGCTCAGCCAGTATAAAAATAAGCAAAGTGTGGTTACCATGCAGCTCGTCAAAAAAGGAAACAATCTTATATTCATTCTAGGTTCACTTTAAAATAAAATAAAAAATTCAGGAGCCTGTCTAGGACTGATTCCCTTGCCAACTTCAGAAGGTGACTGAATCCTAGGTGCGGGTTGTACTTTTTCACTTACTACTTTTTTTTTTTAGAGCACAGCTGACATTTATTGCCCAAATTCCACTTTTGCATTTTGTCCATGGTTATATCTTACCACTTAAATTTTAAAAAAAAATTGTAAACTTGATTTAAAAATACTAAGCCATACATTTAAACCTCACTTGTACATACTGTATAGAACTAAGAAGCATTGCTGGGAAATGTTACCAAAGATAATACTTAGAGACCTGAGGCTACCTGCCATTTACTCAAAACCATATGAATTTACTGAGGCTGTACTTGATTCAGGTAAAACTAGACTGGTGACAAACAACTTCCTATTTCACTCAGTTCACCGTTTATTGAGAATATTAGGCTGGATTCATAGTTTTGTGTTGCAGTAATATGCAGTAAAACTCTTTACTGTAACACGCAAACCATTTTACATTGGGGTGTCGTTCATTTTTAATCATAAAATATAAGGAGTAAACCTATGCGCTACCAGTAGGTATAAGACGTGAAGGATGAAAAAGATGTAAAAACGAAATTAAAGTGGAACACCACGGATTGAGCAGCTAATTCAGTAGTGTCACCACATACCACAGTGTAGTGTAACAGATGCAAAAATGGAAAAACACTAATGATAAAAAATGTATCTAAAAATATGTCAAAACTGATGTGATAAAGTCACAATAAATATCCAAGGTGTGGGAAAAACAATAAAATAATCACTCAAATATTCATAAATAGTGGAAAGAATATATAAATAGAAAGAATATTTTGAAGTGATAAAGTGATAAGTGCAAAAGTAGTGGTATAATATTCGTAGCTGGAAAGTGTGGTAGTGATTCAGCTTCTAATAGTAGTAAAAAATCAAAATGTGCAAGTATAGTGAGAATAATGATGGTGAGAGAAGTAATGTAAATCCTGAGAATCTCAATAGATAATATATATATAAATAAATATCCAAGTGCCAATCAAAAACGTGAATAAATAAAATGCTAGGAAGTCCATAAAAATATTAATGGCAATAAAAAGATGATTGCAGCGAATAAATAAAGTGCTCAAATGTCCATTTAAAAGATCAGGTGACTAAAAAAGTGAAGTCAAGATTTCGGTGACAGCCAGGTGCATGAGTAGGTGAGCTAACAATCCAGCATTAGGTGTAATGGCCGCTCAACTCCATTCACACTCAGATGAGCGTTTAAGTACAATCTTTCACCATATAGGACCTCTTAATCTTCTCCAATGGCTATAATGCTTGTATCTATCGATAATCTTGCAAGTCTGGAATAAACTACATTGGAATCCACTTCAAATCTTCTTGGTGAGTTGACATTGCCTGTGGATTTCCTTCAAATCAGCAAGCTGCCACTTCTGTCCACACAGCCTGGCTCTCAGGAGGGATGTTCAATTTCTATAAAATAGTGGTAGCCTAGGCTGTGCCGTCTACATTTACAGACATAAAAATAAAATGCAGGCTTCTCCTCTCACCTCACAGTGCCTCATTCATTTGCCCAGTGTACCACCATGGACATAACTTTTAGGGCATCCTAATGCGCAGCTGTGATCTATCTATGGACTGTGGGTGCTCTAGGAATAAAAAAGGCGCAGGTGAGTTAAACGATCCATTGCAGTGCTTTGAGAGCCTACTCAAAATGAATGGGCTGCTTTATCACAACACACATTAAAGCTTGACATAAAGCCTGTTAACATTTGTGCAGTAACCAGAAAGATTTGCACCCATCCTATAGGTTGGTAGTGTATGCTGCCCTTGCTGTCCTAGAGACTTTTTGCTAGTCATATGTCTGGCAGTTTTGGTGGCTTTTAATCATCTTTCATCCACAACATAAAACAAAAAAAAAAAAGTGAATAATGTGAATGAAAATCACCACAACACCCATTCATAAGTTCCTTTTGATCAATTTAGATGAGAATATTTATTGCTTGGCTTGAGGATCTAGTTCTTAGACTAAAATCAGACCCTGAGTCACAGTCATTTAAAGCTGAACACTTGGCTCCCCCAAAATCCCTCTAGCTAATTAAAAAAAAAAAAAAAATTAAAAACCCTATGTAAATGTCCTCTTGAATCTAAAACGGTCCTCTGAATCTAATGGCCAAGTGATGCTCATTTCCTTCTTCTGTGTACAGGAGGTAGGTGTACACAGAAGACAATTCCTAATGGCTTCCAGTGTCGGGGGACATCTAAGGATCCACAAACAAAGTCAGCAGGTAATGATATTAGTTTGAGGGGACAGGCAAGGACCAGCTGACGTGAGCACATCACAGGGCTGAATTACCATTCACCCGCACATGAAAATGATGCCGGCTGGTGATCCAGATTGTGGACTTAGATAAGTATAAAACACTCTACAAGGTACTTAAAAATAAACGTAGATTGGGTTCGTTCATTTTACATCCTAGTACTTAGAATTTAGCCTTTATTTTTGATTTGTGCAATTTAGGAAAATTATTGCGCTCAACAAAAATATTCACAAAAAGTGCTTGGGTGCATAAATTAATAAAGGCTGATTTACAATCCAACAGTGCTTAAAAACCATCAGTAGCTAAAATAAAAGGGACAATAATAGATAAAAGCACAAACCAGCCTATATATATAAATAAATAAATAAATAAATAAATAAATAAATAAAGTCCTTAAAGTGCTTTGAAATCAAAGTGATTAAATGGTTAATCGCAGCAATGTTTCAAGCATAGACTTGATAGAAGTGATGTGAAACCTTCACCTCCATACCTTCACCCAGTGCTCTTACTAGATACTCCTTACCAGAAGTATATGACCCCTTGATTATAGGGGGTCATAATCAGCATTAGTATCCACAATAACTCCAAGCCATCCACATAAATATCCTCTCGCCAATAGAGATGTGTGACCAGGTATTGATGGAGCTCCGATTAAAGGACATCTACGCACTGTGACAGCAGAGCAGCGGGAAAACACAAAGCGGGCGGCTGTCACAGTGCGTAGATGTCCTTTAATCGGAGCTCCATCAATACCTGGTCACACATCTCTATTGGCGAGAGGATATTTATGTGGATGGCTTGGAGTTATTGTGGATACTAATGCTGATTATGACCCCCTATAATCAAGGGGTCATATACTTCTGGTAAGGAGTATCTAGTAAGAGCACTGGGTGAAGGTGTGGAGGTGAAGGTTTCACATCACTTCTATCAAGTCTATGCTTGAAACATTGCTGCGATTAACCATTTAATCACTTTGATTTCAAAGCACTTTAAGGACTTTATTTATTTATTTATATATATATATATATATATATATATATATATATATATATATATATATATAGGCTGGTTTGTGCTTTTATCTATTATTGTCGCTTTTATTTTAGCTACTGATGGTCTTTAAGCACTGTTGGATTGTAAATCAGCCTTTATTTATTTATTTATTTATGCACCCAAGCACTTTTTGTGAATATTTTTGTTGAGTGCAATAATTTTCCTAAATTGCACATTTGTCACGTTCCATACGTTTTGTTTGCTGCTTGCAGTGGAGAAGAGATTCCCACAAATTATATATTCACATTTATTGTAATCATTTAATTATAACTCTTTATTCACGATTATTTAAAGGTTTAGCACAGCACTAATTTGTGTAACCAAGATCCATTTGCGCAGTTCTTTTTGGTACACCACCTTTTCTCATTATTTTTGATTTGTGTGTACACATGTTGTCTTATGTAGATCGGGAGACTGAGGAAATGTTTCCTCCTGCATGCTACAAACTGATGACATCATTCTTCCAGACTGCACTTGGCTTAGGCACAGTCGCTTGTCTGGAGCTCTAGGATGGCTTTATTGTAATACAAGGTCAAGCTATTTATTAATGTATATTTTGCTATTGTTACATTTGAAATGTATCCATGTGGACTTGAAAAGTTACTAAGAGGTACTCCTTAGTTGTTTGCAATAAATTGTCTGTCATGTTTCCTATAATGCACAATAGCTCTTGTACACATGGATTTACTTAAGTATACCCATGCACAGTTGCTGTCCTTAATTTGACATTCGTGAGTTTGCGTCCATGCAGCTGCTGCATCTCAAATGACATAAGTGGGACTGCCTGCATGTGGATGCACAGAACACCTGTGAATCCTGGTGAAACATGGCCACTTTTTAAAAACATACTGTCAGCTGTAATGTACACACAGTGCAAATTTACGGCACCCACTATGTGCCGTTGTGATGTGACTCACGTGCGCATAGGCTGGACTGACATCATCACAGCCAAACAGTCGGAACCCAGAAGGAAGACTGACGTAGATAGAATCTCCGGGGACCTGCAGGATCATTGACAGTGCTTGAAGGCACATTATGACAGACAAGATTTGGCAGAAAAGTCTGTCGTAATGCACTGTGTGGTGCATACTAGCATATTATGGCATAACCCACCTGGGGGCCCATATAGTAAAAAAAAATAGACTTTAGTTCCACTTTAAGCGCATTTGTGTGAAGGAGGCCTAAAGTGTTACTAAACCCACAACAGTAAAATCAGTCTGTATTTGCAGTAAAGCATGCTTGTTATACTCATAGCTGAACCTAAGGGGTAATCCTGCACATTGCATAAAAAGGCTATTTGATCCTGTCTTCTCTGTTCCTTCCCTTCTTCCACAGTCTCCAATTCATCTCCTGATAGTACACAGCCTTGAGGGAACTCTGCACATGCTCAGTTTGGTGTGTATTGCTAGAGAGTTTTTCTTTTTTCTTTTTTGGAGGCTACATGTGATCAGCACAGGGCCAATCAACACTGTCCAGACAGAGGGTTAGGGGTCTTGCAGCTTCATAGGACAGTCAGAGGAGAATGAAGACTCCTCCTACAAACTTTAACCAGGCACTGACAGAAGTCACAACACTGGTATATACTGCTGATGAGAAAAGGTATTTAGCAGTTTATATTTACTAAAATAATTGCATTTCTATGTTCTGTGTACTGTGGGAGATCAGATATAGTGAATACAGGGTCATGGGTTTAGTAACACTTTAAAGTCTGTTTATGCTGTTTAAATTAAAGTTTTATCTAGTGTGTATATTTATGTGTTCATTTAATTTAATTTATGTTATTATAATGTTTATTATTATGGGCTTCACAGCTTGTTGTGTATGGGGCTGCGTAGCCGCAGACCAGTCAGGGTGCCCATGCTAACCCATGTACATAGCCAAAAGTGCCTACGATGGGCACATGAGCATCAGAATTAGACCACAGAGCAATGGAAGAAGGTGGCCTGGTCTGATGAAGCACGTTTTCTTTTAAATCATGTGGATGGCCAGATGCATGTATGTTGTCTACCTGGGGAAGAGATGACACCAGGATGCAGTATGGGAAGAAGACAAGCCAGTAGAAGCAGTGGAATGCTTTGGGCAATGCTTTGCTGGGAAATCATGGATCCTGTCATGTATGTGGATGGTACTTGACACATACCTTTCACCTAACATTGTTGCTGATCAATTACATCCCTATATGGAAACAGTGTTTCCTGATGGCAGTGGCCTCTTTCAGCAGGGTAATACGCCCTGCCACACTACAAAAATGGGTTAAGAAAGGTTTGAGAAATACAATGGGTTTGAGGTGTTGATATTGATATTCCAATTGATATTGATATTCCAAATACTCCAAATCTCAATCCAAGCAAGCATCTGTGGGATGCGTTGGGAAAAAAAGCCCAAACAATGGAGGCCCCACATTTCAACTTATAGGCTTTAAAGGATATGCTACTGACAGCTTGGTGCCAGATACCAAAGCATACCTTCAGATGTCTAGTGGTATCCATACCTTGAAAGCTCAGGGCTGTTTGGCAAAAGTGCTTTGGTGGCAAAAGGGGAGCCTACTCAATATTAGGTGGGTGGGCATAAAGTTATGACTGATCAGTGTACATTATCCCACCTATCCTGAGAAATAAAGCACTTTGAATAGGAGAGCAGTTTTCTTGATTTCTATTGCAGAGGTGAGTAAATTTATTTGATTCTTTAGCAAAAGGTGTTTAAATATCAATATCACACTAATAATACATTACTTTGAATTAAACAAGGTATTATAAATAATTTAAAAGATAAATGTCAGACTGTATTCACATCGTTAATTCCATTTCAGCACAGATTATGAACAGCATACAAGCAGAAGATCCTTTTTTGATCAATGCAGAAGAGAAATAGTTGAATATAGGAAAAAAATTCAAATTATTGCATGATTGGGTGGCAGATCCATGGGGACACTGTAAAAACTAAATTTGTTTTCTGAGACAGGGTGTAACGGAGTTATTTAATATTTACTGAAGGAGGAGAATATTAAAGTCCAACATGACTGTGCAGTGATTGCATCTAATGGTCACTTCTTATTTGGGACTGCATTCTAGAATGACTTCTGAACATCCCTTTACATAATATGTTTAGATGGTCCAAGTGACCATGGATACTATACAAATATATACTGTATATATATACAAACCCGATTCCAAAAAAGTTGGGACACTGTACAAATTGTGAATAAAAAAAGAATGCAATGATGTGGAAGTTTCAAATTTCAAATATTTTATTCAGAATACAACATAGATGACATATCAAATGTTTAAACTGAGAAAATGTATAATTTTAAGGGAAAAATAAGTTGATTTTAAATTTCATGGCATCAACACATCTCAAAAAAGTTGGGACAAGGCCATGTTTACCACTGTGTGGCATCCCCTCTTCTTTTTGTAACAGTCTGCAAATGTCTGGGGACTGAGAAGACAAGTTGCTCAAGTTTAGGAATAGGAATTTTGTCCCATTCTTGTCTAATACAGGCTTCTAGTCGCTCAACTGTCTTAGGTCTTCTTTGTCGCATCTTCCTCTTTATGATGCGCCAATTGTTTTCTATGGGTGAAAGACCTGGACTGCAGGCTGGCCATTTCAGTACCCGGATCCTTCTTCTACGCCGCCATGATGTTGTAAGTGATGCAGAATGTGGCCTGGCATTGTCATGTTGGAAAATGCAAGGTCTTCCCTGAAAGAAACGACGTCTGGATGGGAGTATATGTTGTTCTAGAACTTGGATATACCTTTCAGCATTGATGGTGCCTTTCCAGATGTGTAAGCTGCCCATGCCACACACACACATGAAACCCCATACCATCAGAGATGCAGGCTTCATAACTGAGCGCTGATAACAACTTGGGTTGTCCTTGTCCTCTTTAGTCCGGATGACATGGCGTCCCAGTTTTCCACAAAGAACTTCAAATTTTGATTCGTCTGACCACAGAACATTTTTCCACTTTGCCACAGACCATTTTAAATGAGCCTTGGCCCAGAGAAAACACCTACACTTCTTTTTTGGTGAATCGAGTTTTAGATGGCAATGGCGAATGGCACGGTGGATTGTGTTCACCGACAATGTTTTCTGGAAGTATTCCTGAGCCCATGTTGTGATTTCTATTACAGTAGCATTCCTGTATGTGATGCAGTGCCGTCTAAGGGCCCGAAGATCACGGGCATCCAGTATGGTTTTCCAGTCTTGACCCTTACGCACAGAGATTGTATCAGATTCTCTGAATCTTTGGATTATATTATGTACTGTAGATGATGATAACTCCAAACTCTTTCAAACTCTTTCAAATTTTTCTCTGAGAAACTCCTTTCTGATATTGCTCCACTATTTTTCGCCGCAGCATTGGGGGAATTGGTGATCCTCTGTCCATCTTGACTTCTGAGAGACACTGCCACTCTAAGAGGCTCTTTTTATACCCAATCATGTTGCCAATTGACCTAATAAGTTGCAAATTGGTCCTCCAGCTGTTCCTTATATGTACATTTAACTTTTCCAGCCTCTTATTGCTACCTGTCCCAACTTTTTTGGAATGTGTAGCTCTCATGAAATCCAAAATGAGCCAATATTTGGCATGACATTTCAAAATGTCTCACTTTCAACATTTGATATGCTATCTATATTATATTGTGAATAAAATATAAGATTATAAGATTTGTAAATTAGTCCATTCCTTTTTTACTCACAATTTGTACAGTGTCCCAACTTTTTTTGGATTTGGGTTTGTATATATATATATATATATATATATTTATATTTAAATATATAGATTTTATATATATACTGTATATATACTGTATATATAGATATACAGCTGCCAGAAAAAGTGTGAACCCTTTGGAAAGATATGGATTTCAGCACAAATTGGTCATAAAATGTGATCTGATCATCATCTAAGTCACAACAATAGACAATCACAGTCTGCTTAAACTAATAACACACAAAGAATGAAATGTTGCCATGTTTTTATTGAACACACCATGTGAACATTCACAGTGCAGCTGGAAAAAGTATGTAAACCCTTGTATTTAATAACTGGTTGAACCTCCTTTGGCAGCAATAACTTCAACCAAACGTTTCCTGTAGTTGCAGATCAGACGTGCACAACGGTCAGGAGTAATTCTTGACCATTCCTCTTTACAGAACTATTTCAGTTCAGCAATATTCTTGGGATGTCTGGTGTGAATCCCTTTCTTGAAGTCATGCCACAGCATCTCAATCGGGTTAAGGTCAGGACTCTGACTGGGCCACTTCAGAAGGCGTATTTTCTTCTGTTTAAGCCATTCTGTTGTTGATTTACGGTGCCATGCAAAAGTATTCGCCCCCCTTGAACTTTGCGAACTTTTGCCACATTTCAGGCTTCAAACATAAAGATATAAAACTATAATTTTTTGTGAAGATTCAACAACAAGTTGGACACAATCATGAAGTGGAACGAAATTTATTGGATATTTCAAACTTTTTAAAAAAATAAAAAACTGAAAAATTGGGCGTGCAAAATTATTCAGCCCCCTTAAGTTAATACTTTGTAGCGCCACCTTTTGCTGCGATTACAGCTGTAAGTCGCTTGGGGTATGTCTCTATCAGTTTTGCCCATTCCTCCTTGCAAAACAGCTCGAGCTCGGTGAGGTTGGATGGACAGCGTTTGTGAACAGCAGTTTTCAGTTATTTCCACAGATTCTCGATTGGATTCATGTCTGGGCTTTGACTTGGCCATTCTAACACCTGGATATGTTTATTTGTGAACCATTCCATTGTAGATTTTGCTTTATGTTTTGGATCATTGTCTTGTTGGAAGACAAATCTCCGTCCCAGTCTCAGATCTTTTGCAGACTCCATCAGGTTTTCTTCCAGAATGGTCCTGTATTTGGCTCCATCCATCTTCCCATCAATTTTAACCATCTTCCTTGTCCCTGCTGAATAATTTTGCACGCCCAATTTTTCAGTTTTTTATTTGTTAACAAAGTTTTAAATATCCAATAAATTTCATTCCACTTCATGATTGTGTCCCACTTGTTGTTGATTCTTCACAAAAAATTACAGTTTTATATCTTTATGTTTGAAGCCTGAACTGTGGCAAAAGTTCGCAAAGTTCAAGGGGGCTGAATACTTTCGCAAGGCACTGTATATATGTAGCACCCTTCTAGATAGGTGGTAGGTAAAGGCATTGTTTTACTTCATCTGCTTATCAGGGGAGCCTGATTGGTAGTTAGTCCTGTTGCATGTGTCCATGTGTGATTCACTTGGTCTGAGAGAGTGTCCCCGCTGTATCCAATAGGGGAGCATATTGGACAGTGGAGAAAACCCAGCCAGTGACACACAGGCTTTTGTGGCTATCCCGGAGGAAAGGCACAAGAACGGTGCATCCTGGGATAGGCTTTAAAAGCCAGGACCACATGTGACAGAGCGGACTTTGGGCGGGAAGTCAGGTCCCAGAAGGAGGGTGACATTGGTCTCTCCTCCTGTCAGCAAGGAAGGTGGTCACGGGCAGTCGGCCTAGTGCACAGGAGTGTGGTGCTGGGCCAGAAGGTCCAGGATACTGACAGTGGAGCTGAAGGCAGAGTGACCCAGGGAAAAACGGTTTCCGTGAGTACCGGGAAGCTTGCCAGAGTCTGCCCAGGAAGGGGACCACACCAGTGGAGAGTCAGTGGACAGGGGATAGCACACACCGCAAGTAGAGAAAGGGGGTGCCAAGGTAGGACCCTGAAGGTTCAACACAACAGGATCACATTTATTATCTTCACTGCAGTATCAAGGTGAGGCAGCGGCCTTGCCGCATTCTAGAGGTATTGTCCTCAACATTTGTGCATAGTTCAAGTTGGAGTATCCCAGTCATCCCTTCTCCCATCCAAGTTCAAATAAAATACAAAAAACCAAATCCCCTGGACTGAGCCAAATCCTGACTGAGCCAAAGACTTAAAGTGCTAAGAATTTACAAGCTGTTGCTAAGAGTAACCCAGGGGAATCCGTTCTCAGCAGCTCCCAAGGGGGCAGTGCTACATACTGTGTATATATATATATATATATATATATATATATATAGCTATATACACATATACAGTATATATAAAAATCTATGTCAGAATGCTGTAGCTAGAACTTCTCCAGCAACAATTTAATTATTTTTGCGCTCAGCACAGTGAAGAATTCTATACTGAGTATATAATATGTAATAATAGAACCTCAGTTGTCCTTTTGCTCTGTCCAGGAAGGAGACACAAAGAGGAACTATTGCTATTTGTGGAATTTGTTGGAAGGAAAGAAATCTTCATACATGACATACCTTTCAGACCTCCATGAAGTCAAGTACCCTTATTAACTGATAACTATATGAAGCAGCTAATGCCTCTTTTTTCGTCAATTTTATTTGTCAATACATAGCCAATACATATCCTTCTATGTTTATTTCTACTATAATCCATGACATATACAGTGCTCTCTAGGGCTGGTTTATGAAAAATGGACCAACAGTAGCACTGAACATCACATATACCAATTTAGGAGCAAAACTTCTACTTCCTCATAGAAACAAAAAAAATTACTTGTTTTATTTAAGGTAATAGATAATAGTTCCAATTGAAGAGTACCACAAAATGCAGCACTTACTAACCTAAATAATAAATATTTTATTAATTAAGGGGTGTTTTTATCCAGTAAGCATGTGTGGTCACTGGGGTCACCTTAGAAGCGATGGATGAAGCACTATTAAGAATAAACTGAAATATGATTTTTAACACTATAACAGCACATTTTGGATAATGCGCACAAACATGTTTAAAATATAACTACAGACATAACTTTTCTTTGCAGTTTTCAATAGAGTGAAGAGTGATTAGACCCCCTGACAGGTTTTTATTGCTGTCTGTGCCAGCATTAGGGAATTCAACATCTCTATTTGTCCTTCTTACCATTATCATCAAAAGTAATCGTAAAGAAAATCCTAAATTTTAGGTTAGCCCCAGAACAGTAATAGCAGATATCTTCTAATGGGGACATTAGTTCTGGTGACCCTAGTGACAGCAAGGAATTCCCTCATTTTGAAGAGATTTCCTCTCACTACCTGCTTGACTATGTGACAGGGAGTGAAGATAAATCTCCCTAATGGGATATAAATAGAAAAAATAAACTTGATAAAGGTAATAACACAACCTTACTCTATCCAAAAAAAAAAAAAAAAAAAAAGGTTTTGCCCTTAGTTTTACTATAAGAGGACACTTTCATTTTTAATATTAGTGGATGGACATTGATGGGCTGCACTTGCTGGGTGCACATTTTAAGAACTATATACTTGTTTTTTATTTATATATTTGTTATAGCTTTTGCACATTATACAAGATCTGTTCAAAAGAACTTAAATATTATGTACTGGTTAGAAATTTTTGGTAATATATGTTTGCACATGATTTTGTTTGGTATTTATAATTCCTTCATTGGCACACACAATTAATCATTGTAGATAGTGTGTCATTTTTATTATGATAGGTATTTAATGTATATTGTGTGGGTTAGTGAGCGCCAAATTTTGTGGTACTCCTTTTCTGGTATATTCTTGTGTGGTATAGATGCAGCATTTCAATAATTAGATATTTTTGGGTGATTGGTCCAATAATTAATACTAATAATTAATAGTTCCACTATGGCGCCACTTTTTTTTGGCCCAGCATTCACTTATTAATCTGAACTGTGCACTTCTTTAAAGCAAATGTTTTATCTGCACCAATAAAGCTGCATAAAATGTGTATTAATATCATTATTTCCCTGTTGTCCCTAACAACTTAAACTATTCATAATCTTAGTGTTCTTCATCTCCCTTAATCAGAGTGTCAAATATAACTGCACCTACCTATAAATAGACTTCAATAAGGTCCCTTTCACACATGCTGTCCGTTTGTCTGTTTTTCATCCATCCGTTGATGGATGAAATACGGACATCCATTTTTGGAGAAATGGAAGGACATGATCCGCTGTAGTAGAATTGGCTAGGAACTATGAAATCAATAATTTGTGACGGAGCAGTAAAGTGTTCAAACAATGCTGCTTGAATGGGGAAATAGGAGCTGGGGACACATTCCTCAACTGTATAGTCGTCAGAAAATGGCAAATTTGCATGGCTCACAAAAAGTGGGGGAGAAAGCATTTCCTGAATTTCTGTAACAGTCCTCCAGCAGCCCCTATGCAGGAAACATGCGATCCAGAACTGGTTTGATAAGAGGAAGGTCTTAAACTTAGAGTCTGTGAAGCCTGGAACAAATTCTCATGCCCTGATTACCTGGGACATAAGAGTTGGCAGCTGGGAGGATAACGCGATACAACCCACCTTCTTCAAGTCTGCTAAAGTGGTTCCTGTTAAGGGATGTGATTTAATTTAATGTGATAAAGCTGAGCACTGTCATGGCAGGGTCCGCAGTGGAAGAGAGGACATGTCTTGCTCCAGGCCTACTCATCCCTTCTCCATGGTGTGTTTAATCCAGTCCAACATGCAGGACCTGTGGACGGCATAATAGTATTTTAAGGGGTCTGGGAAACCACTACCCACTTCAGAAGGGCCAAAAGTCAATAGGCAATCTGCTTTGTCTTATGACCCCAAATACAATGTCAGAATTCAGCCTTTGTCACCCAGAGGAGCGATCAAGGTATAGTCAAAGGAGGGTCTGCAGAACATACTGTAGTTGGGGAAGCATCGTTATTTTTAGCATACTATTTCCTCCAAACTATGTAAATGTTTGTTGGTGCCAATGTTTCAGATCCGCCCTGATCATAGCCAACCACTGAGGAAAGTTTTCTCTAAATATCTCAGAAACTGAAGAAGTTAGATATATGTTCAGGTATTTAATTTTCTTTTGGACCCAATTAAAACTGAAAGATAGCCTCCTGCGAGTGTAGGACATCTGGCAGCAAATTAATATTTAAAGCTTCTGACTTATGCATGTTGATCTTATAGTTTGAAACTTCAGCATACATGTACAATGCCCATAAAAGGTCAGGGATTGCTACAGCCAGGCTTGTAACAAATATACATATAGGGGGGAAAGATGACTCCCAAGGGTGAGACTCCTACCTCACGCCTGCTGCGCTACGTACATGGCGGCAGGATCGTGAGTGGGTATGTTTCCGGGCATGTGCGGCAAAGACTAGAAGCCGCACATGACCGGAAATGGTGGGGTGGGATAAGATGCTACTCCCTGTACCACTTTTGTTGGGATCGGCTGATTCCGGAAACGGTGCGTGTCACACTGCACAAACTTACCCCCACCAACTCAGACAGGGGACATTGGAGCATATAATACAGGAGTGGTGCAGCGCTGTAAATAATAAAACCAATACTAAAGAGCAATGTCCATAACAATCAAAATGGATAGGAGAACGTCCTTAAGTACACAAAGCCGAGGATAAAAGCAAGGTAGGGTGACCCGTGCTGAAAAGGATGAATGTATCACCAAAAATTCGTGTTTCCACCACCACAGTATATGCCAGCCTCTCACCTCCATTCACTGACCGCAAAGGCCATTGCGCTTATTATAAAAGACTGTGAAGACCTCCTCCAGTCCCAATCTCATAAGCTTGGATACCTCAGCACCTCAGCAGATCAGCATTTGGAATTCCACATGAAAGAATAATACGGACATCTAGTGCTCTCCGTTTGGAATGTACATTTATTGCGAATAAAAACAAGGTACTTACAAAGATAGCACTATTCCTAGTGCATCGAGATCAGCAAACAAACATAAGAACGATGTGCTCGGACGTGTGATCCTCTCGGAGCGTTGCGGGTGACGTCACAGCTCCTCCCCCGTACGCGTTGCGTCAATGGGCGTGACTTCTTCAGCGGGGACATTGGAGCATAACATTCTCCCTCTGCCAAGGACCACAAACCTGCCCCCAAGTGAACACATAGACAACCAACACTCACAACCAAAAACCTGGAAAGGGGAAAAAAAATGATATTATAGAGGACATACAAAAAATAAAACACAAGAGGTACAGAAAACAAACAAACAAATTAAATGAAATGTAACAAGGTTTCCAGGCCTGTGGCCTGATGTGGGTCTGCCATTCGTACCGGAATCCTCTCCAGCCCATGTGAGCTAAGTCCCCAGGTGTGACAATTGAAACAGTGACAACTCTGGCATCTTTGTTTGTGGTTTTTATTCTAAATTAGGGGATGGGAATGAGTGGGATACTCCTCTTGGCTTGAACTAATTACAGTTGGGACTTTGATCCTGGAAAAATGCCCGTTGGCGCTTACTTGACGCTAGCCAGCGCCAGCCAACGCTCACTGACTCTGAGAACACTTTGTAAAACAAAGGAAGCGTTGAATCCCCGACCTATAGTCCAGTAGATCCAAGACTGAGGACTGTAGAACTCCTGACACTGCTTCACTGTGTAAGTCTTTGAATACTTTTCCCCAGCCTGGCACAGCTTGAGGTAGTATTTTGTAGAACTCCAAATAGTTAACACTGTAACTGGCACACGCAATACAATTCAGGGCCCTGACGGCAGGTGCCCCCTTTGCTCCTTGAACTCTTCAGGGTCCACTGACTATGCACCCCCTTTACACTTCAGGGTCCTCGACATAGGTACCCCCTTTACAGCTAGCTGACCTTGGATCCCCGAACCTCTGACGGAGTGGTCCCTTCTGACACTAGGCAGATCCCCATGGGCAATGGTACTCACAACCTGTGTAGGCTTTCCTGGGACTGGACCCCTCTCTCTCTCTCCGCAGGCTCTCGGCACACCGGATCCCCCTCAGCTCAACTCAGCACTCTCTGGATTCTCTGGCGACACCCCAAGACATCCACCTTCCTCAGACAGGAGGAGAGACAGCCGCACTCTCCTTCCTGGGACTCTGCTCCCGCCGAAGACACTGTGCCATGCACTTCCCCCCAACTTATACCCACTCCCAGAATCCCTTGCAGCATAATCTGCCTTCTGGGGTAGTTACAAGCTGGGATGTGTCCCCTGATTGGGCTTCCCCCACTGCCCTATGAGAAGCCTCTCACAGGAGCCAGTGGGGATACTTCTCCCCTCAGCAGGCACATCTGGAAGCCCTGGCACCCTGTCTAGATAAATCACAGCCCTGCTGATAAGCAGACAAGACCCACTATGGTTTTACCTAGCACCTATCGGTAGGGTGCTACAGAATTATATAAAAAAAAAAAAAAAAATATATATATATATATATATATATATATATATATATATATATATATATATATATAAAGTACAAAGTGATAAAAAACAAAGCAAAAAAACCCAGGAAAACCCCAACAGCACCCAACATGACCACACTCACAAACCACAACCAAACTCTGCTCAGGAGGGGTGAGAAGTCCTCATTCCCAAATTTTTAGACCAATAGCCAAAAAAAAAAAGGAGGTGTCATCTTCACCAAATGGACTGATGCATAAGACCCCCATCCTCAAACCCCCTCCCATTCCCTCCTGTTTCCTCCCATTTTTTTTATCACTTTATCTCCCTTCTAGAGCCTAATGTAGTTTTGCCATGTCAGCTGATAATGGGCCAAAGCCCACTATCATCTGATTCTGGGTCACAGGAGAGCAAAAGTTATTCCTGTTACTCAAAGGAGAAGTATGGCCAAAAAAGCATTAGCCAAACTTCTCTTAATTGAATAATGTAAGCCTGTATGATCACCCAGAAGAATCAGATTTAGGTATGTATCCATAAACTGCACAAGAAAAATATGGTAACTGCAACGTGGCCAATCAGTAAGGTTTGTCACCCACCATTTGAATAACTGCACACTTATAAGTCTAATATGTGCATCTAGCAGGATTTGCCTACTGATTGTTCAATTACTGTCTCCATCTATGAAAAATATGTGTCTGAACACACTGCCAAAGAGATTCCAAGAATGCAGCAGCAGCAGACATCCTGGGAAACAGTACAGTTATCTCACCACCATCCATTCGTTTATTGAATGTCCTCACTTTATGCCAGTTCTCAGAGATAAGAAATAAATCATGCTGAGTGCAATATCTCATATGTTGATCTGTTATAATAATGACGTTGTCTGCAGGCCATTTTCTCGCTGTTTAAGCCTTGCTGCTGGACCAGCATAAAGTAAAGTCATTTATTCTGCAGCATGATGAAAGTGGAACTCCAGCCAACTATTTTTTTATTGATAGAATCGGGATGGGTTGAAACCTCTGTTTAACTTTTATTACTGTCTGTGTTGCAGTTAGGGAGATATCTCCTCACTTTCTGTACCTATGAAACTGTATTCTCTGGGACAGAAAGTGAATGCAAAATCTCTAAATCAGAAACACAATGCCATCAAATGTTTTTTTTTTTTTTTTTTTTTTTTTTTAGTATACTGGGGGAGGCTAGAATCTTCAACAGCTGGGTGTTTTTCCTTGGAATTTATTGTGATTTTCTTTGGAATTTAATGGGACATGGCATGCGGATTGTGTACCTTTTGCATCACATTGCTTTTCATATCTATGTGTTTTCACTTTTGAATACTTTTTAGTAGTGTCACACCATTTGTGTGGCTGATTGACTTGCACATACTGTATGTTTGTATGTTATAATAATAATTAACTTACACATGTGTTTTGGCATGCAAAGAATTGTAACATATAGAATTTGTGTTCATAACCTAATTGCTCTAGCACAGCCAACATTTGGTCATATATTGTTGTTGTTCAGTCGTTTAGTTGTATTCGACTCTTTGTGACCTCATGGACCATAACGCTCCAGGCTTTTCTGTCCTCCACTGCCTCCCGGAGCTTTCCTAATTTCATGTACATTGTTTTGATGATGTTATCTATCCATCTTGTTTTCT